>NC_135261.1:625000-1250000 GCF_964204865.1 Styela clava
CTCGGGTATGACGTGTTATTATATGTAACACTGATCCGAGGCAGACCATACATACTCTGATCCGAAAAAAAAAAAAAAGTGCGTAAGATTTAAGTGAGTCGAGTGCGGAAAAGTCAGGGAAGGTCAGCAATATGAGGCTAGCGTCGAGAAAAGGGAGACGGCCCATAGTGCCGAGGATAGGGAGTTAAGGCAGTGGGTCGAGGATATGGGGAGCTGAGAGAGATAGGGTGTGGGGTCGAGAATAGGGAACCGGAAGGAAGATAGGGTAGTGGTTCGCTGTTTAATTAAGGTAAGCTGTCTCGCGCTCTTACCTGAACAGCAGACAGCTTAAGTCGTTTTGGGCGTCGAAACCCCGCTCCAATCCGTCTAGTTTGGGGGAGGCCCTCCCGCTTTATCGCTCTGGGACTCTCTATAAAAGTTTATAAGGCAGAAAAGATTGTATAAAAAGAGGCAGTAGACCAGGTCAGGAAGATTTTCTTACTCGGATTAACTTGAATATACGGATACCATAAAGGATGGATTACGCCACTGCAGCCGCGGCGAATGGAGCAACTGATACTACTACGACAACGAGAACAACCAGACCCCAAACTCTTTTTTTAAAACAGAACAAAATTTAAATTTCCCAACACTCATGAACATTTTCAGGAATGATGATTCAATAATGAAATACCGTAAACAAATTAAAGGGCTATTTGAAAGCCCAAAAGGATCCTGGATACTGACATTTGCGGCCTTGGACAACCCAAACGAAAGCTGTCGTGAGAACTTCTCACGAGCAACGAATGGACAAATTCAAACGGCGAACATATCAATATCGGTGTCATTACCAAGTGAACCCCCTACTCGTATTTCAGTGAGAGGGATACCTGGTGAAACAACCTATGCAATAGCAGCCGCGGCCATAAACCGGCTAGGTTGCGGGAAAGTAATAAATGCGACAAGGAATTGGTACCGTGGGACAGATGTGTACAATGGTTACACATCATTCCTGATCGATGGATTTAAAAAACAACATCTGCCTGATTTCGTCACAACTGACGGAGTCAGCTGTAAAACGTTCCTCCCTCGGGAACTATACGTGCCAACATGTGGTAGATGCCTCCAAACGTGCCTGCATATTTTCACCAATTGCGAAAACCAGGCAGTATGCAGATACTGCAAGAAGCCAGGGCACTTGCAAAAAGATTGCCAGGAGAGGGCTAAGGAGTTCCCCAAAATAACAAATCTTGGAAACACTTGGTCTATCCCTAGATCAAGAAGGGTGCGACAGGAAAACGCTGCCCAAACACCTAGGAAAACACACAATTTGGAAAACAAAACACAAGGCAACGCAGAAAAGGTAATTAATCACGATAAAGAGCAATCAACGGAAAAACAAACATCCGAAAAACCGATAATTGAACTAACACAGAACGACACGGTAAACGAATTTTCTTCGTCTGCTTCTGATCTACACAATACTTAAGTGTTAAGCGACTGGTCCGAGTGTGAGGACTGCATAAGTCCACTGAAAAGCCCCCAGAAAGACCTGCAACTTATAGGACGACCAAAAGATGACGTGCAGCCTGAAACACCAACAAATGACGCGCAACAGGAGAAACAGAAAAAAACAGTGGGTCGAAGATCTACTTCAACAATAGGAAACACGCCGTACCACCCGAAATCAAAAGGACATGCCTATGTCAAAGTCATGTTGCACAATATTGAATATCCGGTCTCATCAAATTCTTCGGTATTTTCAGAAACTCAAAGAGAAATAACTTGAAAACCCTGATGTACTGTGTATCCAGGAAGCTCATAGAGCTGATAAGACTTTTGTATGGCAGTGGGCACTAACCTGGGATACCATATCCATTGTAATACCCTGAATAGAGAAGACTAGCTCCTCACAGTATAGGCAAGGGACCGCAATCCTCATACAACACGAGATTGCAACACCGCCATCCCCATATACAATACACATCCAGCATAGATGTGATAGTATTGAGGTGGAACTGGACAATCGGATCATCAAGACTTTTTCAAACATTTAACTAATATTTTAACCAACTACTGTGATTCGGCCCAAATACTAATTGTCGGAGATTTTAACATGGTATTAGAAATCAATGACGTGATAAACTACAATAACTTCAAGTTGCGACCCCCTGAAAAAATATTTAAAAACTTCATACAACGTAATAACTTATTCGATACCTTCCGAAAAAAGTACCCAGACAAGAAAATTACCTTACCTAATTACCAAGGAATTTTACTTACCATCGTAATATACAAGGTCGTAGATTAGACAGGATATACAATTCATCAAACTTAGAAGATTTAATTTCCGACATAACCCACGTCCCGAATACCATCTCAGATCACCTACTATGCCCCAAAATAACCCTAGAAACAATTAAAAAAAGTTCGATGGGGTAGAGGGATATGGAAAAATACACCTCCCTATACAAAGATCAAAAATATATAACCATAATTAAGAACATCAACCAGGATGCACTCACCGACATAGAGAAATTTGACCATCTACAAGAATGGTGGGACATGGTAAAAAACAGAATCAAGAAACAATAGCCTATTCGAAAACCCTAAAAAGAAACGAAAAGAACAATTCGATTCGACTAAGAAAACGTTTGGACAAATTAATTAATGAAGGCAAAAAAGAAAATCTGGTGGAAATCAAACGGCTCAAATCTCAACTGATGATATATCAGGAAGAACAAAACGAACGGGATAATATAATGGCTAACATGGAAAACCTTGAACAAGGTGAAAAACCAACTAAAACGCTTTACGACAAAATTCGACAAAGAGCAAAACAAATCACCATCGAAAAACTCAAGGACGATCACGATTGCATGGTAACCGAGGAAGGGGAAATTATGGCCTTAGTGGAAAAGTTTTATGCGGATTTATGGGGGGAACAAGAACAAAACCAAAATTACTACCTATCTTTGATGGACTCTACAATTATTACGGAGGATGAAAATCTCATTCTAGAACAAAATGTCACACAGGGGGAAATATATAATTATAGGTCAATAAAATACATGAAAAATAATAAATCTCCTGGCATGGATGGATTAGGTATACAATTTTATTTGACTTTATGGAACTGCATAAAAAAGAAATTTACTCATATGATCAACAACATATTTAATTTCAGCCATTTTGCCAAATCTGCAATCACAGCAAAGGTTAAGTTATTATATAAGAAGGGAGACAAAACGTATCTCAAAAATTGGAGGCCCATCACTACATCGAACGTAGATTACAAAATTGTATCCAAAATTCTCATTAAAAGACTGGAACCGGTGTTAAATAATATAATTAGTCCGTCCCAAAAGTGCTCTCTCCCCCAGCGAAGCATGGAGGATATACACTATAACATAGATTCTGTCATACCGTACGCTAAAACAAAAACATCTCAGGGGCAATAGTGCTTATCGACAACCTGAAGGCATTTGATAGGGTCAATCACAACTTCTTGTTCAAATAGCTTCAACGGATAGAACTTGGACAAAGATTTTGTAATGTAATAAGAGGTATGTATGACGGAATTAAAAGCGTCATAGACGTAAATGGGAGACTGACAAAAGAAGTAGGCATAGAGCAAGGCATTCGCCAAGGATGCCCTTTGAGCATGTTGCTCTATGCACTAACTTCGGAACCGATGGCAAGATCGGTACATCGAAACGGCCACATAAGAGGGATAAGACTAGGTAAATATGAACACAAAATTGATCAGTATGCCGATGACATCACTTTTACAATCAGAGACCAGTCATCGATACCGGAAATATTTCGAGAACTAAACAATTTTAAATTGGCAGCTGGGCAGAAAATCAATATTGATAAAACTGAGATACTTTGTATAACGAAAACCGCGCATGATTCCATACATAATTCGACATACCGAAATAACATTAAAAACAACACCTGGATACTCGGCATAAATTTTGGAGATAGAGACAAGAAAGAATTTGGCAAGACATCGAAAACAGGCTAATAAGGAACTTGAATCACATAAAATTACGGAACCTCACCTTGTTTGGAAAACTAATCGTAAACAATGCATTAGTTATGTCGATTATAATTTTCCATGCCCGAATCAAATTTATTCCTAATAGAATAATAACTAGGATCCAGAGCGCATGTTATAAATTTTTATGGCTTCCACAACGAATAGAAGCGGTGGGTAGAAAGACCCTACAGAACAGTTGAGGAAACGGGGCGGGGCAAAAATTAAGGATGCGGGACCTCATAAGCATAAAAACGTCAACACAGTTTTGGCACTTTGAGGCCCTGTACGCACTGGGTTCCAAAATAAATGTGGTAACAAGCAGCTATACAGCAATTCGATGCCGCACAGTAATGAACTTCTAAAGAAATGGCAGACAATATTCGACATTTTCAAAAGAATAAACTACACGCAATCATAATGGGAAAGTGCTCGCCACAGGGATCTGTACGCGAGATTAAAATATAAGCACCCAAATCAATAAACAACTAGATCTCAATTGGAAAGAAATACATCTACTTACAAATGCATATCGAACCAAATTCACGAATACAGAAAGAGTTTTCTCATACCGGATTGCAATAAATGGATACATTTTGGAGATAAATTGCGGAATATGGGGCTTCGCTATAAAACATCGGGTGCCCTAAAAATAATGAAATGCAAATTCTGCCAAAAAAACACGGATAATACGAAACATATCTTTCTCTCATGCGACAAAGTAGCTAATTATATTTCGGAAATCACTGCAGCATTGAACCAAATTTCCAGTAACAATGTTATAATAACTCGAGAAGAAATAATGTACAATGGATACTAAGGACTTCAGCAACTACTTGTAACTAAATGTTTCGTATTATTGAAGAAAATCATAATAAAAGAAAAAATAAAGTTGGATAACCAAGATAAATACATCGACCCCCAGAAAGACACAATCTTGGCCACGACAATACAACAACTCACGGAATTCATCACACTTCTGGAACACAAATTTGGCGATATTCACTTCCTGGGTTTAACACAAGATTGGAAACGAATTTTAAACGGGTATACATCAAACTGGTAGTTTTTTTGTCTTAACAAAGTAAGACTACTAACAACCCCAACCACCATAAATGGTAGCCCGATACAAACGCCAAAACCCTCGAAAAAATTTATTTTTTCTCAAGCCCCGATATTACCATCTAACATGGCGAAGCTAGCTGGAGGCTCGGATGTAGGTATTGGAGCCGAGAGAGCCCTCCCCGTCGCGAATTTGTACGGGCCTCTCCACCAGCGTTGAAAGTATAGCAGGAAGCTTTGTATACTTAAGCTAGGAAAAGAATCTATAATTGGATTTATCACCTACCTGGATATTATGTGTAAAACATATCTTCCACGAGAACTATACGTACCAACGTGCGGACGATGCCTGCAAACAGGGCACACCTTTGCAGAATGCGAAAATGAAGCCGTTTGTAGGCATTGTAAAAAACCTGGGCACGTTCAAAAGAACTGTACCTTGCGGGCGAAGGAGTTTCCTGCCCTACTTAGCTCGGGAAATGGATGGGCCTTACCAAAACAGAGGAGAGGAGGACAGACACAACAACTAACTGTCCCAAACCTTGCTGGAAACCCACCACCAACTAACGGACAAAAGCTAGTAACTAACCCAGAAAAATCAGGGGAGATGATTGCTCAGAACAAAACGTCAGAGAAAGACACCAACAATAAAAAATCTCATATTACCGCTAAAGCAATTAAAGAAGCTGTAAACGCATCCACAGTTCCCGAAAATACAAAAATAGAAGGAAACAACGAAAGAATTATTCATGCGGAAAAAACAGACAAATTAGATGAAGATAATCAAAACAAAACGAACGCAGACATTTATGAAATCTTATCCACACAACCCTCTGCTGACTCGTCAAAACAATCCAATGATTGGTCAGAATGTTCTGAAATTGACAACGTCAGTCCTATAAGAACCTCGCCGCCACGGATGAACAACCAGCAGTTACCACGATTAAAAACAACATCAACGATTGGTAACACCCCATTCCACGCACCACCAAAAGGAGGGGCCTATGTCAAAGTTAGGGTTCATAACTACGAGTTGCAGGACACAACATCGTCCTCGCTCTTTGCCGCATCGCCCCATGAGATTCTTTCGGCCCCAGCAAATATGGAAACACCTCTGCTAAACCTGGACCTGGCCCTAGAGTTAGACGAATCGAACCCGGATAATACAGACCACAACAAAAGATATAGAGAAGACACAACCTCGTCTGAGTCGTCTCTCGCAAGCAGCAACCCAAAAAAGGGTGGGACAGGTAAAAAGAAAAAAGAAAAGTGAGTAAAAATTTTGTGTGTCATTACCTCTCTGTTGAATTTAACTAGTTCTTCACTCTACCCACCACAACCCGTAGGATAGTCAGCAAAAAAACATCCCAATATGGCCGACTTGAATATAATTTCCTTGAACGCCAATGGCCTCGAACACCATCTAGCGGAAATGATGGCCTTCATAGGGCACGAAAACCCGAGTATCGTGTGCGTCCAAGAGGCTCACCGCCTAAATAAAGACAAAATTACGCATTGGTCAAATCAGCTAGGTTTCAATGCTTTTTTTAACACCTTGGATAAGGACGAAAAGCACCACGCATCCTTTTGGCAAGGAACTCTGATAATGATCAAGCTAGAGAACATCTTAACACCGTCCAGTTATACCATACATATTAGGCATCGCTGCGACAGTATTGAAGTTCAGATCGATCAGAAAATCATAAAAATATTTAATGTCTAGGCCCCGGCACAAAACGGGCCCCGAAAAACCGAATTCTACGAAAACCTAGTATATATTTTAGCAAATTACTCTGATACAGGAAACTTAATATTAGCCGGTGACTTTAATATCATTCTGGAACCGATTGATGCACAAAATATCAATAACTTTAAATTACGACCACCCGAAAAAAATTTTCGCCACTTTATACAAGCCAACAACATTCTGGATACTTTTAAGGACAAATACCCCAATAAACAGATTTTTACTTACAAATTCGGAACTCAGGGACGGAGAATTGATCGGATCTACTTCTCTTTCGACCTATACAGTACAATCTCAACCATCACCCACACAGTGAATACAGTTTCGGACCACCTGCTCTGCCCTCAAATTAAGCTTAAACAAACAAAGAAAATCCGCTGGGGTAAAGGAACCTGGCGGAATAACATCACACTCTACGGGGATCAGACTTACATCGAAATAATAAAACATTCATACAATTTGGCCCTTCTCGAACTAGAAAATAATGACTCAATACTTGATTGGTGGGATAGTACAAAACAAAAAATCAAAAAAGTCACCGTCGCCTTCTCTAAAAATGTCGTAAAAAATAAAAAGAACAGGATTACTCAGATACGTGAAATGTTGCATAAACTCATTAATGAAGGAAGAATGGAAAATGTGGTAAAAATCGAAAACCTTAAATCCCAACTACTAACGTTGCATGGTGAGCGGAGTGGGCTGGACATACTAATGGCAAATATGAAAGAAATGGAGCAAAATAAAAAACCCACATCCTCCTTCTATGCCAGAATTAAGAAACGCGCGAAAAATACCACAATAGGGAGTTTAAAAACATCAAATAACGACCTAGTTTCCGACCAAGACGCTATTATGTCCTTAGTTGAAGGCTTCTATTGCGATCTGTGGGGCAAAGAACAAAAAATAAACAATTACCACCAGCGATACTACTTATCCCTAATGGGCTCGTCCCAAATATCAGAACAAGAAAACTGCGTTATGGAGCAACCCGTTAAGAGCGGATAAATCTACAGCGCAATGAAATCACTTAGCAACAATAAATCACCTGGTTTCGATGGACTCAGTAAAGAATTTTACATAACCTTTTGGAGCACCATAAAAACTCAACTCACCCAAGTCATCAACAATATCTTCTCATTCGGCCTTTTCCCAAAATCTTGCGCATTAGCTAAAGTTAAACTTCTGTATAAAAAGAACGACGAGACGGATTTGAAAAGCTGGCGGCCCATATCAACCCTAAATATGGACTATAAAATCATATCTAAAATCGTAGTAAAAAGATTGGAACCGGTCATATCGAGAATAGTAAGTGCGTCGCAGAAGTGTTCTTTAGCCCAAAGGAGTATACATGACGTCCATTACAACATCGATGTGATTGTAAGATACTGTCAACACAAAAACATCCCAGGGACATTGGTCCTGATAGATAACTTAAAGGCATTTGATAACGTCAGTCACACTTTTCTTTTTAATATCCTGAAACAAATTGGACTGGGAAACAAAATTCATAGTGTAATAAAAAAGTTGTACCAGAACATAGAATCTCAAATTGACGTCAACGGCGAGCTATCAAACAAAATCACCATAAAGCGTGGCATAAGGCAGGGATGCCCTCTAAGCATGCTGTTATACGCAATAAGCGTAGAACCTCTGGCAAGATCCGTACAGATGAATTCCAACATTCACGGTATAAAACTAGGTGTATGCGAACACAAGCTGGACCAATACGCCGATGATGTCACCTTTGCTATAAGCGACCAACCATCTATAAATGAAGTATTCAAAGAACTATACCACTTTCAATTGGCGTCAGGACAAAAGATAAATCAAGAAAAAACAGAAATTCTATGTATAACAAAAACCTCCCATATTTCAATATTCAACTCTCCATTTAGGCAATATATTAAACAGGATGTTAAACTACTGGGAGTACATTTCGGACGAAAGCCACTAGACAAAATGTGGGATGAAATTGTGACCAATCTGATTCGAGTAAGACTCGGACATGAAGTGTCTTTTAGACACCGATCCGAAAACTGGAAAAATTCTGATCCGCAATAAAAAAAAACGTGCGTGAGATTTTAGTGAGTGGAGTGCCAAAAGTTCAAGAGAGGGCAGCGGGATGAGGCTGGCGCCGAGGAAAGGAAGACAGGTTATAGTGTCGAGAATAGGAAGGTTGGGGCAGTGGGTCGAGGATATGGGGAGCTGAGAGAAATAGGGTGAGTGGGTCGAGTATAGGAGGAGTGAAGGAGATAGGATGTGGGGTCGAGGATAGGGAACCGGGAGGAAGATAGGGTAGTGGTTCTGTAGTGTATTCTGCCTTTAGATCTTTATAAACAAGCACCAAGTTTCCATTACAACTACTTTATTATAAGAGTCGAGCACTTCAACATTAAGACACCATAGCAGTAACAGACTAAACAGCAAGTCAGCACTTAACACGTGCACAGATAGAACAAGAATGACAGCCTCGGATATACAAGGTCAAATCAGTCTGGGTCAATAGCGTCACCTAGCGGTATTACATCATATAATATACAACACTTTTTCCCCCCTTCAAAAAAATGAGAATGTCATTACATTTCATTTACATTGTTCCAATCAACCGCTCAGGCTTAACCCTAAGACGTTTTGGATAACGTGAAATTTCAACAGATGTTTCATCAGGGCACAGGGTTTCACTTTCAGTACTAACATTAGGATTAACAGGTAAATTTTCATTAGCACTAGGGATATCAACATTAAGATCAATTACATCAGTATTTGGAAACACAGAAGGCAATGAAACGTCATCATCCAAACTACTATCATATGATTTCTCTAATTTCACTTTAGACATGTCCAATATTTGATCAATATGTCTTTTCCAGATCATTGAACCAACTTTTACACGATAGGTTACAGGACTCAACTTCTTTACGATTATTCCATGAATCCATTTTCGGTTTGGATCTCTATAATCACAAACTTGAACACGATTTCTAACTTCCAGATTTCTAATAGGCTTTTGCACTGGAGTTGTTCTTTTCTGCATCGAATTACTCAAATTAGGTTTCATTAAATCTAATCTTGTTCTCAGTCTTCTTTTCATGAATAATTCAGCTGGAGTACATTTCGTTGTAGAATGTGGCGTTGTTCGATAAGTTAACAAGAACGATGCCAACTTCTGATTCAGTGTTCCAGGTAATCTTTTTAAAGTTTTCAGTGCAGTTTTGAAGGTACGCACATTTCTTTCAGCCTCACCATTAGAGGACGGATGATACGGACTTGAGAAGATTTGCTTAATTCAATTTCGTATCATAAAATCTCGAAACTTTTTCGATGACAGGTTAGGAGCATTGTCGCTTACCAATATTTCAGGTAGTCCATATTTTGAAAATAAATATCTCAATGCATCAACAGTCTTTTCAGAAGTAGTTGAAGGCATTCTCAACACTTCAGGCCATTTAGAATGAGCATCGACCACCACCAGAAAGTTTTCATTCATTATTGGACCAGCATAGTCAATATGAATTCTTTGCCATGGCTTCGTAGGCCATATCCATGGATTTCCAGACGTTTTATTCGCAGGACTTCTTACTTCCTGACAATTTGAACAATCTCTCACTTTCTGTTCAATTCTTTCATCAATATTCGGAAACCAAACATGCAATCTGGCTAATGATTTCATCCGAACCATACCAGGATGATTTTCATGCAGTTCATCTAGTGTAAGATGATATTTATGACGTCATTATTAATGCTATACTTGTCACCTTTGACCTTGCTTGCTTGCTCTCTCTCTCTGCTTGTGCTGCTAGATGTTGAGTGCTGTGATCTATGATGTCTATGTTATATCTATAATATACTCAAGCATCCTGAATAGTTGTGTATTTACCCACAAACAAACATGGTGTCAGAATCGGGATTGATGTAAAGTTGCTTGAAAAATATTCTAAAAATCGCGTCAGTGAGCAATCAATTAAGGATGGCTGATTCGTCGTTGAACAGACCAGATCCTCTGATTTTTGATGGAAATGTTGCTGAAAACTGGAGAATATTCGTACGTGAATATGATATTTTCATCGGAGCACTGCACAGTGATAAAACTGACAAAGCTAAAGCTTGCATATTGCTTAATTTGATTGGGAAAGAGGGCAGAGAAAAAGAAGAATCTTTTACATATGAGGCAGCTGAAGGTGACGTTCCTGCTGAGTCTCGTGATGATCCAGAATGCCTGAAGAGAAAATTTGCAGAAATATGCCTACCCAAGTCAAACATAGGACTAACAAGACATCACTTCAACACAAGAGCACAGATGCCAGATGAATCTATCCAATCATTCGTTGTAGACTTGAAAAACAAAGCCAAGTCTTGTGAATTTGGTGATCTCAAAGATGAGTTGATTAAAGACAGAATTTTGACTGGCGTTCATGATGATAACCTGCGAAGGCAATTGCTAAAAGAAGCTAATCTTACATTGAAAAAAGCTATTGATATATGTGTAATATATGAACTTACAAATGAGAGAATGAAATTCCTATCGATGAATGCAACGAAAGAAGTTGATTCCGTATCTCATCATAGAAGAAACACACGCTATAGTCCGAAATTTAGACCTAACAAGTTCGAAAAGAACAATAGAACATTTCGTGCAAATAATGACAAATTTTATAAGCCTGATTGTCATTTTCAGAGTGTGTCTAAATTTAATTCAGCTTGCCAATATTGTGGTTTAAATCATACTAAATCACGTGATTCTTGTCCAGCATTTGGCAAGAAATGTAATTTTTGGCACAAAATGAATCATTTTCAAAGAATGTGCTTTATTAAACGTGGTCAATCAAAAGAATGTCATAGATCTTCATATGATGTTCATGGCAATCAAAACCAGACCCCAGTTCATGAGATTAATGACCTGTATAATGCTGATTATTTTTATGTTGGTTCATTTGATTGTGTCAATTCAGTTAAGACTACTGGTCCTGATGAAGCTTTTGCTGGTTTATATGTGAATAACAACCATGTCAAACTCAAAATTGATACTGGTGCTAAGTGTAATGTCCTACCATTGCATATTTTCAATTGTGTCAGATCTGATGAAAAGATTGACAAGAGAAATCCTGCATTTTTGATTGGTTATGGGTCTAGTAATAGAATTCCTACAATTGGATCTGTTGTTATAAAATGTATTTTCCGTAATGTCCCATATTTGCTTAAATTTCAAGTTGTTGATAGAAATGTCACACCTATTCTTGGAATTAATGATTGTTTAAATTTGAATGTTCTTTCTTTGAATGTGCATGAGTTGAAACCCCAAAGTGTTCCCTCTGTACTTTCGCCCGAGTCCGTTCAAAAATATGTTGAAAATAAGTTTTCTGATCTATTTGATGGTAAGCTAGGTGAATTGCCTATTACTTATCACATGAAACTTCGATCTGATGCACAGCCAGTGATCAGACCTCCCAGAAAAGTTCCTGTTGCAATGCAGAAACTTGTGAAACAAGAATTAGATAAAATGGTTGCCAATCAGATTATTTTACCAGTTGACGAACCAACTGAATGGGTGTCAAGCATGGTAGTCACAAAGAAAAAATCTGGTGCCATTCGTATTTGTTTAGATCCTACTTTATTGAATACATATATTTTACGTGAGCATTATCCAATGAGAAATATTGAAGATATTGTTGCCACAATGCCCAATGCTAAATATTTTGCTGTATTAGATGCATCTTCTGGTTTTTGGCAGATTAAGCTTGATCATGAATCCTCACTGAAAACTACCTTTAACTCACCTGTTGGTAGATTTCGTTTTTTGCGTATGCCATTTGGAATTTCGTCTTGCCCAGAAGTGTTTCAGAAGGCTATTGATCAACTTTTTGATAAGCTACCCTGTCGTATTGTTGTTGATGACATTCTAATTTGGGGCTCGACTGAGAAAGAATTATTTGATCGTATTTTGCTTATACTTGAAAGAGCTAGAGAAGTCAATTTGAAATTGAATTTGTCCAAATGTAAGTTTATGACACAAGAAGTTGAATATTGTGGTCATATTTTGACTTCGAATGGTTTAAAACCATCTCCTCGAATTACCCAAGCTATTCGTGATATGCCAGAGCCTACTGATAAACATTCTTTGCATCGATTTATTGGAATGATTACTTACCTTGCTAAATTTTTGCCGAAATTGAGTGAACATACTGCTAATTTACGATTATTGCTTAGAAATGATGTTGAATGGTATTGGAATGAAAATGAACGTAATGATTTTAATATGCTCAAAATTATGCTTTCTAATATGCCAATTTTGAAATTTTATGATTGTAACAAAAGTGTAACTTTAACATGTGATGCATCCCAGAAAGGGTTGGGAGCTGCTTGTTTACAAGATAATGTACCCATTGCTTACGAGGTGTGGCTAAAAAGAAACGAGACTGACGTCACAGATTGCGCAACACGATTAACCATTGGTAATCAACACTTTTACAGTGTGGTGTAATATGTGTTCTTTGTTCAACAGCTTTTTTGACACAATATCGCAATTATTTTTGCTCTTTAGGAGCCATAGGTGAATGTGATTAATTGCTTGTTGAAAAAAAAATTGCCGTGCGAGATCTGATTGAGTTTTTTGGCGATAGGGGGTTCAATTGCAGAATGACGATTGAGCAATGAATTAACATTAAATTTTGTGTCAAACTTGGAAAAACGGCGACTGCGACTTTGAAGAAATTGTGTGATGTTTATGGAGATTCTTCCATGTCCAGAACAAGAGTTTTTGAATGGCACAAGCGATTTGTGGGATGCAGGGAGGATGTGGAGGATGATTCGAAGTCAGGAAGGCCTTGCACTTCCACAACTGATACCAACATCGAAAAGGTATCAGTTGTGAGTTCAGTTGTGAAAGGCAGTTGATTCGCAGCGACCGTCGCTCAACAATTCGCGTCATTGCGAAGTTGGAAAAGACAAAAAAAAACGGTTCGCACCAGTTTGGTTGACACTTTTGGCTTGTGAAAGGTGAGTGCCAAAATGGTGCCAAGGCTGTTGACTGAGGAGCAGAAAGCTCAACGATTAAATGTTGCCCAGTTGACATGCATTTTTCCAAGTTTGACACAAAATTTAATGTTAACTCTTTGCCCAATCGTCATTCTGCAATTGAACCCCCTATCGCCAAAAAACTCAATCAGATCTCGCACGGCAATTTTTTTTTCAACAAGCAATTATTCACATTCACCTACGACTCCTAAAGAGCAAAAATAATTGCGATATTGTGTCAAAAAAGCTGTTGAACAAAGAACACATATTACACCACACTGTAAAAGTGTTGATTACCAATGGTTAATCGTGTTGCGCAATCTGTGACGTCAGTCTCGTTTCTTTTTAGCCACACCTCGTATGTGTCCCGTGCATTAACCGATACTGAAACAAGGTATGCACAAATTGAAAAAGAACTTCTAGCTGTTGTTTTTGCTTGTGAAAAATTTCATCATTATATATATGGTAAAAAGATTTTGATTGAATCTGATCATAAACCCCTAGAATCTATATTGTCGAAACCTTTTCTGAGTGCACCTCTCAGATTGCAAAAAATGATGTTACGTTTACAAAAGTATGATTTGAAAATCATTTATAAAAAAGGTACTGAAATGTATATTGCTGATACATTGTCACGAGCATATGTTCCAAATGATAAACTTGTTGATATTATGCATAATTATGATGATTTTGATATTTTGACAATTGTTTCTATTTCCCCACCAAGAGCACACGAGTTGGTTGAAAAAACCAGGACTGATCAAACATTACAAGAACTGATTAAAATTATCAAGCAGGGATGGCCTAATACTGTAAAAAGTTTGCCAATCCAAGTTCAGAAATATTTTCCATTTCGAGATGAACTCATTGAACATGATGGTGTTGTGTACAAGTCAAATAAAGTTGTTGTTCCCGAGTCATTACAACAAGAATACATTGCACAAATACACCGAGGACATATAAATGTTGAATCCACAAAGAATCGTGCACGTGATTATTTGTTTTGGTGCAATATGTCCAAAGATATTGAAGAAGCTATTTCACATTGTTCTGTTTGCAATAGTCTGAAGAATCATCAACAGAAAGAACCATTGAAATTACATGAAATTCCTGATCGTCCATGGTCTATTCTAGCTACAGATATATTTCACTGGTATGGAAGTGAACATTTAGTACTTGTTGACTCTTATTCTGGATGGTTTGAAATTAACCACTTGCCTGATATTTCCTCATATACTGTTATAAAGAAACTAAAAGAACATTTTGCTAGATTTGGCAGTCCAGATGTACTGTTCAGTGATAGTGGTCCCCAATATTCGTCGCTTCTTTTCAAAGAATTTGCTAGAGAATGGCAATTCAAACATGTTATGAGTAGTCCTGAATTTCCTCAAAGCAATGGACTAGCTGAAAATGCTGTAAAACAATCTAAAAATTTATTGGAGAAATGCAGACGAGATCGATCTGATCCTTACCTTGCTCTATTAAATATTCGAAATGTGCCTAGAGATAAAATACTTGGTTCTTCTGCACAACGTTTGTTATCACGTCGAACAAAAGGTGACATACCTATATCAAAGAATTTGTTGAATCCTGAAATGAGAAATCCAAAAGAAGTGCATGATCAATTGCTGCACAAAAGAAGCCAACAAAAGAAATATTTTGACAAGTCTTCAAAACTGCTACCTAATTTGAACACTGGTGATATAGTGAGAATGCAAACTAAAAAAGGATATGACAAGAAAGGTATCATATGCCAGAATCATCACTTACCAAGATCTTACATTGTTGAGTCTGATGGAAGAAGGTATCGTCGCAATCGAAGACATATCCTTAAAGCAAATGAATCTTACTATCCTCGAACAGAAGAAGATATCGATTATTCTAATTTATCTGATTCAAATACTGATGTTCCAAGTCAATCTAATATTGTTAATGGAAGTCCTAATTTTGTGCCCAGTATGACTTTTACTAGAAGTGGAAGAAGAATAAGGCCAAATCCAAGATATTACTCTAGTGATTTTGTGAAGTGAATATTGCATTTTGTAGCTTTGCTGATTGATGACAAATTGTTGTAAATGAGATTTGAACTTTCCAGTTGGCATTGCTATTATGTGCATTAGTGTTGTATTTCATGTGTTGATATTTGTTTAAAGAAAAGGGGATGTAAGATGATATTTATGACGTCATTATTAATGCTATACTTGTCACCTTTGACCTTGCTTGCTTGCTCTCTCTCTCTGCTTGTGCTGCTAGATGTTGAGTGCTGTGATCTATGATGTCTATGTTATATCTATAATATACTCAAGCATCCTGAATAGTTGTGTATTTACCCACAAACAAACATCTAGTACTTCTGCAATATACTTTTCAGGAATAATAACTCTTATTCCCCACAGCAATATTCCTTCTTCCACAGTAATTTCATCTTTCCTCCTGTGGAATGGCAACAATTCATTTGTAATTTCCTCCTTTGCAGGCCAACCATTTATAGTATACAGCAACACTCGTGAGAGCTTTGGATCATTTTCAGTTGCATGGCGGAGCTTTGCAGGAGTTATGGGAAGCGTATGAACTTGGTTTATGTTCATAATCGTTTCCTCTTCTTCCCAACAATCACGTATTTCAGACTGATCTGTTTTCATGGGCAATCGGGATAATGCATCTGCATTCCCATTATTTTTCGTGTTTCGATAACATATTTCATATTTATATGCAGACAGTTTTATAGCCCACCTTTGCAATCTGGTTGCAGTTAAAACAGGTATACCACGTTTTGGACTCAATAGCATAGTTAAAGGTTGGTGATCAGTCAACAATTTGAAATTTCGACCATATAAATACACATGAAATTTTCTTACACCATATACAATTGCTAGTGCCTCCTTCTCGATTTGGGAATAATTTTTTTCAGCACTTGTTAAAGTACGAGAAGCATATGCAATAGGTTTTTCAGCACCATTTGGAAGTATATGAGAAATTACAGCACCAATACCTACAGATGAAGCATCAGTGGCAAGTACTAATGGTTTTTCAGGGTCATAGTGTACTAGCACCTCAGATGACACCAATATATCTTTCAGTTTCACAAAAGCTTTTTTACAGTCACTATTCCAATTCCATTTCATACCCTTTTTCAGTAACTTATTGAAAGGATCAACAAGGGTAGACATTGCAGGAATAAATTTACGATAATAATTTACAATACCAAGAAAAGATTGCAATTCTTTTACATTTTCAGGGCTAGGGATTTCCATTATTGCTTCAATCTTTTTCGGAGAAGGGTGAATACCTTCTGCATTAACAACAAAAGCAAAATATTCAACAGATGATTGCAAAAAACAACATTTAGAACGTTTCAATTTTACACCAAATAAATTCAATCTATATAGAAGTTTATCAAGAAATTGCAAATGACTATCATCATCTTTTTCAGTGACAATCAAATCATCTAAAATACAACCCACATTTGGCAATCCCTGGAGAATTGTCTCCATAGTTTCTTGGAAAATACTAAGACTAGAAGCTGCCCCATATGGTAACCTTAAATATCTAAATAACCCCATATGAGTATTAATAGTGACATATTTTTGAGATTCATCATCAAGTAAGACTTGTTGATAAGCTTCTGATAAATCAAGCTTTGAAAATTTCTGCCCCCCATTCAATTTACTAAAAAGGGGTCCTCAGGTCTAGGCAAGAGATATTCAGGGACATCTAATTCAGGGTTTATAGTTACTTTAAAATCCCCACAAATTCTTACTGAACCATCAGCTTTCAATACTGGAACAATGGGTGAAGCCCGATCAGAACTTTCAACTTTTTTCAGGACCCCCATATTTACTAGTCTTTTCAGCTCATCCGAAATTTCATCACGAAGAGCAAAAGGAACAGGACGTGGCTTGTAGAATTTCAGAATGGCACTTTCTTTCACCCTTAGTTTAGCAGTTATACCTTTTATAGTACCAAGGGAATTATCAAAAACAGGGTACTTTTTCAAAATATTCTCAAGCGTGAGCTTGGAACCAATATGACAAATACGATGCCAATTCAATTGCAATTGGGATAACCAATTTCTACCCAATAGTAATGGACCATTGCCACGAACAATTTGCAAAGGTAAATTTACATACTGTGACTCATATTCAACAGTAACATTCACTTTACCTAGGACCGTAATATTTTCACCAGTATAAGTTGTCAATACAACATTAGATTTCAGCAAAGGCAAATGTTTAAAATTCCTTTCATACATGCTTTCAGAAATGAGTGACACCCCACTACCAGTATCTAATTCAAATTTACAATCACAATTTTCGATTCTCAGTGGAACTACTATTGGACCATAAGAACTAGACTTAGTAGTAAATACAGGACACATTTCATTTTGAGAACAGTCCGAAGACAGGTTATCATCATTCGTAGGTTGCATGTAGTCACAATTCGAAGACTTTTTACTTTTCAGAGGCTTGGAACCTCGATAGAAGTTACGTTGCATTGAGCATTTTCGACTTATATGCCCAATTCGTTTACATTTATGGCACTTTGCATTTCTGTAGAAACAGCTTTCAGCAGGATGATTACTTTTCCCTTATCGAAAACATTCTTTGAATTTTCGAATTTCAGAACGCGTTGCAAATCTTTGATTATTTTGAACTTTATGAACTTTTGGTTTACTTTCATCTACTGGCAATTTTTCAAATTTGCAACTTAATTCATTGGCTTGTTTTTCTGCCAATTCCATACCAGTAGCAATTTTCACAGCATTCTGCAGAGTTAGGTCAACTTCAGTTAATAATTTACGTTTCATTCGAGTTGACATTAGTCCACTCACAAATCTATCTCTTAGTGAATCATTTAAGAACTCACCGAATTGACAATGTTCAGATAATTTCCTGAGCTGTGCCAGGAACTCATTCACAGTTTCTCCATCATGTTGGATTCTTTCATGAAATTTGACTCTTTCTGCTATCACCAATGGTTTGGGGTTGAGATGCAAGTTCTTTCAGTTGGACATAAGTCTTTTCACCAGGCTTTTCAGGAGCACAAACTGTATGTTTGAGCCCCGCAAACGCTTAATAATATGGCTTTCTTTTTATCAGCACTTTCAATCTCGTTTGCTTCAAAATAATGTCCTAAGCGTTCAACATATTCAGACCAATCTTGGCCATTACTATACTCTTCTATTTTTCCAAATGTAGTCATTTCAGGTATAGTAATGTTTCAGCTATGGAATTTCAGGCTCATAAATTTCAGTCTATAAAGACAATTTCAGCTGCTTATATTTCAGACTCTTCTTTTCAGGTACTTGTAATAACGTTGATTTGAAACACTTACTGTGACACCGGCATGCAGCAGACCGATCCCATTGACACAGCTAACGTTATATGGCAGCAGACTAATCCAATCCTCGTCGCCAAATTGTAGTGTATTCTGCCTTTAGATCTTTATAAACAAGCACCAAGTTTCCATTACAACACTACTTTATTATAAGAGTCGAGCACTTCAACATTAAGACACCATAGCAGTAACAGACTAAACAGCAAGTCAGCACTTAACACGTGCACAGATAGAACAAGAATGACAGCCTCGGATATACAAGGTCAACTCAGTCTGGGTCAATAGCGTCACCTAGCGGTATTACATCATATAATATACAACAGGTTCGATGGTAGGAGGCCGGGGATAGGAAACCGGGACAAGGGTTGAGAGATATGGGTAGAGGGTATAGGAAGGCAGGGTGCAGGGCAATGGGTCAGGCTTACGAATGTAGGTTGTGGTTGTAGGCCTACCAAATTTTAAGCAAGGTTGCGAGCGCTTAATAACGTGCCAAGAGCTACTGATACTATAATATTGAATTAATTATTGTGTAAAATTGTGCGTTAGTTGTGCAGTTTTTCTTAATTGTGCAGCCATAGTGTTATAAATTTCGTGGGCAATGCCGATCCGGGAACATTTTGGTCCTTACAAGGACAGTATGGAAACCCTTATATATATTTAACATGATAAGGACCTGGGACGAGCTAATTCTTTGATCACCGAGACGAAAACGAAGCCCAGATGGCAATTCTTTCATCTGAGTTATGTTGTCCAGCCTAAGTTGCGTTGTCTGGTTACGTCTATACGTACGTCTGATGGACAAACCAACGAGCTCGTAGCATTCTACCCCTTGATTAGCTATTCGTATCATCAGCGCTGTAGTTGTCATGGTTACCCTACAGTCAGCGCTCGGAGTCGTTTGCTCCTAATAATACCGTGAATACCCTGTCTCTCAAACATATGCATATACGCCACAGGCGATTCTTGTTAGTATCGGGTTTTCTACTTTTTATTCTAGTTTGATTTAATGTTAGTTTTTTTTCATTTCGACTACTCACTCTATGATTTAATGTTAGACTTTTCTATAGGTGTTGCTGCTTGATAACCAGTACTGGTTTATCGCGTCGCCTTTCATCATGAAATGCAATTTTTCTTCTTTTTACTTCATTTTGTATTTACAATGTGTATTTTCAGTATGGTGACAGAATAAACTGCTGATTTGTTACAAGAGAGGGAGATTAAAACTGGGTATTTGCATTGCGATACGCAGGTATGATAAGGAAAAGTCTCTTGTGGGACGATGAAAGACATTTCAGAATATCTGCAATTTACATTGTTTTGCCAACACCGGTTGTGCTCTGATTAAAGTCCGTATACAAACGGGCACTGGTACGTAATATAGAGCAGGCCAAAATATAAGTTTGCCGAACATGAGTGAACGTAGAAATATTTTGCAATTAAATCGTGTCTTCTAGAGAGGATAAATAATGCTTGATTTAAGCCTGAGCCGGAGAAACGAGTGGATTCTATTAAGGGGTCCTTCTGATATCTGGTGGACCTGGGTCATTTTGACACCCCTCTTTAATTTTTTTAATATTTCACCAACCAAGAATGCCAAAAACATTAATGTGTCCTTAAAAAGCTTATTTTCGTCGCTTTCCACTAAAACGCGCCCAAATTACGTAGCGCAAATGTGTACGCCGTACGACGGTAAGAAAAGAAAAATTTCAAAAAATTTCGAGAAAAAGTTTCTCACTTTTAACGCTGTGGTCGACACGTGATTGATATGCGAGAAAAATAGTTCTCTTTTAGAAGAGCTATACGTCACCTTCAAGATAAAACAAGACTGGGATTTGTAAGTGAAGTGATATTCGTTTTATCGAAGAGCATTTGATCGCGTGCTGTCTGGTATCTTTGTTTGTTTATTATGAGCCGAAGAACGTTGTTGTTGCAAAATAAAAATTATACATAAAAAAATATGATGACATCACTGTAATTAAGAACACTCGGATCAAGCATGGATATTTTAAACTTAAACATTTTGAGTTTTGAAATTGGTTTTGTTCACATGCAGACCACTATGAAATACTATTGATCCCCCAAAATACATTTAATTTAGCCATAAACCCAAATTATGACACAGATCAGCCATTTATGACCAGGCCGAAACCCTAGGGAATAACAAGAGCTCGTACGAGGTCGAGTTTGGTTGAACAGAGAGGATTTTGTGTTTCAATATGGTAATGTGGTCGTTCGCTCTGTTTATTTATCTTTAAATGTTACATCTTTTAATGCATCTGAAAAAAAAAAAAAAAAATACAGCGCATTGTTGGCCTACGAAAGCGATGGGCAATTTCAGGCCAAGCAAAGACTTTTGTGGGTTACCCATACCTACCTCTTCGAGAAATATTTACGAAAACCGAGTCTATGCCGTAGTTTAAATTAGCTTTAAAATAGGAAATATACAAAGAAGTTGATAAATAAGAAGCTTGTTCAAGATCAATTCTGGCTGAACGGCGATAATTTCTGTTTTTCAATATCGGAGATATCGCTTGCTTATTGGCAGTATGTTAACGTATCTCAAAATGTGGCACTACCGTAGTATGTGTACCAGGTTAGGGCATAATTTGATTCCTGTTCTCCCTTTTTTAGTTCTATTACGAGTTCGAGAACTGTTTGTGTAGCCAAGTGAAAATACCCCCTGCCCATAGCATTCCGTCCCTTTACACAACTTTAAGTAAAATAGCCGAACAAAATTAGTTACCCTACATATTGGTACACAATTCTGGAGCGCCCAAAATGTTACATCCACTTCATAGAAAATAGTCCGACTCATAGCTGTGTTACTTATACCAGTGATGGAATTCGCGATTTTAAGAACGGGTTCTCTTTTGTACCGAACTCGCTAACAACGATTACCTCAATAAGAGTGTTCCCAACTAAGTGTTCTCTTTCCCTACTTGTCTAATTAAGAAAAAAATGTTTTTAAATTTCCAATTCTCCGATTAAGCTAATTTCTTAGTTTTCTGAGAAATAAATTTGAACTTTATCATTTTTATAATTCATCGATAACGTTTTGTAAGACAATTTTATTCACACAAAGTAGCAAATAATATTTCTGCACTGAAAGTTTACATTATTTTTCATGAATTTCATTTGTTAAGTTCAGTTCGTGAAAAATAATTTGAACTTTCATTGACAAAATATTTTGCCAAAAAATGATAAGATCCAGAAACACATCTAACAAATAAAATATCTGTATGTTCATATTATATATCACACTAATTCACACACAAGAAAATTGAAAAACAAAAGAAATAAAATTTTTGTCATGTTTTGAGAGCCTGAGGGGGAAGGGGCATACGAAAAATAAAACTTGATTAATTCAAAGAGAAGACAATGCTGTAATTTGTTTTAATTTTGATAAATTCCTAACATTTCCTCGTATTTTGTTCTTATCCCACTGAAGTTTCAAATTATTTTTCAGCTTTTTTAACTATTGAATAACCAGGAAAATGTCTTATTTAATGGCGTGATTAAGAACAATTCAAATAAATGGAATACGATAGCAAATATAATAAAAAAAAATCATCAATCCTTAGAATTCACACACAAGAAAAATAAAATGTTAAGAGAGCTGTGAGTAATAAAACTTGCTATTGTAAAGCAAAGACAATGCTGTAATTGATTTCAGTTTTTAAACCTAAAATACAAATTGAAAACTCGAACCCAAAGTTAAGGTAAAACAACTTGATAGTTGTAAAGGATTTCTCAACCTAATTTGATTTTCTGGGAGTTCGAGTGAAAAATGCGACATGCTCGGGGGATTACTCCTGGAAAAATTTTGTCTTATTTGGACAATTTCAATATGACTGTTTTTTGATACCGATTCTCTGATTGAGCTGATTTCTTAGTTTTTTGGGAAATGAATTCAGTCTCTATCGTTTTTAAAATACACCGATGACGTTTTGCAAGACAATTTTATTCACACAAAGTAGCAAATAATATTTCTGCACTAAAAGTTCAAGTTATTTTCCATGAATTTCATTTGTTAAGTTTAGTTCGTGAAAAATAATTTCAACTTTAATGGATAAAATATTTTGCCAAAAATTGATAAGATCCAGAAACACATCTAACAAACAAAATATCGGTATATACCTATTGTATATCACACTAATTAACACACAAAAAAGATATAGCAAAAGTAATGAACTTTTTTTCATGGCTTAAAGAGTCGATGGGCGGCGAGTCTGGTAGGTTCAACGGAGAATTTTGCATTTACCAAAGTTTTTATCGTTAAAATTTGATTTTTTTCAGCTTTATTCAAATAAAGTTCAATGACAAATATCTGAAAACAATTTCTTCCTGTAATTTTTTAAAATTTGAATTTTACGATATTTAGACTCTAAATAGGTTACAGGTACGAAGCCGTTATTCGTATTGAACATTTTTGTAATTTAATGAAATTTCCTGGACATGTAATATATATTTGAATAAACCAAATTGCCAAAATTTTAAGATTATTTACATCAACACAGAAACAAATTGAGTTAAAATAATAAATTCAAACTTTTCTTGGACACATCTAGAAAATACAAAACAGTTTGTTTGTTAGAAATCTAACAATGAATATAATATGAGGTTTATATACCGCATGCAGAATCTATTTACTTTATATGCTTGTTCAACTGTGATACGTGGAAATAGTGAATTTGGGTGTAAATTAAGCTGAATGTATGGATAACGAATATTCGGGAATTCAACAGCATAAGCTTGTTCAACTGTGGAAATAGTAAGTTAAAGTTTTAATAAATCTACTAGGGTGAATAACAATTAATCTCAAACTCAAGTAATTTTACAGTTTTTGTTTATCGATCATTCAATGTACAGAGTTATAATTCAATTTCACAGATGACTCCGGGATATAACTGGGAAGGAGAATAATTATAAATCCATTGATCATCCGGGTTTCGATTGACATGAACAACAACAGTTGTGTACGATGCATCGAAATGCTGACGACCATTATACCAAACCTCAGTTGGTAGAGACATAGCTTGGCCCGTCGTTGAATACAGCTGACCGCCCTGGCGATATAAAATATATTTTCAGAAATATAACAAAGTGCAGTTTGAGAATTTGGTTTAACCAGTAATCCTTGCCATATAAACTGACAAAGCAAAACAAACTTATTTCGTCTTCAGTAAAAAACTTATGAAGCGTAACGTCATCACGTGACTCTTCTCCTCAGTCACACTTCAGTGATTACCGTTGGTGGATAAGAATTGAATGAAATAGACACATAAATCAAATTAGTTTGAATTAGAATTTTCTGATTAGGTAACAGAGCTGTAAACTTGAAGCGTTCCACTGATGTTGGAGTCAAATTTTGAATCTCCCGGAAATATTACAGGGAGACGAAAGTTTGAAGTTGAATTTTTTGATAGAAACCGAAAAACCCTGTCAAATAAATTTTTCTAATCCTGTAGGATTTGATTTGAACTTCTCTTATCAACGGTTATATGGGTTTGGAAACAAAATGTAATAGCACGTGGTAATGCGGAAGCAATATCGGCCATAACATTTATATTTCATATTATAAACATTATTTTATAATGATTTCATGTATGATCGCATAAACAACATGATTCAGACCCGACCTACCACGTAAGTCATTCCCGTACGAACAACAATGTAATCCGATCCATCAGGAATCATTGGTCGTAAATAATCAACAACCCGGTTGTAGTGTGTGACGTCATAAATGTTAGCAAGTTTCTTTTCGCAAATAGATTCAGCGACGCTTAATGAGACGTTCCAAGTGTCATAAACGATCGCTCGAATACATCTTGAATTATAGACGACTCCACATTCTGAAACAAAAATGACATTCAAAAATGTTTGAAGTCAGATATTTATGAAACTATTATTAAGGAGAATATTTATTTCTACGTTTTAATTGAAAACTTTTATTCGTTTTATTCAGGATAATTGTCTTTTGTAGTTTTTTACAATAATATGATTGTGATCCCTCAGTAGTTTTGACCATACGTCATTTTGTTGGATTCAAGAAAGGACTCGCAAACTAACTCAGATATAAAGTGAACGTTTTTATGAGCAGATTACGTGCATCCACTGAGCTATTAGAACTGAAGAAACATAGCAGTGAAATATGCGATTGAAAATACAGGCCGATGGGACTTGACGAATATGAGCAGGATAAATCTATAACGTACTGAATATTAGATAAATGGAGTTCTATAAAAAACTTTTTGTCACGAAGCGAGTTCGTAGATAACCGACACGATCGCCAGTGGTAGCCGCAATTAATCAACAGTATCAGTGGTTGCCTGCACAGTTTCTTATTTTAATGTAAAAATCTTTCCAAAAATATTAGCTCGTTGCCTATCTGTAAACGTTTGTGCAGAGATTTGTTCTGAGTGAAGGGATGGTTGAAACCAATAGGCTTTCACCTATCTTTGGTTGCTCCTGTAGAGCCTTGTTCAGAGAGAATGTGTGAAAACTACCAGTCATAACAGCATCTGCTTAAATATCAGTAATTGCTTGTTCATTCAGAATGAACGTGTTTTAACGCCTAGCTCTTCACGTCGCAATATTTGTTTGTGTAGAATGTTGTTCAGGGTGAAAGCATGAAAACCGGAAGGTTCAATTCATTTCTGAGTGAGTGCGATGCCAGCAGGCCAGCGGTAATGGCTCGCGAGTCACATACGCTACGCCCCGAATTTAGGAGAGAGCACCCGCTGAAGTTAATTTTTAAGAGTAGAAAACGAGGGCAACAGGGTGATGAGTAATGGTGAATGAACTGGAAAAAGTCTGGTGTCCAATCTGCGCGCAGGCAACAAGAATGAATACGGTGGCGATAGGGATGGATATATAGTCCCAATCGCCATTTTAAATGCCTCCCCTATACAAGGCTATTGGGCTGCCAAATGGATAGCAGGTTATGGATCGCCATTTAGATGGCCTCTTCCACACAGGGAATATAGACGGTAGTTTAGGGATGGATATATTGCCCCAATCCTAGACTTGGAGGAATTTACGAAATTACGAAATTTATTTTCGTATACCTCGGCAAATTTCAAATTGCCTAAAGTCGTAATTGTTGACTAAACGCACATAGTGTTAGAAAAGAGTCGGAAACCACCTTTTTCGTTTTTTTTGGATGACTGAAAAAGTCGCCAATAACGCGTGCCATTGCATTTTCTTTAAATCGCAGATTGTTTTCATCAGCGCGGTGTGCTACTTAAAGCCTTAAACACCTTCACGTTGATATTTATTCTCTCTAAATCACAAATTACGCGAGGACGATAATATTTACTTTTCGGTTCTCGCAAGGAATTGTGAGATTGTTGTTAAAAACAAGTCATGATATTATATTCATCGGCGAGGAGATGCTAGAGATAATAAAGAGGTGAATCCACAACCCAAATATTTTGATTGAAAAACGGCATTGTAAAATAATAAGAGTAAAACTAAGAGAAAAGCCATAAGTTTTGTTTTAGGAGGCTTGGGACAGATCAAAAATGCTTTTTGGACATTGTCAATCGCAAATGGCTCACATTATGTTGGATTGTCTTTGACGCTAAAGCGTTTATCGGAAATTACGAATGAAAACAAGATTATCGGACACAATGCCACACATTTTTATGACGGCGGCATTTTGAATTAGTAATCCTTTTATATTTTTAGTCAACAAAACAGCAGGTTACATTGAACACAATTAAAGCATGATATTTTAAATATGTCTGTATGTGGATTAAATGGATTGATGGGTAATGGATTAAGTACTTTGGGCAATTGTGAATTGTACTTGCGAAGTTTTTAACGCAGACCCAATCGCTATTTAAAGTACCTCTCCCATACGAGGACGTTGGTCTGCAACGTCCCCGTATGAATATATGATCCCAATCGGCATTTGAATGGCCTCCATCATACAGGGCTACTGGGCTGCCATACAGACAGCAGGCTAGAAATAGGAAATATAGAAAGAAAAAAAAAAACTACCTGGAGCGCACACTGGTGTTGTGGACCATGAACCGTCAGCTTTGCATGTTCCCGTCTGCCCCCCAGCCAAAATGTAACCATTGCTGCAAGAGTAACTGACTTCCTGACCCTGACTGTATAATTCAAGCTCAGGAGTAATTGTTCCCTTATCAAGATTTTGCTTTACACATTGTATAGCTACAAAAAAAAAGATAAAAAAGTTCAACTTAACTTGAGGAGTATTTGGTACACTAAACCTAACGGCTTCTGTGCGCTCTCAAAACCTTGTTCAGAGAAAACATGCTCAATTTTGTGGTCACGATGGCATTGCGGTAAAATCGTTAAACACAGCTGTGTTTCCATCTAACCTTCATGGATATATGATTTATATATGACCCTAATCGCTATTTAAATGACCTCCTGCATACATGGCTATTGGACTGCCATATAGACAGCAGGTTAGAAACAGGGATGGTTGAATGGTCCTGATTGCTATAGTAAATAACTCACGAGTGCACACTGGTGTTGTGGACCATGAACCGTCAGCTTTGCATGTTCCCGTCTGCCCCCCTTCCAAAGTGTAACCATTGCTGCAAGAGTAACTGACATCCTGATGCTTACTGTACAATTCCTGCTCAGGAGAAATTGTTCCCTGTTCAAGATTTCGCTTTACACATTGTATAGCTACAAAAAAAATAAAAAAGTTCAACTTAACTTGAGGAGTATTTGGTACACTAATCCTAACAGCTCCTGTGCGCATTTAAAACCTTGTTCAGAGAAAACATGCACAATATTGTGGTAAAGATGGCCTTGCGGTAAAATCGTTGAACACAGCTGTGTTTCCATCTAACCCTCATGAATATATGATTTATATATGAACCAAATCGCTATTAGAATGTCCTCCCTCACACAGGGCTATTGTGCTGCCGTATGGACAGTAGGTTAAAGGATGGATATGACCCCAATAGCTATTTAAATGGCCTCCTGCATACATGGCTATTGGGCTGTCATGTGGACAGCAGGTTAGAAACGGGGGTGGTTGAATGATCCTGATTGCTATAGAAAATAACTCACGACTGCACACTGGTGATGTGGACCATGAACCGTCAGCTTTGCATGTTCCCGTCTGTTTTCCTTCCAAAGTGTAACCATAGTTGCAAGAGTAACTGACCTCCTGATCTTGACTGTATAATTCATGCTCAGGAGAAATTGTTCCCTTCTCAAGATTTCGCTTAGCACATGGTGTAGCTACAGAAAGAAATGATAAAAGTTTACCTCGCAGAGTATTTGTTTGTGATTCTTTTAAATTTGTAAAATATTTCGTCACTTCAATCAATGCTTCTTTTGCAAACAGCCATTGATACATTTTAAAAAATACTGGAATCTTACTTACTTACCAAAACCATAACATTCGGAAGAGTTCAAAGTTGTTATGTTGTCTAACTCTACATTCCCGGATGCGTCAAGCACAAGTTGGACCTAAATGAAATAAAAAAGATTGAAGTTTGAGCGAGGCAGAGACTAGAGCAGGAATGGGCAAGGTTTTCAGAAAAGGGGCAAAAAAATTGCAATATAAAAGCGGACCATGTAAAAGTGAAGTAAACAGTTACGTTTCATAAAATATTTGAAAAAGCAAAGTTTAAAATCAAGGAACCTCGAACCAAAACAAAATTTAATCGTAATCTTAACAATTTCTTTGAGCCATTTTTTTTTTAGCTTAAACGCCAAACTTTGATTTTAGTTTGATTGTGGCAGCATCGGGCGGGCCAGATTAAATTACCCATCGGGCTGTTTTTGGCTAGCGGCCCGTACTTTGCCCATCTGTATTTGAACGTATCGTAATTGTAAAGGGATTCTCACAGAGTCAAAAGATCTACATTTGAGGTTTATACATGCGGAGTGAAAGGTTGGTAATATGTGTTCCCTGTTTGTAAAGGAATTCTAGAAAAACTTCAATTATGCGAAAAAATGATTATAACCCTCTGAGCGCTGATAAAGCTAGACCTGGACCTGGAGCAGAAATTTGGACATTTAGACTGGCGGGCCATGTAAGTGCGACGTAAAAAATTACATTTTATGAACAATTTCGCAATCGCATTTTTAAAAAATTCCTCAAGTTATTTTCAGCAAAAATGTCAAAATTTGGTTTAGTTTGGTTGTGGCAGGATCAGGCGGGCCAGATTGAATTTTCCAACTGGCCGAATCTGGCCCGCGGGACGTAGTTTGCCCATGTCAGAGCTAGACTACGCCCAACCAAAATTTTAAAAAGCTTTCGCGTTTTACGAATTGGGATTCACATCCCAAGCAATTCCGATTTAAATTTTCCAATTTTAAAATTCCAATTTTCCCAATTTTTGCTAAAAGATGTGTTACAAACCTCGGTATCTGTAGAGTTTACTTTCTTTAAAACGAATTTCTCTGTTTTCCAGGTAGTCGAGGCAGAAAACGGCCAGATTGCTTTCCTAAAAGTTACAAAACATATAATTGCTGCCTTTACATAGACTTCCACAAAAATCAAAATATGTTATACTCGGTTTTTTCAAGGAATCCCATTTACATGAAGTCTATTTTTCAGCTCTTTTTCCAAGCGCATCAAATTTAACTGTCTCAAGTCTCCCGCCAATCAGCATTTACCAATGTGAAATTCACCGCTATAGTTATTTATAGTTTTAGCAGATCTTCATATTACAGTGCTTGCCAGTAGTTTTGTTCCCAGATGATACTCAAAGCAAATTTTTTGGAATACTCTAAAACAGGGGCGAGCAACCTTCAATAAAAAGGGCCAAATACAAATAACTGAGTGAAGCCGCGGCCCACACTTTTATTTAACATAAGCTTTGCGTGACAACATGAAATGTTCATAGGCATAGATAATAACTTGGACCGAAATATAGGTTTTGCAACGCAAAGGGATTGGAATTACTCAAAAGTATCAGATTAAACTACAAATTAGTTTTTCATGCCGCACATTAGACAAAACTGGCACTATGCCGCGGGTCGCACAATTTTTTTTTGTGAGCCGCATTTTCCCATCAGGCGACCGGTTGCACACCCCTGATCTAAAACACTGAATTTTCAAATTCCGTTATTGTTTTATAAAAATTATAATTGTATAGTTGCTGCCAACACAAGGCCTTCTTTGGAGTGAAAGCGGGGAATAATCCGGTAGAAAAATAAATGCAATGTTAGCTACTCACGTTACATTTCCATTGTGAGCCTTGGCCACCAGTTCTCCATCAGATGTCCCTTTTATGTCGACACTCATGCATAGTTCCTCATTGCCAGCCAAAGCCTTGGGTAAGGATCTGATTGTACCATTACCAACAAGAACATAACCTAGAATGAATTAGAATATAAAAAAATGTGTATCTGGTGTGAGAATCCGGATAAAACTTGAGCATTTTTCAACGAGCAGAGTTACAGGCACTCACTCAGAAGTAAAATTGACTCATTTGTAAGCAAAGTTACAGGCATTCACTCAGAAGTAGAGGTGATTCGTTTGTGAGCAAAGTTACAGGCACTCACTCAGAAGTAAAGGTGACTCATTTGTAAGCAAAGTTACAGGCACTCACTCAAAAAATAAGAGTGGCTCATTTGTATGCAAAGTTAGAGGCACTCACTCATGAGTAAAGGTAACTCATTTGTGAACAAATTTACAAACACTCACTCAGAAGTAAAGGTGACTCATTTGTAAGCAAAGTTACAGGCACTCACTCAGAAAGTAAGAGTGACTCATTTGTAAGCAAAGTTACAGACACTCACTCAATAAGCATTTCATATGGAAACATTACCTGTAACGTCTTTATCTCTGTATTCTCTCTGAAATGTTCCATTAATTTTCGTGTAGCCGCATGTAGGGTTAGTTGAAGACTCAAAATCACATGTAAGATCGACTGAAAAATACAAAAGAACTTTTTTAGAGACAGAGCCATTCTTGTCTAAACCGAATATTATTTTACTGTGAACAGGGCTGTAAAGTCAGATCAAATTATCAATCGACATCGGGTTGAAACAATTTTAACTCTGTCTCAGCTTTTAAGTCCAGAGATAAATAAATGTCGAAATGTCAGAATGTCAATGGTTACAAGTCAAGATTATCAATAATAATTCATAAACAAGTCTAATTAGGAAAACTCGCAGAAGTTGGACTTGAGCGCAAATTTCTTTTGAATAAGAGTCAGATTTTGATTAGGAGTTAGCTAAGCTTTGAATATAAGCTTTTCGTATTCATCACACGGCAGAGGGAAGTCAATGAGACGGTTCAATCCAATCCCACCAGTGGTCTCATTACCAGTCCATTGTGGATTTATAAATAGGTAACTAGTTATTTGTTTCAGTTAATTTTTGGATGGCATAGTCAGGTGGGGGTTAGGATTGACATATGCAAAAATCGTTTTGATACACCCACTAGAACTACCTGGCGTACGAAACTACACGAGGCACCAACCACCGATCACCCTGGAGTTTGGAAAATTATCCTCGAATACACAGCGCTTTGTCAACACTTACCTACGCAAGTGGGCACCTCACCCCAGGTTCCATTTTTGTCGCATTTTCCTATATTTGATCCTTGAAGAACGTATCCAGCATTGCATGAATATTCGATAGTCTGATTAACCTCTAAGGCAGGTGCGGTCGTAGTGTCTACAGTCCCGTTGTCTGGAGCTTTAGGGGCTGGGCAGGTAAGTACTGTAACTGAACATTGAAACAGTTATAAGTTGCAGACCAAACTTTTCAACAAATTTGCCAAATTCTGATTTCATAATTATTTCCACCTCCTTAACCTCGAATAAAAAACAAACAAACAAGGATTTAGAGCCTGGATGGTCAAAACTACAACCCGTTACAACCTTTTGTGCGGTCGATCAGCTCTTGATTTTTTGATGATGTAATCAGGTGGGGGTCAGGAATAATGTTACGCCACACCCACCAGAAGTTATTCAGATAAGAAACTACAAGAGACCCAGAGTATCAATGTTTTATCATTTACGGTTCAGTCACCATTAAATTCGACACTATCATAGTGAATGGGAATAGTAATTGTGAAGTCACATATATAGAACATAAAGTCCAAAAAAAAAAATTCCACTGTGCGGAAAAAAGGGAAATTCCCCCCAATTTAGGGAAAAAAGTTTTGAAATTGTCAATTTAACTGAGTTAAAGCGTAATTTTGGTAGGAAATAATTTTTTCTCATCCAATTCATTAATGCAATGTACTTGTTGGACATAATAAAACAGGTATCAAAATTTAAAAAAATTCCACCTTGCGGAAAGTAGGAAATATCCCCCCACTTTATCGAAGAAAACGTCAAGTTAAGTGAGTTAAAGCGTAATTAGGGTGGGAAATAAATTTTTCTCATCGAAATCATTAAAACAGTATATTTGACGGACATATACTAAACACATACTAAAATTTGAAAACCTTAAATTCCACCTTGCGGAAAGTAGGGAAATTCCCCCTATCTTAGGAATAAATTTACGAAATTGTCAATTTAACCAAGTTAACGCGTAATTTTAGTAAGAATTAATTATTTGTCATCCAACTCATTAATACAACCGAATACAATCTCCCATACTAATACAACCAAATACATTTCCCCTCTTAATACAACCAAACATAATCCCTGTCGTAGTACAATCAAATACCCAATTCCCATCTTAATACAACCAAACATTGTCCCATATTATTACAACCAAACAACTTTTTTCCAACTTAATACAACTAAATACAACCAAGAACCCATTCCGATCTTAATAAAACCAAATATATTTTCTCTTCTCAATACAACCAAATATCCCTATTCCCTTCCTAATACAACTAAACATACTACTTTCTTACTACAACCAAATACATTTTCTCTTCTCAATACAACCAAACATATCTCCTTTCTTAATACATTCAAATACCATCTCCCGTCTTAATACAACCAAATACCCTCTCCTGTCTTTGATGCAACAAAATAGCCTCTTCCGTCTTAATACATCCAAATACCATCTCCCGTCTCAATACAACCAAATACCCTCTCATGTCTTAATACAACCAAGTATACTCCTATCTTAATATAACCAAAGACCATCTCCCTTTTTAATACAACCAAAAATCCTCCCATCTTAATACAACCTAAACCATCTCATCTTAATACAACCAGAAACCATCAATCTTAATACAATCAAGTACCCTCCAAGATTATTACAACCGAACACCATCTCCCTTCCTAATACAACCATATTCCCATATCATATTATTACAACCAAATGTCCCAATTTCCGTCTTAATACAACCAAACATCACTATTCCCCTATTAATGCAACCAAAAACTATCTCCCGTCTTAAAACAACCCAATACCCTCTCTCGTCTTAATACAATCAAATACCCTCTTCTTTCTTAATACAACCAAAAACCTTCTCCCTTCTTAATACAAACAAACACCCATACCATCTTAATACAACCAAATTCCCCAATTCCCCTATTAATACAACCAAAACTATCTCACTTCCTAATACAATCAAATACCCTCTCCTTTCTTAATACATCCAAGCATACTCCTATCTTAATATAACCAAAGACCATCTCCCTTCTTAATACAACCAAACCTACTCCCTTAATACAACCAAACAACTCCCGCCCTAATACAACCAAAAACTATCTCCCGTCTTAATACAACCAAAAATTTCCCATCTTAATACAACCAAAAATTCTCGCTTCTTAATACAACCAAAACCTCTACACATCTTAATACAACCAAATAACCTCTGACGTCTTAATACAACCAAACAGCCTCTCCCGTCCTAATACAATCAAAAATACTCCTATCTTAATACAACCAAACCCTGCCAATCTTAATACAACCGAACATCCTCTTCCTATTTTAATACAACCAAGTATACTTCCGTCTTAATACAACCAAAAATATCTTCCCGTCTTAATACAACCAAATACATCTTCCCGTCTTAATACAACCAAAAAATATCTCCCGTCTTAATACAACCAAATACATCTTCCCGTCTTAATACAACCAAAAACTATCTCCCGTCTTAATACAACCAGATGATCTCTCCCGTCTCAATACAACCAAAAACATCTTCCCTTCTTAATACAATCAAAAATACTCCTATCTTAATACAACCAAAAATACAACCGAACATCCTCTTCCTATTTTAATACAACCAAATATACTTATACCGTCTTAATACAAGCAGTACCCCCAAGATTAATACAACAAAACGCCTTCTCCCTTCTTAATACAACCAAAAACCCATACCGTCTTAATACAACCAAATTCCCCAATTCCCCTATTAATACAACCAAAACTATCTCACTTCCTAATACAATCAAATACCCTCTCCTTTCTTAATACAGCCAAATAGCATCTCCCGTCTTAATACATCCAAGCATACTCCTATCTTAATACAACCAAAAACCCTCCCTTAATACAACCAAACAACTCCCGCCTTAATACAACCAAAAACTTCCCATCTTAATACAACCAAATAACCTCTGACGTCTTAATACAACCAAACTGTCCTCCCGTCTTAATACAACCAAACATTATCACATCTTAATACAACCAAATACATCTCCTTTCTTAATACAGCCAAATACCATCTCCCGTCTTAATACAACCAAAGATATTTTCTTTTCTTAATACAACCAAAAACTTCGCTTCTTAAGACAACCAAACCCTCTACACATCTTAATACAACCAAAAACTTCCCATCTTAATACAACCAAATAACCTCTGACGTCTTAATACAACCAAATAACCTCTGACGTCTTAATACAACCAAACAGCCTCTCCCGTCCAAATACAATCAAAAATACTCCTATCTTAATACAACCAAACCCTGCCAATCTTAATACAACCGAACATCCTCTTCCTATTTTAATACAACCAAATATACTTCCGTCTTAATACAACCAAATATATCTTCCCGTCTTAATACAACCAAAAACTATCTCCCGTCTTAATACAACCAGATGATCTCTCCCGTCTCAATACAACCAAATACATCTTCCCTTCTTAATACAATCAAAAATACTCCTATCTTATTACAACCAAACACTTCCAATCTTAATACAACCGAACATCCTCTTCCTATTTTAATACAACCAAATATACTTCCGTCTTAATACAAGCAAATACATCTTCCCGTCTTAATACAACCAAGTACCCCCAAGATTAATACAACAAAACGCCTTCTCCCTTCTTAATACAACCAAAAACCCATACCGTCTTAATACAACCAAATGCCCCAATTCCCCTATTAATACAACCAAAACTATCTCACTTCCTAATACAATCAAATACCCTCTCCTTTCTTAATACAACCAAAAACCTTCTCCCTTCTTAATACAAACAAACACCCATACCATCTTAATACAACCAAATTCCCCAATTCCCCTATTAATACAACCAAAACTATCTCACTTCCTAATACAATCAAATACCCTCTCCTTTCTTAATACATCCAAGCATACTCCTATCTTAATATAACCAAAGACCATCTCCCTTCTTAATACAACCAAAAACCCTCCCTTAATACAACCAAACAACTCCCGCCTTAATACAACCAAATACTATCTCCCGTCTTAATACAACCAAAAATTTCCCATCTTAATACAACCAAAAATTCTCGCTTCTTAATACAACCAAAACCTCTACACATCTTAATACAACCAAATAACCTCTGACGTCTTAATACAATCAAATAACCTATGACGTCTTAATACAACCAAACAGCCTCTCCCGTCCTAATACAATCAAAAATACTCCTATCTTAATACAACCAAACCCTGCCAATCTTAATACAACCGAACATCCTCTTCCTATTTTAATACAACCAAATATACTTCCGTCTTAATACAACCAAATATATCTTCCCGTCTTAATACAACCAAATACATCTTCCCGTCTTAATACAACTAAAAACTATCTCCCGTCTTAATACAACCAGATGATCTTTCCCTTCTTAATACAACCAAAAATACAACCGAACATCCTCTTCCTATTTTAATACAACCAAATATACTTCCGTCTTAATACAAGCAAATACATCTTCCCGTCTTAATACAACCAAGTACCCCCAAGATTAATACAACAAAACGCCTTCTCCCTTCTTAATACAACCAAAAACCCATACCGTCTTAATACAACCAAATGCCCCAATTCCCCTATTAATACAACCAAAACTATCTCACTTCCTAATACAATCAAATACCCTCTCCTTTCTTAATACAGCCAAATAGCATCTCCCGTCTTAATACAATCAAGCATACTCCTATCTTAATATAACCAAAGACCATCTCCCTTCTTAATACAACCAAACCTACTCCCGTCTTAATACAACCAAATACATCTTCCCGTCTTATCACAACCAATAACCCCACTTCCTTCTTAATACAACTAACAATACTCCCTTCTTAATACAACCAAACATTCTCCCATCTTAATACAACCAAGTACCCTCCAAACTTAAGACAACCAAACTTTATCTCCCGTCTTGATACAACCAAAAACCCATACCGTCCTAATACAACCAAATGTCCCAATTTCCTTTTTAATACAACCAATTTTCCCTATTCCCTTCCTAATACAACTAAACATACTCCTTTCTTAATACAACCAAATACATTTTCTCTTCTTAATACAACCAAAAATTGTCTCCCGTCTTAATACAACCATATACCCTCTCCCGTCTAATACAACCAAATACATTTTCTCTTCTTAATACAACCAAATATCCTCTTCCCCTCCTAATACAACCAAATACATCCCCTGTCGTAGTACAATCAAATACCCAATTCCCATCTTAATACAACCAAACGTTGCCCCCTATTATTACAACCAAATAACTTCTTCCCATCTTAATACAACTAAATATCCATACCGTCCTAATACAACCAAGAACCCATTTCGATCTTAATACAACCAAATACTCCACACATCTTAATACAAACATCCACTCCCCATCTCAATACAACCAAATAGCCTCCCATCCTAATACAACCAAAGACCTCCCCATCTCAATACAACCAAAGATCCATTCCCATCTTAATACAACCAAATATCTTCCCGTCTTAATAAAACCCAACTTCCACACATTTTAATACAACCAAAAACTTCCTATCTTAATACAACCAAAGATGTTCCCATCTTAATAGAATTCCCCCCAAGATAAGGAAAAAATTTACGAAATCGTCAATTGAACTCAGTTTAAGCCTAATTTATGCAAGAAATATTTTTTTCTTTTAGGGGAGAAATATTTTTCGAGTAAAACACGAGAAAGAAAAGGCCACACCAACCTGTACTCTGTTCGACTTTGGTAGTTTGTGGGCGAAAAGTAGATAGAAAGGCTTCCTTAGTTGACCACGGGGATGTGGCAGGGACGATTGAAGTAAGAGCCGAAGAAGTTTTCTTGACTTTGTTACCTGTGTGAAAAAGTGAGTTTATATTACAAATTTATAACAATGTATATAGTTAGGTGACTTTAAGATAAGAATAAGACACTGTTGGCAGCGTTTTTGCACAATCCCTTATTACCAATTACTATAACTGAATGAGACTTTTTTAATATCCAGTGCATGCAATACCAAAAGACATAGATTTCCATACCCTGAGGAGTGGTCGTTTCTTTGACATCTACAACAAAGTTCGTCTCTGCTTCTTCCATCACCTTTTCCAATTGATTGAGCTCACTTTTCATCCCGTCTAATCGTTCCGTTAAGGCTGCGAAACATAAACAAAAACAGAATTTAAGCAGAGCCCTCAGTTTTACAATATGTCGCACAACCTGAATCCTAACCGGTACACTTATATACTAAGTTCAGGTTGCGTGACATTTTAGTGCACATACTTTTGAAGCTCTGAATTTTTGTTAGAAGAGATGAACCCCTTTTTCTGGTTAAAATAAGAAATATGAGATAGGTATTGCTAAACTACACGTCATGATTTGATTGTTAAAAATGGCGCGATAAAAATATAAAATGATTGAAATTTTCTAATAAAACGATGGTACCCTAGGTACTTCTGAAGTATGCGTACCAAGATGGCGGACATCGGAACGTAGTATGTGTACCAGGTTGGGGTTGGGCCATAATTTTTTGTAATTTACTTACGAGTTCGGTGTCTAGCCGAATGACCCCCGTAGTATTTGTTACTTAAATTATGGCTTTACCCCAACCTGGTACACACACTACGTTCCGGTGTCCACCATCTTTGTACGCATACTTCAGGAGTACCAATACGATTATTTGCTATCAGACCGATTGACAAATATGAAAAATAGAAAACCCATTTTGAAGGGAATTATATTGTGGACACGAACCTTCCAAAGCTTTCTCTTCTTCTTTTGTGCACTGTCCTTCCTGAAATAGAACAAGAGAGAAATGTTTAAATATATGGACATGAAGGTTGCACATCCATGCAGTAAGGCCTTAGCTTAGCAAGTGTTCCCCGTGAAAAAGTGTTCCCATAGATTAAAGTGAAATACCACCAATATGAAACTACTACTAAAGCTCTCACCGTAAGTTCTCTCCAAGTAGGTTGATCGTCGCAAATCATAGGAATCCAGCATTCCTCTCCTGTTAGAAAAAAAAAAAAATTAGAAATCGAGTTAATTGTTCATTTTAAAATAGGTTTTTTAACATATAAACGAAAGTTATGTCACTGAACTTTTTTTATAGAGAGACTATTTTAGTACCTATTTCCTTATGGCGCGCATTCGCTTATTCCATATTTAATTTTATACTGCTACCTACGTCATGCGAACGCACTATTTTCCTCGATGATGATTGGTCGAATCAAATTCAAATTTCACGCCCGCCGTTGAGGAACCTAATAATGTTCATCGAACGTGCGCCATATGCAAAGATTTGATTCATACCGTCGGTTTCTAAGAATCGTTCCAATTTTTCTGGCGAACAATAAACTCGCGAAAGTTCTCCATAGTTTGATGCTTCCTTTATACACCTTTATAACCGAATTCGGCATTTCTACACCCTGGGTGAGGTGATGGGTATAAAATGGAACGCGAGTTTTTACCCTGCGATGCTAAAATATCCAACAGGATGCTGAGTCCAACGCTTTACCAATGGGCCAGCACACCCGCTAATCTATGAGCGATTTTTCACTTCTGAACATTTGAGTGTATTTGGCGATATTTATTTAGGATTTAGCTTTAAAAACCAAAACATTTTGAATGAGGAAGTTCTCTCATTGGAGATTTCAAAACAAAAATCTTTTTACAATGAAGGAAGGGCCATTTAGTAAGATCCACGGTCAGGGTGAAATTCAGACGACAAGAGGCCCTAGGCTGCTGAGTTTTCGAGAGTCCTCTTAAACAATAACGTCATAAAAAAAAATACATTATGACGTCATAAATAAATTACATGGTATTTTAGCTACTGGCAGCATGCCAATTGCACAAGTAGATTAAGAAATTGTGTCGTAATAAAACGCCATGAGACCAGAGTACAATTTTTTGAATTTATACAAATTTGTTAGTCTACTATTTTTAATTTTCGAGACGGTGGGTATTTGAGACGATAATTTATTTGATTAATATCAGCTTCATAAAATTCTGAATTGGTTTTATTCTATAACAATCTTTTACAATTCAAAAGGGACTTGAAACCGAATAATTGTACAAAATTGAATGCCGAGGCCCCAAGACTTGGCCTATTTTGCCCGGTAAACTCAGCCCTGTTTACAGTACAGCAACGCATCAAATACGAGACAAAATTAACGAGGTATTCGAGGGGGAAATCTATCAGATAAAAAATTATTATTTTCAAAATTCAAATTTTGGTTCAACTTTCATCGAGAGACCGAGGTTCGTCATATTATAACGCCGTCATACCGGCTTCCCCTACGCCGCAATATATGAATATTCATCCTAACACAAATATTCCAGCCGTAAATCGAAAAAGCAGATATGAAATTTGTCAAATGAATTGTTTCAATCCACAGTTACGCCGTGTCACCTATATTGGCTAAATCGCCAATTTACGAATACATTATGAAATGTTAAAATTTGTTGAATTCGACAAATATAGTGTTTTTTCATCGTATTTTTGCCCAATTTTTTCGATGTGGTTCGGAAAAAATATTGGAATTTCTACAATAATGTCACTAATACACTGTTACAATTAGAACGTATATTATTAAATTTTTGAATTTTATACTTATAATCTTAATACGCTCCGGTGGTATGGCACCAAGATGGCGCACAACCTAATAATCCTAGCCTGGTACACATACCATGTTTAGGTTGTACGCCATCTTGGTGCACATACTATCGGAGCGCCCTTAATACTTATATAAAGCGTTCATGCCGTTTGGATATCATTGGCCTGATTGTTTGAGTCTTCATAGAATTTTTAAATAACTAACAAGCAGGTTCACGCCATGACGACAAAAAATGGCTGTAGCGAATTGGTAAAGTGTGTGCAATTTTACTGCAATAGAATAGTGCAAAGAACATATATATATATATTCATTGAATAGTGTGAAGTGTTTTTTTTTTTCACAATATTTTAGTGACAGATTTTCCATAGTTCAGCACGAAATGCTATTTTGCGAAGTGCTTTTTATTTCACTTTTTAAATAAAAAAAAAAAAAAATAAAAAAAAAACTAACCCTCTGTATAAACCACTAATTTTTATATTCGAAAATCGCTGGGGAGGATTTTAGTATTTATTTTACTTTTTGCTTTTGTAAAATCAACAATAAATATAAGCCGATTAAAAAACGGTAATGCCGAAGTATGTGTACCAGGTTAGGATGAGGCCAAAATTTTATTTCATTTATATTACGAGATGTTGGGCCATCTGTGTTAGCCGAGTGAATACCACCCTGCTCATATGTTTCAGTTCCTTTACACAACTTGATATAAGTTAGGCGAACGAAATTAGTCACCTTAATATTGGTACATACACTTCTGGAGAGCCAAAAAACAGCCAACACTAACAATTTGTAAATTTTAACACAAATTATTCCAGAATATTATTCATGCACAATTATTCGATGTGCAGTTTCATTTAGAGCAGCTCAATTATCTTGCCTGATATACTGAGGCAAAAGTTTTACTTGATGTAATAATTATCAATTGGGTATCAAATATCCAACGAAATTATTTATTTTATCGTGCAGGGGTGGCAAGGTTTTTGGACAGGGGGTCAAAAATTTTACTAGACTGGCGGGCCATGTAAGTGTGACGCAAAAAGTCACATTTCATCAACAGTCTTAACGGTTTTACAAAATCAGAAGAGGAAACCATAAGCCTCCTACCAAAATTTAATCATAATTTCCTCAAATTCCTTGAGCTTTTTTTTAGCTATAACATCCAAATTGGGTTTTAGTTTGGTTGTGGTAGCATCAGGCGGGCCAAATTAAATTAACAAACTGGCCAAGTATAGGCCCGCCGGCCATAGTTTGCTCATGTCAGTTTTAGTGCGCCCTAAAAAACAAAACTCAGGCAAGCAAGCAAACCCAACAAAGCATGCACGGTTGTACTGACCTTTAATCAATAAACAAGCTTCCATCATTAGTATGAGTCCGATGAAACTGTGTCGAATCGGAATCTTCATTTCGAATCCAAGAATTTCGTCAACTTTGCTTCGATGAAAGTAAATTTTCGAACAGCGAAGATTAGAATGAAGCTTCAGTCTATTCGCATCGGAATATATCCTATGCAAGCTGACTCACTACTTTTGAGCGGAAAGTGAAATTGTTTTCTCTCTTTCAAATTTCAGGAGACGTGTTGCGTCACAAAAAGAGAGCTTGGGCTGCTATTTCTATCTTTATGAAACGATGACGACGACGTCACTACCATGCCCGTGAGAGTCATATTTGATGGAATTTTGGTAAATTTTCGCGCAATATGGCATATTAACCGACACCATGAATCCTATTATATGAAAATCCAGGCCAGACATGTCTTGCCGGCTTTTAATATTGCGTGGCCCAGTCTGGGTAGATATAAATGTATATATATCAACTGAAAATTAAGAATTTAGGGTTAGAAATGATCTAAAAATTTGACTTTCTTGCGCAATCTGCTTTCCTAGCCTTCAATCTAACTGGATAATTACAATTTTTTTTGAGCGGGGGCTTACAGGATTTCGGACATCGAATACAATATTTTGCATGTCGAATATTGAACTTTACACGTCGAATATTAGAATTTGGACGTCGAATATAGTATTTCAGACGTCGAATATAGAATTTCGGACATCGAATATGAGGTTTTAGACCTTTTTTTATCGAATTATACATTTTACAGTTTTTCAAGAACTTTGTATACCTTACAAATACCAATGTTCATTTAGGGCTCAAATAAACAATAAATTTTAAGAACATATTGTACTGCAATATCATTATGCAATCTAATAGGCTAGTGACCGCAAGTTATAAATTTGACTGACTGCCTTAGCGTCGACGGGGATATTGTTCGACGTACATCAAACAAAGTGTATGGCGTCCGAAATCACCAACCCAGACACATGCCCATATTATCTATATAATTTGTGATGTAACACCGTGCTCACGTCGGTTCTTAGCGTTAATAACATTTTACATTTCATGTGCGCCGCGTTTGCATTGTTGTATCCAATTGAATATTTTATAGGCTGTACACTTTTCGTATACCCTTTATCAGTTGTATACCCAACTTTTGGTCTGGTGTACACTTGGGTATACCGTATACCCGGTTGAAGAGCACTGTTTTAGACATCGAATATAAGATTTCGGACGTCGAAAATGAGATTTTAGACATCGAATATAGCATTTCGGACGTCGAATTCTCGGTTCACTTACTTCAGAAGCGCAAAATAAAAAATAGCCACATATGAGCGCCTCGTCGCCAAATTCCATTCGTTTTGAGGAAAAGATTTGAATACCCTATGATTCGCTACACGCAAGACTCGTAAAGTAATATTAAGCATGATTTTGTTAAAAAATTCAAGTTAAAAGCTAATAAAATGGAAAAATGAATAACTTTAGTTATGCGGTTATAAGTTTCAATCAATTTGACCCAGCAATAAAGTATGCAGCTCTGCAACGCGACCCATCATCGTTCATACCTGGTCAGTCCTTGCAATAGGAGACAAAGGTATGATTATGTTTTATTTATCCAGCGATGATTTCGTAGATGGGCAAGCGATACGAGTGGCTGTTCAGTTGATCACAACATTGCGCATGGCCGTGTGTTAGTGCGTTGAATTTATGTTTGTGCCACAGTTGAACTAGGATAAATAATAGAAGTTGGCTTCCAATTTAATATATGGAGCTCTGGTCCAGGCCTGGTACTAGATAACATTTATCAAATATGCCGTTGTAGGTATAGTATAGCATATGGTGCTGAGAACCTGATTATCATAACTTCCTGTGCAATTCCCGCTATCGTTCAACTAATTACCGCTGCATCGTTCATGAGTAACACCATGATTTCAAAGTAACGCAGTTCCAAAGTATATTCGTGGTGAATATACGAGCTCATTATCGTTTAAAATGTCGCGGCAGTTCACGTCAATCATTTACTTTCTGTTCAAACAGCGCAACGCAAATTTAATGCTAAATATATCAGTACGATATTCTGATTATGCTTGTAATCGAAGCCCTTTTATATTTTCCAAAAACTGACATATCACACGTAAAAATGCATTGAAATGCCGCGATTTATGAACATAAAACACGTCGGATTTTGCCATGGCGGGTTGAATTTTATTTTAAGTTCGCAAAAAGGTAAATTAGGGAAAAAAGGCTGAAAACCTTTGCTATAAATCCCGATAACAGCAAACGAATGGGAGATAGATGGCGGCTTTATTTGCATTGCTATTTCGTTGGCAATGGCTAAAATGTGAAAAATCGGATGCCAGGGTTATGGCAGTTCAAATCGGCATAAATTTTCAACTTTCATTTCCTGGAAACTAATGGTTTATTGACGTAAATCGTGCAGTTATCGTTTAAATTTTTCGATTGAAATAAAATTAAAAATTTTTTATGTCGGTTACTCACTGTTGGATCAGGCATTGATCACACACTCTGGAGTTAGAAATATCAGTGACTATCACATGTTATGAAACGTTGTTTTTCCTGATGATCTCCCTTAACCCCCAACGCTTCCGTTCTTCTTGAAATATTTACCATAAGCGCAAAATTGCCGCTTATTTTTGGTGCTATGATTTTAAATTTAATTGGCTTTGTGACAAACCAAGCAGGGCGTTCATATTATTTCAAACAACATTTTTATGAGAAATCTACCTTGTGTGGGAATTATCGCTTCGATTTTTATTTCCACTTGTTACGACTTCAAATGGTTTTGGGCGACCTTTTATAACAGAAGTAAATTAAAGTGGAAATTTAATTTACAAATACGATAAAAACCCAACATAATTAGAATTTAATTGAATTTTGCTGCCAATATGACCCAACACTAGACAGGGTGTCCGAAATTGTAGGGGGGTGTTTGCCCTCTATGGGAGTGGCGTGGGGAAATCACTGCGCTCCACCAGACATTAAACAGCTATTTGCCAATAAATAAAGAAAGCCGTCACCTCAAATGAATATAATGAGATAATTTACTAATTTCTTTTTCAATTAATGAACACTATTGGGTACTTTTGGGTTAAAATTAGTAAACTAAGTAAAGTGCTAAAGAGTTAAGAACCGCTGCGCTAAAGTGATATAGTGGGACTCGGGTTAGAGTCTTCCTTGTAATTCCCACACAAGGTAGATTTACCACAAAAATATTGTTTGCGCGTGCTTGATACATGGGTGGGCTAATTACGGCCCGCGGGCCACCGAAGTGTTTCATCCGGCCCACTTGTGTCTTCTGAAATTCCGACTATTCTTTTTATGGATATAAATATACGTTGAAATTATCGATGTAAATTACGTCACGTCAGCCAATCAAATTTGTAATCGGGGTACCGAATGACGTGGCAATATTTCTGACATACATCGAAAATTTGAAAATATAGAAAAAAAACACCCTTGGACGTAAGCCAATCAAATTTAAAATCGGGGTACCGAATGTGACATACCACGAATATTTAAAAATATAGAAGAAACTTTATTCCAACTTTTAGAATTCATGCTATCGAGGCGCGATATATGTTAACAAAAAAGTAAATTTACCCAACAACTTACGCTACAATTGTTACGCTATGTGTAGATTGAACCAGGGGTTCTTAAACAATCTCGAGACGCAACCCAATTTAGGGTTTTATGAACATCTCGCAACCTATACATCGGGAAGATGTTTTCTCCTGTTAGCTAAGTTTAGACGAGACATGGCAATGCAATTTCACTAATGTAAAAAGGTGAAATTTGAGAAAAAAACACACCCATCGTAAATATGCAGTTGATGGTTAGAGAGGATTTGAAAATTTGAATTTCTAGCGCAATGGAAAATTACTAGTTTTTTTTTGAGTTTTGGAAATATTGATGGAAAAAGTCCTGCGATGAGAACTAGACAATATTATCAACTTCCCTTTGCAATTCTCGCTATCGCTCAACTAATTTCCGCTGCATCGTTCATGAGTAAGACCATGCTTTCGAAGTAACGCATTTCCAAAGCACATTCGTAATTTTACGAGATTATTATCGTTTTAAAAAATCGCGGAAGCTCACGTCAATCATTTACTTTCTTTTCAAACAGCGCAACGCAAATTTAACGCTAAATATATCAGCGAGATATTCTGATTATAATTTTACTCGAAGCCCTCACTATATTTTCCAAAAAAATCACATATCACACGTAGAAATGCATTGAAATACCGCGTTTCATGGACATGAAACAAGTTGGATTTTGCCCCTTTGTGAATTTGCGAGGATTGCCCTTCACCACGTGATTTGTAACTCCGGGAGTCGGAATCGCAGACTTTCAATGGCGATAAAATGACTCAAAACTTCCTACTAAACTCAATAAAACATTGGCATTGGCATTGCTTCCCCTAATTTATCACAACCTAGGTTAGGAGGTGGGTATGAAATTTGAACCAGAGATGTAAAACAGCGCTTTAACCACACGGCCTACGCTCTATAAAGGAGGAATTAGCATTGTAGGGGATAATCGTAGTTGTATAAACGCAACGCAATCAATTTTATACATCTGCACAATGCTAAGTTGAAATTCCTTTTTCTAAAGACTTTTTCGTCCGTCGCCCATTGCATAGTGTGGGTACATTTTATTTTCAGTTCGCAAAGAGTTAAATTAGAGAATGAAGGCTGAGAACTTTTGCTGTAAAGTATACAGAGATGAACGAATTAGCGCAGAGATTAAATTCGATAACAACAGACGAAAGCGAGATGAATTTCTGATTATTTTTCGCATTTCTTTTTTCATTTGCAATGGTTGGGGATGTGAAAATTCTGATGCCAGGGTTATGCTAGTTCGAAGCAGCAAAAATTTTTAACGGTCATTTCCCGGAAGCTAATGGTCCATTGACGTAAATCGAGCAGTGATCGTTTAAACTTTTTGATTGAAATAAATTTAAAATATTTTTATGTCGGTTACTCACTGTTGAATCAGGCAATGATCACGCACTCAGGAGTTAGAAATGCCAGTGATTAATATCGTCGTGTTATTATCGTCGCCATATTGTTTCAAATAACATTTTTTCGAAAAATCTACCTTGATGGCAATTATCGCTACAATTTTATTTCAATTCACACATTTTACGACTTGAAATGGTTTTGGGCGTCCTTTTATAGCAGAGGTAAAAGTGGGAGTTGAAAGCCAAAATACTTCAAAAACTACATAATTGGAATTGAATTATATTTCGCGGCAAATATGAGCCAGCAGTCGCCAGGGTGTTTAAAATTTTAGGGGGGTGTTCACCCTCTATGGGGGTGGTGTGGGGAAATCACTGCCATATCAGACATTAAACAGGTATAGTTGCCAATAAATAAAGGCAGCTGTCACTTTAAATGAATATAATGAAGTAATTTGTTATTTCTTTTCCAAAAAATGAACACTATTGGGTGCATTGTGGGTAAACCTAGTAATCTACTGTTGAATACGGCAATGATCACACACTCGACAGTTTTGGCTTTGTGACCAAACAAGTAGGCGCCGCCATATTGTTTCAAAGATTATTTTTGAGAGAAATCTACCTTGTGTAGGAATTATCGCGTCAATTTTATTCCTATTTCCATCTTCTACGACTTAAAATGATTACAGGCGACCTTTTATAGCAAAAGTAAATTAAAGTTGGAATTGAAAGCCCAAATACTATAACACTCAACATAATTGGAGTTAAATTATATTTTGCGGCAAATATGACTCAACACCTGCCAGGGTGTTTAAAATTTTAGGGAGTGTTCACCTCTTATTGGAGGGATGTGGGGAAATCACTGTACTCCGCCAGACATTGAACAGCTTGTTGCACTTGTATAAAGGCAGCCGTCCCTTCAAATAAATATAATGAAATAATTTGTAATTTCTTTTTCAATAAATGAGCACTAATGGGTGTTTGGGATTAAAGTTGTGCTAAAGATTTAATTACCGCTGCTATAAAGTGATATAGGTGGGCTCTGGTTAGATTACCCCTTGTAATTCCTACAGAAATATTGTTCGCGTGTGTGTGATACATGGGTAGGCCAATTATGGCCCGCGGGCCATCGGAGTGTTTCATCCGGCCCACTTGTGTCTGCTTAAATAACGACTATAGTTTTTATGGATTTAAATTTGTAAATATGTGTAATTAGCCCACTCGGAAAAGTAATTGCCCACCCTTGGACGTCAGCCAATCAAATTTGAAATCGGGGTACCAATTGATGTGACGATATTTCTGACATATCACGAATATTTAAAAAAATAGAAAAAATTTTTTTTTTCCAAATTTTGCAATCCATGCTCTCAACGCATGATAGCTGTTAACAAAAATAGCAAACTTACCACACAACTCACTGTCAGAATTGTCTTTGTCACAGCTATTTCCGGATGATTGACATAAGCCCACTGTTTTGGCGACGCGATGGCCTATCGGTTGAAGCGTTCGACTTAATATATATTATACCGAGCTTGTACGGATCCTTCGCCCCCAACAGAGTCCTGTACAGACAGTCACTGATATTTAACAAATGTAACGCCCAAATCCTTTTTTATCTTAAAAATTGATCGTGCGCTTATAAGCAAGTTACACAAATGGGTGCTACCGTAGTATGTGCACCAAGATGGCGCACAACCTGAACATATGATTGCGTACCAAGTTCGGGTTCAGGTTGTGCGCCATCTTGATCACACACTCAGGAGTTAGAAATGCCAGTGATTAATATCGTCGTGTTATTATCGTCGTGTTATTATCGTCGCCATATTGTTTCAAACAACATTTTTTAAAGAAATCTACCTTGATGGCAATTATCGCTTCAATTTTATTTAAATTCACACATTTTACGACTTGAAATGGTTTTGGGCGTCCTTTTATAGCAGAGGTAAAAGTGGGAGTTAAAAGCCAAAATACTATAAAAACCCAACATAATTGGAATTGAATTATATTTTGCGGCAAATATGACCCAGCTCTTGCCGGGGTGTTTAAAATTTTAGGGGGGTGTTCACCCTCTATGGGAGTGGTGTGGGGAAATCACTGCCAAATCAGACATTAAACAGGTATAGTTGCTATAATAAATAAAGGCAGCTTTCACTTTAAATGAATATAATGGAGTAATTTGTTATTTCTTTTCCAATAAATGAACACTATTGGGTGCATTGTGGGTAAACCTAGTAATGTAAGTTAAGTGCTAAAGAGTTAAGAACCGCTGCTATAAAGTGATTTAGTGAGACTCGGGGCAGATTTCGCCTTGTAATTCTCACACAAGATGAATTTTTCACAAATATATTGTTCGCATGTGTTTGATATATGTGTGGTCCAATTACGGCCCGCGGGCCACCAAAGAGTTTTATCCGGCCCACTTGTGTCTGCTGTAATTACGACTATAGTTTTATTGATATAAATTTACGTTGGAAATATCCTTCGAACGTCAGTTAATCAAATTTGAAATCGGGGTACCGAATGACGTGGCAATATTTCTGACATATCACGAATATTTAAAAATATAGAGAAAATTTTATTCCAACTTAAAGTAAATTTACCCAACAATCCTGAGACGCAACCCAATTTAGAGTTTTATGAACATCTCGCAACCTATACATCGGTAATGTTTTCTCATGTTAGCTAAGTTTAGACAAGACATGGCATTGCAATTTCAATAATGCAAAAATGTGAAATTTGAGAAAAAATCGCAATGGAAAATTACTAGTTTTTTTTTTTGAGTGTATGGAAATATTGACGGAAAAAGTCCTGCGGTGAGAACTAGGCAATATTATCAACTTCCTTTTGCAATTCTCGCTATCGCTCAACTAATTTCCGTGGCATCGTTCATGAGTAACACCATGCTTTCGAAGTAACGCATTTCCAAAGCACATTCGTAATTTTACGAGATCATAAACTTTAAAAAAATCGCGGAAGCTCACGTCAATCATTTACTTTCTTTTCAAACAGCGCAACGCAAATTTAACGCTAAATATATCAGTGAGATATTCTGATTATAATTTTACTCGAAGCCCTCACTATATTTTCCTAAGAATGACATATCACACGTAGAAATGCACTGAAATACCGCGTTTCATGCACATGAAACAAGTTGGATTTTGCCCTTTCGAAAATTTGCGAGGTTTGCCCTTTATCACGTGATTTGTAACTCCAAGAGTCGGAATCGCAGACTTTCACGGGCGATAAAATAACTCAAAACTTCCTACTAAATCTCAAAAAAATTAATTTTACCGTCTGTTAACTAGTTTTATAGATAGGTCACTCATTCACGCCGTTTGATATGAACAAGGCTTTGTATGAGCTACCACTGATATCTAACGATATGTAAAGAACTACTATCATTCGGAAATACCTAGATTTTTCCGGCTCGGCATTGCTTCCCCCAATTTATCACACCCTGGGTTAGAAGGTGGTTATGGAATTTAAACCATTGATAGGAAATAACGCTTCAACCACTAGGTCAAAGGGAATCAAACACAATTTACATAGTGGCCACTTGAGGCAGAGTTTGGCCGGTTGTGTGCCACATCAGGTTGTTCACAATAAAAGCTCAGATTAAAAAATTCAAATCTGTTCTTACTTTGATTTTTTCAATCAAATATTTTACCGATGGACAGTGATGTCTCACGACAAGGAATATATGGTTACAATGTATCAATATAAATCTACGCGTCAGTGATTGTGACGTTAAGAATCCGAGAACTTATATAAAATGTATTACTCCTAAACATCAAACTTGTATAGAAAGTCGGGGGCCACAAACTGTCATCGTGCGGGCCGTAATTGGCCCATCGGGCCTAGAGTTTGAGATCCCTGCACTAGGTCATCGCACTATAAAAGAGAAATTAGCATTGCGTGGAATAACTGTAGTTGTGGATACGAAACCAATTTAAGTGTTTGCTCAATGCTGAGTTGAAATTCTTTTTTCTTCAAAGATGTTTCCGTCGCATATTGGATAAGAGATAAAAAAAAAATTCAAATTCGTGAAGAGGTGTAATTAGAGAATAAAGTCTGGGAATGTTTGTTATAAAGATATTTTTATGTCGGTTTCTCACTGTTGAATCAGGTAATGAGTTTTGGCTTTGTGGCCAAACAAGCAGGCCTCGCCATATTGTTTCAAAGAACATTTTTGAGAGAAATCTACCTTGTGTGGGAATTATCGCGTTAATTTTATCCCTATTCTCATCTTCTACGACTTAAAATGATTATAGGCGACATTTTATAGCAGATGTAAATTAAAATTGGAATTGAATGTCTAAATACTATGAAAACCTAACATAATTGGAATTAAAAATATATTTTGCGGCAAATATGACTCAACACTCGCCAGGGTGTTTGAAATTTCAGGGGGTGTTCACCCCTTATTGGAGAGATGTGGGGAAATCACTGTACTCCGCCAGACATTGAACAGCTAGTTGTATAAAGGCAGCCGTCCCTTCAAATAAATATAATGAAATAATTTGTAATTTCTTTTTCAATAAATGAGCACTAATGGGTGTTTTGGATTAAAGTTGTGCTAAAGATTTAATTACCGCTGCTATAAAGTGATATAGGTGGGCTCTGGTTAGATTACCCTTGTAATTCCTACAGAAATATTGTTCGCGTGTGCTTGATACATGGGTGGGCCAATTATGGCCCGCGGGCCATCGAAGTGTTTCATCCGGCCCACTTGTGTCTGCTTAAATAACGACTATAGTTTTTATGGATTTAAATTTGTAAATATGTGTAATTAGCCCACTCGGAAAAGTAATTGCCCACCCTTGGACGTCAGCCAATCAAATTTGAAATCGGGGTACCAATTGATGTGACGATATTTCTGACATATCACGAATATTTAAAAATATAGAAAAGAACTTTTTTCCAACTTTTGCAATCCATGCTCTCAACGCATGATAGCTGTTAACAAAAATAGTAAACTTACCACACAACTCACTGTCAGAGTTGTCTTTGTCGCAGCTATTTCCTGATGATTGACTTAAGCCCACTGTTTTGGCGACGCGATGGTCTATTGGTTGAAGCGTTCGACTTAATATATATTATACCGAGCTTGTTCGGGTCCTTCGCCCCCAACAGGGTCCTGTACAGACAGTCACTGATATTTAACAAATGTAACGCCCAAATCCTTTTTTATCTTAAAAATGGATCGTGCGCTTATGAGCAAGTCACACAAATGGGTGCTCCCATAGTGTGTGCACCAAGATGGCGCACAACCTGAACATAGTATGTGTACCAAGTTCGGGTTCAGGTTGTGCGCCATCTTGGAGCACATACAACAGCAGCGAAGCTTATGTATAGAAAATGCCCCAGTCACCCCTTGTCCATATTCGGCGTTGTGTGCGTTGATTTCATAGATGGGCAAGCGATACGACCCAACAGTCGCCAGGGTGTTTAAAATATTAGGGAGTTGTCAACCCCTCATGGGAGTGGTGTGGGGAAATCACTGCACAAATCAGACATTGAACAGCTATTTGCCAATAAATAAAGGTAGCAGTCACATTGAATAAATATAATGAGATAATTTACTGATTTTTTTCCAATAAATGGGCTTTTCTGAGTGTTTGAAGTTAAAATGATAAATCTAATTAAAGTGCTGAAGAGTTGGTGAGAACCGCTGGTGATATAGTAGGTTCGGTTTAGATTTCCCTTGTAATTCCCACACAAAGTAGTTACCTCACAAAAATATTGTTCTTGTGTGTTTGATACATGGGTGGGCCAATTACGGCTCGCGGGTCACCGAAGTGTTTCATCAGGCCCACTTATGTCTGCTTAAATTACGACTATAATTTTTATGAACATAAATAAACGTTGAAAATATCGATGTGAATTACGTCACGTAAGCCAATCAAATTTGTAATCGGGGTACCGAATGACGTGGCAATATTTCTGACATACCACGAGTATTTGAAAATATAGAAAAAAAAACACCCTTTGACGTCAGCCAATCAAATTTAAAATCGGGCTACCGAATGACGAATCGATATTTGTGGCATACCACGAATATTTAAAAATATAGAGGAAACTTTATTCCAACTTTTAGAATTCATGCTATCAAGGCGCGATAGATGTTAACAAAAAGGTAAATTTACCCAACAACTTACGCTACAATTGTTACGCTATGTGTAGATTAAACCAGGGGTTCCTAATTAAACGTTTTTGAGACGCAACCCAATTTAGGATTTCAAGAACATTTCGCAACCTATACATCGGAAAGATGTTTTCTCATGTTAGCTAAGTTTAGACAAGACATGGCAATGCAATTTCAATAATGCAAAAATGTGAAATTTGAGGAAAAAACACGCCCATCGTAAATATGCAGTTGATGGTTAGAGAGGATTTGGAAATTTGATATTTTAGAGCAATGGAAAATTACTAGTTTTTTTTTTTTGAGTTTTGGAAATATTGATGGAAAAAGTCCTGCGATGAGAACTAGACAATATTATCAACTTCCCTTTGCAATTCTCGCTATCGCTCAGCTAATTTCCGCTGCATCGTTCATGAGTAACACCATGCTTTCGAAGTAACGTATTTCCAAAGCCCATTCGTAATTTTACGAGATCATTATCGTTTTAAAAAATCGCGGAAGCTCACGTCAATCATTTACTTTCTTTTCAAACAGCGCAACGCAAATTAACGCTAAATATATCAGTGAGATATTCTGATTATAATTTTACTCGAAGCCCTCACTATATTTTCCAAAAAAATCACATATCACACGTAGAAATGCATTGAAATACCGCGTTTCATGGACATCAAACAAGTTGGATTTTGCCCCTTTGTGAATTTGCGAGGATTGCCCTTCACCACGTGATTTGTAACTCCGGGAGTCGGAATCGCAGACTTTCAATGGCGATAAAATGACTCAAAACTTCCTACTAAACTCAATAAAACATTGGCATTGGCATTGCTTCCCCTAATTTATCACAACCTAGGTTAGGAGGTGGGTATGAAATTTGAACCAGAGATGTAAAACAGCGCTTTAACCACACGGCCTACGCTCTATAAAGGAGGAATTAGCATTGTAGGGGATAATCGTAGTTGTATAAACGCAACGCAATCAATTTTATACATCTGCACAATGCTAAGTTGAAATTCCTTTTTCTAAAGACTTTTTCGTCCGTCGCCCATTGCATAGTGTGGGTACATTTTATTTTCAGTTCGCAAAGAGTTAAATTAGAGAATGAAGGCTGAGAACTTTTGCTGTAAAGTATACAGAGATGAACGAATTAGCGCAGAGATTAAATTCGATAACAACAGACGAAAGCGAGATGAATTTCTGATTATTTTTCGCATTTCTTTTTTCATTTGCAATGGTTGGGGATGTGAAAATTCTGATGCCAGGGTTATGCTAGTTCGAAGCAGCAAAAATTTTTAACGGTCATTTCCCGGAAGCTAATGGTCCATTGACGTAAATCGAGCAGTGATCGTTTAAACTTTTTGATTGAAATAAATTTAAAATATTTTTATGTCGGTTACTCACTGTTGAATCAGGCAATGATCACGCACTCAGGAGTTAGAAATGCCAGTGATTAATATCGTCGTGTTATTATCGTCGCCATATTGTTTCAAATAACATTTTTTCGAAAAATCTACCTTGATGGCAATTATCGCTACAATTTTATTTCAATTCACACATTTTACGACTTGAAATGGTTTTGGGCGTCCTTTTATAGCAGAGGTAAAAGTGGGAGTTGAAAGCCAAAATACTTCAAAAACTACATAATTGGAATTGAATTATATTTCGCGGCAAATATGAGCCAGCAGTCGCCAGGGTGTTTAAAATTTTAGGGGGGTGTTCACCCTCTATGGGGGTGGTGTGGGGAAATCACTGCCATATCAGACATTAAACAGGTATAGTTGCCAATAAATAAAGGCAGCTGTCACTTTAAATGAATATAATGAAGTAATTTGTTATTTCTTTTCCAAAAAATGAACACTATTGGGTGCATTGTGGGTAAACCTAGTAATCTACTGTTGAATACGGCAATGATCACACACTCGACAGTTTTGGCTTTGTGACCAAACAAGTAGGCGCCGCCATATTGTTTCAAAGATTATTTTTGAGAGAAATCTACCTTGTGTAGGAATTATCGCGTCAATTTTATTCCTATTTCCATCTTCTACGACTTAAAATGATTACAGGCGACCTTTTATAGCAAAAGTAAATTAAAGTTGGAATTGAAAGCCCAAATACTATAACACTCAACATAATTGGAGTTAAATTATATTTTGCGGCAAATATGACTCAACACCTGCCAGGGTGTTTAAAATTTTAGGGAGTGTTCACCTCTTATTGGAGGGATGTGGGGAAATCACTGTACTCCGCCAGACATTGAACAGCTTGTTGCACTTGTATAAAGGCAGCCGTCCCTTCAAATAAATATAATGAAATAATTTGTAATTTCTTTTTCAATAAATGAGCACTAATGGGTGTTTGGGATTAAAGTTGTGCTAAAGATTTAATTACCGCTGCTATAAAGTGATATAGGTGGGCTCTGGTTAGATTACCCCTTGTAATTCCTACAGAAATATTGTTCGCGTGTGTGTGATACATGGGTAGGCCAATTATGGCCCGCGGGCCATCGGAGTGTTTCATCCGGCCCACTTGTGTCTGCTTAAATAACGACTATAGTTTTTATGGATTTAAATTTGTAAATATGTGTAATTAGCCCACTCGGAAAAGTAATTGCCCACCCTTGGACGTCAGCCAATCAAATTTGAAATCGGGGTACCAATTGATGTGACGATATTTCTGACATATCACGAATATTTAAAAAAATAGAAAAAATTTTTTTTTTCCAAATTTTGCAATCCATGCTCTCAACGCATGATAGCTGTTAACAAAAATAGCAAACTTACCACACAACTCACTGTCAGAATTGTCTTTGTCACAGCTATTTCCGGATGATTGACATAAGCCCACTGTTTTGGCGACGCGATGGCCTATCGGTTGAAGCGTTCGACTTAATATATATTATACCGAGCTTGTACGGATCCTTCGCCCCCAACAGAGTCCTGTACAGACAGTCACTGATATTTAACAAATGTAACGCCCAAATCCTTTTTTATCTTAAAAATTGATCGTGCGCTTATAAGCAAGTTACACAAATGGGTGCTACCGTAGTATGTGCACCAAGATGGCGCACAACCTGAACATATGATTGCGTACCAAGTTCGGGTTCAGGTTGTGCGCCATCTTGATCACACACTCAGGAGTTAGAAATGCCAGTGATTAATATCGTCGTGTTATTATCGTCGTGTTATTATCGTCGCCATATTGTTTCAAACAACATTTTTTAAAGAAATCTACCTTGATGGCAATTATCGCTTCAATTTTATTTAAATTCACACATTTTACGACTTGAAATGGTTTTGGGCGTCCTTTTATAGCAGAGGTAAAAGTGGGAGTTAAAAGCCAAAATACTATAAAAACCCAACATAATTGGAATTGAATTATATTTTGCGGCAAATATGACCCAGCTCTTGCCGGGGTGTTTAAAATTTTAGGGGGGTGTTCACCCTCTATGGGAGTGGTGTGGGGAAATCACTGCCAAATCAGACATTAAACAGGTATAGTTGCTATAATAAATAAAGGCAGCTTTCACTTTAAATGAATATAATGGAGTAATTTGTTATTTCTTTTCCAATAAATGAACACTATTGGGTGCATTGTGGGTAAACCTAGTAATGTAAGTTAAGTGCTAAAGAGTTAAGAACCGCTGCTATAAAGTGATTTAGTGAGACTCGGGGCAGATTTCGCCTTGTAATTCTCACACAAGATGAATTTTTCACAAATATATTGTTCGCATGTGTTTGATATATGTGTGGTCCAATTACGGCCCGCGGGCCACCAAAGAGTTTTATCCGGCCCACTTGTGTCTGCTGTAATTACGACTATAGTTTTATTGATATAAATTTACGTTGGAAATATCCTTCGAACGTCAGTTAATCAAATTTGAAATCGGGGTACCGAATGACGTGGCAATATTTCTGACATATCACGAATATTTAAAAATATAGAGAAAATTTTATTCCAACTTAAAGTAAATTTACCCAACAATCCTGAGACGCAACCCAATTTAGAGTTTTATGAACATCTCGCAACCTATACATCGGTAATGTTTTCTCATGTTAGCTAAGTTTAGACAAGACATGGCATTGCAATTTCAATAATGCAAAAATGTGAAATTTGAGAAAAAATCGCAATGGAAAATTACTAGTTTTTTTTTTTGAGTGTATGGAAATATTGACGGAAAAAGTCCTGCGGTGAGAACTAGGCAATATTATCAACTTCCTTTTGCAATTCTCGCTATCGCTCAACTAATTTCCGTGGCATCGTTCATGAGTAACACCATGCTTTCGAAGTAACGCATTTCCAAAGCACATTCGTAATTTTACGAGATCATAAACTTTAAAAAAATCGCGGAAGCTCACGTCAATCATTTACTTTCTTTTCAAACAGCGCAACGCAAATTTAACGCTAAATATATCAGTGAGATATTCTGATTATAATTTTACTCGAAGCCCTCACTATATTTTCCTAAGAATGACATATCACACGTAGAAATGCACTGAAATACCGCGTTTCATGCACATGAAACAAGTTGGATTTTGCCCTTTCGAAAATTTGCGAGGTTTGCCCTTTATCACGTGATTTGTAACTCCAAGAGTCGGAATCGCAGACTTTCACGGGCGATAAAATAACTCAAAACTTCCTACTAAATCTCAAAAAAATTAATTTTACCGTCTGTTAACTAGTTTTATAGATAGGTCACTCATTCACGCCGTTTGATATGAACAAGGCTTTGTATGAGCTACCACTGATATCTAACGATATGTAAAGAACTACTATCATTCGGAAATACCTAGATTTTTCCGGCTCGGCATTGCTTCCCCCAATTTATCACACCCTGGGTTAGAAGGTGGTTATGGAATTTAAACCATTGATAGGAAATAACGCTTCAACCACTAGGTCAAAGGGAATCAAACACAATTTACATAGTGGCCACTTGAGGCAGAGTTTGGCCGGTTGTGTGCCACATCAGGTTGTTCACAATAAAAGCTCAGATTAAAAAATTCAAATCTGTTCTTACTTTGATTTTTTCAATCAAATATTTTACCGATGGACAGTGATGTCTCACGACAAGGAATATATGGTTACAATGTATCAATATAAATCTACGCGTCAGTGATTGTGACGTTAAGAATCCGAGAACTTATATAAAATGTATTACTCCTAAACATCAAACTTGTATAGAAAGTCGGGGGCCACAAACTGTCATCGTGCGGGCCGTAATTGGCCCATCGGGCCTAGAGTTTGAGATCCCTGCACTAGGTCATCGCACTATAAAAGAGAAATTAGCATTGCGTGGAATAACTGTAGTTGTGGATACGAAACCAATTTAAGTGTTTGCTCAATGCTGAGTTGAAATTCTTTTTTCTTCAAAGATGTTTCCGTCGCATATTGGATAAGAGATAAAAAAAAAATTCAAATTCGTGAAGAGGTGTAATTAGAGAATAAAGTCTGGGAATGTTTGTTATAAAGATATTTTTATGTCGGTTTCTCACTGTTGAATCAGGTAATGAGTTTTGGCTTTGTGGCCAAACAAGCAGGCCTCGCCATATTGTTTCAAAGAACATTTTTGAGAGAAATCTACCTTGTGTGGGAATTATCGCGTTAATTTTATCCCTATTCTCATCTTCTACGACTTAAAATGATTATAGGCGACATTTTATAGCAGATGTAAATTAAAATTGGAATTGAATGTCTAAATACTATGAAAACCTAACATAATTGGAATTAAAAATATATTTTGCGGCAAATATGACTCAACACTCGCCAGGGTGTTTGAAATTTCAGGGGGTGTTCACCCCTTATTGGAGAGATGTGGGGAAATCACTGTACTCCGCCAGACATTGAACAGCTAGTTGTATAAAGGCAGCCGTCCCTTCAAATAAATATAATGAAATAATTTGTAATTTCTTTTTCAATAAATGAGCACTAATGGGTGTTTTGGATTAAAGTTGTGCTAAAGATTTAATTACCGCTGCTATAAAGTGATATAGGTGGGCTCTGGTTAGATTACCCTTGTAATTCCTACAGAAATATTGTTCGCGTGTGCTTGATACATGGGTGGGCCAATTATGGCCCGCGGGCCATCGAAGTGTTTCATCCGGCCCACTTGTGTCTGCTTAAATAACGACTATAGTTTTTATGGATTTAAATTTGTAAATATGTGTAATTAGCCCACTCGGAAAAGTAATTGCCCACCCTTGGACGTCAGCCAATCAAATTTGAAATCGGGGTACCAATTGATGTGACGATATTTCTGACATATCACGAATATTTAAAAATATAGAAAAGAACTTTTTTCCAACTTTTGCAATCCATGCTCTCAACGCATGATAGCTGTTAACAAAAATAGTAAACTTACCACACAACTCACTGTCAGAGTTGTCTTTGTCGCAGCTATTTCCTGATGATTGACTTAAGCCCACTGTTTTGGCGACGCGATGGTCTATTGGTTGAAGCGTTCGACTTAATATATATTATACCGAGCTTGTTCGGGTCCTTCGCCCCCAACAGGGTCCTGTACAGACAGTCACTGATATTTAACAAATGTAACGCCCAAATCCTTTTTTATCTTAAAAATGGATCGTGCGCTTATGAGCAAGTCACACAAATGGGTGCTCCCATAGTGTGTGCACCAAGATGGCGCACAACCTGAACATAGTATGTGTACCAAGTTCGGGTTCAGGTTGTGCGCCATCTTGGAGCACATACAACAGCAGCGAAGCTTATGTATAGAAAATGCCCCAGTCACCCCTTGTCCATATTCGGCGTTGTGTGCGTTGATTTCATAGATGGGCAAGCGATACGACCCAACAGTCGCCAGGGTGTTTAAAATATTAGGGAGTTGTCAACCCCTCATGGGAGTGGTGTGGGGAAATCACTGCACAAATCAGACATTGAACAGCTATTTGCCAATAAATAAAGGTAGCAGTCACATTGAATAAATATAATGAGATAATTTACTGATTTTTTTCCAATAAATGGGCTTTTCTGAGTGTTTGAAGTTAAAATGATAAATCTAATTAAAGTGCTGAAGAGTTGGTGAGAACCGCTGGTGATATAGTAGGTTCGGTTTAGATTTCCCTTGTAATTCCCACACAAAGTAGTTACCTCACAAAAATATTGTTCTTGTGTGTTTGATACATGGGTGGGCCAATTACGGCTCGCGGGTCACCGAAGTGTTTCATCAGGCCCACTTATGTCTGCTTAAATTACGACTATAATTTTTATGAACATAAATAAACGTTGAAAATATCGATGTGAATTACGTCACGTAAGCCAATCAAATTTGTAATCGGGGTACCGAATGACGTGGCAATATTTCTGACATACCACGAGTATTTGAAAATATAGAAAAAAAAACACCCTTTGACGTCAGCCAATCAAATTTAAAATCGGGCTACCGAATGACGAATCGATATTTGTGGCATACCACGAATATTTAAAAATATAGAGGAAACTTTATTCCAACTTTTAGAATTCATGCTATCAAGGCGCGATAGATGTTAACAAAAAGGTAAATTTACCCAACAACTTACGCTACAATTGTTACGCTATGTGTAGATTAAACCAGGGGTTCCTAATTAAACGTTTTTGAGACGCAACCCAATTTAGGATTTCAAGAACATTTCGCAACCTATACATCGGAAAGATGTTTTCTCATGTTAGCTAAGTTTAGACAAGACATGGCAATGCAATTTCAATAATGCAAAAATGTGAAATTTGAGGAAAAAACACGCCCATCGTAAATATGCAGTTGATGGTTAGAGAGGATTTGGAAATTTGATATTTTAGAGCAATGGAAAATTACTAGTTTTTTTTTTTTTGAGTTTTGGAAATATTGATGGAAAAAGTCCTGCGATGAGAACTAGACAATATTATCAACTTCCCTTTGCAATTCTCGCTATCGCTCAGCTAATTTCCGCTGCATCGTTCATGAGTAACACCATGCTTTCGAAGTAACGTATTTCCAAAGCCCATTCGTAATTTTACGAGATCATTATCGTTTTAAAAAATCGCGGAAGCTCACGTCAATCATTTACTTTCTTTTCAAACAGCGCAACGCAAATTAACGCTAAATATATCAGTGAGATATTCTGATTATAATTTTACTCGAAGCCCTCACTATATTTTCCAAAAAAATCACATATCACACGTAGAAATGCATTGAAATACCGCGTTTCATGGACATCAAACAAGTTGGATTTTGCCCCTTTGTGAATTTGCGAGGATTGCCCTTCACCACGTGATTTGTAACTCCGGGAGTCGGAATCGCAGACTTTCAATGGCGATAAAATGACTCAAAACTTCCTACTAAACTCAATAAAACATTGGCATTGGCATTGCTTCCCCTAATTTATCACAACCTAGGTTAGGAGGTGGGTATGAAATTTGAACCAGAGATGTAAAACAGCGCTTTAACCACTCGGCCTACGCGCTATAAAGTAGGATAATCCTTTGTAGGGGATAATCGTAGTTGTATAAACGCAACGCAATCAATTTTATACATCTGCACAATGCTAAGTTGAAATTCCTTTTTCTAAAGACTTTTTCGTACGTCGCCCATTGCACAGTGTGGGTACATTTTATTTTCAGTTCGCAAAGAGTTAAATTAGAGAATGAAGGCTGAGAACTTTTGCTGTAAAGTATACAGAGATGAACGAATTAGCGCAGAGATTAAATTCGATAACAACAGACGAAAGCGAGATGGATTTGTGATTATTTTTCGCTTTGCTTTTTTCATTTGCAATGGTTGGGGATGTGAAAATTCTGATGCCAGGGTTATGCTAGTTCGAAGCAGCAAAAATTTTCAACGATCATTTCCCGGAAGCTAATAGTCCTTTGACGTAAATCGAGCAGTGATCGTTTGAATTTTTGATTGAAATGAAGTTAAAATATTTTTATGTCGGTTTCTCACTGTTGAATAAGGCAATGATCACACACTCGAGAGTTTTGGCTTTGTGACCAAACAAGCAGGCGCCGCCATATTGTTTCAAAGAAACTTTTCGAGAGAAATCTACCTTGTGTGGGAATTATCGCGTCAATTTGATCCCTATTCCCATATTCTACGACTTAAAATGATGATTGGCGACCTTTTATAGCAAAAGTGGGAATTGAAAGTCCAAATACTATGAAAACCTAACATAATTGGAATTAAACTATATTTTGCGGCAAATATGACCCAACACTCGCTAGGGTGTTTAAAATTTCAGGGGGTGTTCACTCCTTATTGGAGGGATGTGGGGGAATCACTGTACTCCGCCAGACATTGAACAGCTAGTTGCACTTGTATAAAGGCAGCCGTCCCTTCAAATAAATATAATGAAATAATTTGTAATTTCTTTTTCAATAAATGAGCACTAATGGGTGTTTGGGAGTAAAGTTGTGATAAAGATTTAATTACCGCTGCTATAAAGTGATATAGGTGGGCTCTGGTTAGATTCCCTCTTGTAATTCCTACAGAAATATTGTTCGCTGTGTTTGATACATGGGTAGGCCAATTACGGCCCGAGGGCCATCGAAGTGTTTCATCCGGCCCACTTGTGTCTGCTTAAATAACGACTATAGTTTTTATGGACATAAATTTGTAAATATGTTTAATTAGCCCACTCGGAAAAGTAATTGCCCACCCTTTGACGTCAGCCAATCAAATTTGAAATCGGGGTACCAATTGATGTGACGATATTTCTGATATATCACGAATATTTAAAAATATAGAAAGAACTTTTTTCCATCTTTTGCAATCCATGCTCTCAACGCATGATAGCTGTTAACAAAAATAGTAAACTTACCACACAACTCACTGTCAAAATTGTCTTTGTCACAGCTATTTCCTGATGATTGACATAAGCCCACTGTTTTGGCGACGCGATGGTCTATTGGTTGAAGCGTTCGACTTAATATATATTATACCGAGCTTGTTCGGGTCCTTCGCCCCCAACAGGGTCCTGTACAGACAGTCACTGATATTTAACAAATGTAACGCCCATATCCTTTTTTATCTTAAAAATTGATCGTGCGCTTATGAGCAAGTCACACAGATGGGTGCTCCCATAGTGTGTGCACCAAGATGGCGCACAACCTGAACATAGTATGTGTACCAAGTTCGGGTTCAGGTTGTGCGCCATCTTGTAGCACATACAACAGCAGCGAAGCTTATGTATAGAAAATGCCCCAGTCACCCCTTGTCCATATTCGGCGTTGTGTGCGTTGATTTCATAGATGGGCAAGCGATACGACCCAACAGTCGCCAGGGTGTTTAAAATATTAGGGAGTTGTCAACCCCTTGTGGGCGTGGTGTGGGGAAATCACTGCACAAATCAGACATTGAACAGCTATTTGCCAATAAAGAAAGGTAGCAGTCACATTGAATAAATATAATGAGATAATTTACTGACTTTTTTTTCAATAAATGGGCTTTTCTGAGTGTTTGAAGTTAAAATGAGTAATGTAAGTAAAGTGCTGAAGAGTTAAGAACCGTTGGTGATATAGTAGGACTCGGTTTAGATTTCCCTCGTAATTCCCACACAAAGTAGTTACCTCACAAAAACATTGTTCTTGTGTGTTTGATACATGGGTGGGCCAATTACGGCCCGCGGGCCACCGAAGAGTTTCATCCGGCCCACTTGTGTCTGCTGTAAATACGACTATAGTTTTATGGATATAAATTTACGTTGGAAATATCCCTTGAACGTCAGTTAATCAAATTAGTAATCGGGGTACCAAATGACGTGGCAATATTTCTGACATATTACGAATATTCAAAAATATAGAAAAAATTTTATTCCAGCTTAAAGTAAATTTACCCAACAACTTACGCTACAATTGTTACGCTATGTGTAGTTTAAACCAGGGGTTCTCAAACAATCCTGAGACGCAACCCAATTTAGGGTTTTATGAACATCTCGCAACCTATACATCAGTAATGTTTTCTCATGTTAGCTAAGTTTAGACAAGACATGGCAATGCAATTTCAATAATGCAAAAATGTGAAATTTGAGAAAAAATTGGAATGGAAAAAGCGCAATGGAAAATTACTAGTTTTTTTTGAGTGTAAGGAAATATTGATGGAAAAACTCCTGCGATGAGAACTAGACCATAATATCAACTTCTATTTGCAATTCTCGCTATCGCTCAACTAATTTCCGCTGCATCGTTCATGAGTAACACCATGCTTTCGAAGAAACGCATTTCCAGAGCACATTCGTAATTTTACGAGATCATTAACTTTAAAAAAATCGCGGAAGCTTACGTCAATCATTTACTTTCTTTTCAAATAACGCAACACAAATTTAATGCTAAATATATCAGTGAGATATTCTGATTATAATTTTACTCGAAGCCCTCACTATATTTCCAAATAAATGACATATCATACGTAGAAATGCACTGAAATACACCGATTTATAGACATAAAACAAGTTGGATTTTGCTCTTTCGAAAATTTGCGAGGTTTGCCCTTTATCACGTGATTTGTAACTCCAAGAGTCGGAATTGCAGATTTTCACGGGCGATAAAATGACTCAAAACTTCCTACTAAATCTCAAAAAACTAATTTTACCGTCTGTTAACTAGTTTTATATATAGGTCACTCATTCACGTCGTTTGATATGAACTAGGCTTGGTATGAGAATACATTGATATATGACGGCATGTGAAGAACTACCATTATTCGGAAATATCGATATTTTTCCGGCTCGGCATTGCTTCCCCAATTTATCACACCCTGGGTTAGAAGGTGGGTATGAAATTTGAACCCAAGATGTAAAACAACGCTTTAACCACTCGGCATACTCGCTATTAAGGAGGAATTAGCATTGTAGGGGATAATCATAGTTGTGTGAATGTGAAATTTGAGAAATAACACCCACATCGTAATTATGCAGTTGAGGGTTAGAGAGGATTTGAAAATTTGAATTTCTAGCGCAATGGAAAAATACTAGTTTTTTTATTGAGTGTATGGAAATATTGATGGAAAAAGTCCTGCGATGAGAGCTAGACAATATTATCACCTTCCATTTGCAATTCTCGCTATCGCTCAACTAATTTCCGCTGCATCGTTCATGAGTAACACCATGCTTTCGAAATAACGCATTTCCAGAGCACATTCGTAATTTTACGAGATCATTATCGTATAAAAAAATCGCGGAAGCTCACGTCAATCATTTACTTTCTCTTCAAACAGCGCAACGCAAATTTAACGCTAAATATATCAGTGAGATATTCTGATTATAATTTTACTCGAAGCCCTCACTACATTTTCCAAAAAAATGACATATCACACGTAGAAATGCACTGAAATACCGCGTTTCATGCACATTAAACAAGTTGGATTTTGCCTCTTTGTGAATTTGCCCGGTTTGCCCTTTGTCACGTGATTTGAAACTCCGAGAGTCGTAATTGCAGACTTTTAATGGCGATAAAATGACTCGAAACTTTCTACTAAATCTCAAAAAATGAATTTTACCGTCTGTTAACCAGTTTTATATATTGGTCACTCATTCACGCCGTTTGATATGAACAAGGCTTTGTATGAGCTACCACTGATACCTAACGACATGTGAAGAACTACTATTATTCGGAAATACCGATTATTTTCCGGCTCGATATTGTCTCCCCAATGTATCACACCCTGGGTTAGAAGGTGGGTATGGAATTTGAGCCCGAGATGTGAAACAGCGCTTTAACCCCTCGGCCTACGCGCTATAAAAGCGGAATTAGCATTGTAAGGGATAATCGTAGTTGTATAAACGCAACGCAATCAATTTTATACATCTGCACAATGCTAAGTTGAAATTCCTTTTTCTGAAGACTTTTTCGTCCGTCGCCCATTGCATAGTGTGGGTACATTTTATTTTCAATTCGCAAAGTGTTAAATTAGAGAATGAAGGCTGGGAACTTTTGCTGTAAAGTATACAGAGATGAACGAATTAGCGCGGAGATTAAATTCGATAACAACAGACGAAAGCGAGATAGATTGCTTGTTATTTTTTGCATTGCTAATTCATTCGCAATGGTTAGAATGTAAAAATTCTGATGCCAGGGTTATGCTAGTTTAAAACAGCAAAAATTTCAACGATCGTTTCCCGGAAGCTAATGGTCCATTGACGTAAATCGAGCAGTGATCGTTTGAATTTTTTGATTGAAATGAAGTTAAAATATTTTTATGTCGGTTACTCACTGTTGAATAAGGCAATAATCACACACTCGTGAGTTTTGGCTTTTTGACCAAACAAGCAGGTGTCGCCATATTGTTTCAAACAACATTTTTGAGAGAAATCTAGCTTGTGTAGGAATTATCGCGTCAATTTTATCCCGATTCTTACTTGTTACGACTAGAAATGATTAAGAGCGACCTTTTATAGCAGGGGTAAATAAAAGTGGGAATTGTCAGGTCATTTGACATTTCAGGGGGTATTAACACCTTTCCTTGAAAGAATCCTTACAAAAATATTGTTCGCGTGTGATTGATACATGAGTGGGCCAATTACGGCCCGCGGGCCACCGAAGTGTTTCGTCCGGCCCACTTGTGTCTACTTAAATTACGACTATAATTTTTATGAACATAAATATACGTTGAAAATCTTAACTTTGGAAAATGCTCATTGCTCACAAGATTTTAAAATACCGTTTTAATTCAATGTTGTTGTCACCGACACAACTTGCCCGTATATGAAGCAAGCCATGTGGTATTTTCCTATTTTCCCTCCTATGTCCAGTTGAAAATCTGTTTGAATTTGCCAACTTTCTTTTCAAACTCATGTTTACAAAATAATTACAGATAGATAGATTACCAAATGTGAGGTACAGAAAGGTAATGACCTAATTTTCTGAAATACAGTCATATTTAGACTGCCAAGCACATCATCCAACTTCGCTCAGCTAGCCATAACACTAGTCAATGCAGTGACATCAGTGATGTAACAATATGACAAAAGATTTTTCTTGTTGATTTTATGACGAAACAACACGGAATGCAATTTTATGATTATTCACTGAATTCGACGCGGGCCACAGATAATGAAGCGGCGGGCCACATGCTTTGAATAAATCTGACACATAACCTTCGAAACGCCAAATTAAATTTCGATCGTTTTTTTATGACAGCAATGGATATTCGCCCGCAAGCATCTATCATCTGACATGACCCGTAGCCGTCAATATAAGACAAGAGCCTAGCCAGAACCCTTGCTGAATATAAAATTGTACTATAGAAAGGATGAAAGGCAACAATAGTGAAAAGTCAGACTGTATGTCAGATAGATGCTTTATATATTTCATCATTGGCCGTAGCTGACTCGAAAATGTTTTGTTCAATTATTTTGTTCTTTCATTGGACAGAAGCGTATATTCTTCGTTATCCGCGGGCTGTAAAAATACGTACATAGGTCGCTCGTTCACAGACGATTCATGATATAGAAAACGATTTATAGCGTGTTATCGACTTAACCAAATACGTGGGAGACGTATGGTCGGTCACCATACACGGCCTATAGGTAAAATGAGTGAAAACTTAGGCTCTATGTCAGGCCAAGCATGTTTGATAGATGCTTGTGTGTGAAATATGTGGCCCTTACATGGCCCGTAGTTTGAAAGAGTGAAAATTCAGGCTATATGTCATGTCAAGCAAGTCAGATAGATGCTATATATATATCATCATTGGCCGTAGCTAACGTGAGCTAGTTCTTTGGCAATGTATCGTTGACTGCAACAAGTCGATTTCCGTTTTTGTAATTTGTTCCTTTTACATTTATTTTATATTGTATATTGGTTTGACTAAAATGAATATCTGAATCTGGAGGGATTTGCTCAATCCAAACCCCTTGAATTCAATTCTTTTATTGAAGAGAGGCGTATGGAAACGGGGTATATGCTTCACCACGCGTAAGGTCGTAGAAATACATAGGTCGCGCTTTATCTGACGATGGTAAGAAAGCCGAAAATATAGCGTAGTACATACATAACCAAATATCCCGAAAATTCAGCTTTATCATTGAAAAGACAGAGCGTTCAGATTCAATACTACTGAACTTTTGTTTGAAGCGTTTAATCTTTAAATCGGATAAAGAATAAAAAAGAATACCATTTCATGATTAAATATCCTATGTTATTTCCGAACGAAAACCGTTGGAGCAATGGAATTGAAGCCTGTACGTCCGCGTTTATATCAATGAAGTAACCGGAAAAAATCTGAAAAGAGGCATTCACCGAGGTACTCCCGTAGTGTGTGTACCAGGTCAGGGTTAGGCCATAATTTTATTCCATTTTTTCTCATCCTAGTTACATAACGAGTTCGGGGACTAGCCAATTAATTCCCGTAGTATTTGCATATGTATATTGCATATTTGTATATGACCCGTACCTCGAGCAAACTAAATCCTAGGAAAGACAAAATTTCCAGCTGAACAAAGATTGCGCTAATGATTGGGTTTCTGCGGGACTAACAACTTATCCTTCTTCTATGCCTTCGTGCCTTTGGATCCATATGCATATAATACAAGGATACCGTAGCAAGGTTCAAGGTAACTATCATAAGTGATTCAAGAGTCTATAGAAATATATTTGCGTTAGTGTGCAGCAGGACTCTTGAATCACTCAGACCAAGATTTCCTGGAATTCACATTCCAACATAGGCGACATAAATACATACATTGGGCGCTCTATCATTAAATATACGTTGCATATGCCCTAAGGGGCAAAATAAAAGGAACCCGAAGATATGCTCCTGAAAATAAATAACAAACTGATTCCATACCCGACATGGAATGGTAACCGGTTCGCCATTTGGTTAAGACTCATGGCTTTCCTCTCACCTGGGATAAATATGTAAATCCTAAGTACTGAGGAACGAGGACAGCGAACACGTGCACCAAACAATTTGAGCACTATAAAGTATAAACTGACCTTACGATTGTAAAGACATTCAGTTTTGAAGTATCCAGAGATGTATCGATATCGACCATTTTTTACACCGTCGACCCACTGACCTGACAGAGGAAGACATTTTTCATATTTTAGCTAGCATACAAAAAAAAAAAGTTAAGAGCCTGACTCACTGCCCTGCACCCTCTCAACCTCCCTCCCGAATTCCTATCCTCAGCCCCCTTATCCTCCAACCACCACCCTATCTCCCTCCCGTTTCCCTATCCCCGACCCCATACCTATCTCCCTCAGTCCTCCTGTCTTCGACCCACTGCCCTAACTCCCTAGCCTTCCTATCCTAGACACTATAAACTGTCTCCCTTTTCTCGACGCTAGCCTCATCCCGCTGACCTCCCCTGACCCTCCCGCTCTCGACTCAATCTTACGCACGTCCTGATCGTCATATTCAATCCTCTTTGTTTCCGAATACCTTCCAGGCTTTATACAGATCAAGCATGCCAATGATATTATTGAAGAATACGTCGAAGACAGGTTGACAGTTAATGCAGGCTTATATTCCTGGAATCTCAAATAGTGATTACCATAATTGGTAGCTCAGAAATGGGCAACTTCATCCAATGTATACAGAGCGCCTCAAAAGTGAGTACTGTATACAATTTTGATTTTGATTTGCTTTTCAGGTACTCATCATAGAGCGTTCATTTGTTTAGGTAACATAGTACATGGATAAATAGTGAAATATAGATATTGTTCGCTTTTTTAGCAACCCACAGAATGACAGGGAGATTAACCTAAAAAATGAGGATTACAATTTCCAATTGGCAAGAAGATTATAAAACAGTAAGGCATTCGGCGCTTTTACGACGAAGAATTACGCAATTCATCAAAAATGAATGGAAACTGGATCTATAGTTGATGAACAAAGATCAGGAAGACCAAGGAGCGGACACTCTGAGGAAAACATTCGAAGCTGAATTAATTTCAAATTTTCTGTTGAAGAGGCGCTAAGTTTGCCTTACTGATTTACATGCTTCTTGCCAATCAGCAATTGTGATCATCATTTTTTCGGTTAATCTCCTTGTCATTCCGTGAGTTGTTGAAAAATGCAAACAATAACTGAATTTTACTAGTTACCCATATCATGTTTCGTGAAAATATGAACTAACAAAACGAACACTCAACGATGAGAACCTGATAAGTAAATTAAAAGTGTATACTGTACTTACTTTCGTGACACCCTGAATACATTGGATAAAGTTGACCATTTCTGAGCTACCAATTATGGTAATTACCATATGAGATTCCAGGCATATAAGCCTGCATTAACTTTCAACCTGTCTGTACTCGACGTACGCTTCAATAATATCATTGGCATGCTTGATCTGTATAAAGCCTGGAAGTTATTCGCAAACAAAGAGAGTTGAACATGACGATTTGGACGTGCGTAAGATTTAAGTGAGTCGAGTTCGGAAAAGTCAGGGAAGGTCAGCGATATGAGGCTAGCGTCGAGAAAAGGGAGACGGCTTATAGTGCCGAGGATAGGGAGTTAAGGCAGTGGGTCGAGGATATGGGGAGCTGAGAGAGATAGGGTGCGGGGTCGAGAATAGGCAACCGGAAGGGAGATAGGGTAGTGGTTCGCTGTTTAATTAAGGTAAGCTGTCTTGCGCTCTTACCTGAACAGCAGACAGCTTAAGTCGTTTTGGGCGTCGAAACCCCGCTCCAGTCCGTCTAGTTTGGGGGAGGCCCTCCCGCCGCTTTATCGCTCTGGGACTCTCTGTTAAAAGTTTATAAGGCAGAAAAGATTGTATAAAAAGAGGCAGTAGACCAGGTCAGGAAGGTTTTCTTACTCGGATTACCTCGAATATACGGATACCATAAAGGATGGATTACGCCACTGCAGCCGCGGCGAATGGAGCAACTGATACTACTACGACAACGAGAACAACCAGACCCCGGACTCTTTTTTTGAAATCGGAACAAAATTTGGATTTCCCAACACTCATGGACATTTTCAGGAAAGATGATTTAATAATGGAATACTGTGAACAAATTAAAGGGCTATTGGTAAGCCCGGAAGGAACCTGGATACTGACATTTGCGGCCTTGGACAACCCAAACGAAAGCTGTCGTGAGAACTTCTTACGAGCAACGAATGGACAAATTCAAACGGCGAACATATTAATATCGGTGTCATTACCAAATGAACCCCCTACTCGTATTTCAGTGAGAGGGATACCTGGTGAAACAACCTATGCAATAGCAGCCGCGGCCATAAACCGGCTAGGTTGCGGGAAAGTAAGAAGTGCGACAAGGAATTGGTACCGTGGGACAGATGTGTACAATGGTTAAACATCATTTCTGATCGATGGATTTAAAAAACAACATCTGCCTGATTTCGTCCCAACTGACGGAGTCAGCTGTGAAACGTTCCTCCCTCGGGAACTATACGTGCCAACATGTGGTAGATGCCTCCAAACGGGCCGGCATATTTTCACCAATTGCGAAAACCAGGCGGTATGCAGATACTGCAAGAAGCCAGGGCACTTGCAAAAAGATTGCCAGGAGAGGGCTAAGGAGTTCCCCAAAATACCAAATCTTGGAAACACTTGGTCTATCCCTAGATCAAAAAGGGTGTGACAGGAAAACGCTGCCAAAACACCTAGGAAAACACACAATTTGGGAAACAAAACACAAGACAACGCAGAAAAGGTAATCAATCATGATAAAGAGCAATCAACGGAAAAACAAACATCCGAAAAACCGATAACTGAACTAACACAGAACGACACGGTAAACGAATTTTCTTCGTCTGCTTCTGATCTACACAATACTAAGGTGTTAAGCGACTGGTCCGAGTGTGAGGACTGCATAAGTCCACTGAAAAGCCCCCAGAAAGACCTGCAACATATAGGACGACCAAAAGATGACGTGCAGCCTGAAACACCAATAAATGACGCGCAACAGGAGAAACAGAAAAAACCAGTGGATCTAAGATCTACTTCAACAATAGGAAACACGCCGTACCACCCGAAATCAAAAGGACATGCCTGTGCACAATATTGAATATCCGGACTCATCAAATTCTTCGGTATTTTCAGAAACTCAAAGAGAAATAATTTCGGCCCAGCAGATTTGGCATCAAAAGAAAACTCGGATCTATCGGATATAATGTACAAGTAATATACAAGGTCGTAGATTAGACAGGATATACAATTCATCAAACTCAGAAGATTCAATTTCCGACATAACCCACGTCACGAATACCATCTCAGATCACCTACTATGCCCCAAAATAACCCTAGAAACAATTAAAAAAAGTTCGATGGGGTAGAGGGATATGGAAGAATACACCTCCCTATACAAAGATAAAAAATATATAACCATAATTAAGAACACCTACCAGGATGCACTCACCGACATAGAGAAATTTGACTATCTACAAGAATGGTGGGACATGGTAAAAAACAGAATCAAGAATCAAACAATAGCCTATTCGAAAACCCTAAAAAGAAACAAAAAGAACAATTCGATTCGACTAAGAAAACGTTTGGACAAATTAATCAATGAAGGCAAAAAAGAAAATCTGGTGGAAATCAAACGGCTAAAATCCCAACTGATGATATATCAGGAAGAACAAAACGAACGGGATATTATAATGGCTAACATGGAAAACCTTAAACAAGGTGAAAAACCGACTAAAACGTTTTACGACAAAATTCGACAAAGAGCAAAACAAATCACTATCGAAAAACTCAGGGACGATAACGATTGCATGGTAACCGAGGAAGGGGAAATTATGGCCTTAGTAAAAAAGTTTTATGCGGATTTATGGGGGGAGGAAAATTTGGTACAAGAACAAAACCAAAATTACTACCTATCTTTGATGGATGTACAATTATTACGGAGGAAGAAAATCTCATTCTAGAACAAAATGTCACACAGGGGGAAATATATAATTATAGGGCAATAAAAAACATGAAAAATAATAAATCTCCTGGCATGGATGGATTAGGTATAAAATTTTATTTGACTTTATGGAACTGCATAAAAAAGGAATTTACTCATATGATCAACAACATATTTAATTTCAGCCATCTTGCCAAATCTGCAATCACAGCAAAGGTTAAGTTATTATATGAGAAGAGGGACAAAACGTATCTCAAAAATTGGAAAGCCCATCACTACATCGAACGTAGATTACAAAATTGTATCCAAAATTCTCATTAAAAGACTGGAACCGGTGTTAAATAATCTAATTAGTTCGTCCCAAAAGTGCTCTCTCTCCCAGCGAAGCATGGAGGATATACACTATAACATAGATTCTGTCATACGATACGCTTAAACAATAAACATCTCAGGGGCAATAGTGCTTATCGACAACCTGAAGGCATTTGATAGGGTCAATCACAACTTCCTGTTCAAATTGCTTCAACGGATAGGACTTGGACAAAGATTTTGTAATGTAATAAGAGGTATGTATGACGGAAAAAAAAGCGTCATAGACGTAAATGGGAGACTGACAAAAGAAGTAGGCATAGAGCAAGGCATTCGACAAGGATGCCCTTTGAGCATGTTGCTCTATGCACTAACTTCGGAACCGATGGCAAGATCGGTACATCGAAACGGCAACATAAGAGGGATAAGACTAGGTAAATATGAACACAAAATTGATCAGTATGCCGATGACATCACTTTTACAATCAGAGACCAGTCATCGATACCGGAAATATATTGAGAACTAAACAATTTTAAATTGGCAGCTGGTCAGAAAATCAATATTGATAAAACTGAGATACTTTGTATAACGAAAACCGCGCATGATTCCATACATAATTCGACATACCGAAATAACATAAAAAACAACACCCGGATACTCGGCATAAATTTTGGAGATAAGGGACAAGAAAAAATTTGGCAAGACATCGAAAACAGGCTAATAAGGAACTTGAATCACATAAAATTACGGAACCTTACCTGGTTTGGAAAACTAATCGTAATCAATGCATTGGTCATGTCGATTATGGTTTTCAATAGCCGAATCAAATTTGTCCCTAATAGAATAATACCCAGGATCCAGAGCGCATGTTATAAATATTTATGGCATCCACAACGAATAGAAGCAGTGGGTAGAAAGACCCTACAGAACAGTTGGGAAAACGGGGGGATAAACATGTTTGATCTCCAGGCAAAAATTAAAGCATGCCTAGTTGAAAGGATGCGGGACCTCATAAGCATAAAAACGCCATCACAGTTTTGGGACTTTGAGGCCCTGTACGCACTGGGTTCCAAAATAAATGCGGTTAACAAGCAGCTATACAGCAATTCGATGCCGCACAGTAATGAACTTCCAAAGAAATGGCAGACAATATTCGACATTTTCAAAAAAGTAAATTACACGCAATCATAATGGGAAACTGCTCGCCACAGGGATCTGTACGCGAGATTAAAATAGAAGCACCCAAATCAACAACAACTAGATCTCAATTGGAAAGAATCACATCCACATACAAATGCATATCGGACCAAATTCACGAATACAGGAAGGGTTTTCTTACACCGGATCGCAATAAATGCAGTGGCTGCGCGTCAATAGGGCCAACCGGGGCAATTTTTTCGGTATAATAAAAAATATTCGGAAAATACCTCAATATCGGTTGCACAGACTGTCTACACTAGCCATATTCTCCCGACATGGTTCATTTTTCACTCGCAAAGCCTTCGCCGAACGTCGACGGGGCGACGCCGATTTTGCCCCGGTTGCTCATTGTATATCGTATCCTCTCTTTTATCTTCCACTCGCCGCGTTTGTTTTCTGTTTCTTTTACCAAATCATCGGTGCCGATCGGGGCTAGCCCCGAAATTATGACGACACAATGCCGACGTTTCTTACAACAACGTGTTGACATATTCACGCATTCCTTCTCGTTCGTTGGTTGCTTGAAGAGTTGATAGTTTCCTCGCCTTCGTTTTTGTCTCTTGTTTCGCTATTAGAATCAGTTAGAGACCTTTAGTCCATTTGCTTTCGATTTTCCACATTCCTTTTGAGCTTCTCACTTCTTTCCGGCTTCGCATTTCTTAGCCTTAGACCTCATAATGAATAAGGTTGATGCACTACTTCGCACTCCGTTTTCGCAGCTGCCGCTGGAACCAAAATTAGAGGTACAACGTCTTGGGCCTTATCAACCAAAAAATTGTTCACTGGAACAATCCCATGACGGAGGAAAGCGTCGGCGTACATTCTTCGCAGAAACTTGGTATAAAAAACACGAATGGTTGTGTTACAGCGAGGACAAAAATGCACTTTTTTGTTTTTATTGCTTACTTTTTGCTACCGCCCGTGACTCACGTTGGTGTAAATTTGGTTTTAGAGATCTTAAACATCTTTCCGAGCGTGCCAGGGATCATCAATCTTCTATGGAGCATCTGGACAATGCAGTAAAATACCGAACATTCGGAAATGTTAATATTGCAGCACAGTTGGATGAAGGACGCGCGGTTTCTATTCGTCGGCACAACTAAAACGTCGAGAAAAACCGCCATGTTCTCGGTCGATTGATAGATGTTTTGAAGTTCATTGGTTGTCACGAGCTGTCCCTCCGTGGGCACGATGAACGGGGCTGGCTCTTCTAATAGAGGGGTATTTTTGGATATGGTGGAATACACCGCATCCCTAGATACAGTATTGAGAAATCATCTTGATGCCGCAACTGTTTCGAAAGGTACATCTAAGGATATCCAAAATGATTTGCTCGACTCAATGTATAAAATTTATTTACAACATTTGGCTCTGGAAATTGAGAATTGCCAGTTCCTTTCGATTCAGTCTGACCAGACAACTGACATCACGTGCGTTTCCCAACTGGGTGTGATTTTTCGGTTTGTGAAAGATGGTAAACCTACCGAGAGATTTCACAGCTTTGTACCATTCGTTGATCGCACGGCTTGCGGGATATCGGCTGTACTGAAAGAAGTGTTACAGCCTTACAACGCGAAGTCAAAATTGATAGCTCAAACTTATGACGGCGCGGCAGTCATAAGTGGGTCGAAACATGGTGTGCAAGTTTATATAAAAGAAGATTTTCCTCATGCGCATTTTTTACATTGTTATGCACACCAATTTAACCTCGTTATTAAAAATATGTGTCTTGATACCCCTCTCGTCCGTATATTTTTTGCAAATGTTTCGGGGTTTTCTTCATTTTTTTCCGTTTCGCCGAAGCGCTCTGACCTCCTTCGCCAGATATGTAGCCGCCGTCTCCCAGCTTGTGCACCAACACGTTGGAACTTCCAATCACGCGTGGTGCAGGGCGTGTCCGAAATTAGGTCTGAGCTCATTGAGTGGTTCAATGGCATTCAGAGCTCTCCGGTTTGGGACGAACGCTCTGTGAGGGAGGCGGCAGGTCTAAAACGTCTGCTACAAGATGGTGAAAAAAATTGCACTTCATTTTTCCATCCATTTGTTGGCTACTGTCTCCAAATTTTACCCCATGATAAACGTGGGTAAATTGGAAAATGAATTGCGATGTATATACACCAATCAAACTTTTTTGAACATCACATCAACTTGCGCGCTCTATGGGTTCCTCATAGATAACACTCTAGTAACTACCTTTGCGGCGTCTGCAAAATTTCTGGACATCATTTTGACAACGCCTATTTCTTCCGCCGACGCAGAGCGAACATTCAGCACGCTGAAGCGTATTAAAACGTATCTCAGAAACACAATGAAGCAAGATAGATTAAATTCCTTGGCTGTTTTATCCATTCACAGAGACGTTATTTCTGGGATGCATGACTTTAATCAGCGCGTTACTGAGCCTTTTGCTTACAAAAAACCGCGGCGTGTTGCATATATGTTCAAGCAGTAGAAGTCTAGCAGCATATATATCTATGAGTGAGCGACGCATGTCCTTATCTTTGCATTAACTTTCCTTTCTTCATAGTAACGTTTTAAACCTTATTTTAGGTTTTGTCTGCTTTCCCGAAGTTTCTGTTAATATGTCATTGTATTTATCTGGGTAAATATTGCTTTTCCTTTTGAAAGAGGTTTCAAAATAAACTATGTCTATCTTTATTAATCCCTTGACTTGGACCGGTTTTAAAAACACTTTCTTATCGTTAAAAATTGTCGCTTTTGCCAATTGGTTGTTACCGATGGAATGGTTTTTATACTCATAAAATGATGGGAGAACTTACAGCGCTCATCCTGTCCCCGTAGATGGGGGTGACTTGGTCCCGCAGTAGCTTGCCCCGGTTGTCAAAATGACCACGCGCCGCCACAAATGGATACAACTTTGGAGATAAATTGCGGAATATGGGGCTTCGCTATAAAACATCGGGTGCCCTAAAAATAATGAAATGCAAATTCTGCCAAAAAAACACGGATAATACGAAACATATCTTTCTCTCATGCGACAAAGTAGCTAATTATATTTCGGAAATCACTGGAGCATTGAACCAAATTTCCAGTAACAATGTTATAATAACCCGAGAAGAAATAATGTACAATGGATACCAAGGACCCCAGCAACTACTTGTAACTAAATGTTTCGTATTATTGAAGAAAATCATAATAAAAGAAAAAATAAAGTTGGATAACCAAGATAAATACATCGACCCCGAGGAAGACACAATCTTGGCCACAACAATACAACAACTCACGGAATTCATCACACTTCTGGAACACAAATTTGGCGATATTCACTTCCTGGGTTTAACACAAGATTGGAAACGAATTTTAAACGGGTATACATCAAACTGGTAGCTTTTTTGTCTTAACAAAGTAAGACTACTAACAACCCCAACCACCATAAATGGTAGCCCGATACAAACGCCAAAACCCTCAAAAAAATTTATTTTTTCTCAAACCCCGATATTACCATCTAACATGGCGGAGCTAGCTAGAGGCTCGGATGTAGGTATTGGAGCCGAAAGAGCCCTCCCAGTCGCGAATTTGTACGGGCCTCTCCACCAGCGTTAAAAGTATAGCAGAAAGCTTTGTATACTTAAGCTAGGAAAAGAATCTATAATTGGATTTATCACCTACCTGGATATTATGTGTAAAACATATCTTCCACGAGAACTATACGTACCAACGTGCGGACGATGCCTGCAAACGGGGCACACCTTTGCAGAATGCGAAAATGAAGCCGTTTGTAGGCATTGTAAAAAACCTGGGCACGTTCAAAAGAACTGTACCTTGCGGGCGAAGGAGTTTCCTGCCCTATTTGGCTCGGGAAATGGATGGGCCTTATCATAACAGAGGAGAGGAGGACAGACACAACAACTAACTGTCCCAAACCTTGATGGAAACCCACCACCAACTAACGGACAACAGCTAGTAACTAACCCAGAAAAATCAGGGGAGATGATTGCTCAGAACAAAACGTCAGAGAAAGACACCAACAATCAAAAATCTCATATTACCGCTAAAGTAATTAAAGAAGCTGTAAACGCATCCACAGTTCCCGAAAATACAAAAATAGAAGGAAACAACGAAAGAATTATTCATGCGGAAAAAACAGACAAATTAGATGAAGGTAATCAAAACAAAACGAACGCAGACATTTATGAAATCTTATCCACACAACCCTCTGCTGACTCGTCAAAACAATCCAATGATTGGTCAGAATGTTCTGAAATTGACAACGTCAGTCCTATAAGAACCTCGCCGCCACGGATGAACAACCAGCAGTTACCACGATTAAAAACAACATCAACGATTGGTAACACCCCATTCCACGCACCACCAAAAGGAGGAGCCTATGTCAAAGTTATGGTTCATAACTACGAGTCGCAGGACACAACATCGTCCTCGCTCTTTGCCGCATTGCCCCATGAGATTCTTTCGGCCCCAGCAAATATGGAAACACCTCTGCTAAACCTGGACCTGGCCCTAGAGTTAGACGAATCGAACCCGGATAATACAGACCACAACAAAAGATATAGAGAAGACACAACCTCGTCCGAGTCGTCTCTCGCAAGCAGCAACCCAAAAAAGGGTGGGACAGGTAAAAAGAAAAAAGAAAAGTGAGTAAAAATTTTGTGTGACATTACCTCTCTGTTGTATTTAACTAGTTCTTCACTCTACCCACCACAACCCGTAGGATAGTCAACAAAAAAACATCCCAATATGGCCGACTTGAATATAATTTCCTTGAACGCCAATGGCCTCGAACACCTTCTAGCGGAAATGACGGCCTTCATAGAGCACGAAAACCCGAGTATCGTGTGCGTCCAAGAGGCTCACCGCCTAAATAAAGACAAAATTACGCATTGGTCAAATCAGCTAGGTTTCAATGCCTTTTTTAACACCTTGGATAAGGACGAAAAGCACCTCGCATCCTTTTGGCAAGGAACTCTGATAATGATCAAGCTAGAGAACATCTTAACACCGTCCAGTTATACCATACATATTAGGCATCGCTGCGACAGTATTGAAGTTCAGATCGATCAGAAAATCATAAAAATATTTAATGTCTACGCCCCGGCACAAAGCGGGACCCGAAAAACCGAATTCTACGAAAGCCTAGTATATATTTTAGCAAATTACTCTGATACAGGAAACTTAATAATAGCCGGTGACTTTAATATCATTCTGGAACCGATTGACGCACAAAATATCAGTTACAAATACCAGTCCGAAATACAGTTTCGGACCACCTGCTCTGCACTCAAATTAAGCTTAAACAAACAAAGAAAATCCGCTGGGGTAAAGGAACCTGGCGGAATAACATCACACTCTACGGAGATCAGACTTACATCGAAATAATAAAACATTCATACAATTTGGCCCTTCTCGAACTAGAAAATAATGACTCAATACTTGATTGGTGGGATAGTACAAAACAAAAAATCAAAAAAGTCACCGTCGCCTTCTCTAAAAATGTCGTAAAAAATAAAAAGAACAGGATTACTCAGATACGTGAAATGTTGCATAAACTCATTAATGAAGGAAGAATGGAAAATGTGGTAAAAATCGAAAACCTTAAATTCCAACTACTAACGTTGCAGGGTGAGCGGAGAGGGCTGGACATACTAATGGCAAATATGAAAGAAATGGAGCAAAATGAAAAACCCACATCCTCCTTCTATGCCAGAATTAAGAAACGCGCGAAAAATACCACAATAGGGAGTTTAAAAACATCAAATAACGACCTAGTTTCCGACCAAGACGCTATTATGTCCTTAGTTGAAGGCTTCTATTGCGATCTGTGGGGCAAGGAACAAAAAATAAACAGTTACCACCAGCGATACTACTTATCCCTAATGGGCTCGTCCCAATTATCAGAACAGGAAAACTGCATTTTAAAGCAACCCGTTACGAGCGGATAAATCTACAGCGCAATGAAATCACTTAGCAACAATAAATCACCTGGTTTCGATGGACTCAGTAAAGAATTTTACATAACCTTTTGGAGCACCATAAAAACTCAACTCACCCAAGTCATCAACAATATCTTCTCATTCGGCCTTTTCCCAAAATCTTGCGCATTAGCTAAAGTTAAACTTCTGTATAAAAAGAACGACAAGACGGATTTGAAAAACTGGCGGCCCATATCAACCCTAAATATGAACTATAAAATCATATCTAAAATCGTAGTAAAAAGATTGGAACCGGTCATATCGAGAATAGTAAGTGCGTCGCAGAAGTATTCTTTAGCACAAAGGAGTATACATGACGTCCATTACAACATCGATGTGATTGTAAGATACTGTCAACACAAAAACATCCCAGGGACATTGGTCCTGATAGATAACTTAAAGGCATTTGATAACGTCAGTCACACTTTTCTTTTTAATATCCTGAAACAAATTGGACTGGGAAACAAAATTCATAGTGTAATAAAAAAGTTGTACCAGAACATAGAATCTCAAATTGACGTCAACGGCGAGCTATCAAACAAAATCACCATAAAGCGTGGCATAAGGGATGCCCTCTAAGCATGCTGTTATACGCAATAAGCGTAGAACCTCTGGCAAGATCCGTACAGATGAATTCCAACATTCACGGTATAAAACTAGGTGTATGCGAACACAAGCTGGACCAATACGCCGATGATGTCACCTTTGCTATAAGCGACCAACCATCTATAAATGAAGTATTCAAAGAACTATACCACTTTCAATTGGCGTCAGGACAAAAGATAAATCAAGAAAAAACAGAAATTCTATGTATAACAAAAACCTCCCATATTTCAATATTCAACTCTCCATTTAGGCAATATATTAAACAGGATGTTAAACTACTGGGAGTACATTTCGGACGAAAGCCACTAGACAAAATGTGGGATGAAATTGTGACCAATCTGATTCGAGTAAGACTCGGACATGAAGTGTCTTTTAGACACCGATCCGAAAACTGGAAAAATTCTGATCCGCAATAAAAAAAAAACGTGCGTGAGATTTTAGTGAGTGGAGTGCCAAAAGGTCAAGGGAGGGCAGCGGGATGAGGCTGGCGCCGAGGAAAGGAAGACAGGTTATAGTGTCGAGGATAGGAAGGTTGGGACAGTGGGTCGAGGATATGGGGAGCTGAGAGAAATAGGGTGAGTGGGTCGAGTATAGGAGGAGTGAAGGAGATAGGATGTGGGGTCGAGGATAGGGAACCGGGAGGAAGATAGGGTAGTGGTTCTGTAGTGTATTCTGCCTTTAGATCTTTATAAACAAGCACCAAGTTTCCATTACAACACTACTTTATTATAAGAGTCGAGCACTTCAACATTAAGACACCATAGCAGTAACAGACTAAACAGCAAGTCAGCACTTAACACGTGCACAGATAGAACAAGAATGACAGCCTCGGATATACAAGGTCAAATCAGTCTGGGTCAATAGCGTCACCTAGCGGTATTACATCATATAATATACAACACTTTTTCCCCCCTTCAAAAAAATGAGAATGTCATTACATTTCATTTACATTGTTTCAATCAACCGCTCAGGCTTAACCCTAAGACGTTTTGGATAACGTGAAATTTCAACAGATGTTTCATCAGGGCACAGGGTTTCACTTTCAGTACTAACATTAGGATTAACAGGTAAATTTTCATTAGCACTAGGGATATCAACATTAAGATCAATTACATCAGTATTTGGAAACACAGAAGGCAATGAAACGTCATCATCCAAACTACTATCATATGATTTCTCTAATTTCACTTTAGACATGTCCAATATTTGATCAATATGTCTTTTCCAGATCATTGAACCAACTTTTACACGATAGGTTACAGGACTCAACTTCTTTACGATTATTCCATGAATCCATTTTCGGTTTGGATCTCTATAATCACAAACTTGAACACGATTTCCAACTTCCAGATTTCTAATAGGCTTTTGCACTGGAGTTGTTCTTTTCGGCATCGAATTACTCAAATTAGGTTTCATTAAATCTAATCTTGTTCTCAGTCTTCTTTTCATGAATAATTCAGCTGGAGTACATTTCGTTGTAGAATGAGGCGTTGTTCGATAAGTTAACAAGAACGATGCCAACTTCTGATTCAGTGTTCCAGATAATCTTTTTAAAGTTTTCAGTGCAGTTTTGAAGGTACGCACATTTCTTTCAGCCTCGCCATTAGAGGACGGATGATACGGACTTGAGAAGATTTGCTTAATTCAATTTCGTATCATAAAATCTCGAAACTCTTTCGATGACAGGTTAGGAGCATTGTCGCTTACCAATATTTCAGGTAGTCCATATTTTGAAAATAAATATCTCAATGCATCAACAGTCTTTTCAGAAGTAGTTGAAGGCATTCTCAACACTTCAGGCCCTTTAGAATGAGCATCGACCACCACCAGAAAGTTTTCATTCATTATTGGACCAGCATAGTCAATATGAATTCTTTGCCATGGCTTCGTAGGCCATATCCATGGATTTCCAGGCGTTTTATTCGCAGGACTTCTTACTTCCTGACAATTTGAACAATCTCTCACTTTATGTTCAATTCTTTCATCAATATTCGGAAACCAAACATGCAATCTGGCTAATGATTTCATCCGAACCATACCAGGATGATTTTCATGCAGTTCATCTAGTACTTCTGCAATATACTTTTCAGGAATAATAACTCTTATTCCCCACAGCAATATTCCTTCTTCCACAGTAATTTCATCTTTCCTCCTGTGGAATGGCAACAATTCATTTGTAATTTCCTCCTTTGCAGGCCAACCATTTATAGTATACAGCAACACTCGTGAGAGCTTTGGATCATTTTCAGTTGCATGGCGGAGCTTTGCAGGAGTTATGGGAAGCGTATGAACTTGGTTTATGTTCATAATCGTTGCCTCTTCTTCCCAACAATCACGTATTTCAGACTGATCTGTTTTCATGGGCAATCGGGATAATGCATCTGCATTCCCATTATTTTTCGTGTTTCGATAACATATTTCATATTTATATGCAGACAGTTTTATAGCCCACCTTTGCAATCTGGTTGCAGTTAAAACAGGTATACCACGTTTTGGACTCAATAGCATAGTTAAAGGTTGGTGATCAGTCAACAATTTGAAATTTCGACCATATAAATACACATGAAATTTTCTTACACCATATACAATTGCTAGTGCCTCTTTCTCGATTTGGGAATAATTTTTTTCAGCTTTTGTTAAAGTACGAGAAGCATATGCAATAGGTTTTTCAGCACCATTTGGCAGTATATGAGAAATTACAGCACCAATACCTACAGATGAAGCATCAGTGGCAAGTACTAATGGTTTTTCAGGGTCATAGTGTACTAGCACCTCAGATGACACCAATATATCTTTCAGTTTCACAAAAGCTTTTTTACAGTCACTATTCCAATTCCATTTCATACCCTTTTTCAGTAACTTATTGAAAGGATCAACAAGGGTAGACATTGCAGGAATAAATTTACGATAATAATTTACAATACCAAGAAAAGATTGCAATTCTTTTACATTTTCAGGGCTAGGGATTTCCATTATTGCTTCAATCTTTTTCGGAGAAGGGTGAATACCTTCTGCATTAACAACAAAAGCAAAATATTCAACAGATGATTGCAAAAAACAACATTTAGAACGTTTCAATTTTACACCAAATAAATTCAATCTATATAGAAGTTTTCCAAGAAATTGCAAATGACTATCATCATCTTTTTCAGTGACAATCAAATCATCTAAAATACAACCCACATTTGGCAATCCCTGGAGAATTTTCTCCATAGTTTCTTGGAAAATACTAGGACTAGAAGCTGCCCCATATGGTAACCTTAAATATCTAAATAACCCCATATGAGTATTAATAGTGACATATTTTTGAGATTCATCATCAAGTAAGACTTGTTGATAAGCTTCTGATAAATCAAGCTTTGAAAATTTCTGCCTCCCATTCAATTTACTAAATAGGTCCTCAGGTCTAGGCAAGGGATATTCAGGGACATCTAATTCAGGGTTTATAGTTACTTTAAAATCCCCACAAATTCTTACTGAACCATCAGCTTTCAATACTGGAACAATGGGTGAAGCCCGATCAGAACTTTCAACTTTTTTCAGGACCCCCATATTTACTAGTCTTTTCAGCTCATCCGAAATTTTATCACGAAGAGCAAAAGGAACAGGACGTGGCTTGTAGAATTTCGGAATGGCACTTTCTTTCACCCTTAGTTTAGCAGTTATACCTTTTATAGTACCAAGGGAATTATCAAAAACAGGGTACTTTTTCAAAATATTCTCAAGCGTGAGCTTGGAACCAATATGACAAATACGATGCCAATTCAATTGCAATTGGGATATCCAATTTCTACCCAATAGTAATGGACCATTGCCACGAACAATTTGCAAAGGTAAATTTACACACTGTGACTCATATGCAACAGTAACATTCACTTTACCTAAGACCGTAATATTTTCACCAGTATAAGTTGTCAATACAACATTAGATTTCAGCAAAGGCAAATGTTTAAAATTCCTTTCATACATGCTTTCAGAAATGAGTGACACCCCACTACCAGTATCTAATTCAAATTTACAATCACAATTTTCGATTCTCAGTGGAACTACTATTGGACCATAAGAATTAGACTTAGTAGTAAATACAGGACACATTTCATTTTGAGAACAGTCCGAAGACAGGTTATCATCATTCGTAGGTTGCATGTAGTCACAATTCGAAGACTTTTTACTTTTCAGAGGCTTGGAACCTCGATAGAAGTTATGTTGCATTGAGCATTTTCGACTTATATGCCCAATTCGTTTACATTTATGGCACTTTGCATTTCTGTAGAAACAGCTTTCAGCAGGATGATTACTTTTCCCTTATCGAAAACATTCTTTGAATTTTCGAATTTCAGAACGCGTTGCAAATCTTTGATTATTTTGAACTTTATGAACTTTTGGTTTACTTTCATCTACTGGCAATTTTTCAAATTTGCAACTTAATTCATTGGCTTGTTTTTCTGCCAATTCCATACCAGTAGCAATTTTCACAGCATTCTGCAGAGTTAGGTCAACTTCAGTTAATAATTTACGTTTCATTCGAGTTGACATTAGTCCACTCACAAATCTATCTCTTAGTGAATCATTTAAGAACTCACCGAATTGACAATGTTCAGATAATTTCCTGAGCTGTGCCAGGAACTCATTCACAGTTTCTCCATCATGTTGGATTCTTTCATGAAATTTGACTCTTTCTGCTATCACCAATGGTTTGGGGTTGAGATGCAAGTTCTTTCAGTTGGACATAAGTCTTTTCACCAGGCTTTTCAGGAGCACAAACTGTATGTTTGAGCCCCGCAAATGCTTAATAATATGGCTTTCTTTTTATCAGCACTTTCAATCTCGTTTGCTTCAAAATAATGTCCTAAGCGTTCAACATATTCAGACCAATCTTGGCCATTACTATACTCTTCTATTTTTCCAAATGTAGTCATTTCAGGTATAGTAATGTTTCAGCTATGGAATTTCAGGCTCATAAATTTCAGTCTATGAAGACAATTTCAGCTGCTTATATTTCAGACTCTTCTTTTCAGGTACTTGTAATAACGTTGATTTGAAACACTTACTGTGACACCGGCATGCAGCAGACCGATCCCATTGTAACAGTTAACGTTATATGGCAGCAGACTAATCCCATCCTCGTCGCCAAATTGTAGTGTATTCTGCCTTTAGATCTTTATAAACAAGCACCAAGTTTCCATTACAACACTACTTTATTATAAGAGTCGAGCACTTCAACATTAAGACACCATAGCAGTAACAGACTAAACAGCAAGTCAGCACTTAACACGATCACAGATAGAACAAGAATGACAGCCTCGGATATACAAGGTCAAATCAGTCTGGGTCAATAGCGTCACCTAGCGGTATTACATCATATAATATACAACAGGTTCGATGGTAGGAGGCCGGGGATAGGAAACCGGGACAAGGGTTGAGAGATATGGGTAGAGGGTATAGAAAGGCAGGGTGCAGGGCAATGGGTCAGGCTTACGAATGTAGGTTGTGGTTGTAGGCCTACCAAATTTTAAGCAAGGTTGCGAGCGCTTAATAACGTGCCAAGAGCTACTGATACTATAATATTGAATTAATTATTGTGTAAAATTGTGCGTTAGTTGTGCAGTTTTTCTTAATTGTGCAGCCATAGTGTTATAAATTTCGTGGGCAATGCCGATCCGGGAACATTTTGGTCCTTACAAGGACAGTATGGAAACCCTTATATATATTTAACATGATAAGGACCTGGGACGAGTTAATTCTTTGATCACCGAGACGAAAACGAAGCCCAGATGGCAATTCTTTCATCTGAGTTATGTTGTCCAGCCTAAGTTGCGTTGTCTGGTTACGTCTATACGTACGTCTGATGGACAAACCAACGAGCTCGTAGCATTCTACCCCTTGATTAGCTATTCGTATCATCAGCGCTGTAGTTGTCATGGTTACCCTACAGTCAGCGCTCGGAGTCGTTTGCTCCTAATAATACCGTGAATACCCTGTCTCTCAAACATATGCATATACGCCACAGGCGATTCTTGTTAGTATCGGGTTTTCTACTTTTTATTCTAGTTTGATTTAATGTTAGTTTTTTTTCATTTTGACTACTCACTTTATGATTTAATGTTAGACTTTTCTATAGGTGTTGCTGCTTGATAACCAGTACTGGTTTATCGCGTCGCCTTTCATCATGAAATGCAATTTTTCTTCTTTTTACTTCATTTTGTATTTACAATGTGTATTTTCAGTATGGTGACAGAATAAACTGCTGATTTGTTACAAGAGAGGGAGATTAAAACTGGGTATTTGCATTGCGATACGCAGGTATGATAAGGAAAAGTCTCTTGTGGGACGATGAAAAACATTTCAGAATATCTGCAATTTACATTGTTTTGCCAACACCGGTTGTGCTCTGATTAAAGTCCGTATACAAACGGGCACTGGTACGTAATATAGAGCAGGCCAAAATATAAGTTCGCCGAACATGAGTGAACGTAGAAATATTTTGCAATTAAATCGTGTCTTCTAGAGAGGATAAATAATGCTTCATTTAAGCCTGAGCCTGAGAAACGAGTGGATTCTATTAAGGGGTCCTTCTGATCTCTGGTGGACCTGGGTCATTTTGACACCCCTCTTTAATTTTTTTAATATTTCACCAACCAAGAATGCCAAAAACATTAATGTGTCCTTAAAAAGCTTATTTTCGTCGCTTTCCACTAAAACGCGCCCAAATTACGTAGCGCAAATGTGTACGCCGTACGACGGTAAGAAGAGAAAAATTTCAAAAAATTTCGAGAAAAAGTTTCTCACTTTTAACGCTGTGGTCGACACGTGATTGATATGCGAGAAAAATAGTTCTCTTTTAGAAGAGCTATACGTCACCTTCAAGATAAAACAAGACTGGGATTTGTAAGTGAAGTGATATTCGTTTTATCGAAGAGCATTTGATCGCGTGCTGTCTGGTATCATTGTTTGTTTATTATGAGCCGAAGAACGTTGTTGTTGCAAAATAAAAATTATACATAAAAAAAATATGATGACATCACTGTAATTAAGAACACTCGGATCAAGCATGGATATTTTAAACTTAAACATTTTGAGTTTTGAAATTGGTTTTGTTCACATGCAGACCACTATGAAATACTATTGACCCCCCAAAATACATTTAATTTAGCCATAAACCCAAATTATGACACAGATCAGCCATTTATGACCAGGCCGAAACCCTAGGGAATAACAAGAGCTCGTACGAGGTCGAGTTTGGTTGAACAGAGAGGATTTCTGTGTTTCAATATGGTAATGTGGTCGTTCGCTCTGTTTATTTATCTTTAAATGTTAAATCTTTTAATGCATCTGAAAAAAAAAATAAAAATACAGCGCATTGTTGGCCTACGAAAGCGATGGGCAATTTCAGGCCAAGCAAAGACTTTTGTGGGTTACCCATACCTACCTCTTCGAGAAATATTTACGAAAACCGAGTCTATGCCGTAGTTTAAATTAGCTTTAAAATAGGAAATATACGAAGAAGTTGATAAATAAGAAGCTTGTTCAAGATCAATTCTGGCTGAACGGCGATAATTTCTGTTTTTCAATATCGGAGATATCGCTTGCTTATTGGCAGTATGTTAACGTATCTCAAAATGTGGCACTACCGTAGTATGTGTACCAGGTTAGGGCATAATTTGATTCCTGTTCTCCCTTTTTTAGTTCTATTACGAGTTCGAGAACTGTTTGTGTAGCCAAGTGAAAATACCCCCTGCCCATAGCATTCCGTCCCTTTACACAACTTTAAGTAAAATAGCCGAACAAAATTAGTTACCCTACATATTGGTACACAATTCTGGAGCGCCCAAAATGTTACATCCACTTCATAAAAAATAGTCCGAGACATAGCTGTGTTACTTATACCAGTGATGGGATTCGCGATTTTAAGAACGGGTTCTCTTTTGTACCGAACTCGCTAACAACGATTACCTCAATAAGAGTGTTCCCAACTAAGTGTTCCCTTTCCCTACTTGTCTAATTAAGAAAAAAATGTTCTTAAATTTCCAATTCTCCGATTAAGTTAATTTCTTAGTTTTCTGAGAAATAAATTTGAACTTTATCATTTTTATATTTAATCGATAACGTTTTGTAAGACAATTTTATTCACACAAAGTAGCAAATAATATTTCTGCAATGAAAGTTCAAATTATTTTTCATGAATTTCATTTGTTAAGTTCAGTTCGTGAAAAATAATTTGAACTTTCATTGACAAAATATTTTACCAAAAAAATGATAAGATCCAGAAACACATCTAACAAATAAAATATCTGTATGTACATATTATATATCACACTAATTCACACACAAGAAATTGAAAAACAAAAGAAATAAAATTTTTGTCATGTTTTGAGAGCCTGAGGGGGAAGGGGCATACGAAAAATAAAACTTGATTAATTCAAAGAGAAGACAATGCTGTAATTTGTTTTAATTTTGATAAATTCCTAACATTTCCTCGTATTTTGTTCTTGTCTCACTGAAGTTTCAAATTATTTTTCAGCTTTTTTAACTATTGAATAACCAGGAAAATATCTTATTTAATGGCGTGATTAAGAACAATTCAAATAAATGAAATACGATAGCAAATATAATAAAAAAAAATCATCAATCCTTAGAATTCACACACAAGAAAAATAAAATGTTAAAAGAGCTGTGAGTAATAAAACTTGCTATTGTAAAGCAAAGACAATGCTGTAATTGATTTCAGTTTTTAAACCTAAAATACAAATTGAAAACTCGAACCCAAAGTTAAGGTAAAACAACTTGATAGTTGTAAAGGATTTCTCAACCAAATTTGATTTTCTGGAAGTTCGAGTGAAAAATGCGACATGCTCGGGGGATTACTCTTGGAAAAATTTTGTCTTATTTGGACAATTTCAATATGACTGTTTTTTGATATCGATTCTCTGATAAAGCTAATTTCTTAGTTTTTTGGTAAATGAATTTAGTCTCTATCGTTTTTAAAATACATCGATGACGTTTTGCAGGACAATTTTATTTACACAAAGTAGCAAATAATATTTCTGCACTGAAAGTTCAAATGATTTTCCATGAATTTCATTTGTTAAGTTCAGTTCGTGAAAAATAATTTAAACTTTAATTGATAAAATATTTTGCCAAAAATTGATAAGATCCATAAACACATCTAACAAATAAAATATTTGTATATACCTATTGTATATCACACTAATTAACACACAAAAAAGATATAGCAAACGAAATGAATTTTTTTTCATAGTTTAAAGAGTCGATGGGCGGCGAGTCTGGGAGGTTCAACGGAGAAGTTTGCATTTACCAAAGTTTTTATCGTAAAAATTTGATTTTTTTCGATTCGATTTCGATTTTTCTTCGACTTCACAGCTTTATTCAAATAAAGTTCAATGACAAATATCTGAAAACAATTTCTTCCTGTAATTTACGAAAATTTGAATTTCACGATATTCAGAGGTTAACAGGTACGAAGCCGTTATTCGTAGAGTATCGAACATTTTTGTAATTTAATGAAATTTCCTGAACATGTAATATATATTTGAATAAACCAAATCGCCAAAATTTTAGGATTGTTCAAATTCAGACAGAAACAAATTGAGTTAAAATAATAAATTCAAACTTTTTTTGGACACATCTAAGAAATAAAAAATAGTTCGTTTGGTAGAAATCTAACAATGAATATAATATGAGGTTTACCGCATGCAGAATCTAATTACTTTATATGCTCGTTCAACTGTGATACGTGGAAATAGTGAATTTGGGTGTAAATTAAGCTGAATGTATGGATAACGAATATTCGGGAATTCAACAGCATAAGCTTGTTCAACTGTGGAAATAGTAAGTTAAAGTTTTAATAAATCTACTAGAGTGAATAACAATTAATCTCAAACTCAAGTAATTTTACAGTTTTTGTTTATCGATCATTCAATGTACAGAGTTATAAATCAATTTCACAGATGGCTCCGTGATATGCATGGAAAGGAGGAACATTAAAAATCCCTTGATCACCCGGGTTTCGATTGACTTCAACAACAACAGTTGTGTACGATGCATCGGAATGCTGACGACCATTATACCAAACCTCAGTTGGTAGAGACATAGCTTGGCCCGTCGTTGAATACAGCTGACCGCCCTGTCGTTATAAAATATATTTTCAGAAATATAACAAAGTGATGTGACCATATGATCTGACGAAGCAAAACAAACTTATTTGGTCTTCAGTAATAAGCCTAATGAAGCGTGATTTCATCACGTGACTGTTCTGCTCAGTCACACTTCAGTGATTACCGTTGGTGGATAAGAATTGAATGAAATAAACACATAAAATCAAATTAGTTTGGATTAGTATTTTTTGATTTGGTGACAGAGCTGTAAACTTGAAGCGTTCCACTGATGTTGGAGTCAAATTTTGAATCTCCCGGAAATATTACAGGGAGACGAAAGTTTGAAGTTGAATTTTTCGATAGAAACCGGAAAACCCTGCCAAATGAATTTTTCTAATCTTGTAGAATTTGATTTGAACTTATCTCCTATTCAATGGTTATATGGGTTTGAAAACAAAATGTAATAGCACGTGGTAATGCGGAAGCAATATCGGCATAACATTTATAAATGGTATTATAAATAATATTTTATGAGAATTTCATGTATGGCCCCCAATGAAAAACATGATTCAGACTCGACCTACCTTGTAAGTCATTCCAGTACAAACCCGAATCCCTGACAATCCATCAGGAATCATGGATCGTAAATAATCAACAACCCGGTTGTAGTGTGTGACGTCATAAATGTTAGCCAATTTGTTTTCGCAAATAAATTCAGCGACGCTTAATGAGACGTTCCAAGTGTCATAAACAATCGCTCGAAAACATCTTGAATTATAGACAACTCCACATTCTGAAACAAAAATGACATTCAAAAATGTTTGAAGTCAGATATTTATGAAACTATTATTAAGGAGAATATTTATTTCTACGTTTTAATTGAAAACTTTTTTTCGTTTTATTCAGGATAGTCGTCTTTTGTAGTTTTTTACAATAATATGATTGTGATCCTTCAGTAGTTTTGACCATACGTCATTTTGTTGGATTCAAGAAAGGACTCGCAAACTTACTCAGATATAAAGTAAACGTTTCTATGAGCAGATTACGTGCAGCCACTGAGCTATTAGAGCTGAAGAAACATAGCAGTGAAATATGCGATTTATAATACAGGCCGATGGGACTTGACGAATATGAGCAGGATAAATCTATAACGTACTGAATATTCTATAAAAAACTTTTTGTCACGAAGCGAGTTCGTAGACAACCGGCACGATCGCCAGTAGATGCCGTGATTAATCAACAGTATCAGTGGTTGCCTGCACAGTTTCTTATTTCAATGTAAAAATATTTCCAAAAATATTAGCTCGTTGCCTATCTGTAAACGTTTGTGCAGAGCCTTGTTCAGAATGGAGGGATGGTTGAAACCAATAGGCTTCACCTATCTTTGGTTGCTCCTGTAGAGCCTTGTTCAGAGAGAATGTGTGAAAACTACCAGTAATAACAGCATCTGCTTATATATCAGTAATTGCTTGTTCATTCAGAATGAACGTGTTTTAACGCCTAGCTCTTCACGTCGCATTATTTGTTTGTGTAGAATGTTGTTCAGAGTGAAAGCATGAAAACCGGAAGGTTCAATTCATTTCTGAGTGAGTGCGATGCCAGCAGGCCAGCGGTAATGTCTCGCGAGTCACATACGCTACGCCCCGAATTCAGGAGAGAGCACCCGCTGAATTTAATTTTTAAGAGTAGAAAACGAGGGCAACAGGGTAATGAGTAATGGTGAATGAACTGGAAAAAGTCTGGTGTCCAATCTGCGCGCAGGCAACAAGAATGAATACGGTGACGATAGGGATAGATATTTAGTCCCAATCGCCATTTTAAATGCCTCCCCTATACAGGGCTATTGGGCTGCCAAATGGATAGCAGGTTATGGATCGCCATTTAGATGGCCTCTTCCACACAGGACATATAGACAGTAGTTTGGGGATGGATATATGGCCCCAATCCTAGACTTGGAGGAATTTACGAATATACGAAATTTATTTTCGCATACCTCGGCAAATTTCAAATTGCCTAAAGTCGTAATTGTTGACTAAACGCACTTAGTGTTAGAAAAGAGTCGGAAACCACCTTTTTCGTTCTTTTTGGATGACTGAAAAAGTCGCCAATAACGCGTGCCATTGGATTTTCTTCAAATCGCAGATTGTTTTCATCAGCGCAGTGTGCTACTTAAAGCCTTAAACACCTTCACGTTGTTATTTATTCTCTCTAAATCACAAATTACGCGAGGACGATAATATTCACTTTTCGGTTCTCGCAAGGAATTGTGAGATTGTTGTTGAAAACAAGTCATGATATTATATTCATCGGCGACGAGATGCTAGAGATAATAAAGAGGTGAATCCACAACCCAAATATTTTGATTGAAAAGCGGCATTGTAAAATAATGAAAGTAAAACTAAGAGAAAAGCCATAAGTTTTGTTTTAGGAGGCTTGGGACAGATCAAAAATGCTTTTTGGACATTGTCAATCGCAAATGGCTCACATTATGTTGGATTGTCTTTGACGCTAAAGCGTTTTTCGGAAATTACGAATGAAAACAAGATTATATTATCGGGCACAAAGCCACACATTTTTATGGCCGCGGCATTTTGGATTAGTAATCCTTTTATATTTTTAGTCAACAAAACAGCAGGTTACATTGAACACAATTAAAGCATGATATTTTAAATATGCCTGTATGTGGATTAAATGGATTGATGAGTCATGGATTAAGTACTTTGGGCAATTGTGAATTGTACTTCCGAAGTTTTTAACGCAGACCCAATCGCCATTTAAAGTACCTCTCCCATACGGGGACGTTGGTCTGTCTTATGGAAAGCAGGTTATAAATAGGGATGGATATATGATCCCAATCGCTATTTGAATGGCCTCCTCTATATGGGGATATAGGTCTACAGACAGCAGTTTAGGAATGGGGATTGATATATGAACCCAATCGCTATTGGAATGGCCTCCCTCATACAGGGCTATTGAGCTGACATATAGACAGCTGGTTAGAAATAGAGATGGATATATGGCCCCATTCGGAATTTGAATGGTCTCCTGCATACAGGGCTGTTGACAGGGCTGGGCATTGCGGAAAAAAAGTTTAGGAATAGGAATGGATATATAGACCCAATCGCTATTAGAATGGCCATCCCCCATACAGGGCTATCATATGAACTGCAGGTTAGAAGTATTGATGGTTATATGTCCTATATAGCTATTATATAGACTCCTCTATACAGGGCTACTTGGCTGCCTTATAGACAGCAGGTTGGAAATGGGTATGATTGAATGATCTTAATCGCTAAAGAAAAAACTCACGAGTGCATGCTGGTGTTGTAGACCATGAGCCGTCAGCTTTGCATGTTCCCGTCTGCCCCCCTTCCAAAGTGTAACCACTGCTGCAAGAGTAACTGACCTCCTGATCTTGACTGTACAAGTTATGCTCAGGAGAAATTGTTCCGTTCTCGAGATTTCGCTTAGCACAAGGTGTAGCTACAAAAAGAAATGATGAAAAAGTTTAACTCGCAGACTATTTGTTTCTTTCAAATCTGTAAAATATTTCGTAAAATATTTAAAAATACTGGAAACTTACTTACTTACCTAGACCATAACATTCGGAAGAGTTCGAAGTTGTTATGTTGTCTAACTCTACATTCCCGGATGCGTCAAGCACAAGTTGGACCTGAATAAAATAAAAAAGATTGAAGTTTGAGCGAGGCAGAAACTAGAGCAGGAATGGGCAGGGTTTTCAGAAAAGGGGCAAAAAAATTGTAATGTAAAAGCGGACCATGTAAAAGTGACGTAAACAGTTACGTTTCATAAAATATTTGCAAAAGCAAAGTTTAAAATCAATGAACCGCGTACCAAAACAAAATTTAATCGCAATCTTAACAGTTTCTTTGAGCTTTTTTTTTTTTAGCTTAAACGCCAAAATTTGATTTTAGTTTAATTGTGGCAGCATCGGGCGGGCCAGATTAAATTACCCAACGGCTGTTTTTGGCTAGCGGCCCGTACTTTGCTCATCTGTATTTGAACGTATCGTAATTGCAAAGGGATTCTCACAGAGTCAAAAGATCTACATTTGAGGTTTATACATGCGGAGTGAAAGGTTGGTAATATGTGTTCCCTGTTTGTAAAGGAATTCTAGAAAAACTTCAATTATGCGAAAAAATGATTATAACCCTCTGAGCGCTGATAAAGCTAGACCTGGACCTGGAGCAGAAATTTGGACATTTAGATTGGCGGACCATGTAAGTGCGACGTAAAAATTACATTTTATGAACAATTTCGCAATCGCATTTTTAAAAAATTCCTCAAGTTATTTTCAGCTAAAATGTCAAAATTTGGTTTAGTTTGGTTGTAGCAGGATCAGGCGGGCCAGATTGAATTTCCCAACTGGCTGAATTTAGCCCGCGGGCCGTAGTTTGCCCATGTCAGAGCTAGACTACGCCCAACCAGAATTTTAAAAAGCTTTCGCGTTTTATGAGATGGGATTCACATCCCAAGCAATTCCGATTTAAATTTTCCAATTTTAAAATTCCAATTTTTCCAATTTTTGCTAAAAGATGTGTTACAAACCTCAGTATCTGTAGAGTTCACTTTCTTTAAAACGAATTTCTCTGTTTTCCAGATAGTCGAGGCAGAAAACGGCCAGATTGCTTTCCTAAAAGTTACAAAACATATAATTGCTGCCTTTACATAGACTTCCAAAAAAATCAAAATCGGTTATACTCGGCATTTCCAAGGAATCCCATTTACATGAAATCTATTTTTCAGCTCTTTTTCCGAGCGCATCAAATTTAACTGTCTTAAAGTCTCCCGTTAATCAGCAATGTGAAATTCACCGCTATAGTTATTTATAGTTTTAGCAGCTCTTCATATTACAGAGCTTGCCAGTAGTTTTGTTCCCAGATGATACTCAAAGCAAAATTTTTGAATTACCCTAAAACAGGGGCGAGCAACCTTTAATAGGAAGGGCCAAATACAAATAACTGGGTGAAGCCGCGGGCCGCAACTTTTATTTAACATGGGCTTTGCTCGACAACATGACATGTTCATAGGCATAGATAATAATTTGGACCGAAATATAGGTTTTGCAACGCAAAGGGATTGGAATTCCTCAAAAGTATCAGATTAAATTAAAAATTTGTTTTGCAAGCCGCACATTAGACAAAACTGGCACTAGGCCGCGGGTGTCACAATTTTTTTTCGTGAGCCGCGATTTCTTTCTGGCGGCAGGTGGCACAAGCATGATCTAAAACACTGAATTTCAAATTCCGTTATCGGTTTATAAAAATTATAAATCCTCACTGTATAGCGGCTGCCAATACAAAGCCTTCTTTGGGGTGAAAGCGGGAAATATTTGGGTAAAAAATAAATGCAGTGTTAGCTACTCACGTTACAGTTCCATTGTGAACCTTGGCCACCAGTTCTCCTTCAGATGTCCCTTTTATGTCGACACTCATGCATAGTTCCTCATTGCCAGCCAAAGGTAAGGATCTGATTGTACCATTACCAGCAAGAACATAACCTAGAATGAATTAGAATATAAAAAAATGTGTATCTGGTGTGAGAACTGGGATAAAGCTTGAGTATTTTTCACAATGAGTTTTTTCTATTTTAGCAAGGGTGTCTGAAATCTTTGCGCTATGGTGGCTCAATTGCGCAATAATTGAAATATGGGTTGTTGTTCTTTGGTGTAAAATTTGCTCCTTAGCGATGTTGTGCCCTCTCAGAAGAAGGGATGGTCAATTCAAACAATTGGCGAATAATTTAATTTCAGGAAATCTAAAAACTACTGTGCACTGATGCTATTTCGTGAAGTTTTATTTAATGACAAAGAAACTACAACCTATGCAAATTTGCTTTTTAAAACTTAAATATATCGATGCGATGGAGAAAATTCAATTTTCATTTCCACTGTGAATAAAATCAGTATAGGATTCGATTCAATCCGAGTATTTTAGAATGGTAAATTACTCTCAGTTACAAGAACTCACTAAGCGAGAATTATGTATGCGCAGTTACCGGCACTCACTGGAAAATAGTGGAAACTCAACTCTGAGTAAATTTACGGGCACTCACACAGAAGCAAAAGTGACTCATCTCCAAACAAAAATTATGAAAACTCACTCAGAAGTGAAGGATACTCATCTCCGATCAAAATTACAAACAAAAAGTTACAGATAATCACTCAAAAGTAAAGATTTTGTAAGCAATGTTACGGGCAGCCATTATACTTTGAGCAAATTTTCTTAAAAACAAGGCATTTCATAAAAAAAAACAATACCTGTAATGTCCTTATCTCTCTCAAATGTTCCATTAACTATCGTGTAGCCGCATGTAGGGTTTGTTGAAGACTCAAAATCACACGTAAGATCGACTGAAAAACGCAAAAATTTTTTTTTAGAGTCAGAGCCTTGTATTCTGGCCTAAACTGAATATTGCTTCATTGCGAACAGGCTGTAAAATCAGATCAAATTAACAATTAACATCGGGTTGAAACAATTTTAACTCCGACTCAGCTTCGAAGTCCAGAGATAAATAAATATCGAAATGTCGGACTTTCAATTGTGACAATTCAAAGTTATCAATAAAAACTCAAAAAGCAAGTTTGCAAAGAATTCATAACAGTCTATTTGAGGAAGCTTGCATATATTGGACTTTAGAGATGCAAATTTTTTCTGAATATACATATTTTTATTCGGAGTTAACCAAGCTTTTAAAATATAAGATTTTTGTATTTATCACATGGGAGCGGAAAACCAATGACACAGCTCAATCAAATAGCGAATCCCACCCATTACCAGTTCATGTTGGATTTGGAAATAGTTAACTAGTTAATTGTTTCAGATACATGGACTTAATGGTGAGGAGTCCGGTATACGACCAGCGGTTATGTTAACCTCTCGCACATAATTATCCCGTATTGGATTTCAATCGGGAAACCACACAAGGTAATTAATCGAAAGTGCAATTACAAAGAAATACCGAATGCACAGCCCTATGTAAACACTTACCTACACAAGTGGGCACTTCCCCCCAAGTTCCATTTTCTTCGCATTTTCCGATGTTGGATCCTTGAAGAACGTATCCAGCATTGCATGAATATTCGATAGTTCGACCAAATTCTAAGTCAGGTGCGGTCGTAGTGTCTACAGTCCCGTTGTCTGGAGCTTTGGGTGCCTGGCAGGTATGTACTGTAACTGAACATTGAAACAGTTATAAGGGTGCAGACTAGACTTTTCAACAAATTTGCCAAATTTCATATTGTATAAGTATTTGCATCTCCTTAACCATGAATAAAAAACAAGAATTTAGAGCCCGGATCTGTGGATGGGCAAACTATAACCCGTCACAGCCTTATGTGTTGTCAATCAGCTCTCGGAAAAGTTGCGAAAATTTTTAACGACTACCAGACTACATACAAAAATGAGACTTGTTTTCAAACTTAACTCAAAAAATCTAATCTGTGAATTGTTAAAACAGTATCAATGTTTTTTTAATTTCCGGTTCAGAAACCATTAAATTCGACACCACCATAGTAAATTGGAATTGTGATTGTGATGTCACATACAATTTTTTGAATGAGATCCTTGCCAAAAAAGTTTGCCCCCACCCCCTCCTCTAGAGTCGAAACAAGACAATTATTGAAATATGAGGAGCCCCTATTCTTGGATCACACTTTTTTTTGTTTGGGGCATTAGGGTCTGATCAATTCTGTACTTGTCTTGAGGTCGTTAAGGGTCTAAAAAGCGTTTCAAGATATGAAAAGATGCTTTTATTTTTACATTTAAAAAAAAGGAAAGGGGGGGGGGGGATTGGGGGTTGGTTGGGAGGGGGTAATGATACCAGACCCAGATTTCTCGAGTAGAACGCCGAAACGACAGCAACAAAGGGCACGAAGCGAGGCTACGCAAGATTACGGACGCCATCTTACAGTAATTTTTTTCTGTCTTATATTAGGGTGGCTTGAGGGGACAAAGAAAGTAATTTTTATAGAATAAGTCGTAGGCGATAACGTTGATATCTTTTATTCAAGCAAATACGTTTGGTGTTTTGTGATTCGTTTTCAAATATCGCTTCAAAAAAGGCGTTAGACAAGACAATTACTAATACATAAGAAACAACCTCTTTTGGAAATGTCGCAATTTTCCCTGTTCTGCACCTCAGGTGCTGAGGAATTTCTAATAAAGATATTAAGGCGTACTAGAGAGCGTGTATGGGAGAAGTATTTTCCGAATAAAAACGAGAAAGAAAAGGCCACACCAACCTGTACTCTGTTTGAATTTTGTAGTTTGTGGGAGCAAAGTAGAGAGAAAGGCTTCCTTAGTTGACCACGGGGATGTAGCAGGGACGGTTGAAGAGCGCGTCGTGTTCTTGACTTTGTTACCTGTGTGAAAAAGTGAGTTTATATTAAAAGTTCATAGTAACATTTATAGTTTTGATTACTTCAAGGTAAGAATGAGACACTGAATTGCAATGTCAATATATTTCGAAATTTTTCTCTTTAACCGTTTTTGCACAATCGTCTTATTATCGATTACTAGGACTGAAAGTGACCTTTCTAATAACTATTCTATTGCATGCGATACCAAATACCATAGACTTTCATACCCTGAGGAGTGGTCGTTTCTTTGACTCCTACAACAGGGGGCTGCACTGAGTTCGTCTCTGCTTCTTCCATCACTTTTTCCAATTGATTGAGCTCACTTTTCATCCCGTCTAATCGTTCCGTTAAAGCTGCGAAGCATAAATAAAACAGAAGTGAAATTGGGGCCATAAGTTTTACAATACATTTTCACTGAATTTTTTGTTATAAGATTTGAATCGCTTCCTTTCTGGTTAAAAATAGGAGAGATATCAGATGGGTATTGCTAAACTACACGTCATGATGTGATTGTTAAAAAGGGCGCGATAAAAATATAAAAGGATTGAGCTTTTTCTAGTAAAACGATGGTACTCCAGAAGTATGCGTACCAAGATGGCGGGCACTGGAACGTAGTATGTGTACCAGGTTAGGGTTGAGCCATAATTTCATTCCAATATTCGAGTTCGAGGACTAGTCAAGTGACTCCCGTAGTTTTTGTACCTAAAATTATGGCCTAACCCTAACCTGGTACACATACTACGTTCAAGTGTCCGCCATCTTGGTGGTACGCATACTTCAGCAGTACCAAAACGATTGTTTAGGGGCATTGTTTGCTGTCAGACCGTTAAAAAATATGAAAACATAGCATACGTATTTCGAAAGAAATTGTATTGTGGACACGAACCTTCCAAAGCTTTCTCTTCTTCTTTTGTGCACTGTCCATTCTGAAATAGAACAAGAGAAAAAAGTTTGAACACATGGAGATGAAGGCTGCACTACGCTAAAGTAAGGGGTTAGCTGAGCAAGTGTTCAAACAAAACAGTCAAACAAAACAGTTATTTTTACAAATAATACTGCCTATATGCAACTACTGCTGAAGCTCTCACCGTATTAACGTCTCTCCAAGTAGGTTCCCCATTGCAAACCATAGGCGCCCAGCATTTCTCACCTGTTGAGAGAAAATCGAAATTAGAAATCGAGGGAATTGTTTCGTTTAAAATAGATAAACGAAAATTAAGTTACTGAACTTTTTTTTATAACGAGACTAATTCATTACCCATCAACTTATGGCGCGAATTCGCCCATTCCATATATAATTTTACACTATTAAGCGAAATATTATCCTCCATTGTGATTGGTTGAATCAAATTTGAAATATTACGCCCGCTTTGGCGGAACCTACCAATGTTTAGCGGTCTTACGGGCATAAACGAGGATCTGACCGATAACCGCTGTTCAATTTCTAGTTTTTGAGAATCGTTTCAATGTTTCTGGCGAACATTGCACTCGGGAAAGTCAAATTCTCTCATAGTTTGCTGCTTTGGACTTTTCGTTTAGACTTTGATTAAGATAGTTCCGAATACTTCTGAAGTTTATTTAACATCCTTCAATGACTTTTATTTTACGTTTTATACGCTTTTCTACCCGAACGAAACTATGTGTGAACGGCCACTGAAACGTAATTAACTGCTATACTTTGAATTGGCAGCAATCTTGTTGGTTCGGCATTGCCTATTCAGTTGACAACACCATGGGTGAAATGGTGGCTATAAAATTGAACCAGATATTATACTACGAGATTCCAAAATAAACGAGTCTAATGCTGTACAAATGAGCCACCACGCCCGCTAATCTACGACCAAATATTCTCGTCTGAACAAAACGATTTGAGAATTACGATACCAAAAATTGAAGTTCAAAAGCTAAAACTTTTCATGATCCTCTCCTCGGCAATTCTAAAACTAAAGCGTCTTATCGCATATTTTTAAAACAATATTATGATGAAGAAACGGCAATTTAGCACGAACTACTGTACGGCAGGGAACACGCATTGAATACGAAAAATCATTTATCATTTGTATCAATGACAGTCTCCGCTCTTGGAGTGCAATGAAGATCTAGTTAGATTTTCACTTCAACTAATCTGATCTCTAACGCAAACCCAACATAGAATGCACGACTTTACTAACCTTTAATCAATGAAAATGCCCCGATGAACATAAGAAGTATGCATGAAATCGGAATCTTCATTTCGAATTCAAGAATTACCTCAACTTTGCTACAATGAAAGTCGATTTCCAAACAGCGTAGGTTAGAATGAAGCTTAAATTCATTCGCATCGGAATATATCCTATGCAAGCTCACTCACTACTTTATAGCGGAAAGATAAATTGTTTTCTCTCTTTTAAGTTTCGGGAGACGTGTTTCGTCACAAAAAGAGAGTCTGGGCTGCTCTTTCTATCTTTATGAAACGAGGACGACGACGGCTCTGATGACAATTTTATTCAAAGTACTTTATACATTTCTATTAAAACTGAAATAATTTAATTATATAATTACGGACTCAGGAAAATTTCGTGATTCGGGGACATGCAGAACGCTGGATTTTAGCTCTGCTTGAAATTTAAATCGGAATTTAAATTGAAATATTTTTCTGAAAACTGAGATATCACATGCTAAGGAAACCAAATACCGCGATTCAAGGACATTTATACACATTGAAAATATTTGACAAAAGATTTACTGTTGAAATAAATTTCAAAGCAACGTTTATTCACCACTTATAGAAGGGTGTGGGTGGAAATCACTATTTCAGAGGGACAGGTATTCACCACTTATAGAGAGGGGTGTGTGGAAATCACTTTTTCAAAGGAACGGTTATTCACCACATATAGAGTGGTGTGTGAAAATCAATGTCTCTAGTGATACCTGCATAATTGATGTTTGCTTTAGATGACGTTTCCAATCAATTTTCCCATTATACTAAAACATGTTCAACTGGTAGAAAGCAAACAATACAATTCAGTCAATGTCTTGGGTATCAATGCCAGTGGTTTTCGGTGGAGCGGTAATATTTGGTTTAATTCGTTGGTGATGTAGATAATGAGCGAAATCTGATACCAGGGTTATGTTAGTTTAAAAACGGCAAATGTTTCAAACGTTCATTTCCTGAAACCAAACAGGTCAAAAAAGTTGAAAACAAATTGAACAGGTTAAAATATTATTTATATCGATTACGCAGAGTTGAATCAGAAATATCAGCGATTATTGTTGTGTTATGTAACATGGCCTTTCCCTCATGCTCATGTTCAATTGCTGATACTGTTTTTGAATAGCTATTTGTTTACCGTTTATATAACATTATGTGAAGAAACTTTAACACTGAATACATCAGTCGAAGATTTCATTATTATATTACCTAAAGCACTTTCTAGATTTCTCTAAAATCTCAGAGAACACACATGATAATGCAATAAATACCGCGATTCAACGACATATAATACTTAGGGCCCTGGCTATGAAGACAATTTTAATCCAAGTACTTTCCGAAGTTTTTTTAAAACTGAGATAATACATAAACAGATTTATAAAAATATCTTGACCCAGGGACAAACAGCACGCTGTAATTTAGTTATGCTTAAAATTTTAATCGACATGTTCCTATATATCTTGGAAAACTGAGACAACACAAATGAAAATGCGTTGAATTACTGGGATTCAGGAACGAAAACACGCTGCACTTCCCTATTTTCAAAGTTGGTGATCACACGGGATTTAAAACTCCGAGGTCGGAATGGCAGACTTTCTTTATAGGCGAGGTCTTGTACTGGTGGCCACTGAATATATGTCATATCATCCAAAATTTTGAAAGATTTTTTTATTGTGATTAAACTTTTATTAATTAAGAAAACGTTTTATACATGAGAAATCGGCAATTACCATTTTAGCGTCAAAATTTTATTTATTACCTATTAATTTGTCGCCCAGAGCTAAATAATAATTAGGCTGGCGTCCTTCAATAAAATGCTGCGCGCTGTATTTTAATCAGCTCCTGCCCCAACAGATAGCAGATCTCTGGCAATTTATTTGTTTCGTCCGTGAGTTATTGTAAAATGAATGAAATCGTTTGTGACGCAGTGTGAGATTTCAGGTGACAAAGTGAGGGATTTAAAATATCGAATAAAATTAGTTTCGGTTGATTTGGATATTTGATTCGTTTTGGACGTGAGAATTAGTTGCCAATTGGGAAGAAGCCAGGCGGAGGAAGCACTTTCTAGTTTTTGCGTAAATCCCCGAACATCTAGGATTAAGTCGAATCAATCACTGTTTTGAGTCATATCGTTGGTCAGTTTCGTCCGAGTTATTTCATTCAGGTAACACGAGTCAATTCAGGTCATTGATAAATCGTCATTGGAGCCTTCACAGCGCTGCTACTTTCACATTGGGATATTTGACATTAGCTTTATTGTTAAAAAAATAATTTCAGGGGTAGGGTTATTCACCACTTACAGAGAAGGGTATGCAAAAATCACTGTCTCTCGTGAGACATGCACAGTTGCTGTTAGTTTTAGTCCACGTTTTAAAAAAACTTTATTTTATATTATAATAGAACATGTTCAACTGATGAAAAGCAAACAATACAATTCAGTCAATGTTTTGGGTGTCAATGCCAGTGGTCTTCAAGCCTTCCGGTCGCGCGATGATATTTGGAGAGTAATATTTGGCTGAATTCGTTAGCAATTGTTAGACTATGCAAAATCTGATGCCAGGGTTATGCTAGTTTAAAACGGCAAAAGTATCAAACGCTCATTTCCTGAAATCAAACAGGTCAAAAAAGTTGGAAACAAGTTGAACAGGTTAAAATATTATTTATATCGATTACGCAGAGTTGAATCAGAAATATCAGTGATTATTATTGTGTTATGTAACGTTGCTTTTCCCATTGTTCTTTTGTTTGCATTCTAAATAACATTATGTTAGTGAGCAAATTTAGCACTAAATATATCATTCAAGGACCTGATTATGATATTAACCAAAGCACTTTCCAGATTTCTCAGAAACTGATACAACACACATGATAATGCAACAAAATACCGCAATTCAATGAAATGTGACACTTTTAGCCCTGGCTATGATAACAATTTTGAACAAAGTACTTTCTACAGTGCTCTTAAAACTGAGATAATACACAAACAGACTCATGAAAATATTGAGATTCAGGGACAAACAGCATGCTGTATAATAGTTCTGCTTGAAATTTTAATCGAAATTCTGTCCCTATATTTCTCTGAAAACTGAGAGTTAAGCCGGCGTCTTATGACTCAATAAAATATAGCGCGCTGTATTATTTGACTTTGCCCTACCAGAAAACTCTGGCGATTTATTCATTTGGTACGTAAGTGAGTTTTCGTAAATTAAATGAAATCGTTTTCGGTGACGCAATTTGAGATTTCAGGTGTTAGAGTGACGGATTTAAAATATCGAATATAATTAATTTCGTTTGATTTGGATATTTGATTCGTTCTGGACGTCAGAATTAGTTGCCGAATGGGAAGAAGCCAGGCAGAGGAGGCACTTTCCAATTTTGGCGGTAATCTCTGAACCTCGAGGCCAAGTCGAGTCAATCACTGTGTTGTGCCTCATCGGTGGTTAGTTGCGTTCGTGTTATTTAATCTAGGTAACTCGAGTCAATTCAGGTCATTGATAAATCGTCATTCGAATCTTCACAGCGCTGCTATAGTGGGAGGGGGGAGGGGGATACATGCAGAATTGCTGTTAGATTTAGCCGATGTTTTTTTGCCGAATTTTATTTTCTAATATAATAAAACATGTTCAACTGGTAGTCTTGGATGTCAATGCGAGTTGTTTTCCAGCCTAATAATGGCAAGTCTAATGATAGCTAATTAAAATGACTTTTAAAGTGTGACAGGTTCACCAATAGTGGCAAACATATACCCTCTTCGATTTAATTGGAAAACCCTGAGCTGTGCTGGCGGAACCCGACGGTTCCAACCCCTTTTTTGAGAGACCCAAATTTTCTACAAAAGAAGTTTTGTATAAAACCTCGCAATCCAATATATGCTCAAATATTGATCGGCATTGTTGTGCTTCTGGGGCCGCATTTAAATGGCTAATTTAGACAATCATTTTTATATAATATTTAGGTCCCGAAAATTACTTCGAAGTAAGAAAAAAATTGCTAGATTTTGTATTTCAGTACTTAAAGACGGATGAAGTTGCTTGAATGCTACGGTTTTTAATTACCATTCGACGTCGAAGTCACACCTGGGGTTTCGAAACACTAATATGTCGAATCGGCTATGTTTCGACTTCCGGAACGGGTATTATGACGTCATGGTAAATGCCAACTGAACTTCCCCGAGGTGTCAAGTTTGGACTTAGATAAAAAGCTTAATGTTCTTTTTAGTTGACTTTCATCCCTCACCCGGTACGGAATCATCTGCTTCAATAGATTTATGTCATATATACCTGTTCTTTCTTCTAATATTTTTTTCCTGTCTCCCGTTGTCCAGTCCACTACCAAGGATGATTATCTTAAGTAGGCTGTGATAACAGAGCGCCTACGAATTCCCGAATATTTCTCCAAAACACAAACTTATTCACTGCATCTAATCTACAAAACGGGGAAATTACTATCCCAAATTACTATCTGATGTATTGCGTGGCTCTCTGATACAACCTAGTGTAATGACGACTTCTCATTAAAGAATGCTATATTGATCTTATAAAAATAAGTTTTAATTAGATAGTTTAATCTTGGGTGCCGCTGCTAGATAACCAACTTTGGTTCTCTGCGGCTTCCCTTGTCCGTGAAATTATGTTCTTTAATTTTTGCTTGTATTTTGCACTGTTTATTACTATTTTACTGGTTGGAAAAAATAAACTTGACTATGACTATCAACTATTTTTGTCACTAATTCAGGAGAATGGAGAATAGCTGTATTGACAATTCCTCCACGCATTACATTATGTGTGCATTGAAGCATGCAGTTTATACCCGCGACTTTCGCAGTCTGTTTTGACATGGTGGTTTGTTTTCACAGAACAACAGAAATAGACGATCGGTACCGCATTTGAGTAGTCGCTATCAGGTCAGGTAGTTACAGTCGGTATTGTTACTGTATTAGTTCTTAGGCCTATTCTTGTACTAGGAACTGGTAGATGGTAACTTAACGTTGTACCTGTACCAATATCATTTACTGGCTAGTGTTTTTGTACCGATACCGTTCCGGTACTGTCAAATGGTGCCTTGCTGATTCTGTCAGTCACGCCTCATCAGTTTTGGAATAATGGAGATACTGTACCAATTACATACCCGTAGGCCGTAGTGTAGTTTGAGAAGGCGTCCTGATAATTCTGTGAATCTTTCAACTTTCTGACATGGTTCGTGCTAACGTGAAGTGTTCTGCTATTTCAGAGTATCACAGTATTATGCTACTAATTCCAATTTTTTTTTTGACTGTTATGTAAAATCATGAATGCTACCAAAAAGTCGATCGTTTAAAATTTCTTACACCCTCTCCTCGAGAAGACTGTAACAAAAACCTACTGACTCAGGTATAGAATAAATTTGGCATCACAGCACATTTTTGTTCTAAAGATTTTGTTCTTCACAGTTATATCATTGGTGTAAAGCCTGTACATGAAAGGCACACTGCCGACAATATTGTAGAATGGATTTGTGAAACTGTCGGGCATTACAGCATTGTAAATAAAGTAACAGCTTCGGTCACAGATAACGGCTCCAACATGCTGAAAACGAGAAAAATCCTGGAGACTGACAAATATTTTTGGAATGTTAATTGAGCAGCACATACTTTACAACTGTCACTTTAGTTTCATTTGTATTAGTATTTCAATTGGTCTGTGTAAAATCCCGTTTTCTTATTGTGCAACTTTGTTTAATGCAACTGCGTCAATATTTGGAAAAAGAAATGTCTGGAGTGGGTCAAGGTGAAATCTATGAACAAGATTCAATAGAATGCCCAGATGTGAACTAGAATCAGCAATCAACTCATCACTTTTGTTGGACCTCATTTCATATTTATAGGATTTTGCTGGTTCAAAAGGATTTCTTGCATCAGATAATATAGCAAATGAGCTCAACCATTACATGAGATGCAAGACTACTAACATTGATCCACTTACATGGTGGCGTAGTAACAAAACATGTTATCCTAATGTGTCACAGCTTCCCCTCAAATATCTATCAATTCCAGCGACGTCAACACTTTGTGAACGAGTTTTCTCATCTTCAGGCCGTACAGATAGAGAGTTGAGGTTTAACCTAACAGGCAAACACGTAGAGGCCCTGGTTTATTTGGGGGGGGGGGGGATGCGGATTTATGATTGCATGACATAATTATTTTAATTATTTTTTTTCTACAATGATCATCAGTTTTATTTCTTTTATAATATTGTAAAATTTCATTAGGATATTCTGTTTTGTACTATTTGCAAACTGTTTTGTCATTCAGCACCTTTGTGGAGAGAATAACTTGAATGAAGTGCTTCGGGTTAATATTTCATGCTTTTGAATTAGTTTAAAGTGTTTCACACATTTTGGATTTAATCCTTGGAAATATCTCTTATTATACATTGTTGTTACATTTAATATTCGATGTGTAGGCTACTAATGGGGCCATATTTGATTGTTTGTAAAAACTTGTGTTTAGTTTCGATCTTGCTTCAAAAATGAAATTTTGTACCGATTTCGAAACACCATTGCCTGGCCACCTGACACACCATTAAATTACATTTGACACGATTCCCTCTGCGATGGCATGTTAGTCATATGTACTTGTTCACCTTATTTATGAGCGTTGCTCTCTAATATTGAAAAAAATATTGACATAGATGAACAAATCTTGTTGTTGGAACGATTATTACAATGAAACGAATCGGAGAATATCACGTGATTACAGAAATAACATTTCAGCAAGCAAAATCGTCATCGGGTTATTATGATCGAAAAATTCACAGTATTCTGCACTGCACAAAAAAACTGTTGAGATTTGGATTGTCTGTGTTTCTGTGTTCCTTCAAAGGTTGTCTATCTCATTGGCATTGCTTGTACGGATGAGTATTCGTGGACATATGTGTTGTTTTGTCATCTTGTACACTTTCTCGTGTTGTTACCGCATGTATAAATCGCCATGGACCAATTGCTATAAAACTTTCAGATTCACTTTTGTTTCAAATTTACTTCAAAATTTTCTGTGACTCCTAAAAAATTCGTTTTTTTGTACGCGGTGACTTCATGAAAATTAAAAAATGGCTGCGATACCTTTCGTGTTTATATATTTGAGAATGTCTCTTTTGTTTCTATAGACGATGCTGTGAGCCAGCTTCTTCCATTGGACCATATTTCAGGAGAAACGTTGAATCAGACGGCCTGGTCAACATCGATTACCATTATGAAGTGTTTCTTGCAGTATTCTCGAAGGGCGACATGGAAGTACTCGCAAGAAGTAGAAAGCTATAGGAGGTTTTTCTGATGTGAGTTCGTTTTTTTGTTGCCGAGTTTGCTATTGACCTCTAACCTTTCAATTCTCTGCACCTGTTTACCTTTCAATTTGTGGCCTTTGCTGTGATGACATATTCTACAATAAATCTCTTTATATGACAGTTCGACCCGAACAACTCTGTATATACAGCCACTGATTAGCGCAGAGCTCACTTTTCTGATAAACCCTGCTCGTTCAGAGCTTTGTTTAGGGCGAGAGAATGAACAAATCCTGACATATTTTCACAGCATTGATGTAGAAAAGGGATAATTTATACCCGGATCGGTGAAGATCTTGATATTCTGCCAGTGTCGAATAGAGATGACTTGAACCTGGACTGACGGGAGAAAATATACGACTACCATGTCTGCAATGACGTATCTACGTAAAATGGCGCCAGTGAAATTACTCTAATATACGCCACCTAGTTTGTGATTAGCTTCGCCAGTTCATCAGAGAGAAAGAGAGCGACGATTATATTGTCATTTCCTTTTGCTTCATGTTTTAATACGTCAATATAGCATCTAACATTAATTGTACTGTTAAATTAGTCAAACTGCCTAAAAGGAGGTGCACGTTTTCAGTCATCTGAAAACTAGGTTTTTATCTGACAAGGTTTGGTAGGAGGGTGATAAAGTTGTAAACAAGTATAAAACGTAAAATGTGTGAATTCAATTGTAACGACGCACATTGGCTTGTTTAGGGTTCGTCTTGTAGACCGTCAGTCAGTAGTTTATTTTTTGCCAAAATGAACATACACTTGATGAAAACAAACACTAGAAAAAAAAACATGAAAATGACATTTCACGGTGAAGAGATGCGAGTAAAACAAGCGGGCAACAGACAGCCAGCCCAGTCGTATGTGATCCGCCATCCATTTTATTTAGGTAAACTCTAATAATTTATATGTCCTCCTGGTAAGCAATTACAGAATTTGAAAATGTAGACTGAAGACGCCTAGAATTTGGGACAGTAAATGTGCCTTTTCAATAAAATTGGAATGACTGAAAAATACAAGTGTAACGCAAACAGCACAAGTGGGAAAATGGCTGGTATTTGACAAACAGGACAAATGTTGCACAAGCAAAACGAGTGTTGTGCAAGTAAGACAAGTTTGATATAAACATCACTGATGTGGTACAAACGAATCAAAAATGAATTCAGCGTGTTCTTCACATGTATTTATTCTAAATTTGATGAAGAAGGCGCCATAGCCTAACCGAATTCGGGCTGTATTTTAAAAATTTGTTATTTCTGATCAAAAATACTTTATTGTATTGAAATTATTGAATGATAGAAAGTTTGCAGGAAGACGAGAATCCGAAATCACGTAATCCCAGGCGGTCAGCCATGCAAGTTTTAACCTAGGATGACTTTGCTCAACTTCCGACCTCAGACGTTTACGGGTTTAATTAACGTAACCTGGTCGCGGACCTCGGTCGATGCTTCTTCTGTTTGGGTATTGTAATTAAGCTACGACGTTCGTTCAACAGCTGAGACCTACAAAGCGTAATGTTGTAAACAACTAGTATTTATCATAAGTATAGGTATATATTATATGAGTAAGAATATATTCGGTTTGACCGGGACACCGTTAAGCAACATACACCCCAGTCGTATTTGGTCCTCAAGCCAAAATTATTAGAAAAACTCTAATAATTTATATGTCCCTCTGGTAAGTAAATACACAATGTTAAATATTAAGTCTGAAGCCGCATAGAATTCGGGACGGTAATTGTGAGTTTCTAATAAAATTGAAATGAATAAAGCAATACAAGTGTGACGCAAACAGCAGAAGTGGAATAATGACAAGTATATAACAAGCAGGAAAAGTGTTTTGCAACAAGACAAGTGTGATACAAACATTGCAGATGTGGGACAAACGCAGCAAACACGAAACCAGTATGAATTCGGCGTGTCCTCAATAAGTATTCATTATAAATTTAATGGGAAAGGCACCGTAGGCTAATCGAATTTAAGTTGTATTTTAAATATTTTGTTATTACTGATCAAAATTCTTTTTAATGTATTGGAATTATTGAATGATAGAAAGTTTGCAAAAGGATCAAACATCAGGTAATTCCTTGCAATTACTATGAAAAAACAATGGTTGCTAATGATCCTTGCTTTTGCGCCAAAACATGTAACTTGATTTGAAAGTTGCTGACGACAGTGACATTATCTCACCATAATGGGACACAACTCTTCGATAGATACGTAAATAGGAGGTTCGCGGAAAAAATCTGATTTCTGGGGTTCGAGTTAAAATCTTATTTCTGGGGATTCGAGTTGAAATTTGATATTCTGGGAGTTTGAGTCAAAATTATATTTTCTTGGAGTTCGAATCAAAATTCGATTTTCTTTAGATCGAGTGCTCACGGATTACTCCTGAAATTGAAATTCATTTGTTAAGTTCAGTTCGTGGAGAATAATTTTAACTTTTACTGACAAAATATTTTGTCTAGAAATGATAAGATCCAGAAACACATCTAACAAATAAAATCTTTGTATATACATATTGTACATCACACTAATTCACACGAAAGAAAAGTGAAAATCGGAAAAAATGAAATTTTTGAGAGCCTGAGGGGGTAGGGGGATATGAAAGATAAAAAAATGATTATTTTAAACAGAAGACAATGATGTAATTGGTTTTAATTTTAATAAATTTCTAACATTTCCTCATATTTTGTTCCAGTCACACAGAAATTTCAAATTATTTTACAGTTTTTTTTTTTAACTATTGAATAACCAGCAAAATATATTATCTAATGGCGTGATTCAAAACAATTTAAACATATAAAATACCGGAACAAATATATTGAAAAAATCATAAATTCGTATCATTCACACACAAGCAAAATAAATTTTAAATGAGTGAGTGATTAAACTTTCTCATTGTAATTCGATGACAATGTTGTAATTGATTTCAGTTTTGATAACTTTCTGATAAAGTTGAATTCCAAATTTTTCCTTCGGGTCACAGAAAAACTTTAATTTAATGGAAATCGAAAAACATGTCAAATTCAAATCTAAAATACAAATTGAAAACTCAAACCCAAAAGTTTGGGTAAATAAACCTGATAGTTGTAAAATATTTCTCAAGATTTCTCATAAAATTGATATAAAAAGGTAACAACATCGGCAATATGGGCTATTGGACTTATCGGAAATAAATTTGAAAACTATGTGCAAATCATTTTAGTCAATAACGGCTCGAAAACAAATATCCTCGACGCAGTTTTAACTAATTGTGCTTTTAATCGAGAGTCGACCTTCTGGAAAAGTGTTCGTCGGTGTACTTAAAATGGCAAAAACAAAAGAAATTCTCTTAAATAATGAAGAAAAGTAATATAAACCGATTCCTGCTAATTATGTTTATTTTAAAACTATTCTGAATTTCATGTTTCAAAATAAGTTAAAACTTCATTATGAATTAAAAAAAGAATTAATTTTAATGAGCGTTCGGAATAGTCCATTGAGGAAAGTTTACAATTACCAAACATTCAAAGGACCTTATTCATTAAAATCCCATCCTACGCGCAAAAAAAAAGTGATGTAAAAAAATATTTTTTAACATTGCTCTTATGGGGAATGTGATCACCAGAGCAGAATTTGCATTTTATGTAATTTTCTAGATATCTTTCATTGTATTCGTGAGCAGTTTTGAGGGTAGAATATTTTTTACATCTTTTTTGATATTTTCATTATAATAAACATGGTCAAGATTTTTAATAATCGTTCATTGACATTTTAATGAGCGCGGTGTTTCCGATGACGTCATTCTCACTAGACCATGAGATTCTGCCAACGCGCCTTTTCTCTTTGGGATATGTGCTCCAACTGCTTGTGATAACAGAACACTGGAATACCGGTACCGGGACCACAACTGGCGTTCGAAGAAAGACCTATTTTGGTTTTAATTGGATGTTATATATTTCATGAATTCCATGTACATTTCTGGTACACCTTTCAAAATCCAATGGACTAACTCAGTTCATATGTTGACGGTATCTATCATGTACGGTAGCTATCCCAAAATTGGTGATGTTCAGGGCTGGATTTAGACCATGAGAGGCCCCTTCATATTTTTGAGCTCAGAATTTCTCTCTAAACAACACCACATTTAATTGCTTAAAATTTAAAAATATGAAAGCATTAAACTTTTCATTCTCTCCATTCATGGGTGTGAATTTTTAATTAAAAGAATGATAATTTACTTGAGGCAGTTTTGCTTTCAATTTCTTTCATCAAAAAACCACTACAGCCATACTTTAACATAGAAACTTCCAGCAGAATGCGCATAATAATAATATCCCTCATTATGATGTAAACGACGCAATAATGGCTGTTTACAATGTGGTTGAAACTTGTTGTATACAGAATTTTTTACACTGAAAAGCTTGATATATATATATATATACTTTTTGTAGGGTTTAAACTTGTCAAGTTTTCAAAAGAATTACAAATTTTGAAACCGAATTTCGAGGCTCTAGATTTCATCTTGCCTAGCCTATTGGTAAATCCAGCCATGGTGATGGTCCCCACAGCAAATTTCTGGTCCTAATCACTCAGCAGATTGAAATAAATGGTTTTCAGCATTTATTAGCATAGATAGATATTTTAATTAAACATATAGTTCAACTTAAAGTCTGTATATTGATATTATAAATATATGTCCCATTATTACTGCATTGTGAGAAAGCTTTCCACACTATCAAGTCTATAAGGTTTTAGCGTCTTCCAATGTCTCAGATGGAAACTTCAGTCTTCATTTCGCATATTCTTTTCATTAATGCCATTAGCATTTGAAGCTTGACTGATTCCAATGTACCTTTTCCATTGTTGTTTAATGTAATATCCTAAACATGACTTCAAAATTTTTTTCTCACTTCAATCATCACATGTTTGAATACCCGAGCTGACTTCTACTGATTTGTTATTAATTTACAATTTGTTTTTATAAATTAACAGTCGTACTTGCTAAGTGTCCACTAAGTGAAAATCTACAAAAAAAAGCAGTGTTTTAACCGAATCCAAAATTATTCCGTAACTTAGTCAACCCTTCCTCCGAGGAGTTTTTGTTAAAACATCTAAATTAACTGTTAATCTTGATAGCAAACATGAGGGGCAAGGGGGAGCTGACTGTGATGATCGTATCGCTCCCCAGTCTATACCGAATAACTGTGTGTTTTGTATATGATTTTTATTGATTCAATGCTTGTATTCTGGTTGACAAAATAAATCTCCCCCTCGCATTCAGTCATGTTTTTTAACCTAGTTACGAGACCGGTATTGTACAATTATAGGTTGGAGATATTCATCTTTTTTTGTATACCGGTACCGTACAACTTGTCCTGCCTAGTGGCAAGATGGCCAACATTTTTGATCGTGGGCCTATTTCAGTATTTACTAAATAATTTAGTTTTCACCTCTTGCAGCCTTGGTACGGTACCGGTAGTTTAAATAACACGTCAGCATACCTTCAGTCAATGATTGCTAGCTGTACAGGTATAAATGCGTAAAACCAGTAAACAAACGTGATAGAAATGGTACGGGTTATAGATTGTCAATGTTAAACGCTTCCAGTACCGGACGGACACGGACCCAAAGCGACATTAGGGTCGCATTTGCAGCGCATATCCCACAGAGCACGGCGCGTTGGCAGAATCGCATGGTCTAGTGAGAATGACGTCATCGGAAACACGGCGCTCATTAAAATTTTAATGAACGATTATTAAAAATCTTGACCATGTTTATCATGATAAAAATATCAAAAAAGACGTAAAAAAATATTCTATCCTCAAAACTGCTCACGTATACAATGAAAGATATCTTGAAAATTATAAAAAATGCAAATTTCTGCTCTGGTGATCACATTTCCCATAAGAGCTAATGTTAAAAAAATTTTTTTACATCACTTTCATTTTTTGAGCGTAGGATGGGTTTTTAATGAATAAGGTCTATTATCAAAATTAGATTTTTTCTGAGTCGATTGTGAATTTCCTCCGACTTCACAGCCTTATCAAAATAAGGTTCTTTGCCAAATGTTTGAATATATATATATGTTTTTTTTTATATTTTATCGAAATTAAAATCTTCAGATATTTAGAGGTTACAGATACGAATCCGTTATTCAGAAAGTATCAAACATTTTTGTAATATAAAGGAATTTATTAAACATGAAATATATATTTGAATAAACCACATCGTCACCAATTTAAATTTATATACAATCACTCACAAACAAATTGGGTTACAATAATAAATTCAAACATTTCTTGAACACGTCTAAGAAATAAAAAATAGTTTGTTTTGTAGAAGTCTAACAATGAATGCAGTTTTATTGGAAATACCCAAGAAAAGCCCGACAGACAATTTGAATAAGTGAGCATTAAATCGTATCGGTTCAACATATAGGCCTCAGTTTTGAATTCAGTGGAATTGATTGTGTGAAGTAAATAGGAGAACATGGTCGTCTCTTTTCAATATAATTTTAAATCTTATTCCAATTATCATGCGAACATACAATCTTCCAATAGACTGATTGTAACCTATGTATCTCAGGCTTATCGTGATCTATGTATCACAGTTCGAGCGGAGACAAAACAAACCATTCATAGTTTTCTAATTATAAGTGACAGAGCCTTGTTCAGAGTGACGATTTGAAAGAACCGTCTTATACAAGTGGTAACCTCAAATGTATCTCATATGAAAATTATATACCGCATGCAGGATTCCATATGATTGTTACACTGTGGGACGTGGAAATAGTATGTGGGGGTGTAAATTAGGCTGCATGTGTGGATAACGAATTATCGTGAATAAAAAAGCCTATGGTTGTTCAACTGTGGAAAGTTTTTTAAAGTTTTAATCAATCTACTTATGTGAAAAACAGTTACTCCTAAACTCAAGTAATTTTACAGTTGCTTGTTTATCGATCTTTCAATGGGCATAGTTATAATTCATTTTCACAGATGGCTCCGTGATATACATAGGAAGGAGAAACATTATAAATCCCTTGATCATTCTGTTCTGAGTCATGGTTGACATCAACAGCAACAATTGTGCGAGATGCATCGGATTTCGGATGATCAGGTCGCCAAATATTACTTGACAGAGATATAGCTTGGCTCGTCGTTGAATACAGCTGACCGTTCTGTTGAAATAAAAAATATATTTCATGAAATATAACGATTGGCAATTTGAGAATATAGTCGAGTAAGGTTGAACCAGTAATCCTGGCCATATGATCTGACAAAGCAAAACAACCTTTCTGGTGTCCAGTAAGAAACTGAATGAAGCGTGACACCACCACGTGATTATTCTGCTCTGTCACACTTCAGTGATTACCGTTGTTGGATAATAATTGAATAACAAACACGACACACAAATCAACTTAGTTTGGATTAGTCTTCTCTGATTTAGTATCAGAGCTGTAAAGTTGAAGCGTTCCACTGGTGTAGGAGTAAACTTTTGAATCATCCGGAAACTTTAAATGGAAACGAAAGTTTGGGGTTGAATTTTTTGAAACTGGAAAACGCTGGCAAATGAATCTATCTAATCCGTAGGATTCGATTTGAACTTCTCTCCTATTCTACAATTATATGGGTTTAATCTCAAAATAAAATGTAATAGCGCATGATAATGCGGTAACAATATCCGCCATAATAATAATATATAATATTATAATTAATATTTTATAATGATTTCATGTATGACCCCATAAACAACATGATTCAGACTCGACCTACCGTGTAAGTCATTCCCGTACGAACATAAACGCGTGTCCATCCATCAGGAATCATTGGTCGTAAATAATCTAGAACCCGGTTGTAGTGTGTGACGTCATAAATGTTAGCCAGTTTGTTATCGCAAAGAGATTCAGCGACGCTTAATGTGACGTTCTGTGCTTTGTAAACGATCGCTCGAAAACATTTCAAATTATAGACAAAGCCACATTCTGAAAGAAAATCCACAGTCGAAAAAGTTTGAAGTCAGATATTTATGAAACAATTATTAAGGAGAATATTTATTTCTACGTTTTAATTGGGAACCTTATTCATTTTATTCAGTATCATTGTCTTTTATAGTTTTTTTTTACAAGAAAAGGGTGGTGATCCCTTTAGTAGTTATGATCATACGTCATCTTATTTGAATAATAAAGGTCTCGCAAACTTACTCAGAAATAAAGTAAACGTTTCCATGAGCAGAATGCGGGAAGCCACTGATCTATTGGGGCTGAATAAATATAGCAGTAAAATATACGATTGATAATACAGGCCTATGGGACTTGAAGAATATGAGCAGGATAAATCTATAACGTACTGAATATTAGATAACTGGAATTCCTAACTATATTTTAGTTGCTTCTGTAGAGAATTCAGAGAGAATGTGTGGAACTACCGGTAATACCAGCATCTGCTTACATATCAGTAATTGCTTGTACAGGGCACATTCAGTATGAATGTGTTTCAATGCCTAGCTCTTCACGTCGCAATATTTGTTTGTGTAGAATGTTGTTCAGAGTGAAAGTATGAAAACCGGAATGTTTTGTTCAGCAGGCCAGTGGTAATGGATCACGAGACACACATGGCCCGAGTTCATGAGAGAGCACTGGCTGAATTTAATTTTTGATCGTAGGAAACGAAGGCAACAGGGTATTCGCTGAGTAATCGCTAGTAATCTGGAAAGAGTCTGACGTCAAAGCTGCGCGCTGGCAACAAGAATGAATACGGTGGCGATAGGGATGAATATATATGTTCCCAACCACCATTTAAAAGGACGCTGACTTAAAATTGAACCAGATTAGGGTTAGGCCATGATTTCATTCCAAATTTCCCTATTTTAGTTCTATTGCGAGTTCAGAGACTAACCAAGTAACTCCCGTAGTATTTGTACCGGGAATTATGGTATAACCCGTACCGGGTACACATACTACGTTCCGGCGTCTGCCATCTTGGTTTATATCAGGGGCCGCAGGACGATAGTTTGCGGCGCCCGCCTTGGTATGAAAGTTTAATGTTAGTGCGGCCCGTAAGTCACTCAGCTCAGTTAGAATGATTGATTCATTTGATATATGATCAGGACAAGTAGAGCAAAGCAAAATATTCAATAATCCATCCAGCGAAAGGAATATGCGGTACGGTAACCTACTAGTACCGTACCTGTAGGCATGATATTCGATTGGCCTTTGACCCCGAAGAAAATTTTCTTATACTTCACCATTGCAAATTATTGGTGCTTATTTTAGAGGTGGCTTCGCGAGTTGAAGCCTATAAACTGGGATATATGTTTCACGTCATCAATTCGATTCAAAATATTCAACAACCTGTTTTCCAACAGTACCGGTAGAGAAATTTAACCTAGTCTATCACATCTATTTCTAGACTAATTTTTTATTAGAGCAATTAAGCTACGACGTCCAAGCAATCAGAATGATCATTGAGTTCTTTGATTCATACTTGAATTTCTGAAACACAACCAAAAACTAACAAATAGCATGCAAAAACAAGATAATTCCATATAAACATGCCTAAAAATCTTTCTGAGTGACAAGTGTCTGAGCGTTTGCGAAAAAGTCTATTGTTACGTCACTTATTGCGTCCTGCTGATTAGCCCATGTTACGGAATAAGCAAGGAAGTAGATGCTCGGGGAAAGGTCCATCGCGATATTACTTCCATTTATGTTTTTGACATGTTTTGCGTATAGAAAAAAACAAAGAAAAGATATAACTTTTTAAGTTTAATGATTTTATTGTGAAAAACCCGATGCGGCCCGGACTCACTAAGGTAAATTGAGTTTGAGACCTCTGCTTTAGATACTATGGGAGTACTTTGCAATGTACCGGATGTTTGCAATTCATATCGCTATAATTCCGTACTTTTATGTCTGGAGAATTGGATAAATTTAATCCGAGTAAAACTATAACAATGGCGTGGTCATTACGTAAGCAATTTTGCCGTAATTACGGAATTTATTTCGGTCGTGCAAGCCTATGGCCAATTCCCATTTAAATGGCTTCCGTCATAGAGGAATATTGGGCTTCCATATAGGCAGCAAGTTAGGAATAGGGATGGATATATGGCTCCAATCCATTTTAATGGCCTTCTTCATACATGTGCTCTCAAAGCCATGTCAGAGGAATCATACACAATTTTATGGTCACGATGGCCTTGCGGTAAAAGGGTTAAACACAGCTGTGTCTGTATCTCACATACAAGGATATATGATGAACATATGACCCCAATCGCTATTTGACTGGCCTCCTGCATACAGGGCTATTTGGATGCCATATAGACAGAAGGCTAGGAATAGGGATGGATATATGACATTTCGACAGCAGGTTAGGAAATGGAACGAATATATGACACCAATCTCTATTTAAATGGCCTATTCCATACAGGGCTAATGGGTTTCCATATGGACACCAGGTTAGAAATGGTAATGATTGAATAATCTTAATCACAAAAGAAAAAAACTCACGAATGCACACTGGTGTTGTAGACCATGAGCCGTCAGCTTTGCATGCTCCCGTCTGCCCCCCTTCCAAAGTGGAATCATTGCTGCAAGAGTAACTGACCACCTGATCCTCACTGTACAGGTCTTGCTCAGGAGAAATTGTTCCGTTCTCAAGATTTAGCTTAGCACAAGGTGTAGCTACATAAAGAAACGATAAAAAAGTTTCACTCGCAGAGTATTTATTTGTGAAATGTTTCGTCCCTTCAAACATGTCTTTGTGGAAACAGTCCAGCCATTGATACACACTCACTGCAAACAAGGCTTCGTGCAATCAGCCATTGATAATTTATTTAACTACTGGAATCTTACTTACTTACTTACCTAGACTATAACATTCGGAAGAGTTCAAAGTGGTTATGTTGTCTAACTCTACATTCCCGGATGCCTCAAGCTCAAGTTGAACCTGAATGAAATGAAAAAGATTGTGAAGTTTTAGCAGGGCTGCAAGGTAGAGTCTAGTAGTGGGCAAGGTTTTTAGACAAGGGGTGGAAATATTTGCCCCATCTAGACGAGCGGGGCCACGTAATAGTGACGTAAAAAGTTACGTTTATTTTAAAATATTCACAATATTTACAAAAACAAAGTTTAAAATCAATGAACCTTGGGCTAAAACTGAGCATAATCGCAATCTCAACGAACCCCTTGAGTTATTTTTAGGTGAAACGGCAAAATTTGAGTTTAGTTTGGTTGTGGCAACATCAGGCGAGCCAGATTAAATGACCCAATTGGCCCACGGGTCGATCCGTCCTTGAACGTATCGTAATGCCAAGTGGATTCTCACAAAGTCAAAAAATCTACTTTTGAGATTTATTCTTGCGGAGAGGAAAGTTGGTAATATGTGTTACCTGTCTGTAAATGAATTCTAGAAAAACTCCAATTATGCAAATAAATGATTATAACCCTCTGCGCGCTGATGATGCTCTACCTGGACATGAGGAAGAAATTTGGCCATTTAGACCGGCGGGCCATGTAAAAAGTTACATTTTATGAACAACATTTACAGTTACAAAAGCAAAAAACATTTCACTCAACTTTTAAACAAATTCCTTGAGTTATTTTTTAGCTAAAAGATCAAAGTTCAGTTGTGACAGCATCAGGCGGGCCAGATTGAATCACCCAACGGGTTAGATTTGACCCGCGGGCCGTAGTTTGCCCATGTCAGAGCTACACTATGTCCTACCAAAATTTTAAAAAAGCTTTCGCGTTATGTAGGATGTTATTCACATCCAAAGCACTTCCGATTTAATCGGATTTTCGCAAACAAATATGCTGCAAACCTGCGTATCTGTATAGTTTACTTTCTTTAAAATGAATTTCTCGGTTTTCCAAGTAGTCGAGGCAGAAAACGGCCAAATCGCTTTCCTAAAAATTGCAAAACATATTATTGTTGCCTTTACATAAACATCCAAAATAAATCAAAATTAGTTATATTCTGCTTTTTCCAGGAACCTCATTTATATATAATTTATTATTTAGCTTATTTTCCGATCGCATCAACTTTCACTTCAGTTCTCCCACCAATCAGTATTTACTGATGTGGAATGCACCGCTAAAGTTATTTATAGTTTCAGCAGCTCTTAACACTCACAGGTGATCCTCAGAGGAGAATTTATTGTTTTTTAAATAATCTAAATCAATGAATTTTAAATTCCGTTAATCGTTTTCAAAAAATAATATTTTTGTTTTACTGTACAATGCCCGCTTTGGAGTGAGAGCGGCAAATAGTCGGATAAAAAAAATAAATGCAGCATTAGCTACTCACGTTACAGTTCCATCGTGAGCCCTGGCCACCAGTTCTCCATCAGATGTCCCTTTTATGTCGACACTCATGCATAGTTCCTCATTGCCAGCAAAAGCCTTGGGTAAGGATCTGATTGTACCATTACCAGCAAGAACATAACCTAGAATGAATTGGAATAAGAAATGAGAGGGTATTTGGTGTGAGAATCGGGATAAAGCTTGAGTATTTTTCACAATGAGTTCTTTCTATTTTAGCAAGGGTGTCTAAAATCTTTGCGCTATGGTGGCTATGGTGGCGCTATTGAAATATGGGTTGTTGTTCTTTGGGGTAAAATTTGCTCCTGAGTTGTGCCCTCTCAGAAGAAGGGATGGTCAATTCAAACAATTGGCGAATAATTTAATTTCAAGAAATCTAAAAACTATTGTGCACTGAGGCCGTTTCGTGAAGTTTTATTTAATGACAAAGAAACTACAACCTATGCAAATTTGCTTTTCAAAACTTAAATATATCGATGCGATGGAGAAAATTCAATTTTCATTTCCACTGTGAATAAAAACAGTATAGGATTCGATTCAGTCCGAGTATTTTAGAATGGTAAATTACTCTCAGTTACAAGAACTCACTAAGCGAGAATTATGTATGCGCAGTTACCGGCACTCACTGGAAAATAGTGGAAACTCAACTCTGAGTAAATTTACGGGCACTCACTCAGAAGCAAATGTGACTCATCTCCAAACAAAAATTATGAAAACTCACTCAGAAGTGAAGGATACTCATCTCCGATCAAAATTACAAACAAAAAGTTACAGATAATCACTCAAAAGTAAAGATTTTGTAAGCAATGTTACGGGCAGCCATTATACTTTGAGCAAATTTTCTTAAAAACAAGGCATTTCATAAAAAAAAACAATACCTGTAATGTCCTTATCTCTCTCAAATGTTCCATTAACTATCGTGTAGCCGCATGTAGGGTTTGTTGAAGACTCAAAATCACACGTAAGATCGACTGAAAAACGCAAAAAATTTTTTTTAGAGTCAGAGCCTTGTATTCTGGCCTAAACTGAATATTACTTCATTGCGAACAGGCTGTAAAATCAGATCAAATTAACAATTAACATCGGGTTGAAACAATTTTAACTCCGACTCAGCTTCGAAGTCCAGAGATAAATAAATATCGAAATGTCGGACTTTCAATTGTGACAATTCAAAGTTATCAATAAAAACTCAAAAAGCAAGTTTGCAAAGAATTCATAACAGTCTATTTGAGGAAGCTTGCATATATTGGACTTTAGAGATGCAAATTTTTTCTGAATATACAGATTTTTATTCGGAGTTAACCAAGCTTTTAAAATATAAGATTTTTGTATTTATCACATGGGAGCGGAAAGCCAATGACCCAGCTCAATCAAATAGCGAACCCCACCCATTACCAGTTCATGTTGGATTTGGAAATAGTTAACTAGTTAATTGTTTCAGATACATGGACTTAATGGTGAGGAGTCCGGTATACGACCAGCGGTTATGTTAACCTCTCGCACATAATTATCCCGTATTGGATTTCAATCGGGAAACCACACAAGGTAATTAATCGGAAGTGCAATTACAAAGAAATACCGAATGCACAGCCCTATGTAAACACTTACCTACACAAGTGGGCACTTCCCCCCAAGTTCCATTTTCTTCGCATTTTCCGATGTTGGATCCTTGAAGAACGTATCCAGCATTGCATGAATATTCGATAGTCTGACCAAATTCTAAGTCAGGTGCGGTCGTAGTGTCTACAGTCCCGTTGTCTGGAGCTTTGGGTGCCTGGCAGGTATGTACTGTAACTTAACATTGAAACAGTTATAAGGGTGCAGACTAGACTTTTCAACAAATTTGCCAAATTTCATATTGTATAAGTATTTGCATCTCCTTAACCATGAATGAAAAACAAGAATTTAGAGCCTGGATCTGTGGATGGGCAAACTATAACCCGTCACAGCCTTATGTGTTGTCAATCAGCTCTCGGAAAAGTTGTGAAAATTTTTAACGACTACCAGACTACATACAAAAATGAGACTTGTTTTCAAACTTAACTCAAAAGATCTAATCTGTGAATTGTTAAAACACTATCAATGTTTTTTTTATTTCCGGTTCAGAAACCATTAAATTCGACACCACCATAGTAAATAGGAATAGTAATTGTGATGTCACTTACAATTTTTTGAATGAGGCCCTTGCCAAAAAAGTTTGCCCCCACCCCCTCCTCTAGAGTCGAAACAAGACAATTATTGAAATATGAGGAGCCCCTATTCTTGGATCACACTTTTTTTTGTTTGGGGCATTAGGGTCTGATCAATTCTGTACTTGTCTTGAGGTCGTTAAGGGTCTAAAAAGCGTTTCAAGATATAAAAAGATGCTTTTATTTTTTACATTTAAAAAATGGAGTGGGGGGGTAATGATACCAGACCCCGATTTCTCGAGTAGAACGCCGAAACGACAGCAATAAAGGGCACAAAGCGAGGCTACGCAAGATTACGGACGCCATTTCAAGGTAATTTTGTTCTGTCTTATATTAGGGTGCCTTGCGGGGACAAAGAAAGTAATTTTTTATAATATAAATCGTAGGCAAACACGTTGATATCTTATATTCAAGCAAATACGTTTGGTGTTTTGTGATTCGTTTTCAAATCTCGCTTCAAAAAAGGCGCTAGACAAGACAATTACTAATACATAAGAAACAACCTCTCTTGGAAGTGTCGCAATTTTCCCTGTTCTGCACCTCAGGTGCTGAGGAATTTATAATAAAGATATTTAAGGCGTACTAAAGAGCGTTTAGGGGAGAAATATTTTCCGAATGAAAACGAGAATAAGGAGGCCACACCAACCTGTACTCTGTTCGACTTTTGTAGTTTGAGGGCGAAAAGTAGAGAGAAAGGCTTCCTTAGTTGACCACGGGGATGTAGCAGGGCCGATCGAAGTACGGGCAGAAGTAGTTTTCTTGTCTTTGAATCCTGTGTGAAAAAGTGAGTTTATATTAAAAGTTCATAGTAACATTTATAGTTTTGATTACTTCAAGGTAAGAATGAGACACTGAATTGCAATGTCAATATATTTCGAAATATTTCTATTTCAGCGTTTTCGCACAATCGCCTTATTACCGAATACTATGACTGAAAAGGATCTTTGTAATATCTATTCTATTGCATGCGATACCAAATACCATAGACTTTCATACCCTGAGGAGTGGTCGTTTCTTTGACTCCTACAACAGAGGGCTGCACTGAGTTTGTCTCTGCTTCTTCCATCATCTTTTCTAATTGATTGAGCTCACTTTTCATCCCGTCTAACCGTTCCGTTAAAGCTGAAAACAGAATTGAAATTGAGCCATAAGTTTTACAATACATTTTCACTGAATTTTTTGTTATAAGATTTGAATCGCTTCCTTTCTGGTTAAAAATAGGAGGGATATCAGATGGGTATTGCTAAACTACACGTCATGATGTGATTGTTAAAAGGAGCGCTATAAAAATATAAAAGGATTAAGATTTTTCTAGTAAAACGATGGTACTCCAGAAGTATGCGTACCAAGATGGCAGACACTGGAACGTAGTATGTGTACCAGGTTAGGGTTGAGTCATAATTTCATTCCAATATTCGAGTTCGAGGACTAGTCAAGTGACTCCCGTAGTATTTGTACCTAAAATTATGGCCTAACCCTAACCTGGTACACATACTACGTTCAAGTGTCCGCCATCTTGGTGGTACGCATACTTCAGCAGTATCAAAACGATTGTTTAGGGGCATTGTTTGCTGTCAGACCGTTTGAAAAATATGAAAACATAGCATACGTATTTCGAAAGAAATTATATTGTGGACACGAACCTTCCAAAGCTTTCTCTTCTTCTTTTGTGCACTGTCCTTTCTGAAATAGGACAAGAGAGAAATGTTTGAACACATGAAGATGAAGGCTGCACACTGCTAAAGTAAAGGGTTAGCTGAGCAAGTGTTCAAACAAAACAGTCAAACAAAACAGTTATTTTTGCAAATAATACTGCCTATATGCAACTACTGCTGAAACTCTCACCGTATTAACGTCTCTCCAAGTAGGTTTCCCGTCGCAAACCATAGGCGCCAAGCATTTCTCACCTGTTGAGAGAAAATTAAAATTAGAAATCGAGGGAATTGTTTCGTTTGAAATGGATTAACGAAAGTTATGTTATTGAACTTTTTTTTTATAACGAGACTAATTCAGCGCGCATTCGCCAATTCCATATATAATTTTACACTGTCAAGCAAACTATTATTCTCGGTGGTGATTGGTTGAATCAAATTTGAAATATTACGCCCGCCTTGGCGGAACCTACCAATGTTTAGCGGTCTTACGGGCATAAACGAGGATCTGACCGATAACCGCTGTTTAATTTCTAGTTTTTGAGAATCGTTTCAATGTTTCTGGCGAACATTGCACTCGGGAAAGTCAAATTCTCTCATAGTTTGCTGCTTTGGACTTTTCGTTTAGACTTTGATTAAGATAGTTCCGAATACTTCTGAAGTTCATTTAACATCCTTCAATGACTTTTATTTGACGTTTTATACGCTTTTCTACCCGAACGAAACTATGTGTGAACGGCCACTGAAACGTAATTAACTGCTATACTTTGAATTGGCAGCAATCTTGTTGGTTCGGCATTGCCTATTCAGTTGACAACACCATGGGTGAAGTGGTGGCTATAAAATTGAACCAGATATTATACTACGAGATTCCAAAATAAACGAGTCTAATGCTGTACAAATGAGCCACCACGCCCGCTAATCTACGACCAAATATTCTCGTCTGAACATAACGATTTGAGAATTACGATACCAAAAATTGAAGTTCAAAAGCTAAAACTTTTCATGATCCTCTCCTCGGCAATTCTAAAACTAAAGCGTCTTATCGCATATTTTTAAAACAATATTATGATGAAGAAATGGCAATTTAGCACGAACTACTGTACGGCAGGGAACACGCATTGAATACGAAAAATCATTTATCATTTGTATCAATGACAGTCTCCGCTCTTGGAGTGCAATGAAGATCTAGTTAGATTTTCACTTCAACTAATCTGATCTCTAACGCAAACCCAACATAGAATGCACGGCTATACTAACCTTTAATCAATGAAAATGCCCCGATGAACATAAGAAGAATGCATGAAATCGAAATCTTCATTTCGAATTCAAGAATTACCTCAACTTTGCTACAATGAAAGTCGATTTCCAAACAGCGTAGGTTAGAATGAAGCTTAAATTCATTCGCATCGGAATATATCCTATGCAAGCTCACTCACTACTTTATAGCGAAAAGATAAATTGTTTTCTCTCTTTTAAGTTTCGGGAGACGTGTTTCGTCACAAAAAGAGAGTCTGGGCTGCTCTTTCTATCTTTATGAAACGAGGACGACGACGGCTCTGATGACAATTTTATTCAAAGTACTTTATACATTTCTATTAAAACTGAAATAATTTAATTATATAATTACGGAATCAGGAAAATTTCGTGATTTGGGGACATGCAGAACGCTGGATTTTAGCTCTGCTTGAAATTTAAATCGGAATTTAAATTGAAATATTTCTCTGAAAACTGAGATATCACATGCTAAGGAAACCAAATACCGCGATTCAAGGACATTTATACACATTGAAAATATTTGACAAAAGATTTACTGTTGAAATAAATTTCAAAGGAACGTTTATTCACCACTTATAGAAGGGTGTGTGTGGAAATCACTATTTCAGAGGGACAGGTATTCACCACTTATAGAGAGGGGTGTGTGGAAATCACTTTTTCAAAGGAACGGTTATTCACCACATATAGAGTGGTGTGTGAAAATCACTGTCTCTAGTGATACCTGCATAATTGATGTTTGCTTTAGATGACGTTTCCAATCAATTTTCCCATTATACTAAAACATGTTCAACTGGTAGAAAGCAAACAATACAATTCAGTCAATGTCTTGGGTGTCAATGCCAGTGGTTTTCGGTGGAGCGGTAATATTTGGTTTAATTCGTTGGTGATGTAGATAATGAGCGAAATCTGATACCAGGGTTATGTTAGTTTAAAAACGGCAAATGTTTCAAACGTTCATTTCCTGAAACCAAACAGGTCAAAAAAGTTGAAAACAAATTGAACAGGTTAAAATATTATTTATATCGATTACGCAGAGTTGAATCAGAAATATCAGCGATTATTGTTGTGTTATGTAACATGGCCTTTCCCTCATGCTCATGTTCAATTGCTGATACTGTTTTTGAATAGCTATTTGTTTACCGTTTATATAACATTATGTGAAGAAACTTTAACACTGAATACATCAGTCGAAGATTTCATTATTATATTACCTAAAGCACTTTCTAGATTTCTCTAAAATCTCAGAGAACACACATGATAATGCAATAAATACCGCGATTCAACGACATATAATACTTAGGGCCCTGGCTATGAAGACAATTTTAATCCAAGTACTTTCTGAAGTTTTTTTAAAACTGAGATAATACATAAACAGATTTATAAAAATATCTTGACCCAGGGACAAACAGCACGCTGTAATTTAGTTATGCTTAAAATTTTAATCGACATGTTCCTATATATCTTGGAAAACTGAGACAACACAAATGAAAATGCGTTGAATTACTGGGATTCAGGAACGAAAACACGCTGCACTTCCCTATTTTCAAAGTTGGTGATCACACGGGATTTAAAACTCCGAGGTCGGAATGGCAGACTTTCTTTATAGGCGAGGTCTTGTACTGGTGGCCACTGAATATATGTCATATCATCCAAAATTTTGAAAGATTTTGTTATTGTGATTAAACTTTTATTAATTAAGAAAACGTTCTATACATGAGAAATCGGCAATTACCATTTTAGCGTCAAAATTTTATTTATTACCTATTAATTTGTCGCCCAGAGCTAAATAATAATTAGGCTGGCGTCCTTCAATAAAATGCTGCGCGCTGTATTTTAATCAGCTCCTGCCCCAACAGATAGCAGAGCTCTGGCAATTTATTTGTTTCGTCCGTGAGTTATTGTAAAATGAATGAAATCGTTTGTGACGCAGTGTGAGATTTCAGGTGACAAAGTGAGGGATTTAAAATATCGAATAAAATTAGTTTCGGTTGATTTGGATATTTGATTCGTTTTGGACGTCAGAATTAGTTGCCAATTGGGAAGAAGCCAGGCGGAGGAAGCACTTTCTAGTTTTCCGTTGGTCAGTTTCGTCCGAGTTATTTCATTCAGGTAACACGAGTCAATTCAGGTCATTGATAAATCGTCATTGGAGCCTTCACAGCGCTGCTACTTTCACATTGGGATATTTGACATTAGCTTTATTGTTAAAAAAATAATTTCAGGGGTAGGGTTATTCACCACTTACAGAGAAGGGTATGCAAAAATCACTGTCTCTCGTGAGACATGCACAGTTGCTGTTAGTTTTAGTCCACGTTTTAAACAAACTTTATTTTATATTATAATAAAACATGTTCAACTGATGAAAAGCAAACAATACAATTCAGTCAATGTTTTGGGTGTCAATGCCAGTGGTCTTCAAGCCTTCCGGTCGCGCGATGATATTTGGAGAGTAATATTTGGCTGAATTCGTTAGCAATTGTTAGACTATGCAAAATCTGATGCCAGGGTTATGCTAGTTTAAAACGGCAAAAGTATCAAACGCTCATTTCCTGAAATCAAACAGGTCAAAAAGTTGGAAACAAGTTGAACAGGTTAAAATATTATTTATATCGATTACGCAGAGTTGAATCAGAAATATCAGTGATTATTATTGTGTTATGTAACGTTGCTTTTCCCATTGTTCTTTTGTTTGCATTCTAAATAACATTATGTTAGTGAGCAAATTTAGCACTAAATATATCATTCAAGGACCTGATTATGATATTAACCAAAGCACTTTCCAGATTTCTCAGAAACTGATACAACACACATGATAATGCAACAAAATACCGCAATTCAATGAAATGTGACACTTTTAGCCCTGGCTATGATAACAATTTTGAACAAAGTACTTTCTACAGTGCTCTTAAAACTGAGATAATACACAAACAGACTCATGAAAATATTGAGATTCAGGGACAAACAGCATGCTGTATAATAGTTCTGCTTGAAATTTTAATCGAAATTCTGTCCCTATATTTCTCTGAAAACTGAGAGTTAAGCCGGCGTCTTATGACTCAATAAAATATAGCGCGCTGTATTATTTGACTTTGCCCTAACAGAAAACTCTGGCGATTTATTCATTTGGTACGTAAGTGAGTTTTCGTAAATTAAATGAAATCGTTTTCGGTGACGCAATTTGAGATTTCAGGTGTTAGAGTGACGGATTTAAAATATCGAATATAATTAATTTCGTTTGATTTGGATATTTGATTCGTTCTGGACGTCAGAATTAGTTGCCGAATGGGAAGAAGCCAGGCAGAGGAGGCACTTTCCAATTTTGGCGGTAATCTCTGAACCTCGAGGCCAAGTCGAGTCAATCACTGTGTTGTGCCTCATCGGTGGTTAGTTGCGTTCGTGTTATTTAATCTAGGTAACTCGAGTCAATTCAGGTCATTGATAAATCGTCATTCGAATCTTCACAGCGCTGCTATAGTGGGAGGGGGGGGGGGGGTACATGCAGAATTGCTGTTAGATTTAGCCGATGTTTTTTTTGCCGAATTTTATTTTCTAATATAATAAAACATGTTCAACTGGTAGTCTTGGATGTCAATGCGAGTTGTTTTCCAGCCTAATAATGGCAAGTCTAATGATAGCTAATTAAAATGACTTTTAAAGTGTGACAGGTTCACCAATAGTGGCAAACATATACCCTCTTCGATTTAATTGGAAAACCCTGAGCTGTGCTGGCGGAACCCGACGGTTCCAACCCCTTTTTTGAGAGACCCAAATTTTCTACAAAAGAAGTTTTGTATAAAACCTCGCAATTCAATATATGCTCAAATATTGATCGGCATTGTTGTGCTTCTGGGGCCGCATTTAAATGGCTAATTTAGACAATCATTTTTATATAATATTTAGGTCCCGAAAATTACTTCGAAGTAAGAAAAAAATTGCTAGATTTCGTATTTCAGTACTTAAAGACGGATGAAGTTGCTTGAATGCTACGGTTTTTAATTACCATTCGACGTCGAAGTCACACCTGGGGTTTCGAAACACTAATATGTCGAATCGGCTATGTTTCGACTTCCGGAACGGGTATTATGACGTCATGGTAAATGCCAACTGAACTTCCCCGAGGTGTCAAGTTTGGACTTAGATAAAAAGCTTAATGTTCTTTTTAGTTGACTTTCATCCCTCAACCGGTACGGAATCATCTGCTTCAATAGATTTATGTCATATATACCTGTTCTTTCTTCTAATATTTTTTTCCTGTCTCCCGTTGTCCAGTCCACTACCAAGGATGATTATCTTAAGTAGGCTGTGATAACAGAGCGCCTACGAATTCCCGAATATTTCTCCAAAACACAAACTTATTCACTGCATCTAATCTACAAAACGGGGAAATTACTATCCCAAATTACTATCTGATGTATTGCGTGGCTCTCTGATACAACCTAGTGTAATGACGACTTCTCATTAAAGAATGCTATATTGATCTTATAAAATTAAGTTTTAATTAGATAGTTTAATCTTGGGTGCCGCTGCTAGATAACCAACTTTGGTTCTCTGCGGCTTCCCTTGTCCGTGAAATTATGTTCTTTAATTTTTGCTTGTATTTTGCACTGTTTATTACTATTTTACTGGTTGGAAAAAATAAACTTGACTATGACTATCAACTATTTTTGTCACTAATTCAGGAGAATGGAGAATAGCTGTATTGACAATTCCTCCACGCATTACATTATGTGTGCATTGAAGCATGCAGTTTATACCCGCGACTTTCGCAGTCTGTTTTGACATGGTGGTTTGTTTTCACAGAACAACAGAAATAGACGATCGGTACCGCATTTGAGTAGTCGCTATCAGGTCAGGTAGTTACAGTCGGTATTGTTACTGTATTAGTTCTTAGGCCTATTCTTGTACTAGGAACTGGTAGATGGTAACTTAACGTTGTACCTGTACCAATATCATTTACTGGCTAGTGTTTTTGTACCGATACCGTTCCGGTACTGTCAAATGGTGCCTTGCTGATTCTGTCAGTCACGCCTCATCAGTTTTGGAATAATGGAGATACTGTACCAATTACATACCCGTAGGCCGTAGTGTAGTTTGAGAAGGCGTCCTGATAATTCTGTGAATCTTTCAACTTTCTGACATGGTTCGTGCTAACGTGAAGTGTTCTGCTATTTCAGAGTATCACAGTATTATGCTACTAATTCCAATTTTTTTTTTGACTGTTATGTAAAATCATGAATGCTACCAAAAAGTCGATGGTTTAAAAATTCTTACAACCTCTCCTCGAGAAGACTGTAACAAAAACCTACTGACTCAGGTATAGAATAAATTTGGCATCACAGCACATTTTTGTTCTAAAGATTTTGTTCTTCACAGTCATATCATTGGTGTAAAGCCTGTACATGAAAGGCACACTGCCGACAATATTGTAGAATGGATTTGTGAAACTGGCGGGCATTACAGCATTGTAAATAAAGTAACAGCTTTGGTCACAGATAACGGCTCCAACATGCTGAAAACGAGAAAAATCCTGGAGACTGACAAATATTTTTGGAATGTTAACTGAGCAGCACATACTTTACAACTGTCACTTTAGTTTCATTTGTATTAGTATTTCAATTGGTCTGTGTAAAATCCCGTTTTCTTATTGTGCAACTTTGTTTAATGCAACTGCGTCAATATTTGGAAAAAGAAATGTCTGGAGTGGGTCAAGGTGAAATCTATGAACAAGATTCAATAGAATGCCCAGATGTGAACTAGAATCAGCAATCAACTCATCACTTTTGTTGGACCTCATTTCATATTTATAGGATTTTGCTGGTTCAAAAGGATTTCTTGCATCAGATAATATAGCAAATGAGCTCAACCATTACATGAGATGCAAGACTACTAACATTGATCCACTTACATGGTGGCGTAGTAACAAAACATGTTATCCTAATGTGTCACAGCTTCCCCTCAAATATCTATCAATTCCAGCGACGTCAACACTTTGTGAACGAGTTTTCTCATCTTCAGGCCGTACAGATAGAGAGTTGAGGTTTAACCTAACAGGCAAACACGTAGAGGCCCTGGTTTATTTGGGGGGGGGGGGGGGATGCGGATTTATGATTGCATGACATAATTATTTTAATTATTTTTTTTCTACAATGATCATCAGTTTTATTTCTTTTATAATATTGTAAAATTTCATTAGGATATTCTGTTTTGTACTATTTGCAAACTGTTTTGTCATTCAGCACCTTTGTGGAGAGAATAACTTGAATGAAGTGCTTCGAGTTAATATTTCATGCTTTTGAATTAGTTTAAAGTGTTTCACACATTTTGGATTGAATCCTTGGAAATATCTCTTATTATACATTGTTGTTACATTTAATATTCGATGTGTAGGCTACTAATGGGGCCATATTTGATTGTTTGTAAAAACTTGTGTTTAGTTTCGATCTTGCTTCAAAAATGAAATTTTGTCCCGATTTCGAAACACCATTGCCTGGCCACCTGACACACCATTAAATTACATTTGACACGATTCCCTCTGCGATGGCATGTTAGTCATATGGCCTTGTTCACCTTATTTATGAGCGTTGCTCTCTAATATTGAAAAAAATATTGACATAGATGAACAAATCTTGTTGTTGGAACGATTATTACAATGAAACGAATCGGAGAATATCACGTGATTACAGAAATAACATTTCAGCAAGCAAAATCGTCATCGGGTTATTATGATCGAAAAATTCACAGTATTCTGCACTGCACAAAAAAACTGTTGAGATTTGGATTGTCTGTGTTTCTGTGTTCCTTCAAAGGTTGTCTATCTCATTGGCATTGCTTGTACGGATGAGTATTCGTGGACATATGTGTTGTTTTGTCATCTTGTACACTTTCTCGTGTTGTTACCGCATGTATAAATCGCCATGGACCAATTGCTATAAAACTTTCAGATTCACTTTTGTTTCAAATTTACTTCAAAATTTTCTGTGACTCCTAAAAAATTCGTTTTTTTGTACGCGGTGACTTCATGAAAATTAAAAAATGGCTGCGATACCTTTCGTGTTTATATATTTGAGAATGTCTCTTTTGTTTCTATAGACGATGCTGTGAGCCAGCTTCTTCCATTGGACCATATTTCAGGAGAAACGTTGAATCAGACGGCCTGGTCAACATCGATTACCATTATGAAGTGTTTCTTGCAGTATTCTCGAAGGGCGACATGGAAGTACTCGCAAGAAGTAGAAAGCTATAGGAGGTTTTTCTGATGTGAGTTCGTTTTTTTGTTGCCGAGTTTGCTATTGACCTCTAACCTTTCAATTCTCTGCACCTGTTTACCTTTCAATTTGTGGCCTTTGCTGTGATGACATATTCTACAATAAATCTCTTTATATGACAGTTCGACCCGAACAACTCTGTATATACAGCCACTGATTAGCGCAGAGCTCACTTTTCTGATAAACCCTGCTCGTTCAGAGCTTTGTTTAGGGCGAGAGAATGAACAAATCCTGACATATTTTCACAGCATTGATGTAGAAAAGGGATAATTTATACCCGGATCGGTGAAGATCTTGATATTCTGCCAGTGTCGAATAGAGATGACTTGAACCTGGACTGACGGGAGAAAATATACGACTACCATGTCTGCAATGACGTATCTACGTAAAATGGCGCCAGTGAAATTACTCTAATATACGCCACCTAGTTTGTGATTAGCTTCGCCAGTTCATCAGAGAGAAAGAGAGCGACGATTATATTGTCATTTCCTTTTGCTTCATGTTTTAATACGTCAATATAGCATCTAACATTAATTGTACTGTTAAATTAGTCAAACTGCCTAAAAGGAGGTGCACGTTTTCAGTCATCTGAAAACTAGGTTTTTATCTGACAAGGTTTGGTAGGAGGGTGATAAAGTTGTAAACAAGTATAAAACGTAAAATGTGTGAATTCAATTGTAACGACGCACATTGGCTTGTTTAGGGTTCGTCTTGTAGACCGTCAGTCAGTAGTTTATTTTTTGCCAAAATGAACATACACTTGATGAAAACAAACACTAGAAAAAAAAACATGAAAATGACATTTCACGGTGAAGAGATGCGAGTAAAACAAGCGGGCAACAGACAGCCAGCCCAGTCGTATGTGATCTGCCATCCATTTTATTTAGGTAAACTCTAATAATTTATATGTCCTCCTGGTAAGCAATTACAGAATTTGAAAATGTAGACTGAAGACGCCTAGAATTTGGGACAGTAAATGTGCCTTTTCAATAAAATTGGAATGACTGAAAAATACAAGTGTAACGCAAACAGCACAAGTGGGAAAATGGCTGGTATTTGACAAACAGGACAAATGATTCACAAGCAAAACGAGTGTTGTGCAAGTAAGACAAGTTTGATATAAACATCACTGATGTGGTACAAACGAATCAAAAATGAATTCAGCGTGTTCTTCACATGTATTTATTCTAAATTTGATGAAGAAGGCGCCATAGCCTAACCGAATTCGGGCTGTATTTTAAAAATTTGTTATTTCTGATCAAAAATACTTTATTGTATTGAAATTATTGAATGATAGAAAGTTTGCAGGAAGACGAGAATCCGAAATCACGTGATCCCAGGCGGTCAGCCATGCAAGTTTTAACCTAGGATGACTTTGCTCAACTTCCGACCTCAGACGTTTACGGGTTTAATTAACGTAACCTGGTCGCGGACCTCGGTCGATGCTTCTTCTGTTTGGGTATTGTAATTAAGCTACGACGTTCGTTCAACAGCTGAGACCTACAAAGCGTAATGTTGTAAACAACTAGTATTTATCATAAGTATAGGTATATATTATATGAGTAAGAATATATTCGGTTTGACCGGGACACCGTTAAGCAACATACACCCCAGTCGTATTTGGTCCTCAAGCCAAAATTATTAGAAAAACTCTAATAATTTATATGTCCCTCTGGTAAGTAAATACACAATGTTAAATATTAAGTCTGAAGCCGCATAGAATTCGGGACGGTAATTGTGAGTTTCTAATAAAATTGAAATGAATAAAGCAATACAAGTGTGACGCAAACAGCAGAAGTGGAATAATGACAAGTATATAACAAGCAGGAAAAGTGTTTTGCAACAAGACAAGTGTGATACAAACATTGCAGATGTGGGACAAACGCAGCAAACACGAAACCAGTATGAATTCGGCGTGTCCTCAATAAGTATTCATTATAAATTTAATGGGAAAGGCACCGTAGGCTAATCGAATTTAAGTTGTATTTTAAATATTTTGTTATTACTGATCAAAATTCTTTTTAATGTATTGGAATTATTGAATGATAGAAAGTTTGCAAAAGGATCAAACATCAGGTAATTCCTTGCAATTACTATGAAAAAACAATGGTTGCTAATGATCCTTGCTTTTGCGCCAAAACATGTAACTTGATTTGAAAGTTGCTGACGACAGTGACATTATCTCACCATAATGGGACACAACTCTTCGATAGATACGTAAATAGGAGGTTCGCGGAAAAAATCTGATTTCTGGGGTTCGAGTTAAAATCTTATTTCTGGGGATTCGAGTTGAAATTTGATATTCTGGGAGTTTGAGTCAAAATTATATTTTCTTGGAGTTCGAATCAAAATTCGATTTTCTTTAGATCGAGTGCTCACGGATTACTCCTGAAATTGAAATTCATTTGTTAAGTTCAGTTCGTGGAGAATAATTTTAACTTTTACTGACAAAATATTTTGTCTAGAAATGATAAGATCCAGAAACACATCTAACAAATAAAATCTTTGTATATACATATTGTACATCACACTAATTCACACGAAAGAAAAGTGAAAATCGGAAAAAATGAAATTTTTGAGAGCCTGAGGGGGTAGGGGGATATGAAAGATAAAAAAATGATTATTTTAAACAGAAGACAATGATGTAATTGGTTTTAATTTTAATAAATTTCTAACATTTCCTCATATTTTGTTCCAGTCACACAGAAATTTCAAATTATTTTACAGTTTTTTTTTTTAACTATTGAATAACCAGCAAAATATATTATCTAATGGCGTGATTCAAAACAATTTAAACATATAAAATACCGGAACAAATATATTGAAAAAATCATAAATTCGTATCATTCACACACAAGCAAAATAAATTTTAAATGAGTGAGTGATTAAACTTTCTCATTGTAATTCGATGACAATGTTGTAATTGATTTCAGTTTTGATAACTTTCTGATAAAGTTGAATTCCAAATTTTTCCTTCGGGTCACAGAAAAACTTTAATTTAATGGAAATCGAAAAACATGTCAAATTCAAATCTAAAATACAAATTGAAAACTCAAACCCAAAAGTTTGGGTAAATAAACCTGATAGTTGTAAAATATTTCTCAAGATTTCTCATAAAATTGATATAAAAAGGTAACAACATCGGCAATATGGGCTATTGGACTTATCGGAAATAAATTTGAAAACTATGTGCAAATCATTTTAGTCAATAACGGCTCGAAAACAAATATCCTCGACGCAGTTTTAACTAATTGTGCTTTTAATCGAGAGTCGACCTTCTGGAAAAGTGTTCGTCGGTGTACTTAAAATGGCAAAAACAAAAGAAATTCTCTTAAATAATGAAGAAAAGTAATATAAACCGATTCCTGCTAATTATGTTTATTTTAAAACTATTCTGAATTTCATGTTTCAAAATAAGTTAAAACTTCATTATGAATTAAAAAAAGAATTAATTTTAATGAGCGTTCGGAATAGTCCATTGAGGAAAGTTTACAATTACCAAACATTCAAAGGACCTTATTCATTAAAATCCCATCCTACGCGCAAAAAAAAAGTGATGTAAAAAAATATTTTTTAACATTGCTCTTATGGGGAATGTGATCACCAGAGCAGAATTTGCATTTTATGTAATTTTCTAGATATCTTTCATTGTATTCGTGAGCAGTTTTGAGGGTAGAATATTTTTTACATCTTTTTTGATATTTTCATTATAATAAACATGGTCAAGATTTTTAATAATCGTTCATTGACATTTTAATGAGCGCGGTGTTTCCGATGACGTCATTCTCACTAGACCATGAGATTCTGCCAACGCGCCTTTTCTCTTTGGGATATGTGCTCCAACTGCTTGTGATAACAGAACACTGGAATACCGGTACCGGGACCACAACTGGCGTTCGAAGAAAGACCTATTTTGGTTTTAATTGGATGTTATATATTTCATGAATTCCATGTACATTTCTGGTACACCTTTCAAAATCCAATGGACTAACTCAGTTCATATGTTGACGGTATCTATCATGTACGGTAGCTATCCCAAAATTGGTGATGTTCAGGGCTGGATTTAGACCATGAGAGGCCCCTTCATATTTTTGAGCTCAGAATTTCTCTCTAAACAACACCACATTTAATTGCTTAAAATTTAAAAATATGAAAGCATTAAACTTTTCATTCTCTCCATTCATGGGTGTGAATTTTTAATTAAAAGAATGATAATTTACTTGAGGCAGTTTTGCTTTCAATTTCTTTCATCAAAAAACCACTACAGCCATACTTTAACATAGAAACTTCCAGCAGAATGCGCATAATAATAATATCCCTCATTATGATGTAAACGACGCAATAATGGCTGTTTACAATGTGGTTGAAACTTGTTGTATACAGAATTTTTTACACTGAAAAGCTTGATATATATATATATATACTTTTTGTAGGGTTTAAACTTGTCAAGTTTTCAAAAGAATTACAAATTTTGAAACCGAATTTCGAGGCTCTAGATTTCATCTTGCCTAGCCTATTGGTAAATCCAGCCATGGTGATGGTCCCCACAGCAAATTTCTGGTCCTAATCACTCAGCAGATTGAAATAAATGGTTTTCAGCATTTATTAGCATAGATAGATATTTTAATTAAACATATAGTTCAACTTAAAGTCTGTATATTGATATTATAAATATATGTCCCATTATTACTGCATTGTGAGAAAGCTTTCCACACTATCAAGTCTATAAGGTTTTAGCGTCTTCCAATGTCTCAGATGGAAACTTCAGTCTTCATTTCGCATATTCTTTTCATTAATGCCATTAGCATTTGAAGCTTGACTGATTCCAATGTACCTTTTCCATTGTTGTTTAATGTAATATCCTAAACATGACTTCAAAATTTTTTTCTCACTTCAATCATCACATGTTTGAATACCCGAGCTGACTTCTACTGATTTGTTATTAATTTACAATTTGTTTTTATAAATTAACAGTCGTACTTGCTAAGTGTCCACTAAGTGAAAATCTACAAAAAAAAGCAGTGTTTTAACCGAATCCAAAATTATTCCGTAACTTAGTCAACCCTTCCTCCGAGGAGTTTTTGTTAAAACATCTAAATTAACTGTTAATCTTGATAGCAAACATGAGGGGCAAGGGGGAGCTGACTGTGATGATCGTATCGCTCCCCAGTCTATACCGAATAACTGTGTGTTTTGTATATGATTTTTATTGATTCAATGCTTGTATTCTGGTTGACAAAATAAATCTCCCCCTCGCATTCAGTCATGTTTTTTAACCTAGTTACGAGACCGGTATTGTACAATTATAGGTTGGAGATATTCATCTTTTTTTGTATACCGGTACCGTACAACTTGTCCTGCCTAGTGGCAAGATGGCCAACATTTTTGATCGTGGGCCTATTTCAGTATTTACTAAATAATTTAGTTTTCACCTCTTGCAGCCTTGGTACGGTACCGGTAGTTTAAATAACACGTCAGCATACCTTCAGTCAATGATTGCTAGCTGTACAGGTATAAATGCGTAAAACCAGTAAACAAACGTGATAGAAATGGTACGGGTTATAGATTGTCAATGTTAAACGCTTCCAGTACCGGACGGACACGGACCCAAAGCGACATTAGGGTCGCATTTGCAGCGCATATCCCACAGAGCACGGCGCGTTGGCAGAATCGCATGGTCTAGTGAGAATGACGTCATCGGAAACACGGCGCTCATTAAAATTTTAATGAACGATTATTAAAAATCTTGACCATGTTTATCATGATAAAAATATCAAAAAAGACGTAAAAAAATATTCTATCCTCAAAACTGCTCACGTATACAATGAAAGATATCTTGAAAATTATAAAAAATGCAAATTTCTGCTCTGGTGATCACATTTCCCATAAGAGCTAATGTTAAAAAAATTTTTTTACATCACTTTTATTTTTTGCGCGTAGGATGGGTTTTTAATGAATAAGGTCTATTATCAAAATTAGATTTTTTCTGAGTCGATTGTGAATTTCCTCCGACTTCACAGCCTTATCAAAATAAGGTTCATTGCCAAATGTTTGAATATATATATATGTTTTTTTTTATATTTTATCGAAATTAAAATCTTCAGATATTTAGAGGTTACAGATACGAATCCGTTATTCAGAAAGTATCAAACATTTTTGTAATATAAAGGAATTTATTAAACATGAAATATATATTTGAATAAACCACATCGTCACCAATTTAAATTTATATACAATCACTCACAAACAAATTGGGTTACAATAATAAATTCAAACATTTCTTGAACACGTCTAAGAAATAAAAAATAGTTTGTTTTGTAGAAGTCTAACAATGAATGCAGTTTTATTGGAAATACCCAAGAAAAGCCCGACAGACAATTTGAATAAGTGAGCATTAAATCGTATCGGTTCAACATATAGGCCTCAGTTTTGAATTCAGTGGAATTGATTGTGTGAAGTAAATAGGAGAACATGGTCGTCTCTTTTCAATATAATTTTAAATCTTATTCCAATTATCATGCGAACATACAATCTTCCAATAGACTGATTGTAACCTATGTATCTCAGGCTTATCGTGATCTATGTATCACAGTTCGAGCGGAGACAAAACAAACCATTCATAGTTTTCTAATTATAAGTGACAGAGCCTTGTTCAGAGTGACGATTTGAAAGAACCGTCTTATACAAGTGGTAACCTCAAATGTATCTCATATGAAAATTATATACCGCATGCAGGATTCCATATGATTGTTACACTGTGGGACGTGGAAATAGTATGTGGGGGTGTAAATTAGGCTGCATGTGTGGATAACGAATTATCGTGAATAAAAAAGCCTATGGTTGTTCAACTGTGGAAAGTTTTTTAAAGTTTTAATCAATCTACTTATGTGAAAAACAGTTACTCCTAAACTCAAGTAATTTTACAGTTGCTTGTTTATCGATCTTTCAATGGGCATAGTTATAATTCATTTTCACAGATGGCTCCGTGATATACATAGGAAGGAGAAACATTATAAATCCCTTGATCATTCTGTTCTGAGTCATGGTTGACATCAACAGCAACAATTGTGCGAGATGCATCGGATTTCGGATGATCAGGTCGCCAAATATTACTTGACAGAGATATAGCTTGGCTCGTCGTTGAATACAGCTGACCGTTCTGTTGAAATAAAAAATATATTTCATGAAATATAACGATTGGCAATTTGAGAATATAGTCGAGTAAGGTTGAACCAGTAATCCTGGCCATATGATCTGACAAAGCAAAACAACCTTTCTGGTGTCCAGTAAGAAACTGAATGAAGCGTGACACCACCACGTGATTATTCTGCTCTGTCACACTTCAGTGATTACCGTTGTTGGATAATAATTGAATAACAAACACGACACACAAATCAACTTAGTTTGGATTAGTCTTCTCTGATTTAGTATCAGAGCTGTAAAGTTGAAGCGTTCCACTGGTGTAGGAGTAAACTTTTGAATCATCCGGAAACTTTAAATGGAAACGAAAGTTTGGGGTTGAATTTTTTGAAACTGGAAAACGCTGGCAAATGAATCTATCTAATCCGTAGGATTCGATTTGAACTTCTCTCCTATTCTACAATTATATGGGTTTAATCTCAAAATAAAATGTAATAGCGCATGATAATGCGGTAACAATATCCGCCATAATAATAATATATAATATTATAATTAATATTTTATAAAGATTTCATGTATGACCCCATAAACAACATGATTCAGACTCGACCTACCGTGTAAGTCATTCCCGTACGAACATAAACGCGTGTCCATCCATCAGGAATCATTGGTCGTAAATAATCTAGAACCCGGTTGTAGTGTGTGACGTCATAAATGTTAGCCAGTTTGTTATCGCAAAGAGATTCAGCGACGCTTAATGTGACGTTCTGTGCTTTGTAAACGATCGCTCGAAAACATTTCAAATTATAGACAAAGCCACATTCTGAAAGAAAAACCACAGTCGAAAAAGTTTGAAGTCAGATATTTATGAAACAATTATTAAGGAGAATATTTATTTCTACGTTTTAATTGGGAACCTTATTCATTTTATTCAGTATCATTGTCTTTTATAGTTTTTTTTTACAAGAAAAGGGTGGTGATCCCTTTAGTAGTTATGATCATACGTCATCTTATTTGAATAATAAAGGTCTCGCAAACTTACTCAGAAATAAAGTAAACGTTTCCATGAGCAGAATGCGGGAAGCCACTGATCTATTGGGGCTGAATAAATATAGCAGTAAAATATACGATTGATAATACAGGCCTATGGGACTTGAAGAATATGAGCAGGATAAATCTATAACGTACTGAATATTAGATAACTGGAATTCCTAACTATATTTTAGTTGCTTCTGTAGAGAATTCAGAGAGAATGTGTGGAACTACCGGTAATACCAGCATCTGCTTACATATCAGTAATTGCTTGTACAGGGCACATTCAGTATGAATGTGTTTCAATGCCTAGCTCTTCACGTCGCAATATTTGTTTGTGTAGAATGTTGTTCAGAGTGAAAGTATGAAAACCGGAATGTTTTGTTCAGCAGGCCAGTGGTAATGGATCACGAGACACACATGGCCCGAGTTCATGAGAGAGCACTGGCTGAATTTAATTTTTGATCGTAGGAAACGAAGGCAACAGGGTATTCGCTGAGTAATCGCTAGTAATCTGGAAAGAGTCTGACGTCAAAGCTGCGCGCTGGCAACAAGAATGAATACGGTGGCGATAGGGATGAATATATATGTTCCCAACCACCATTTAAAAGGACGCTGACTTAAAATTGAACCAGATTAGGGTTAGGCCATGATTTCATTCCAAATTTCCCTATTTTAGTTCTATTGCGAGTTCAGAGACTAACCAAGTAACTCCCGTAGTATTTGTACCGGGAATTATGGTATAACCCGTACCGGGTACACATACTACGTTCCGGCGTCTGCCATCTTGGTTTATATCAGGGGCCGCAGGACGATAGTTTGCGGCGCCCGCCTTGGTATGAAAGTTTAATGTTAGTGCGGCCCGTAAGTCACTCAGCTCAGTTAGAATGATTGATTCATTTGATATATGATCAGGACAAGTAGAGCAAAGCAAAATATTCAATAATCCATCCAGCGAAAGGAATATGCGGTACGGTAACCTACTAGTACCGTACCTGTAGGCATGATATTCGATTGGCCTTTGACCCCGAAGAAAATTTTCTTATACTTCACCATTGCAAATTATTGGTGCTTATTTTAGAGGTGGCTTCGCGAGTTGAAGCCTATAAACTGGGATATATGTTTCACGTCATCAATTCGATTCAAAATATTCAACAACCTGTTTTCCAACAGTACCGGTAGAGAAATTTAACCTAGTCTATCACATCTATTTCTAGACTAATTTTTTATTAGAGCAATTAAGCTACGACGTCCAAGCAATCAGAATGATCATTGAGTTCTTTGATTCATACTTGAATTTCTGAAACACAACCAAAAACTAACAAATAGCATGCAAAAACAAGATAATTCCATATAAACATGCCTAAAAATCTTTCTGAGTGACAAGTGTCTGAGCGTTTGCGAAAAAGTCTATTGTTACGTCACTTATTGCGTCCTGCTGATTAGCCCATGTTACGGAATAAGCAAGGAAGTAGATGCTCGGGGAAAGGTCCATCGCGATATTACTTCCATTTATGTTTTTGACATGTTTTGCGTATAGAAAAAACAAAGAAAAGATATAACTTTTTAAGTTTAATGATTTTATTGTGAAAAACCCGATGCGGCCCGGACTCACTAAGGTAAATTGAGTTTGAGACCTCTGCTTTAGATACTATGGGAGTACTTTGCAATGTACCGGATGTTTGCAATTCATATCGCTATAATTCCGTACTTTTATGTCTGGAGAATTGGATAAATTTAATCCGAGTAAAACTATAACAATGGCGTGGTCATTACGTAAGCAATTTTGCCGTAATTACGGAATTTATTTCGGTCGTGCAAGCCTATGGCCAATTCCCATTTAAATGGCTTCCGTCATAGAGGAATATTGGGCTTCCATATAGGCAGCAAGTTAGGAATAGGGATGGATATATGGCTCCAATCCATTTTAATGGCCTTCTTCATACATGTGCTCTCAAAGCCATGTCAGAGGAATCATACACAATTTTATGGTCACGATGGCCTTGCGGTAAAAGAGTTAAACACAGCTGTGTCTGTATCTCACATACAAGGATATATGATGAACATATGACCCCAATCGCTATTTGACTGGCCTCCTGCATACAGGGCTATTTGGATGTCATATAGACAGAAGGCTAGGAATAGGGATGGATATATGACATTTCGACAGCAGGTTAGGAGATGGAACGAATATATGACACCAATCTCTATTTAAATGGCCTATTCCATACAGGGCTACTGGGTTTCCATATGGACACCAGGTTAGAAATGGTAATGATTGAATAATCTTAATCACAAAAGAAAAAAACTCACGAATGCACACTGGTGCTGTAGACCATGAACCGTCAGCTTTGCATGCTCCCGTCTGCCCCCCTTCCAAAGTGGAATCATTGCTGCAAGAGTAACTGACCACCTGATCCTCACTGTACAGGTCTTGCTCAGGAGAAATTGTTCCCTTCTCAAGATTTAGCTTAGCACAAGGTGTAGCTACATAAAGAAACGATAAAAAAGTTTCAATCGCAGAGTATTTGTTTGTGAAATGTTTCGTCCCTTCAAACATGTTTTTGTGTAAACAGTCCAGCCATTGATACACACCCACTGCAAACAAGGCTTCGTGCAATCAGCCATTGATAATTTTTACTGGAATCTTACTTACTTACCTAGACTATAACATTCGGAAGAGTTCAATTTTGTTATGTTGTCTAACTCTACATTCCCGGATGCCTCAAGCTCAAGTTGGACCTGAATTAAATGAAAAAGATTGTGAAGTTTTAGCAGGGCTGCAAGGTAGAGTCTAGAACAGGAGTGGGCAAGGTTTTTCGACAAGGGGTGGAAATATTTGCCCCATCTAGACGAGCGGGGCCACGTAATAGTGACGTAAAAAGTTACATTTAATAAAAATATTTACAACATTTACGAAAGCAAAGTTTAAAATCAATGAACCTTATGCTAAAACTAAGTATAATCGCAATCTCAACGAACTCCTTGAGGTATTTTTAGCTGAAACGCCAAAATTTGAGCTTAGTTTGGTTGTGGCAACATCAGGCGAGCAAGATTAAATGACAACAGTCTGGATTTGGCCCGCGGGCCGTACTTTGCCAATCCGTCTTTGAACGTATCGTAATTCCAAGTGGATTCCCACAAAGTCAAAAAATCTACTTTTGAGATTTATTCTTGCGGAGAGGAAAATTGGTAATATGTGTTACCTGTCTGTAAATAGATTCTAGAAAAACTCCAATTATGCAGTAAATGATTATAACCCTCTGCGCGCTGATGATGCTCTACCTGGACATGGGAAAGAAATTTGGCCACTTAGACCGGCTGGCCAAGTAAAAAGTTACATTTTATGAACAACATTTACAGTTACAAAAGCAAAAAATAATTTACTCAAATTTTAAACAAATTCCTTGAGTTATTTTCAAGCTAAAAGATCAAAGTTCAGTTGTGGCAGCATCAGGCGGGCCGAATTGAATTACCCAACGGGCTAGATTTGACCTGCGAACCGTAGTTTGCCCATGTCAGAGCTACACTATGCTCTACCAAAATTTTAAAAAGCTTTCGCGTTATGTAGGATGTTATTCACATCCAAAGCAATTCCGATTTAATAAGATTTTTGCTGAAAAATATGCTGCAAACCTGCGTATCTGTAGAGTTTACTTTCTTTAAAATGAATTTTTCGGTTTTCCAAGTAGTCGAGGCAGAAAACGGTCAAATTTCTTTGCTAAAAATTACAAAACATATCATTGTTGCCTTCACATAGACGTCCAAAATAAATCAGAATTAGTCATATTCTGCTTTTTCCAGAAACCTCATTTATATATAATTTAGCTCTTTTTCCGAGCACATCAACTTTTACTGCCTCAAGTCTCTTGCCAATCAGTATTTACTATTCGAAATGCACCGCTATAGTTATTTGAAGTTTCAGCAGCTCTTCACACTCACAGGTGATCCTCAGAGCATGTTTTATTATTTTTTTCAATAATCTAAATTAATGAATTTCAAATTCCGTTAATCGTTTTAAAAAATAATATTTTTTTCACTGTACAAAGCCCGCTTTGGAGTGAAATCGGCGAATAGTCGGATAAAAAAAATATATGCATTGTTAGCTACTCACGTTACATTTCCATTGTGAGCCTTGGCCACCAGTTCTCCATCAGATGTCCCTTTTATGTCAACACTCATGCATAGTTCCTCATTTACCAGTGAGAACATAACCTAGAATGAATTAGAATAAAAAATGTGAGTATATCTGGTGGGAGAACTGGGATAGAGCTTGAGTATTTTTCAACGAGCAAAGTTACAGACACACACTCAGAAGTAAAAGTGACTCATTTGGAAGTAAAGTTACAGGCACTCACTCAGAAGTAAAGGTGACTCATTTGTAAGCAAAGTTACTGGCACTCACTCAGAAGTAAATGTCACACTCATTTATAAGCTAAGTTACAGGCACTCACTCAGAAGTAAAAGTGATTCATTGGTAAGCAAAATTACGGACACTTACTCGGAAGTGAAATGACTCATTTGTAAGCAAAGTTACAGACACTCACTCGGAAGTAAAAATGACTCATTTGTAATCAAAGTTGCGAGCACTCAGAACAGTGGTTCTCAACCTGTAGTACGCGTACCACTAGTGGTACCTACACTAGTGGTAGTGGTACCACGCGTACCACTAGTACGCGGGAGCTTTTCAAGTGGTACGCGAGCAGTTTGAATTATTGCAACAATTAACCTTTCAGTTGGCTAAAATATCCGGCAACGCTTTATCTTCTTTACTGTATATATTTGTCGAAGAGCGTTTATAGATGTTTCCCTAACCATCAGTTTTCTTGTTTATTTCCGTAATCATTACCAATTAGCAAAAAGTCAATAATGACGCAACACGTAACAATTGCAATTTTTGCACTCAGCCGCTCAGACACTTCTGTCGCTCAAACAGATGTTCAAGCATGGTTGCAAACATTACCTCATTTTCGTAGTTTTGAGTGAATCTGTCAGTTTTCAGTCGTGTTTCAAGAAAATAATAGTGAATTAATTAACTCAATTGTCATTATGTCTTCCGCGGAGCTTTACTTTAGTTGCAGTGATCGAAATTGAATATCGCGAATGCTGCGATGGACAAGGTTAAACTTAGCTATATCAGTACCTGCAAACGGCACACGGTTGATTAATTTTAATAAAAATTATGGTTTCAAACACGTAAACCAGTTTATATGCGCCAACATACCAAAACACTCTCAGAATAAGCATAAAGTTTGCAATAGTAAAGTATAAGAGTAATTTTTCCGGGGTCAATGGTCGGGGAAACGTCCATAGCACTGGCGCGCTATCGGTCCTTGTTCTTAGAGATCGCCCTCGCCCGCTATTGCCCACCTTAAATGAAGCAATACAGGCATGTTTTTATTCGTTTTGCGTGTTACGCCACAAAGGATGTAGTGCCACATTATAAAATACACACATAGCATGTTTCTTGTGTCTTTTTCCCCACGCCAAAAAAGAAGCTTTGTGGGTGGTACGCGGCCATAGTAAAAAACAGTAAAGTGGTTCGCGGTCAGTATAAGGCTTAGAACCACTGACTCAGAAGTTAAGGTGGCTCATTTGTAGGCAAAATTACAGGCACTCATTCAAAAGTAAATGTGACCCACTTGTAAGCTGAGTTACAGGCTCTCACTCAGAAGTAAAGGTGACTCCTTTGTTAGCAAAATTGCAGGTTCGCAATTAAAAGTTAAGGTGACTACTTTGTAATCAAACTTACAGGTACTCACTCAGAAGTAAAAGTGACTCATTTGTAAGCAGAATTACAGGCTCTCACTCAGAAGTAAATGTGACTCATTTGTTAGCAAAATTACAGGTTCGCAATTAAAAGTTATGGTGACTACTTTGTAATCAAACTTACAGGTACTCACTCAGAAATAAAAGTGACTCATTTGTAAGCAGAGTTATAAGCACTCAATCAGAAAGCATTTCATATAGAAACAATACCTGTAATGTCCTCATCTCTGTATTCTCTCTGAAATGTTCCATTAACTCTTGTGTAGCCGCATGAAGGGTTGGTTGGAGACTCAAAATTACATGTAAGGTCGACTGAAATACACAAAATAGATATTTAGGGCCTTGTATTCTGGCATAAACTGAATATTATTTTATTGTGAACAAATTCACAAACGACATCAGATTTAAACAATTTTAACACCAGCTCAGCTTTGAAGTTCAGAGATAAATTAATGTCGAAATGCCAGACTTTCAATGGTGACAAGTCAAAATTATCAATGAAAACTCAAAAAGAAAGTTTTCTAAAAATTCATAACAGTCTATTTATGGAAGCTTGCATGAATTGGACTTATGAAGTGTAAATTTCTTTTGAATAAGAGTCAGATTTTGATTGGGAGTTAGTTCTTTTAAGCTAGGATTTTTAGTAGGGCCGATTCATCACAAAGGGGAGAGGAAAACCAATGAGACGGTTCAATCATACTGCAAGTCCCATGTGTGGTCCTACCAGTGCATGTTGGATTTGAAAGTAGTGAACTAGTTATTTGTTGTAGATACACGGAATTGATGGTGAGGAAGCCGTATACGACCACCAGTTACGTTAACCACTTTATTATAGTAAGGAGTCAAGAAATCCTCTCGCACATAATTGTCCGTTATTGGATTTCAAATGGAAAACCACACAAGATAATTGGAAGTGCAATTACGAAGAAATATTTCAAACTTAGCACGAGCCACCAACCACTGAACAACTTGAAGTTTCGGAAATTACCCCCTAATACACAGCCCTATGTCAACACTTACCTACGCAAGTGGGCACTTCCCCCCAGAATCTAGTTTCTTCGCATTTTACGATGTTTGATCTTTGAAGAACGTATTCAGCATTACATGAATATTCGATTGTTTGACCAAACTCTAAGGCAGGTGCGGTCCTAGTGTTTACAGTCCCGTTGTCTGGAGCGTTGGATGCTGGTGCTGGTAAAGATACCAGACCCCGATTTCTCGAGTCGAACGCCGAAACGACAGCACCAAAGGGCACAGAGCGAGGCTACGCCAGATTACGGACGCCATCTTATGGCAATTTTGTTCTATCCTATATTAGGGTGCCTTGCGGGGATAAAGAAAGTATTTTTTTATAAAATAAATCGTAGGCGAACACGTTGATATCTTAGCAAATACGTTTGGTGTTTTTTGAATGTTTTTCAAATATCGCTTCAAAAAAGGCGCTAGACAAGGCAGTTACTAATACATAAGAAACTACCCTTCTTGGAAGTGTCGCAATTTTCCTTGTTCTGCACCTCAGGTGCTAAGGAATTTCTAATAAGGATATCTAAGGCGTACTAAAGAGCGTTTAGGGGAGAAATATATTCCGAATAAAAACGAGAATAAGGAGGCCACACCAACCTGTACTCTGTTCGACTTTTGTAGTTTGAGGGCGCAAAGTAGACAGAAAGGCTTCCTTAGTTGACCACGGGGATGTAGCAGGGACGATCGAAGTACGGGCAGAAGTAGTTTCCTTGTCTTTGAATCCTGTGTGAAAAAGTGAGTTTATATTAAAAGTTCTCAGTAAGATTTATAGTTTTGGTTACTTCAAGGTAAAAATGAGACACTGATTGGCAATGTGAATATATTTCGAAAGTTTCCTTTTTGAGCGTTTTTGCACAATCGCCTTATTACCGATTACTATGACTAAAAAAGACCTTTCTAATATCTATTCTATTGCATGCGATACCAAATGACATAGACTTTCATACCCTGAGGAGTGGTCGTTTCTTTGACTCCTATAACAGAGGGCTGCACTGAGTTCGTCTCTGATTCTGTCATCACTTTTTCTAATTGATTGAGCTCACTTTTCATCCCGTCTAATCGTTCCGTTAAAGCTGCGAAACATAAATAAAAACAGAATTGAAATTGAGCCATAAGTATTACAATACATTTTCACTCAATTTGTTGTTATACGATTTGAATCGCTTCCTTTCTAGTTAAAAATAGGAGAGATATCAGATGGGTATTGCTAAACTACACGCTAGATGTGATTGTTAAAAAGGGCGCGATGAAAATATAAAGGAATTGAGATTTTTCTAATAAGACGATGGTACTCCAGAAGTATGCGTACCAAGATGACGGACATTGGAACGTAGTATGTGTACCAGGTTAGGGTTGGGCCATAATTTTATTTCAATATTCGAGTCCGAGGTCTAGTCAAGTGTTTTCCGTAGTATTTCTACCTAAAATTATTGCCTAACCCTAACCTTGTACACATACTACGTTCCAGTGTCCGCCATCTTGGTGGCACGCATACTTCAGCAGTACCAAAACGATTGTTTGGGGGCATTGTTTGCTGTCAGACCGTTTGACAAATAAAACATAGAAAACATAGCATACGTATTTCGAAAGAAATTATATTGTGGACACGAACCTTCCAAAGCTTTCTCTTCTTCTTTTGTGCACTGTCCTTTCTGAAATAGAACAAAAGAGAAATGTTTGCATACATGAAAATGAAGGCTGCACACCGCCTAAGTAAGGGGTTAGCTGGGCAAGTGTTCAAACAAAACAGTCAAACAAAACAGTTATTTTTGCAAATAATACTGCCTATATGCAACTACTGCTGAAGCTCTCGCCGTATTAACGTCTCTCCAAGTTGGTTTCCCGTCGCAAACCATAGGCGCCCAGCATTTCTCACCTGTTGAGAGAAAATCAAAATTAGAAATCGAGGGTGTTGTTTCGTTTAAAATAGATAAACCGAAAATATGATACTGAACTTTTTTTTTATAATGAGACTAATTCAGTACCCATTAACTTATGGCGCGCATTTGCCCATTCCATATCTAATTTTACACTGTCAAGCGAACTATTATCCTCGATGGTGATCGGTTGAATCAAATTTGAAATATTACGCCCGCCCTGGCGGAACCTACCAATGTTTAGCGGTCTTACGGGCATAAACGAGAATCTGATCGATAACTGCTATTCAATTTCTAGTTTCTGAGAATCGTTTCAATGTTTCTGGCGAACTTTGCACTCGGGAAAGTCAAATTCTCCCATAGTTTGCTGCTTTGGACTTTTCGTTTAGGTTAAGATAGTTCCGAATATTTTTGTAGTTTATTTAACATCCTTCAATGACTTTTATTCGACGTTTTATACGCTTTTCTACCCAAACGAAACTATGTGTGAACGGCCACTGATACGTAATTAACTGCTATTCTTTGAATTGGCGGCAGTCTTGTTGATTCGGCATTACCTATTCAGTTTACAATACCCTGGGTGAGGGGGTGGGTGTAAAACCAGATATTATACTACGAGATTCCAAAATAAACGAGTCCAACGTTGTGCCAATGGGCCACCACGCCCGCTAATCTACGACCATATATTCTCGTCTGAACCAATTTAAGTTCAAATCCCAAACATTTCATGATCCTCTTCCCGCAGATTCTAAAACTAAAGCGTTCTATCGCATATATTTAAAACTATATTATGATGAAGGAAAGGCAATTTAGCATGATCTACGGTATGGCAGGGAACACGCATTGAATACGGAAAATCATTTTTTTTGGTATCAGTGACGGTCTCCCTTTTCGGGGTGCAATGAAGATCTAGTTAGATTTTCACTGTTACTAATATGATCTCTAACGCAATCACAACAGAGCATGCACGGCTATACTAACCTTTAATCAATGGGAATGCCCCGATGAACATAAGAAGAATGTATGGAATCGGAATCTTCATTTCGAATTCAAGAATTAAGTCAACTTTGCTTCAATGAAAGTCGATTTTCAAACAGCGTAGGTTAGAATGAAGCTTCAGTCTATTCGCATCGGAATATATCCTATGCAAGCTGGCTCACTACTTTATAGCGGAAAGAGAACTTGTTTTCTCTCGTTTAAGTTTCGGGGGATGTGTTGCGCCACAGAAAAGAGATTCTGGGCTTCTCTTTCTATCTTTATGAAACGAGGACGACGGCGACTCTGATGACAATTTTATTCAAACTACTTCATACATTTCTAATAAAACTGAGATAATATAATTACAAACTCATGAAAATATCGTGATTTGGGGACAATCAGAACGCTGGATTTTAGCTCTGATTGAAATTTAAATCGGCATTCAAATTGAAATATTTCTCTGAACTGAGATGCCCGAGATACACACCGAGATGCCAGGGTTGTGTTAGTTTAATAACGGCAAATGTTTCGAACGCTCATTTCCTGAAATCAAACAAGTCAAATAAGTTGAAAACAAATTGAACTGGTTAAAATATTATTTATATCGATGACTCATTGTTGAATCAGAAATATCAGTGATTATTGTTGTGTTATGCAACGTGTCCTTTCTCTGCTCATGTCCAATTGCTGATACTGTGAATAGCTATTTGTTTGCCGTTTATATAACATTATGTAAAAAAATTTAAGACTGAATATATATGTCAAGGACCTGATTATGATATTCCCCAAAGCACTTTCTAGATTTCTCTAAATGAGACAACAAACATGATAATGAAAAAATACCGCGATTCAAGGACATAAAACACTTTGGGCCCTGGCTATGATGACAATTTTAATCCAAGTACTTTCTGAAGTTCTCTTAAAACTGAGATAATACACATACAGACTCATGAAAATATGGAGATTCAGGGACAAAGAGTTTGCTGTATTTCAGCTCTTCTTTAAATTTTAATTGAAATTATTTTCTTATATTTCGGATTCAAAATATCAAATATAATTAATTTCAATTTGATTCGAATATTTAACTTGTTTCGGACGTCTGAACTAGTTGGCAGATGGGAACAAACCAGGCAGGAATGATACTAGGAACAATCACTTTCCAGTCTTGGCGAAAATTTCCGAACCTCGATTCCATGTCGAGTCAATCCCTGTGTTTTGTCTTATAGGTGGTTGGTTGCGTCCGAGTTATTTCATCCAGGTAACTCAAGTCAATTCAGGTCATTGATTGATTGTCATTTGAGCCTTCACAGCGCTGCTACTTTCTCGTTGCAATATTTGAGATAAGCTATATTGTTAAAATAAATTTCAGGGGAAGGATATTCACCCCGTATAGAGGGGATGTAGGAAAATCACGGTTCGTAGTGATACATGCACAATTGCTGATAACTTTAGCCCACATTTCAATTTTTTTTTATTTTCTACTAATAATAAAAACATTATAACCAAACAATACAATTCAATCAATGTCTTGGTTGTCGACGCAAGTGGTTTTCAAGCCTTTCGGTGGAGCGTTGATATTTGAAATGTAATATTTGGTTTTATGGTTAGAATGTGCAAAATCTGATGACAGGGATATGCTAGTTTAAAACGGCAAAAGTTTCAAACGCTCATTTCCTGAAATCAAACAGGTCGAAAAAGTTGAACAGGTCAAAATATTATTTATTTCGATTACTCACTGTTAAATCAGAAATATTAGCAATTATTGTTGTGTTATGTAATTTTGCTTTTTTTTATTACATTTTGTTTGCAATCTATATAACACTATGTTGAGTAAATTTAGCACTAAATATACCAGTGAAGGACCTGATTATGATATTAACCAAAGCATTTTCCAGATTTCTCAGAAACTGATACAACACACATGATAATGCAACAAAATACCGCAATTCAATGAAATGTAACACTTCGAGCCCTGGCTATGAAGACAATTTTGATCAAAGTACTTTCTACAGTTCTTTTTAACTGAAATAACACACAAACAGACTTATGAAAATATCGTGACCCAGGGACAAACAGCACGCTGTATTTTAGTTCTACTTGAAATTTTAATCGAAATTCTGTATTTCTCTGAAAACTGAGAAATTGCGTTGAATTACTGTGGTTCAAGGACGAAAACAAGCTGAACTCTCCTTTTTTCAAAGTTGGTGATCACAAGTGGCTTTTGCCCTAACAGAAAACTCTGGCGATTTATTCATTTCGTTCGTGAGTGAGTTTTCGTAAATTAAAGGAAATCGTTTTAGGTGACGCAATGTAAGATTTCAGGTGTTAAAATGACGGATTTAAAATATCGAATATAATTAATTTTGATTGATTTGGATATTTGATTTGTTTCGTACCTCAGAATCAGTCGGCAAATGGGAAGAAGCCAGACAGGAATGATACTCCAGTCTTTGCAAAAAACTCTGAACATCGAGTCCAAGTCAAGTCAATAGATTAAGCTTTCACAGCGCTGTTACTTTTACGTTGCGGTATATGATATAGGCTTCACTGTGAAAATAAATTCCAAGGGGGGGGGGGGGGGGGGGTTGATACATTCACTATTGCTGTTAAATTTAGCCTAAGTTTCGAACGAATTTTATTTTCTATTATAATAAAACATGTTCAAATGGTAGAAAGCAAACGATATAATTCAATCAATGTCTTAGATATCAATGCAAGTTGTTTTCAAGACTAATAAAGGCAAGTCTGATAATGGGAAATTAAAATGAAAGTGTGGAAGTTTTAACAATATCGGCAAACATAGACTCTCGGATTTGATTGGGAACTCGCGGAACCCTTGAGCTGTACTGGCGGAACCCGACGGTTCCAACCGTTTTTTTAAGAGACCGAAATTTTCCAGAAAATAATTTTTGTAAAAACCTCACAATCCAATATATGCTCAAATAATGAACGGCATTGTTGTGCTCCTGGGGCCGCATTTTGAATGACTCAAATAAGTAACTCAAGGGACTTAAATGACTCAAACAAATATTTTAAAAAATCATTCATTTTATCAAAAATCACTTCAAAATGAGAAAGTCGCAATTATTCGCAATTAGTAAATTTTTGAAATCGTGGCGTGGCTTTACTTGATAAAAATGGATGCTGCCAAGTTTTTATGCATTTATACTTCAATCCTGTACAATGACAATTATTGGGCAACACTTCAATACCAAATACAAATTAAACTCTAAAATTTATCAAAAAGTGAAATTGTTGAGTTATGATGATATTCTCAAATAGTAAATGGCATGTCTACAGCCACAAAATTAAATGGTTAGTATAGACCAGGGGTGGGCACAATTTTTTAGTATAAGAGCCGCATGCTGCAAGTCAGAACTTTATAAGAGCCGCAGAATTTGTGAATTTATTATTATTAGAATACCAGGAACAGAAAAGAAATTTACACATGAGTCTAATAACAATAAATAAATAAACAAGAGAGCTATGCTCAAATATATGAACATGCAGTGTATTTTGCCAATTTCCGAAAATAATATGCGAAAACTTTCCAGTATCGGGGTAACTTCGTTATTCCCAAATCAGGTCCCACAATCCACGTCGCTAAATTCCCAGATCAGGTCCCACAATCCACGTCGCTAAGCACCAGATCCACCGGCAAACGCCGAGCGTGGGATCAGCTGATGTGCGTCCGCAGTACGTTCGGGACGTCATAGGCTAGCCAAGAAAAAACAAATCCCACAATGCTAACAGAAATATTTGAAATCACTAAAAGTAATAGCCCTCTAGAGAAATTCCATCTTCAACCAATATAAATCTTAAGGAAATTAGACCAGTAATCAAGGAGAAAATATATTTTTAAGGTTTTCCACTAGGTGTCCAAAAATGCAAAACGATTCATAGATCCACTACGTGTCCAATAATATTAAAAAGTATTTATTACGAGGCCATATCAGGAGACTTGCCGACTTTATTCTGACTTAGTAGCTTAGGGCAGATTAAGCACAAAGGTCTATTTTCCTGACTGTTAAATGCGTATTCTTCTTCCCATTCTGACTTGACAACTCTGTTTTTATTTTCGTTTTTTAATTGATGACACATCGCACAGTAACTTAGACTAACTAACCGCAATAAAGCTGCAATACCGCCGACGCATCAATAAGCATTGACCATTGGGACGAAAGATTTGCTGACTTGACTAACTTAAATGCAACGCTACAACGATTTTCATACTAAAACATAATTAGTCTTAATCATTGACGAAAACTTCTTTTCAACTTCTAATAGATTAAAAAAGTTTACATTAAAGTTTTTCTCTTAGTTAAAATTTTGTTAATAATTTATGTTAGCGAGAAGAGCCGCACAAAAAGTCTCGCGAGCCGCGGTGTGCCAATCCCTGAGCTAGAGAGTTGAGGTCTAGCCTAACAGACAAACACGTAGAAACCCTGGTGTTTTTAAAAGGAAATGCTCATATATGACTGCATGACATAATCATTTTCATTATGTTTTTCTACCATGTTCACAAAATTTTCTTCTTTCACATCATTGTAAAATTTCATTAGCACAATGTGTTTTGTACTACTCACTGTTTTGGCACCCCTTGTGGAGCAATTAACTGGATTTGCGTTAACATTTCATGTTTTCAAATCAGCTTGAAGTGCTTCCTTGTTTTGGATTTAGTCCTGGGAAATATCTCTTATTATAAATCCTTGTTACAATAAAAAAAATCGATGTGTATTAACAATGCCATGTGTTATTGTTTGTGAGAACTTTGTTTCGTTTCGATTTCGCTCAGCTGTACCCACAGGGTATACCAAGATGCAGGAAAGAAGTAATAGGCGGCCGAGGGGGAAAGGAAAAAGACAGACAATAAGAAGAGGCAGAGCGTAAACAAAGAGAGGAAGGCCGAGCAGGCCAGGAGGAAGCAGCAAATGGGCAAGGACAGGGGCAGCGGCATAGAGGCCACTCGAAACAAAAGCAAACTGTCAAGGGAGTCAGCAGAGCGAGCAAAAAAAATATGGACCAATCCAATGGCAACAAAGCAGCATACCAACCAGTCAATACAGTGAGCAAATCAGAAAAGAAGTCAGAGGTACCAGACAGGCATAATTAGTAGTAGCCGCAGCGCAGGCAAAACGTCGCTAAATTTTAGTCCGCGTTCTTAGCAAGTCCAACAAAAAGTCCAATAAAGCTGGCAGCAGCATAACAACCAGCCAATACAGCGAGGAAATCAGAAAAGAAAACCAGATGTACTAGACAGGCAAAATTAGTAGTAACCACAGCGCAGGCAAAACGTCGCTTAATGTTAGTCTGTGATACTAGCAGGTCCAACGAAAGAGTTTGTTTCAGGTATGGCATTGGGGAATGAGGCCGACGAGCGAAACATATTGATGATGGGCGTGGTGGACAAAAATAATTATAACCGACGATAATGAAAATGGACGCACAGTCTTCAAGCAGTGAGCAGCGTTACCAACCACCAAAGATGCAGTTCAACTGGTAAAACCCAAAACGGCAGTGTAAAAAAAACTGTATAATGTCAATAAATAAGAGTGAATGGAAATCGAAATCAGCAAGGCAAACAAAAATTGACATTAATCAGGCTCGGTCTTAAGTAAAGACAAGGAGGAGAAGGAAATAAAAAATGAAATATTGTAAAATAAATGAAGATGAGAGAAGCAGAAAGTTTCAAATACTGTGAGTCCCAAAAGAAAATGAAGAAAAAGGCCGCAAGCAGTCTGCAACTAGAGGAAAGCAATGACGTTGATGAACTTAGCAGCGGGACACAAGAAATTAAATAGAAATCCACCCCTGTGATATATCAGTGATTTTCAATCAGGGTTTTGCGGCACTCTAGGCCAAACACATAATCGTATGCACAGGTCTTATTGCAACAGTAGCCGTAAGCGATTCTTCTATTTGTGCTAATTTTACATTTAGTTATTAAATTCGCAGAACATTTCTCGTTAAAAATTACTCATTGTTCTCGCGACTCATCGTTTAGTTGAGAGATCGAGGTACAAACAGGATTATTCGGCGCAGTGTACCACGAATTGTAAGAGCGGAAATATATTATTTACACAGTGAAGAATAGCGTAATTGCTTTCACAGAAATAGCGAGTATGTTGGTAAGCTTCCATTATCTCGTTGTCAACACCTCAATTCAGGTGTGCAACAGGTGGGCCACAACCCGGTCCACCAAGCCATTTAGTATGGACCTTGTTACTACTCAGATTATATCCTAATCCGACCGTTTCAGTTCGAAAAGGCAATCTCATGGATGACAATACACAATGATTTTTGTTCTTTTCCTTGCGTTAAATATTTCACTGTTTTGAGCGACGTCTGTATAACTGCAAGGCTACGCGATAGCCGCATTTTTTCCACAACCCAGATTTAACTCATTTATCAACATTGAACAGCTGTTGGAACAGTTGGCTCCACTTCCCAGCTAAAACAAGATGTAACTTACAACAACCGTGGAAGATTTGGATCTTTATTACAAAATTCCCGCCAAAAAACACCACCGTTACCGCCTAAAATAAGCAAATTTGTAATCAGTTATGGTTAGGGATGCAGATTGTGATAGTAGTTCAAATTTTCAAATCTTTCTAACCCTAACTGAATAATTACAAATTTGTTATTTTAAAATGTGGCGGGGGAGTTCTTTTCAAATCTCATATTTTTGCATTAGAGGCTTGGGGGGTCTTTGGACAAAAGATGCGAATTTTTTATCAATAAAAACCACAGATTATTGGAGGTTAATTAATTATTACTCTCACACTATGTCATGTAAGCACCCTTATAGCAGTTGCTACTGACGCATAATATATACCAGCACCGTTCGCGAAGTAAAGTATGTAACTGTAAACATTCGTAACCTTTGCAAAACATTTTGGAAATCCAAGAACGCTTATACGCTAAATGTATTCGAATTTTCAAACGTTCACATAAATTATGATTTCAAAATAACCTGTCAAAATTGAAAACTTCAAATCATCAGAACTTCGATTATTCGTTTTTTTAAATAACATATTGTTAGAATATAATTTTCAAATTTATTTCATTGGACGAACCAGACATGTTATGATTCCATTTAACACGGTAGCCGCGTGGTGTCCCTATTGAGCTACTATAAAAACCTTAAACATTATGTACCACAAGGTGGCATAAACTAGATTTATTTAAACAATAATTTGTTAAATGTTAACATTGTATAACGGGTTAAACATGTTGCTTATTTTAGATTCTTCAGTCCTTCTGCTTTGTATCTTAATAATTTATCTGTTACAAACATAAAACTAGAATGGTTTCTTTGTTATATGTCAGTAGTTCCTTTTATGGCTCATGGCTCTGAGAACTCATGGCCTCGTGTTTGTCATCACAGTAGTATTTATTGTGTTATTCTTATTGGTAGATTCCGAATTGCTCAATAAAATGAAAACACCCTGTGAAATAGCCTTATCAAGCAATAAAACTGGAAAGAACGGGGAACGGGAGAAATTAAAATCTGTTTTGTGTCTAGCATTGTGGCCCCCTGCAACTGCTCTGTGGCGCTGTTGAAGGACCGTGCCCCCCTTCAGGTTGCGAATCACTGCTATATGTTCAAGAAAAGGAATAGTGAATTGATTTGCTATTGTTGGGTCGTGGAGTATCCACGGAAAAAATGTTCATCATTTTTCTGTTTGCAATTTTTTTTTTCTGTTTTCTCCAAAACGCAATTTCAATTTTTCTTGAAGTTCGAATCAAAATTTGATTTTCTGGAAATTTGAGTGCTCAGAGATTACGCCTGTAAAATAAATGTCTTATTTGGACAATTTGGATAGAACTTTTTTTTAATTTTAATTTTCCGAATAAGCTAAAGTTTTGGTTTTCTGGGAAATAAATTTGATCTTTATCGTTTTTAAAATACATCGATAAGGTTTTGCAATACAATTTTGTTCACACAAATTAGCAATTAATATTTCTGCACTGAAAGTTCAAATAATTTTCATGAATTTCATTTGTTAGGTTCAGTTCGTGAAAAACAATTTGAACTTTAATTGACAAAATATTTTGCCGAAAAATGATAAGATCCAGAAACACATTTTAACAAATAAAATATCTGTATATGCATATTGTATGTCACACTAATTCACACACAAGAAAAATAAAAGGCAAACGAAATGATATTTTTGCCATGTTTTGAGAGCCCGGGGGCATACAAAATATAAAACTTGATTTGTTTTAATTTTGATAAATTTCTAAGATTTCATTATATTTTATGCAAGACACATTGAAATTTCAAAATATTTTTCAGCTTTTTAAACTCCTAAAAAACCAGGAAAACATCCGATTTAAAGGCGTGATTCAAAACAATTCAAACATATAAAATACAATAGCAAATATAATAACAATATCATCAATCTTTAAAATTAACACACAAGAAAATTAAAATGTGAACAGGGCTGTGAGTAATAAAACTTATGCATTGTAAAGGAAAGACAATGCTGTAATTGATTTCAGTTTTGATAACATTCTGATAAAATTGAATTTCCTATATTTCATTCAGGTCACAATAAAACTTTAATTTAACTAAAATCGAAAAATATGTCAAATTCAAATCAACAAACATCAACAAATTGAAAAATCGAACCCAAAAGTTTGGGTAACTAAACCTGATAGTTGTGAAAGTTTTCTCAGCAAAATTTGATTTTCCGTGAGTTCGAGTGAACAATGCGACATGCTCGATGATTACCCCTGGAAAAATTTTGTCTTACTTAGACAATTTGGATAGAACTGTATTTAAATTCCTATTCTCCGATTAAGCTAATTTTTTTATTTTTCTGAGAAATAAATTTAGTCTCCGTCGTTTTTGAAAGACATTAATAACGTTTTGCAAGACAATTTTATTCACACAAAGTAGCAAATAACGTTTCTGCATATAGAAATTGTATATCACACTAATTCGCACACAAGAAAAATGAAAAGGGAACCATGCCATGTTTTGAGAGCACGAGGGGGGGGGGGGGTATACGAAATATAAAACTTGAATATTTTTAAGAGAAGACATTGCTGTAACTTGTTTTAATTCTGATTCTGAACAATTCAAACATATAGTGACAAATATAATAAAAAAATCATCAATCCTGATAGTTCACACACAAGAAAAATAAAATGTAAACAGAGGTGAGAGTAATAAAACTAGTTCTTTTTAAAGCGAAGACAATGCTGCAATTTATTTCAGTTCTGATGAATTTGAATTCCTTATATTTCCTTCGAGCCACAATACAACTTTAATTTAATGAAAATCGAAAAACGTGTCGAAAATGTCAAATGTAAATCTAAAATACAAATTGAAAACTCGAACCCAAAAGTTGGGGTAAATCAACCTGATATTTGTAAAAGAGTTCTCAGCTAAGATCTTCTAATCTATGTACTTCAATCTGGGAGAAATATATTCATCGAAATGTATGGACATAGCGATTGATATAATAAGATAACATCGACAATATGGGCAATTGGGCTCATCGAAAATAAATGTGAAAACTATGTGTAAATTATTTTAGTCAATGAGAACTCTAAAAACAATTATCCTCGACACAGCTTTACCTCAAAATGCTTTTAACTGAGAATCGACCTTATGGAAAGGTATCCGTCGGCAAAAAGTTAAAATAGCAAAAACAAAAGAAATTCTGCATAATAATGAAGAAAAGTAATATAAATCCATTCCGGCCAATAATGTCTATATCAAAACCATTCTGTACTCCTGTTTTATGGTAATTTTAATTTTGAGTTTTCTATCTGAATCTAATTTGCATAAAACGATTCATCGTGAAATGACAAACTTAACTTAGTTCAGGCCTGTGGAGTCGGAGTTGAGCAAGTTATTTCATTGAAATTGCTACCCAAGAAAAGCACGACATACAGACAATTTGAATAAGTGAGCATTATATCGCATTGGTTCAACATATAGGCCTCAGTTTTGAATTCAGTGGACTTGATTATGTGCAGTAAATAAGGTAACATGGTTACCGATTCGTTGACTCGTCTATTTTTAATATAATTTCAAATTTTATCCCGATGGTCATGCGAGCATACAATCGGCTGATCGTTACCTATTTATCGCAGTTCGGGCGTGACCAAAACAAACGATTATTAGTTTTCCAAGCATAAGTGACTACCTGTGCAAAGCCTTGTTCAGGTGGAGAATTTAAAACATACTATTCTATCTTCGTGACATTTTAAGATAACCACTCATCAAAAAGAAGTATCCATAAATTAACCGTTTTATACAAGTGATACCTGGTTACCCTACATCCCAACTGTATCCCATATGAGAGTTATATACCACATTCAGAGTCTATTTACTTCATATGCTTTTCCAACTATGGGCCGTGGAAAAAGTGAGTCAAGCTGCATGTCTAACTAACGAATATTCGGGAATTTAAGAACATATGCTTATTCTTCTGTGGGAATAGTAATTTAAAATTTTAATTAAGCTATCGAGGTGAATCACAATAACTCTTAAACTCAAGTAATTCTACGGTTTTTTTGTTTATCAATCAGCCAATGGATAGAGCTACAATTCATTTTCACAGATGGCTCCGTTATATTCAGCGGAAGGAGGCATATTATAAATCCCTTGATATTTGTCTGTCTGGTTTCGCAGGACAAGAACAACAACAGTTGTGGACGATGCATCGGAATGCGGATCAATAGGATACCAAACCGCAGTTGGCAGAGACATAGCTTGGCCTGTCTTTGAATACAGCTGACCGTTCTGTTGAGATAAAATTTGAATTTTCATTATAACAAATAGCAGTTTGAGAATATAGTTGAGTACGACTGAACCAGTAATCCTTGTCATATGATCTGACAAAGCAATACAAAATTATTTGCACTCTGAAACTGAAATGAAGCGTGGTACCATCACGTTAATATTCTGCTCAGTCACACTTCAGTGATTACCGTTGGTGGATGAGAATTGAATGAAATGGACACATAAATCATATTAGTTTGGATTAGTCTTCTCTGATTTAGTACCAGAGATGTGTAGTTGAAGCGTTCCACTGGTGTTGGATAAAATTGTTGAATTACTCGGAAACATTACAGTCACGGAGACGAAAGTTTGTGGTTGGATTTTTTGATATAAACTGGAAAACCCTGGCAAACGAATTTTTTAAATCCTGTCGGGAAGTCGAATTTGATATCAGCCCAGATTAGTTAGTGTTATGAATGGCCCGATTCAAACTTCTCTCTTAGGCTAAAGCTATATGAGTTTAATCTCAAGATAAAATATATTAACACATGGTAAAACGGAAACAATATCGGTCATATTATATGATGAGTTAATGAATGACCGCATGAGTAACATGATTAAGACTCGACCTACTTTGTGGATATTATAAGTCATTCCCGTACGAATCTGAATCCATGACCAACTATCAGGAATCATTGATCGTAAATAGTCTTGAAGCAGGTTGTAGTGTGTGACGTCATAAATGTTAGCCAGTTTGTTTTCGCAAATAGATTCAGCGACGCTCAAGGTGACGTTGTCGCCGCGATAAACTATCGCTCGAAAACATTTCGAATCATAGACAACACCACATTCTGAAACAAATATGACAGTAAAAAAAGTTTGAAATCCGATATTGATCAAACAATTATTAAATAGAAAATATTTTTTTGTCTCTACGTTTTGATAAACGATTTTTATTCGTTTTATTCAGAATAAGATTAACGTTTCTCTGAGCAAATTACGGGCAGCCAATCAACTGGATGAAACAGTCCGATGAGACTTGAGGTTGATATATGCAGAATAACAGTCATAACTTTTTTTGCCTTAACGACGCGAGTTCATAGACAACCGACACGATCACTAGTGGGTGCCGCGATTCATCAACAGTATCAGTGGTTGCCTTCGCAGTTTCCAATTCGCATTCAATGTGTAAAAATACACCGGGCATTTTAGAAACAATAGCTCATTGCCTATCTGCGGCTGTTTGGGATGAGACTTGTTCTGAGTAAAACCGGAAAGTTCCCTTCACTTCTGAATTAGTGCGATGACAGCAGGCCAGCGCTAATGGCTCGCGAGACACATATGGCCTGAGTTCAGGTGAGATAGCACCTGCTGAATTTAATCATATTATTCAGCGGAGGAAAAGGAGGCTACAAGGGTTTCCTCAGTAATGGCGATTAAACTGGAAAAAGTCCGGCGTTGAACCTGCGCGCTGCGTTTGACAGCAAGGTCTCGTTCCACAGCGGGAGTTGAGTGCTTGCCATCCGGTTCTACTTGGAAGCGAGTTGCCTAAAAATTCGAGCCAAAGTGGGTGGTAAACTTCGCTCAAGACTCTATAAGGTTGCAAAAGCAAACGTACCATTGGGAACAATTAAAAAGAACTTCGAAAAAGAGTTTAAGAGCATGTGAAACCACTGAGAGGCAAAAATGATGAATATGAATGGATATAGGCATCAATCACCATTTGAATGGTCTCCCCGATACATGGCTGCCATATTGACAGCAGGTTAGGAGTAAGGAGGGATATATGGTCTCAATCACCATTTAAATGGCCTCCCCAATACAGAGCTATTAGGCTGCCATATTGACAGTAGGTTAGGAATAGAGATGGTCATATGGTCCCAATTACCAATAATTGGCCATTGACTAAAAAATCTTGATGTTCTTACCAAGACCATAACATTCGGAAGAGTTCAAAGTTGTTATGTTGTCTAACTCTACATTCCCCGATGCTTCAAGCTCAAGTTGGACCTGAATGAAACAAAAATATATGTAAGTTTGAGTAGGGCAGCGAGGTAGAGTCTATAGTAGAAGTTGAGAATGCTTTCATTGAAATTGTAATTCGGAATCGAGCTTTCTACGAAGAAATCAGCAACCTGGATTCCAGATTCCCAAATGTTATAATCGAAGACAAATTTCAGACAGATCGCCAAAACATTAAGTTTACTAAGCATTCTCAACAGGCTTGCATGCGCTGAAGTTTTTGTGACAAAATTTCGGTTTGACTCAAACTTATGAAATTAAAATCAATTTTTTCTGTCAATTTGGAGTCAGTACTTGATGGATCATAATTGCGACCGAATTTTCACAGAATGAAAAGATCTACATTTGAGGTTTATTTATGCGGAGAGTAAAGCTGGCGATATGTGTTCCCTGTTTATAAACGGATTCTAAAAAAAATCTGATTATGTAAAGAAATGATTACAACCCTCTGCGGGCTGATGAAGCTACCCTTGGACCTGGGGCAGAAATTTGGCCATTTAGACTGGCGGGCCATGTATGTGCGACGTAAAAAATTACATTTTATGAACAATATTCACGGTTACAAAAGCAAAAGTAAAAAACATTTTGATCGCATTTTTAAAAAATTCCTCAAGTTATTTTCAGCTAAAATGTCAAAATTTGGTTTAGTTTGGTTGTAGCAGGATCAGGCGGGCCAGATTGAATTTCCCAACTGGCTGAATCTGACCCGCGGGACGTAGTTTGCCCATGTCAGAGCTAGACTACGCCCTACCAAAATTTTATAAAGCTTTCGCGTTTTATGAGATGGGATTCACATCCCAAGCAATTCCGATTTAAATTTTCCAATTTTAAAATTCCAATTTTTGCTAAAAGATGTGTTACAAACCTCGGTATCTGTAAAGTTTGCTTTCTTTAAAATGAATTTCTCGGTTTTCCAGGTAGTCGAGGCAGAAAACGGCCAGATTGCTTTCCTAAAAGTTACAAAACATATAATTGCTGCCTTTACATAGACTTCCAAAAAAATCAAAATCGGTTATACTTGGCTTTTTCGAGGAACCCCATCTACATGAAGTCTATTTCTCAGCTCTTTTTCCGAGCGCATCAAATTTAACTGTCTTAAAGTCTCCCGTTAATCAGCAATGTGAAATTCACCGCTATAGTTATTTATAGTTTTAGCAGCTCTTCATATTACAGTGCTTGCTAGTAGTTTTGTTCCCAGATGATACTCAAAGCAAATTTTTTGAAATACCCTAAAACAGGGGCGAGCAACCTTTAATAGAAAGGGCCAAATACAAATAACTGGGTGAAGCCGCGGCCCACACTTTTATTTAACATAGGCTTTGCTTGACAACATGACATGTTCATAGGCATAGATAATAATTTGGACCGAAATATAGGTTTTGCAACGCAAAGGGATTGGAATTCCTCAAAAGTATCAGATTAAATTAAAAATTTGTTTTGCAAGCCGCACATTAGACAAAACTGGCACTAGGCCGCGGGTGTCACAATTTTTTTTCGTGAGCCGCGATTTCTTTCTGGCGGCAGGTGGCACAAGCATGATCTAAAACACTGAATTTCAAATTCCGTTATCGGTTTATAAAAATTATAAATCCTCACTGTATAGCGGCTGCCAATACAAAGCCTTCTTTGAGGTGAAAGCGGGAAATATTTGGGTAAAAAATAAATGCAGTGTTAGCTACTCACGTTACAGTTCCATTGTGAACCTTGGCCACCAGTTCTCCATCAGATGTCCCTTTTATGTCGACACTAATGCATAGTTCCTCATTGCCAGCCAAAGCCTTGGGTAAGGATCTGATTGTACCATTACCAGCAAGAACATAACCTAGAATGAATTGGAATAAGAAATGTGAGTATATCTGGTGTGAAAACTGGGATAGGGCTTGAGTATTTTTCAACGAGCAGAGTTACAGGCACTCACTCAGAGTAAAGGAGACTCAGTTGTAAGTAAAGTTACAGGCAATCACTCAGAAGTAAAGGTGACTCAGTTGTAAGTAAAGTTACAGGCACTCACTCAGAAGTAAAGATGACTCAGTTGTAAGTAAAGTTACAGGCAATCACTCAGAAGTAAAGGAGACTCAGTTGTAAGTAAAGTTACAGGCACTCACTCAGAAGAAAAGGAGACTCAGTTGCAAGTAAAGTTACAGGCACTCACTCAAAAGTAAAGATGACTCATTTGCAAGCAAAGTTACGGGCACCCACTCAGAAGTAAAAGAGACTCAGTTGGAAGTAAAGTTACAGGCACTCACTCAGAAGTAAAGATGACTCATTTGCAAGCAAAGTTACAGGCACTCACTCAGAAGTAAAGGAGACTCAGTTGGAAGTAAAGTTACAGGCACCACTCAGAAGTTAAGGTGACTCATTTGCAAGCAAAGTTACGGGCACTCACTCAGAAGTAAAGGTGACTCATTTGCAGGCAAAGTTACAGGCCCTCACTCAGAAAGTAAAGGTGACCCATTTGTAAGCAAAGTTACGAACACTCACTCAGATGTAAAGAAGCCTCATTTGTAAGCAAAGTTACGGGCACTCACTCAGAAGTAAAGGTGACTCATTTGCAGGCAAAGTTACAGGCCCTCACTCAGAAAGTAAAGGTGACTCATTTGTAAGCAAAGTTACGAACACTCACTCAGATGTTAAGAAGCCTCATTTGTAAGCAAAGTTACAGGCACTCACTCAGAAATAAAAGTGACTCATTTGCAAGCAAAGTTACAGGCACTCATTCAGAAAGTAAAGGTGACTCATTTGTAAACAAAGTTACGAACACTCACTCAGATGTTAAGAAGCCTCATTTGTAAGCAAAGTTACAGGCACTCACTCATTTCATATGGAAACAATACCTGTAATGTCCTTAGTCCTTTCAAATGTTCCATTAACTCTCATGTAGCCGCATGTAGGGTTGGTTGAAGACTCAAAATCACAAGTAAGATCGACTGAAAGACAAAAAAGAACATTTTTAGAGACCTAGCCTCGTATTCTGGCCTAAACCAAATATTATTTTACTGTGAACAGGGCTGTAAAGTCAGATGAAATTCACAATCGACATCGGGTTAAAAACAATCTTGACTTTGACTCAGGTTATAAGTCCAGAGATAATCAAATGTCCTAATGTCAGACTTTCAATGGAAACAAGTCAAAATTATCAATAAAAACTCAAAAGGCAGGTTTGCTTATAATTCATAACAGTATATTTAGCCAGGCCTGCATGAATTGGACTTGAGAAGTGTAAATTTCATTTGAATAAGAGTCAGATTTTAATTGGGAGTTTGCTAAGTTTTCAAGATCGGATTTTTGGTAGGACCGATTCATCTCATGGGAGAGGAAAGTCAATGAGACGGCTCAATCAAATAGCGAATCCCACCAGTGGTCTCATTACCAGTCCATGTTGGATTTAGAAATATCTAACTAGTCAGTGTTTGGATGACATAGTCAGGTAGGGGTTAGGATTGACATGTGCAAAAATCGTTATGCTACACTCACTGGAAGTACTTGGGATACGAAACTACACGAGGCACCAACAACCGAACACCTTGGAGTTAAAAATTATCCTCGAATACACAGCGTCAACACTTACCTACGCAGGTGGGCACTTCCCCCCAGGTTCCATTTTCTCCGCATTTTCCCATGTTTGATCCTTGAAGAACGTATCCAGCATTGCATGAATATTCGATTGTTTGACCAAACTCTAAGTCAGGTGCGGTCGCAAGGTCCACAATCCCGTTTTCTAGAGCTTCAGGTGCTGGGCAGGTACGTACTGTAACTGAACATTGAAACAGTTATAAGGTGCAGACCAGACTTTTCAACAAATTTGCCAAATTCTGATATCATAGGTATTTTCACCTCCTCGACCTCGAATAAAAAAAACACACACAAAAAAACAAGAATTTAGAGAAGGGCTCGGCAAACTTTTGTCGGGCCTAAATTGAAGGTTGCAAGTCATTGGCGGGCCACACATATTTATAGAAAGTTCAAAACCGAACGAATGATACTTTTTACATTAAAAATCAAGCAGTGATACATCTCTCAAATAGAATATAGATTTATTTTCTCAATTTCATTTGAATATTTTCGGCGCCATTAAACTCTTTGCATTTAGCATCAATTTTTCTGCGTTTTGTTGTTATTTGTCTAATTATAATTAGATTATCTGCTTTTTAAACGAGTAATTGTGATTTTTATACATGTCAGGTTATAATATAATTTAGTCTACACGTGTCTCACAATAAATTCGGGCCGGATTCAGCCCGCGGGCCGTAGTTTGCCGACCCCTGATTTAGAGCCCGGATGGCCAAGCTACAACCCTCACTGCCTTTCGTGCGGGCAATCAGCTCTTGATTTTTTGATGACGTAATCAGGTGGGGGTCAGGAATAATATATCCAAAAATTGTTACGCCACACCCACTAGAAAATATTCAGATAAGAAACTACACGAGACCCACAGTATCAATGTTTTATCATTTCCGGTTCAGCCACCATTAAATTCGACACTATCATAGTGAATGGGAATAGTATTTGTGATGTCACATGCAATTTTCTGAATGAGGCCCTAAAAGTTTACAGTATCTTTTATAGACATTCATGAAATACATATTACAATTTTAAAAAAATCCATCGTCCGGAAAGTAGGGAATTTCCCCCCATTTTAAGGAAATAAATAACGAAATCGTCAATTTAACCAAGTTAAAGCGTAATTTTGGTAAGAAATAATTATTTTTCATCCAATTCATTAATACAGTAAATTTGGTGGACATATATAAAACACATATTGACTTTAGAAAAAATCCACCGTGTGGAAAGTAGGGAAATTCCTCCCAAATTGAGAAAAAAATTTGTAAAATCTTCAATTTAACCAATTTGAAACGTAATTTTGGTAAGAATTGATTTATTCCCTCAATTCATTAATACAGTATATTTGGTGGATAAAATAAAACAAATATCAACATTTAAAAATAGTCCAATTTGCGGAAAGTAAAGAGTTTACCCCACTGTATCGACACAAATCGACGGAAACGTGAGTAACTGCGATTTCTGGGTCTTGTATAGTTTAATATCACATATAATGGGTGTGGCCTAACCATTTTTTTGCATACTTTATTCCCAACCCCCATCTGAATACGTCATCCGTCAAAAAAATACGACAAAATATACGGACGTTTTCACGATATTTTTTTGGGATTACTTAATCCGATAAGGGTGCCCGCTATAATTACTTAACTACGCCAGTATCCGATTTCTTGAGTCGAACAGTGCAGCAACAACACTAAAGGGCATAAAGCGGGGCAGCGCTATCAACTATGAACGCCATCTTGAGGCAATTTTGCTAAGTCCTATTTTAGGGCGCCTTGCAGGCATAAAGAAAGTCATTTTTTCAAGGATAATCTGAGGCCATAACGTTGATATCTTTTAATCGAGCAAATACATTTATTGTTTTCGTGATTCGTTTTCAAATCTCACTCCAAACAATTTGCTAGACAAGACAATTACTAATACACAAGAATCTACTTTTCCGGAAACCATCGCGATTTTCTTGTTCTGAAGAATTCCTAATTAAGATATTTAACGTGTACTAAAAAGCGTTTAGGGGAGAAATATTTTCCGAGTGAAAAACGAGAAAGAAAAGGCCACACCAACCTGTACTCTGTTCGACTTTTGTAGTTTGTGGGAGCACAGTAGACAGAAAGGCTTCCTTAGTTGACCACGGGGATGTAGCAGGGACGGTTGAAGAGCGCGTCGTGTTCTTGACTTTGTTACCTGTGTGAAAAAGTGAATTTATATTATAAGTTTATAGCAAGATTTGAAGGTTCGAGTACTTCAAGGTAAGAATGAGACACGCAATATCAGCGTTTCCGCACAATCGCCTTATTACCGATTACTATTACTGAAAAGGACTTTTTCAATATCTAGTGCATGAGATACCAAAATACATGTATTTTCATACCCTGGGGATTGGTCGTTTCTTTGACTCCTACAACAGAGGGCTGCACTGAGTTCGTCTCTGCTTCTTCCAACACCTTTTCTAATTGATTGAGCTCACTTTTCATTCCGTCTAATCGTTCCGTTAAAGCTGCGAAACGAAAAAAAAACGAATTTAAATTGCCATCAGTTTTACAATCCGTATCCAGTGAATTTTTTTTTAGAAGATATGAATCCCCCTCTCTCTGGTTAAATATAAGAATATGAGATGGGTATTGCTAAACTATATGTCATGATTTGATTGGTCAAATGGCGCAATAAAAATAGAAAATGATTGAAATTCACTGATAAAACGGTGGTGCTCTTGAAGAATGCGTACCAAGATGGCGGACATTGGAACTTAATATTTGTACCAGGTTAGGATTAGGTCCTAATTTTATTCTTATTTTCCTTATTTTAGTTCAATTACAAGTTGGAGGACTAATTAGGTAACTCCCGTAGTATTTGCACCTTAAATTATAGCCTCACCCTAACATGGTAAACATACTACGTTCCTATTTCCGCCATCTTGGTACGCATACTTCAGGGGTACCTAAACGATTGTTAGCTATCATACCGTTTGGCAAATATGAAAAATAGCGAAGGTATTTTAAAGGAAGTAATATTGTGGACACGAACCTTCCAAAACTTTCTCTTCTTCTTTTGTGCACTGTCCTTCCTGAAATAGAATAAGAGAGAAATGTTTAAATATATGGACATGAAGGTTGCACATCCATGCAGTGGGCCTTAGCTTAGCAAGTGTTCCCCGTGAAAAAGTGTTCCCATGGATTAAAGTGAAATACCACCAGTATGAAACTACTACTAAAGCTCTCACCTTAAGTTCTCTCCAAGTAGGTTGATCGTCGCAAATCATAGGAATCCAGCATTCCTCTCCTGTTAGAAAAAAAAATTAGAAATCGAGTAAATCGTTCATTTTAAAATGGGTTTTTTAACATATAAACGAAAGTTATGTCACTGAACTTTTTTTATAGAGAGACTATTTTAGTACCTATTTCCTTATGGCGCGCATTGGCTTATTCCATATTTAATTTTATACTGCTGCCTACGTCATGCGAACGCACTATTTTCCTCGATGATGATTGGTCGAATCAAATTTAAATTTCACCCCCGCCGTTGAGGAACCTACCGTAATAATGTTCATCGAACGTGCGCCATAGGCAAAGATTTGATTCATACCGTCGGTTTCTGAGAATCGTTCCAGTTTTTCTGGCGAACAATAAACTCGCGAAAGTTCTCCATAGTTTTATGCTTCCTTTATACACCTTTATAACCGAATTCGGCATTGCTACACCCTGGGTGTATAAAAAATGGAACGCGAGTTTTTAACCTGCGATGCTAAAATATCCCAAGTCCAACGCTTTACCAATGCGCCACACACCTGCTAATCTATGAGCGATTTTTCACTTCTGAACATTTGAGTGTATTTGGCGATATTTATTTAGGATTTAGCTTTAAAAACCAAAACATTCTGAATGGAGAAGTTGTTTTGAAATCTGGAGATTTCAAAACAAAAATCGTTTTACAATGAAGGAAGGGCCATTTAGTAAGATCCACGGTCAGGGCGAGATTCAGACGACAAGAGGCCCTAGGCTGCTGAGTTTTCAAGAGTCCTCTTAAACAATGACGTCATAAAGAATACATTATGACGTCATAAATAAATTACATGGTATTTTAGCTACTGGCAGCATGCTAATTGCACAAGTAGATTAGGAAATTGCGTCGTAATAAAACGCCATGAGACCAGCGTACAATTTTTTGAATTTATACAAATTTGTTAGTCTACTATTTTTAATTTTCGAAACGGCGGGTATTTGAGACGAGAATTTATTTGATTAATATCAGCTTCATAAAATTATGAATTGGTTTTATTCTATAACAATCTTTTACAATTCAAAAGTGACTTAAAACCGTATAATAGTACAAAATTGAATGCCGGGGCCCCAAGACTTGGCCTATTTTGCCCGGTAAACTCAGCCCTGTTTACAGTACAGCAACGCATCAAATACGAGACAAAATCAACGAGGTATTCGAGGGGGAAATCTATCAGATAAAAAATTATTATTTTCAAAATTTAAATTTTGGTTCAAATTTCATCGAGAGACCGAGGTTCGTCATATTATTACGCCGTCATACCGGCTTCCCCTACGCCGCAATAAATGAATATTTCTTCTAACACAAATATTCCAGCCGTAAAACGAAAAAGCAGATATGAAATTTGTCAAATGAATTGTTTCAATTCACAGTTACGCCGTGTCACCTATATTGGCTAAATCGCCAATTTACGAATACATTATGAAATGTTAAAATTTGTTGAATTCGACAAATAAAGTGTTTTTTCATCGTATTTTTGCCCAAGTTTTTCGATGTGGTTCGAAAAAAAAATTGGAATTTCTAGAATAATGTCACTAATACACTGTCACAATAAGAACGTATATTATTAAATTTTTGAATTCTATACTTATAATCTTAATACGCTCCGGTGGTATGGCACCAAGATGACGCACAACCTGATAATCCTAAACTGGTACACATATCCTATTCAGGTTGTGCGCCATCTTGGTGCACATACTATCGGAGCGCACCAAGATGGCGCACAACCTGATAATCCTAGCCTGGTACACATACCATGTTCAGGTTGTGCGCCATTTTGGCGCACATACTACCGGAGCGCACCAAGATGGCGCACAACCTGATAATCCTAGCCTGGTACACATACCATGTTCAGGTTGTGCGCCGTCTTGGTGCACATACTACCGGAGCGCACCAAGATGGCGCACAACCTGATAATCCTAGCCTGGTACACATACCATGTTCAGGTTGTGCGCCATCTTGGTGCACATACTACCTGAGCGCACCAAGATGGCGCACAATCTGATAATCGTAGCCTGGTACACATACCATGTTCAGGTTGTGCGCCATCTTGGTGCACATACTACCGGAGCGCACCAAGATGGCGCACAACCTGATAATCCTAGCCTGGTACACATACCATGTTCAGGTTGTGCGCCATCTTGGTGCACATACTACCGGAGCGCACCAAGATGGCGCACAACCTGATAATCCTAGCCTGATACACATACCATGTTCAGGTTGTGCGCCATCTTGGTGCACATACTACCGGAGCGCCCTTAATACCTATATAAAGCGTTCATGCCGTTTGGATATCAATGGCCTGATTGTTTAAGTCTTTATATAATTTTTAAATAACTAAACCCTTCTATAAACTACTAATCTTATTTTTATATTCGAAAATTGCTGGGGAATATTTAGTAATTACTTTATTTTTTGCTTTTGTAAAATCAGCGATTATTATAAGTTGATAGTAAGTGTACCAGGTTAGGGTTAGTGTGTGATAGCCAAGTAAATATACCCCCCCGCCTATGAGTTCCAGTCTCTTTATACAACTCGATATAAGTTAGGCGAACGAAATTAGTCACCTTAATACACTTACATACACTTCTGGAGAGCCAAAAAACAGCCAACACTAACAATTTGTAAATTTTAACACAAAATATTCCAGAATATTATTCATGCACAATTATTCAATGTGCAGCTTCATTTAGAGCAGCTCAATTATCTTGCCTGATATACTGAGGCAAAAGTTTTTACTTGATGTAAGAATTATCAATTGGGTATCAAATATCCAACGAAATTATTTATTTTATCGTGCAGGGGTGGCAAGGTTTTTGGACAGGGGGTCAAAAATTTTACTAAACTGGCGGGCCATGTAAGTGTGACGCAAAAAGTCACATTTCATCAACAGTCTTAACGGTTTTACAAAAGCAGAAGAGGAAACCATTAGCCTCCTACCAAAATTTAATCATATTTTCCTCAAATTACTTGAGCTCTTTTTTAGCTAAAACATCCAAATTGGGTTTTAGTTTGGTTGTGGTAGCATCAGGCGGGCCAAATTAAATTACCAAACTGGCCAAGTATTGGCCCGCCGGCCATAGTTTGCTTATGTCAGTTTTAGTGCGCCCTAAAAAACAAAACTTAGGCAAGCAAGCGAAGCCAACAAAGCATGTACGGTTGTACTGACCTTTAATCAATAAACAAGCTTCCATCAACAGTATGAGTCCGATGAAACTGTGTCGAATCGGAATCTTCATTTCGAATCCAAGAATTTCGTCAACTTTGCTTCGATGAAAGTAAATTTTCGAACAGCAAAGATTAGAATGAAGCTTCAGTCTATTCGCATCGGAATATATCCTATGCAAGCTGACTCACTACTTTTGAGCGGAAAGTGAAATTGTTTTCTCTCTTTCAAATTTCAGGAGACGTGTTGCGTCACAAAAAGAGAGTTTGGGCTGCTCTTTCTATCTTTATGAAACGATGACGACGACGTCACTACCATGCCCGTGAGAGTCATATTTGATGGAATTTTTGTAAATTTTTGCGCAATATGGCATATTAACCGACACCATGAATCCTATTATATGAAAATCCAGGCCAGACATGTAGCGTCGGCTTTTAATATTGCGTGGCTCAGTCTGGGTAGATATAAATATATATATCAACTGAAAATTAAGAATTTAGGGTTAGAAATGATTTGAAATCTTGAATTACCCGCGCAATCTGCATTCCTTGCACTCAATCTAACTGGATAATTACAAATTATTTTTTGAGCGGGATCTGGGGTGATTAATTTTTGGCGGTAGCAAGGCTCACCGACCGTTACAGGATTTCGGACATCGAATACAATATTTCGCATGTCGAATATTGAACTTTAGACGTCGAATATTAGAATTTGGACTTTGAATATAGGTTCACGGACGTCGAATATAGTATTTCAGACGTCAAATATATGATTTCGGACATCGAATATAAGATTTTAGACATCGAATATAAGATTTCGGACGTCAAAAATGAGATTTTAGACATCGAATATAGCATTTCGGACGTCGAATTCTCGGTGTACTTGCTTCAGAAGCGCAGAAAAAAAAATAGCCACATATGAGCACCGCGTCGCCAAATTCCAGTAGTTATGAAATAACGATTTGAATACCTTTATATTCGCTACACGCAAGCTACATGCTACATCGAATATAGCATTTCGGACGTCGAATTCTCGGTTTACTTGCTTCAGAAGCGCAGAAAAAAAATAGCCACATATGAGCACCGCGTCGCCAAATTCCAGTAGTTATGAAATAACGATTTGAATACCTTTATATTCGCTACACGCAAGACTTGTAAAGTAATTTTAAGCATAATTTTGTTCAAAAATTTAAGTTAAAAGCTAATAAAATGGAAAAATGACATTACTTTTGTTATGCGGTTATAAGTTTCACTCAATTTGACCCAGCAATAAAGTATGCAGCTCTGCAACGCGACCCAGCATCTTTCATACCTGGCCAGTCCTTGCAATAGGAGACAAAGGTATGAATATGTTTTATTTATCCATCCGCGCAATTTTTGAGCCATTTAAAATTGATCGCGCGCCTTATAGGTCAGTTCCACAAATGTATGGGTCAGGCAACACTGCACTCAAAACCAGTACCAGTACGAGCTAAGCCTTCTAGCCCAGTGCGCCTTATGTATAGAAAACTAATGTAGCGTTAACTAATCCATACAGTTGTGGGCGCTCCTGTAGTATGCGCACCAAGATGGCGCACAACCTGAACATAGTATGTGTACCAAGTTCGGGTTCAGGTTGTGCGCCATCTTGGTGCACATACTACAGGAGCGCCCACAACTGTATGGATTAGTTCACGCAACACTCAAAACCAGTATCAGTACGGGCTAAGTCATCTAACCCAGTGCGCCTTATGTATAGAAAATGCCCCGGTCACCCCTTGTTCCTATTCGGAGTTGCGTTGATTTCATAGATGGGCAAGCGATACGAGTCACTCACTGTTCAGTTGATCACAACATTCCACAGCCGTGTGTTAGTGCTGAATTTATGTTTGTAACACAGTTAAACTAAGATAAATAATATAAGTTGGCTTCCAAATTAATTTATGGAGCTTTGGCCCAGGCCTGGTACTAGATAACATTTATCAATTATGCCGGTGTAGGTATAGTGTAGCATATGGTGCTCAGAACCTGACATAATTATCAAAACTTCCTGTGCAATTCCCGCTATCGTTCAACTAATTTCAACGCAGTTCCAAAGTATATTCGTGGTGATTATATGAGCTCATTATCGTTCAAAAAGTCGCGGCAGTTCACGTCAATCATTTACTTTCTGTTCAAACAGCGCAACGCAAATTTAATGCTAAATATATCAGTAAGATATTCCGATTATGATTTTAATCGAAGCCCTTTTCTATTTCCAAAAACTGACATATCACACGTAAAAATGCATTGAAATGCCGCGATTTATGGCCATAAAACACGTTCGATTTGAATTTTATTTTAAATTCGCAAAGAGGTAAATTAGGGAATAAAGGCTGGGAACTTTTGCTATAAATCCTTCATCCTTTGCAATGGTTAGAATGTGAAAAATCTGATGCCAGGTTATGCTAGTTCAAAACGGCAAAAAAATTTAACTTTCGTTTTCCGGAAGCTAATGCTTTATTGACGTAAATCGTGCAGTTATCGTTTAAATTTTTTGATTGAAATAAATTTGAAATATTTTTATGTCGGTTACTCACTGTTGAATCAGACAATGATCACACACTCAGGAGTTAGAAATGCCAGTGATTAATATCGTCGTGGTATTATCGTCGCCATATTGTTTCAAACAAAATTTTTTAGAGAAATCTACCTTGATGGCAATTATCGCGTCAATTTTATCCCTATTCCCATATTCTACGACTTAAAATGATTACAGGCGACCTTTTATAGCAAAAGTAGATTAAAGTGGGAATTGAAAGTCCAAATACTATAAAACTCAACATAATCGGAATTAAATTATATTTTGCGTCAAATATGACTCAACACTCGCTAGGGTGTTTGAAATTTCAGGGGGTGTTCACCCCTTATTGGATGGATGTGGGGAAATTACTGTACTCCGCCAGACATTGAACAGCTAGTTGCACTTGTATTAAGGCAGCCGTCCCTTCAAATAAATATAATGAAATAATTTGTATTTTCTTTTTCAATAAATGAGCACTAATGGGTGTTTAGGATTAAAGTTGTGCTAATGATTTAATTACCGCTGCTATAAAGTGATATAGGTGGGCTCTGGTTAGATTCCCCCTTGTAATTCCTACAGAAATATTGTTCTCGCCTGTTCGATTTATGGGTAGGCCAATTACGGCCCGTAGGCCGCCGAAGTGTTTCATCCGTCCCACTTGTGTCTGCTTAAATAACGACTATAATTTTTATGGATATAAATTTGTAAATATGTGTAATTAGCCCACTCGGAAAAGTAATTGCCCACCCTTGGACGTCAGCCAATCAAATTTGAAATCGGGGTACCAATTGATGTGACGATATTTCTGACATATCACGAATATTTAAAAATATAGAAAAGAACTTTTTTCCAACTTTTGCAATCCATGCTCTCAACACATGATAGCTGTTAACAAAAATAGTAAACTTACCACACAACTCACTGTCAGAATTGTCTTTGTCGCAGCTATTTCCTGATGATCGACATAAGCCCACTGTTTTGGCGACGCGATGGCCTATCGGTTGAAGCGTTCGACTTCATATATATTATACCGAGCTTGTTCGGGTCCTTCGCCCCCAACAGGGTCCTGTACAGACAGTCACTGATATTTAACAAATGTAACGCCCATATTTATTTTTATCTTAATAGTGTGTGCACCAAGATGGCGCACAACCTGAACATAGTATGTGTACCAAGTTCGGGTTCAGGTTGTGCGCCATCTTGGAGCACATACAACAGCTGCGAAGCTTATGTATAGAAAATGCCCCGGTCACCCCTTGTCCATATTCGTCGTTGTGTGCGTTGATTTCATAGATGGGCAAGCGATACGACCCAACAGTCGCCAGGGTGTTTAAAATATTAGAGAGTTGTCAACCCCTTGTGGGCGTGGTGTGGGGAAATCACTGCACAAATCAGACATTGAACAGCTATTTGCCAATAAATAAAGGTAGCCGTCACATTGAATAAATATAATGAGATAATTTACTGACTTTTTTTCCAATAAATGGGCTTTTCTGAGTGTTTGAAGTTAAAATGAGTAATCTAAGTAAAGTGCTGAAGAGTTAAGAACCGCTGGTGATATAGTAGGACTCGGTTTAGATTTCCCCTTGTAATTCCCACACAAAGTAGATTTCCCACAAAAATATTGTTCTTGTGTGTTTGATACATGGGTGGGCCAATTACGGCTCGCGGGCCACCGAAGTGTTTCATCCGGCCCACTTGTGTCTGCTTAAATTACGACTACAATTTTTTTGAACATAAATAAACGTTGAAAATATCGATGTGAATTATGCACGTCAGCCAATCAAATTTGTAATCGGGGTACCGAATGACGTGGCAATAGTTCTGACATACATCGAATATTTGAAAATATAGAAAAAAAAACACCCTTCGACGTCAGCCGATCAAATTTAAAATCGGGGTAGCGAATGTGACATACCACGAATATTTAAAAATATAGAGGAAACTTTATTCCAACTTTTAGAATTCATGCTATCAAGGCGCGATAGATGTTAACAAAAAGGTAAATTTACCACACAACTTACGCTACAATTGTTACGCTATGTGTAGATTAAACCAGGGGTTCCTAATTAAACGTTTTTGAGACGCAACCCAATTTAGGATTTCAAGAACATTTCGCAACCTATACATCGGAAAGATGTTTTCTCATGTTAGCTAAGTTTAGACAAGACATGGCAATGCAATTTCAATAATGCAAAAATGTGAAATTTGAGGAAAAAACACGCCCATCGTAAATATGCAGTTGATGGTTAGAGAGGATTTGGAAATTTGAATTTCAAGCGCAATGGAAAGTTACTAGTTTTTTTATTGAGTGTATGGAAAAATTGATGGAAAAAGTCCTGCGATGAGATCTAGACAATATTATCAACTTCCCTTTGCAATTCTCGCTATCGCTCAGCTAATTTCCGCTGCATCGTTCGTGAGTAACACCATGCTTTCGAAGTAACGCATTTCCAGAGCGCATTCGTAATTTTACGAGATCATTATCGTATAAAAAATTCGCGGAAGCTCACGTCAATCATTTACTTTCTCTTCAAACAGCGTAACGCAAATTTAACGCTAAATATATCAGTGAGATATTCTGATTATAATTTTACTCGAAGCCCTCACTATATTTTCCTAAAAATGACATATCACACGTAGAAATGCACTGAAATACCGCGTTTCATGGACATAAAACAAGTTGAATTTTGCCCCTTTGTGAATTTTCCAGGTTTGCCCTTGATCACGTGATTTGTAACTTCGAGAGTCGGAATCGCAGACTTTCAATGACGATAAAATGACTTAAAACTTCCTACTAAATCTATAAAAACATTAATTTTACCGTCTGTTAACTAGTTTTATATGAACAAGGCCTTGTATGAGCTACCACTGATATCTAACGGCATGAAAAGAACTACTATTATTCGGAATTACAGATATTTTTCCGGCTCGGCATTGCTTCCCCAATGTATCCCACCCTGGGTTAGGAGGTGGTTAACCACTCGGCCTACGCGCTATAAAAGAGGAATTAGCATTGCAAGGAATAATCGTAGTTGTATAAACGCAACGCAATCAATTTTATACATCTGCACAATGCTAAGTTGAAATTCTAAGATGAATGGGAGGTAATTCTTTTTTTTTTAAATTTTGCGATGAGGCCAATTAGAGAATAAAGGCTGGGAACTTTTGCTGTAAAGTATACAGAGATGAACGAATTAGCGCGAAGATTAAATTCGATAACAACAGACGAAAGCGAGATAGATTGCTTGTTATTTTTCACAGTGCTTTTTTATTTGCAATGGTTAGAATGTGAAATTTTTGTTGTCAGAGTTATGCTAGTTCAAAGCAGCAAAAATTTTCAGCGATCGTATCCCGGAAGCTGATGGTTAATTGACGTAAATCGAGCAGTGATCGTTTGAATTTTTTGATTGAAATGAAGTTAAAATATTTTTATGTCGGTTACTCACCGTTGAATCAGGCAATGATCACACGCTCGGGAGTTTTGGCTTTGTGACAAAACAAGCAGGCGCCGCCATATTGTTTCAAAGAACATTTTTGAGAGAAATCTACCATGTGTTGGAAATATCGCGTCAATTTTATCCCGATTCCGACTTTTTACGACTTGAAATGGTTATGGGCGACCTTTTATAGCAGAAGTGAATAAAAGCGGGAATTGAAAGTCAAAATATAATAAAACTCAACATAATTGAAATTAAATTATATTTTGCGGCAAATATTACCCAACACTTGCCAGGGCGTTTAAAATTTTAGGGGGTGTTCACCCCTTATGGGAGTGGTGTGAGGAACATCACTAGACAAATCAGACATTGAAAAGCTATAGTTGCCAATAAATAAAAGCAGTCACCGTCACTTTAAATAAATATAATGAAGTAATTTGTTATTTTTCCCTCAATAAATGAACACTATTGAGTGCATTGGTGTTAACCTAGTAATCTAAGTAAAGTGCTAGAGAGTTAAGAACCCCTGCTATAAAGTGATTTTCCGCTAAATATATTAGTACGATATTTTGATTATAATTCTAATCAATATCCCTACTATATTTTCAAAAACTGACATATCACACGAAGGAATGCACTGAAATACCACGTTTCATGGACGAAAAACAAGTTGGATTTTGCTCCTTTGTGAATTTGCAAGGTTTGCCCTTTATCACGTGATTTGTAACTTCGAGAGTCGGAATCGCAGACTTTCAATGACGATAAAATGACTTAAAACTTCCTACTAAATATATAAAAACATTAATTTTACCGTCTGTTAACTAGTTTTATATGAACAAGGCCTTGTATGAGCTACCACAGATACCTAACGACATAAAAAGAACTACTATTATTCGAAATACCGATACTTTTCCGGCTCGACATTGCCTCATCAATTTATCACACCCTGGGTTAGAAGGTGGGTATGGAATTTGAGCCCGAGATATAAAACAGCGCTTTAACCACTCGGCCTACGCGCTATAAAGGAGGAATTAGCATTGTAAGAGATAATCGTAGTTGTATAAACGCAACGCAATCAATTTTATACATCTGCACAATGCTAAGTTGAAATTCTAAGTTGAATGGGAGGTAATTCTTTTTTTAAATTTCGCGATGGAGCCAATTAGAGAATAAAGGCTGAAAACTTTTAATATAAAGATATACAGAGATGAACGAATCAGTGCGGAGATTAAATTCGATAACAACAGACGAAAGCGAGATAGATTGCTTGTTATTTTTCGTATTGCTTTTTCCTTTGCAATGGTCAGAATGTGAAATTTCTGTTGCCAGGGTTATGCTAGTTCAAAGCAGCAAAAATTTTCAGCGATCGTTTCCCGGAAGCTAATGGTCCATTGACGTAAATCGTTCAGTGATCGTTTGAATTTTTTGATTGAAATAAAGTTAAAATAGTTTTATGTCGGTTACTCACTGTTTAATCAGTCACTCGGGAGTTTTGGTTTTGTAATCGAACAAGCAGACGCCGCCATATTGTTTTAATTAAACATCGCGTCAATTTTATCCCGATTCCCACTTGTAACACTTTGAAATGGTTATGGGCGACCTTTAATGGCAGAGGTAAATTAAAGTCGGAATTGATTGTCGAAAGACTATAAAAACCTAACTTAATTGATATTAAATTAATTTTGTAGCAAATATGACCCAAAAATTGAAGTAATGAAGTAATTTGGTATTTTTTCCCCAATAAATGAGGATTATGGGTAAACCTAGTAATCTAAGTAAAATTAAATAGTTAAGAACCGCTGCTACATAGTGATATAGTAGGACTTGGGTTAGATTCCCTCTTGTAATTCCCACACAAGGTAGATTTACCACAAAAATATTGTTCGCGTGTGTTTGATACATGTGTTGGCCAATTACGATTCACCTGAACTCCCGCGAATACACATTTTATAACATAGGAAATAGTGTGTAGTCTCGTTCAGATATAAGTTTCATCGGACCATCTATGACGGTAGCACTATATATCCCAGCACACTATCCCAACTCGATGTATCGTCACAATGAAACCATTTTCAAATGATTACTACTTACAGCTTCAAAATATCCTGGATCGGGGAGGTCCAAACCCTAGCACATTCGTTTCTTTAATGTTTATCTGCAAAAAAGATCGCTTTTTTGCTATTTTTCTGTGGGCGCAACAGCTCACCAAACTCAAAAAGACAAAGCTGCGTTGCTCGAATGATAAACTGTCAAAGATGAAAACTTCAGAAATAATTGAAATGTCGATCATCTGTTTTCTCCCAAAAAGAAAAAACCTAAAATATATTTTTTATTTTAAATTTCAGTAATTTAACACGGCAGCCGCATGATGTCGCTATTGGGCAGATATGGTAACCTGAAACATTATGTACCACAAGGTGGCCCAGAACTATGAGTAGTTATTAGACGCGAAGTGGACGGTTCCATTACATTTGAACCCACGTACATTTGAACCCATGACAATTGCACCTGCATGCTATTGCACATATGGAAATTTTTTTTGTTCTACGGATAGTTGAACCCATACTAACCCTAACCCATGGGTTTTAGCACCCGAATATAGATTGAACCCGCGGATATACACGTGGGTTCAAATGTACATGGGTTCAAATGTACGGTCACCGAAGTGGACCTATGTATCGTTTTGCTATTATGTTGTTTATGTTGGTATTTTTTTCTTTTCCAAGCACAAAAACTCAGTATTATTGCCATTAACGAGTTCTGAATTTGGATTTTCGTTACAACGACAAAAAAATGTTTGACGCCAGAGTTGCATATATGTAGATCAAAACTACGCAATACCAACCAATGATTATAATTATTAGACTTGAGGAAAAGATGCAACAGCAAGTTTCTCATTGGTCAGAACGCTATACCCCAAATTTTCCTTTTTGGCAATTCATATAATAAGGTTCGTCATCCCTCTTCTAGAGAACATAAGATGATTACATTATATAAGAGTACTCCCGAAGTATGTGAACCAAGATGGCGGACACCATAACGTAGTATGTTTACAAGGTTAGTGTTAGACCATAATTTCAGGTACAAATACTACGGGAATCATTTGGCTGGTCCCTGAACTCGTAATATACCTAAAATAAGAAAAATTGCCCTAACCCTAACATGGTACACATACTACGTTCCAGTGTCCGCCATCTTGGTTCACATACTTCGAAAGTACTAATAGGAGCAATTAAAACGTCATGCCTACTATTGTATATCACTTATGTAAGCTACATAAGCACAACAAACTAAAATGCTTTTTTATTGAATATTGAGCTTTAGGAAGAAACAATGGTTGCTAACGATTCTTGCTTTCGCGCCAAAACATGTAATATGACACCAGAAAGTAGCTGACGATAGTAACATTATCTCATCATAATGGGGTTACACGAATCTTCGAAGGATACATAAATACTTTCGCTACTATGAGAATAGGTTGCGCGTAGAGATATAGTGAGAGTAATTTGCTAAGCCAGTGGTTCTCGACAACGTTCCGCAGAATGCTAGCATGTTTTAATGTAATTCCGCTTTACCAAAAAGGTTCCAACCTTGTTGGTGAAATATTCTGGATTTGGCCCCATTGCTAAGAATCTGGTATGTATTCTTTTCGCTCCAGAAGTATGTGTACCGATATGGAGTTAACTATTTTTGTTCGCCTACTCCATATCAAGTTGCGTAAGGAGACACAAGCGTATGGGCAGGGGGTATATTCACTTGGCTAATAAAGACAGTCTCCGAACTTGTTATAGAACTAAAATGAGGAAAATCGTAATAAAATTATGACCTAACCCTAACCTGGTACACATACTATGGGAGTATCGTTTTCTTTGGTTATGTTCATCTTTTTCGTCTTAAGGCGATTTTAATGTAGTTTAATGTAGGTATATTGGATATAATCGATTCTTGATTTCAAGTGTAATTTAGGATAGCGTCATCTTAAAGTTAGTCATTTTGTGCATTTGACATCAGCTGGTCAGATATAAATTAGATTTTAATTCAGTCAGTTCTGACACCAAAAAGAGTGAATAATCGTTTTACAGGAATACTGTACTGATGAGATTCATAACTTTAATTTACTATGGAAGAGCATAATGGGCAAACTTGCAGAACTTAAGACGAACTTAAAATCATTTCGTTAGAAATTGAGAATTGAGTTTGGTTCATATCCAAATGAAAGGGAGAAAGAAATGTATTGGGAAGATTACGAGGACGGGGTGATAAGGGTGGGATGAACAGGGCGCGTTTGGAGGCATCTTACTGGGCTATATATCTGCTATTCATATAAACCCTTTGTATTTCAGTTAGATATGGTTGTGTGTGTCTTTGTATGTGTGCTTGGATAACTATGTGTCTACGTACTTAAAATAACTATTTCATTGAGGCATTTCCTTTTCAGTTACTAATTTAACTAAATATAACATTTTTCTATTCTAAGGGAACTTGGATATTGTGTATTGAACTGGAGGTCCTTTTATTATGATTTCATGCATCTTATTTTTTACAGCTGTAGCACTATGTTGCTATTTAGGAGATATTCAAAAATTGTTATGTAGTACCCTTTCTCGACTACCCTCTATTAGTTTTTGTTACATTTCCTGAGACATTCATATATGCTAAAATACAAGACCATCTCGATGACGTCACTCCTGATTGCGTCACAATACTAATCTTTTGCGTTACGAACTATACGTACAGAACGATCGCTTATAAACCGCAGCCAACCACAAATAGCAATGATTGCGATTTTCGCGAGGCGCCATTGGTCAGTTATATGCGTTTAACCTACACAGAAGTGGGTGCTCCCGAAGTATGCGAACCAAGATGGCGGACATCGGAGCGTAACATGGGTAACAGGTTAGGGTTAGGCGATAATTTTTTTCCAATTTTCCTTATTTTAGTCCTATTATCAGTTCGAAGACTAGCCAAGAGCCTCCCGTAGTATTTATACCTAAAATTATGGCCTAACCCTAACCTAGTACACATATTACATTCCGATGTCCGCCATCTTGGTTCGCATACTTCGGGAGCCCCCAGAAGTGGTTCTAAACCGGGGGTCACAGATCGCTTTGCGCGGGCAAACGATGCTAGGCGCAGAACTAATTTTACAGTTCACTTCACAAGTAAAATCGCAGTTCTTCCTGGTTTCATTGCCTGATAAGGTATTTCACAGAATGTTTTCACTTTGTTGAGCATGAATTGTTTGAACATATTGGGATTTGGAATCTACCAATCAAAATAACACTATAAATATTACCGGTATGATAAGCAGGGGGCCACGAGTGCTAAACTTTTCTGAAGGCAGCCACGAGCCATAAAAGGTTGAGATCTATATTGCTATACAAGTTATAGTAGGATAGGCAGATTTAATTTCTGCGCTTCCGCGGTCAAGAACGGACACAAAATCGGAATGTGCGATATCAAAAAAGAACATCCTACTGTTTGTGGTAACAAAAGGGACTAAATTTGAGTTATGAGTCTTTATTTTTAATTTTTATTGTGATATTCATGCGTGCTGACCAGAGCAATGGAGAATGGACAAGGGTGTTTATATTTTCACCTTTTTTTATTTTTGTTTTCTTGCGCGAAAAAAGCAGAAACAAAACTCAGAAAGTTTCGAGAATGCTAAATAAAACGAGGGCATGTCTGAACAAAGTTACGTACTCACTAAAACTGTTCAGAATTATTGTAGTGCATTGCGCGTTAGGGTACGTTTTAAAAAGATTCACAGTGACGTATCTATAGCTCGTTGACTGATAATTTATAACGACTGTTGTTGAATTGATTTACGTTATTATTTGAGTAAAAATACAAGTGTAAGTTGTTTTCGAGTTGGAATTATTCTATTGAAACATTATATGATAACAATTTTCGCCTTTTTGAGCTCTTATTCAAACGTCGCCCATGGAAGAAGACGCAAGGTTTGCCTTTAAGCTTTATTCACAATTTAATATGTCTCGAGTTTACCTTTATATATTGATAGACTCATTGAGTCCCTAAAGTGTGTTTCTGTACAAACGAGGCAAGCCCTTTTTGATACGACCCCTCGAGTAGGCAAATATATACAGACAATATAGGAGAATGCGCAAAGTTAACAAGAATTTTACGATGTTATTACGTCGGTGTAGTGAGAGATTGTTTGTAATCCAACCTTGGCGCTCCAGAAGTGTGTCTACCAAAATGGAGGTAACTAATTTTGTAGGCCTATTTTATATCAAATTGTGTGAAGTGACTGAAACCTATGGATAGGGGGTATATTCGCTTGGCTAACACAGAGAGTCCCTGAACTCTCTGGAAAATCCTGAAAACTTCTGAAAAATCGGAATAAAATTATGGCCTAACCTTAACCTGGTACACACATTACGGGGATACCCAAACCTTAACGGGGGTGCTACATATGTGGCCGCAGGGAGTCGCGCGCCTTTCCATAGCTCTTGATACCATTAGGTCTAAAGTGCTAAATAAAACTAGACTCGTACCACTCCTAAAGTGAAATTACTTTAATAGATATTTTGTACTTCGTTGAATCGAAGGAGGCTTTGTCTGAGCTGTACGTGTCATACACCGTATGTACAAGTTGTCTAAATGCAACCCGCGTTTTTCATAACTCGTATACTGCTTGTCTATATATACTAAATAGCCTTGCAACCGAAAAGAACCTTCAAAATTGTATCGTATATAGAAACATTTTATTTATACTAATTTTTCGTATATATAAAACTTCTATAAGACATAATATAAGACAACATAATTTATGTTGTCTGTTCTCGTGCTTAAAATGTGTTCTTAGTTTCCAAAGAAGCCGTATTTCCGTTTACAGATATATAAGCTGGTTCCATTACATTTGAACCCACGACAATTGCACCTGCATACTATTGCACCTATGGAAAAAAATAGTTTTACGGATATTTGAACCCAAACTAACCCTAACCCATGGGTTTTAGCACCCGCATGTGTATTGAACCCGGGGATATACACATGGGTTCAAATGTACGGTTACCATGTAAGCTATCACAGAATAAAGGATAGAGGTGCAGTAGCTAGATACGTGCTTTACGCATACCATGTATATATGTATAAGTTGTGTATACTGGATCCGCGCTTAAACCTTTAAAACTGTATCATTTTTGAAAACATACTACTATTTATACTAATACTGTAAAAATTATGTTAGTTTTACTTATATTTTCACAGTAGCGGTGTGATTTATTTATTCATCTATTATCGATTGTTAATGTACAGACCATGTATGATGTAACACTGAATTTTCAAAATCTTATTCTTTTGTAATAAAGGAAATTGGCTATTGTGGTATGACGACACAGACGCGACGCTTGAGATCGTATAAGGGTGCTTATACGTGGTTTAATAGTCGTTAACATTTAAAAATGAGCGTTTTGAACGAATGGCGTTTACCAAAGGTGGCCAAAGACGTTAGAATAATAAAAGCAAGGATCTTTTCTGTTCGCGCGTGATTGTTTTGAGTGTTTACTCCGTAAAAGTCGCGTTGTGCCGGTAAAGTGGTGCTAGTCTACGCGAAGTGTTTAGTGGTCAGGCTTAGCTAGGATGAGTGAGGGATACTAAAACATTGGGGCTTATTTACCAAGGATTAACTTCGTCGGCTTGGCAGTGTTATGATTTGAATATTCAGAGCAATATTGTGGTGTGTGGCTCGCCACGTGATTGAGTCGTAATGTCGGCTTTTATTTCCCCGGGATAAATATAAAAATAGGTATAACGCATACTTTAGGTTTATGGCAGTAGTGTTTGGGGTTTGTCATAGGATTAAGACATCCTATTAGGTTTCGTATCAACTGGACTATTAAAAAAATATGTTTAGAATAGAGCCACCGTGGTTGATTCACGGAGCCACAATCAAGTCTATGCGTCTAAAATAACTTACTGGCTAACTAATTCCATACCCTACATAAACTGGTAACTGGACCAGGGGCAGTGGTTCGCCATCCGGGGTCGGGCCACTTTGGTACCATTTAGACTACTTGTCTGTCGGAAATCAATGAGACGCGATTGTGGGTGATAATGACATACCGGAGATCATTATTACATAATTACGTATGTTCTTATTCGCAAGTTTTTATGACACTTCCAGATTCTCATGTTTTCCCATCATACTATTTAGAGTTATTCACGCATAATTCTATACCGCTGAACACATAGTCATATATGTGTGGGATTCAGAACCAGCCTCTCCGGAAGTAGTATATCGAAGATAGGCGGGTGGGTTTTTTATATTAACCCGGGATTAGAGGAAAGTCGTTAGGTTGACTGAATCATAAGGCGAACCACATACTTTCGTTTTGTTACCAGTTAGTTCACCAGCCGTGAGCGACTACTAAAATGCAAAGACTGACGTGTACACAGTCAAAGGTATTGAAGAATCATATCTAAAGCAAAGTTAAGTGAAACCATTGTGATGCCGAAAGTTAACGAAACTACATAATCATAGTTGAGCATTAGGCGCCAGGTAATACTGATTCACACGAGGCTCAAAAATCTTCGCAAATGTTTGCCAACACGCATACGTAGCGTGTATTACATGGCTTACAACTGATATTTATACTTTGGACATTAAGCTGACTGGAAGCGCTTTCGGCATGTATTAGAGCTTATAACAAGAATACGGTTTCGAAAGGGGCCTCAAGCACGTTATATTCAGATGGCTGGCTATAACGATGGGACTGAGGATAAGTGCGCAATTGAAAATGGGCGAAACGATAAAAGGCTGCGGAAAATTGGTTTGTAGCTACGGCTTATTGACAGGTATTGAAGATGGAATCGGAAGTCGTATTTTGAATTGATAATTAAACATCTAAAAAGGAGTTAAAGTTTAAATTTTGTACAGTTTACAGCTGTAATTTCAAATTTCTAGAAGTTGTAAGTCACAGAACGTCAAAATTTCCGTATTCAATACTTTCTTATTTCGGAATCGGCAGTTGGAGTTAAAATTTTTAGCATCAGAGTCCGGTACAGTCGAGGCCAAAATTTTTGTTGACCCGTCTTTAATTATATTAGGTCGAAATTTTCCCAAACACGAGGTTTTTGAGCGTTTTGTTTTTCAAATCCTTGGAGGTCCCGTAAGTATATCAAAACAAACAACAAAGTTATTGTTGTGTCGTGAACCAGTTTTTACAGTAGCACCAAGAGCATGATGGATATGAGCATATTGCCGTGGGAAAAACAGAAAAATAAACCGATTCACTAAAATTGGAATCAGTTGAAAATGTTGACCCTTCTCCAGACTCCAGAAAATCTAAATATTGACACCGACTCAGATCAGAAATTGAGGATAGCGCCCAGGACGATAGTTTGATGGGTGGGTAACAGTAAACTTAAATAGGCCCTTGATTTTAGGTTTTATCAATGAAAGAATTGTGTTTCGGAATATTCAAAATTTTAGAAATTAAACTTGTCACAATAGTATATTATTAATATAAACGATATATAGTAGCATAACTATGTCAGACATAGGCTTAGCGCCATAGGAAGGCATTAGAAATTAAATCAACGTTTCGTGAGCCGACGACCCGATTATCAGCAAAAATGCCGCGAAGTAGGCGATCCAGTGTTGTGATGGAAATGGAGTTCATGAGAGCAAGAGGTTTGTTTCCAGTTTTATTTCTTTTCGTGGTTATGCATTTAGGTTAAGATAGTAATTTCTAGTTTCCGTCTTTCCAATGGTTTATAACAGGGATTACCAAACTTGAGCCCGCTACCCCTTATAATACATTAAACTTTTCGGCGACCCCCAGTTCCGAGAAGCGCACTGTCTTATGATCATTTTCAATGTGGAAAACAAGAATGTGATCACAGATTTAATCGAGGTCTATATAAAGGAGAATTTTTTTTCTCAATTTTGAGTTTTATCAACGTGGTTTAGCCGTCGTAGGGCAAAAATCAGGTTTTAAATGACCTTACAATGCTGTGCGCAAGCTATACTCGATTTTCTTCGCTTTTGTGATGTAACATTAAAATTTACAGGAAAATAAAAAATTTCTTGGATAATGGCGTTCGTTTCCTTTTATGCTATCAAGCATGAACAATGATTAAACGATTAAAATATCTCTGGCCCTTGCATGGTATAACCATAATTTGTGATTCTTCGGTGTAATGATTGAGTGTACAGAGAGGTATTATGATTGAACAGATACCTAGTGTATCGATAATTGTTTGATCATACAGCGGGCCATTGTAACGAATACAATAAGAGGGATCTAGGTATCGTTTGATGTTTATACAATGGGAGAGGCGATTTTATAGGTTTCATTCGGCCCATCCGTTTGTATGGAATTAATCAGTGGGGGCCCATACTGTGTGCCACGAAATCTCAATTCGTTCTATAAAAAGTAATTCTCTACTAAAATTACTTTTTCGTATTATTTATTGTTGATACGTAACAATTAACTAGGTATGGTTCTTTTCATCGATAATCTCAACCGAAATTTCTATCCATTAAAACTATAGTCGTAATTTTAGCAGGCATAAGTGGATCGGACGAAACACTTCTTTGGGCCATATCCCGCCTGTGGGCCGTAATCTGATATATGCTGTACTCCCAACCAGTGTTCCCTCTGAGGTGTGCGCGTGTGCGAGCGCACACAGCTTTCAGAGGCTGCGCACACGAATAGATGTCTGCGCACACATACTACAAAAATTAGAGGGAACATTGCTCCCAACCTTACACACCTAAACCTGGGACATAGACACGCCATAAACTTGCCATTGTACGGATCGTCAAGGCGCCGCAAACCTCTGTCTTGTGAATTATACATAGAGTTTTGCAGAAATATTTTCGTTATTTTGTGTATGTTGTCCTATTATATTACGCAGCAGTTCTAAACTGCAGTTATATTTGTTTAGGATTACATGTGACACAACTGTATCTTAGGCCAGCCAGGGCATAAAAATGTCTCCATTAAATATATTATGCAAATACTGTTACATTTTGAATAAACATATACATACATTTTATTCACTCTTTAAAAATAAATTCTAAAATTATTCATCGGAATTGAAAACAGCTTAACCCGGGTAAAAATACTCCAACCACCACTCTAAGTTTATTGATATTGAACTCCAATCACCACCTGGGTTCCACGGATATCCGACTCCAACCCCTTCTCCGACTCCATTACACCATTTCCCTACTCTAGTGACCATCAAACGTTTTATTATATAATGCCAAACCTAAACCACAACCCGAAGTTTTGTAAATATCCGACTCCAACAATCACCTAAACGTCTCAATATACAACTCGAACCACCACCCAAATTGTACGGAAGCACTTCATCAAATTTAATTAACCACGGTAGAGTTGATATGAAAAGACTTAATTTAATAAAGTCAGTTTTGTTTGCAACTCCTTGAATAAGAGTAAACAGTCATTGTTTAAGGTTACATGAGAAAGTTTCAACTAATAATCTGCCCTGTATGGGATATGGTAAAGCAGAGTGAGATTAACTATGGGCCGTGCGTAAGAAGGTGTTGACATTAAATTATGATTAATTAAGCATACTGTTAAAAATTAGAGTAAATTTAAATGAAAGTGTGAGTAGTTGTATTTCATCGTTTTATTATTTTGATTCACGAACAAGCTTGGGCCGCGTGTTTTGTAAACGTATCAATAAATGGCCACACATAAAACGACTCTTAAACCGTGCCTTTCGTAATACCTTCGAATTTCCTATAATTTTCACGATGTTTTTTAAATATGTATATCGTATATTGTAGTGTGTGTTTGAAGTACTCCGTTGTATGTTGTCTCTATGGCGAAGAGTGCATATTTCTATTAGGTTGTTGAAGTGCAGCAGTTTTAATAATATTTTTGGTTCGGTTTAGTTTATGTTCTGGCTACAATACGGCTTTAGGGGGGAGGGCAGTGATGGGAAAAGGGTGGGAGAGTAATTCATGGCAGTGTGGCCGCTCAGGCTCTCACAGTCAATTGCGTTAGTTTTAAATATTTAAACATTTGTATCGTATTTTTGTTGGTATAATAACGAATTATCCGCTTTCCTAGGTAGGGTATTGTATATGTTGATCTCTGGATGACGTATTTGTAAAACATTGTCACTGTGTTTATTTGAACTTCTTCTTCAAAGGCTGAATATCTTCTTCGCCACCGCAAATCGGATAAGATCAAAGCTACAAATCTGTTTTGCCGATTAAACAAGGTTTTATATCGTACAATGTTCTCTACATTAGTATTGAGAAAATCATTTTCTTGATATCCGCATAAAAATCTACTTTTTCAGTTGATTCTTTGGGGCCTTCCGTTGAAAGAAGTGTATGAAAATCAATACGAAGTTATATTAGCGAATTGGTGTTTTTATACAACTCTTACAACTATTTGTATTCGAGAACTCGAAACTTTAGGTCAAGCACACTTCTGTATTTATAACCGAGGAAAAGTCAGTGGTCGCATGCCACTCCTCTGTCAGTGCAGCATTTTTTAAGCTGAAGATTGGGGGCGCTTCTTTAGGTAAACTTTTGTAAAAACCCAGTTTTGCGTACTCGTACGTTTACGCTGTAGTTGAAAGATGGGAATATTTGAGAAATCAAATTTTAAAATACTTAACGCGGTAATTTTGTGTGGGACAAATAGACAAAACATTTTGGATATAATATCAAAGGGTTACGGTCAATCGTTCAAATTTAGCTGAGGGAAAGCGAGAAGTTTTTGATAATATACTTTTTGGAAAAAATCGAGTAATTTGTATATATAATAGTTTATTGAGGGTACTTATAGTCAGTTTGTGACGTAAGAATAGACAATGAAACCGAGTGAAAAAAGGCGGGAAAAGAAGCAAGTGAAGATAAAACTAGGTAATTTATGCACTTTTAGTTAAGCTGTAAAATGTATTGAATTTATATGTTATTGTGAGTAATTCATTGGTATTATGTATGGATCGCTTTGCTCAATTCTTGTTGTAAAAAGTAGCTTTTGTTTGCCACTGGTGGAACATTGATTTAAAAGTTTTTCACTAATTAAGTTGGTTCAAGTCGCAAAGAGGCTAATTATTTTTTCATAATGACCCTTATCGGGCCCGACAATTCGCCCAAATTTTTGCTGTTTTGACATCACAAAGGGTGTTTGATTCATTGTTCTGACTACGCTAAAATTTTCCTGTAAAATAAGTTGAATTTATATGTAATTTGTTTCTCCGAATCCGACAGTTTATGCTTATTACGTTGATCACGTGAATAAAAACACATTATGTTTTTTTTTTATCTTGCTGCGTTAAAACTTTCGCCGTTTTTCCCGGTGTCTTCATTACGACAAGAGTAAGCAATAGCCACATTCTATTCTTTTGCTTTTCTCGCATCGATAAATTTCTTTTTGTTTTGTGTGTGTGTGTGGTCCTGATAGATGTCTGAGTATGATTATATGGCCCGGCAACAAAAATGATGCACACCCCTGGACTAGACTAATGCATACTGCAGAAGAATTGTAGATAACTATTCGTTTTTATCTGAATAGTTGAATTATCTGAGGGTCAGATAAAAGATGCAAAAATGTAATTATGTTGAGTAAGAAAGAGTCATGAAGTACTCCGTTTTAATGTTTCTGAATCACAGCCCAGATTCCTCTGAAATTATTATTTTAAGTGCTAGGAAAAGGCATTGGGATTCGCCAAAATATTTCCCATGGGCCCATGGACCATCAGTTGTAAAACATTATCTATGATGTCGGTTTTACGGAAGCCACCGGTTTACATAGTTTTGACTAGTTCCGGCAAACAGGTTAGCGTCTTGTGTGTGAATGCCACATACCAATGTGGGTAATATTCAAACGGACACATAGCACATTTTTCACGGGAAAATGGAAGCATAACAATATACTTCTGAAAACTGCTTGCGTATAATGCCCACTGGTAAGCGTATGAAATGCCCCGAAAAATCTCTTGCACGGCATTTGAAGAGCGTTCATAAGATAGTGAATCATTGGTTTGATATCGAAAAGACTTAGTACTTGTGACGTAATTGTGGCCAGGGAGTTACAATTTTGACGTAATACGGAGTGACGTTATCGTGATCTGGATAAGTGTCCCCGCAACCGTAATCATTAAATTACGATAGTGACAAAATACAAAGTTACGTCATCATATATTTTAAAAGGCGAAGTAGTTGTGTTCATTGAACTACACATTTGACGGAATAGGAAGGGGCGTCAAGGTATTCAAACAGTATTTTGAGTGGCATTCAATGTGACTATTTGAGAATGCAAAATGTCCGCCACACAAAGTCCACATACCCCGCATACACCACATACCCCTCACACACCCCATCCCTTGTCCCATAGAAATAGTTTTCATGCCTCCCCAACCGGTAATTCCCCCACCCCCACTGGACGAAGAGTGAAATTTGCGGCTTCACCGTCAATTAGAGAGATCGGTTCCGGGAAAGGTAAAATCTTATCATTATTTTTTATTTATTTATGGGAAAGATCAGATTATCAAGTGAAAGGATGGCCTCGATGGTTAAGTCGTTAAACTTCTAGACCTGGGATGGGCAAACTACGGCCCGCGGGCCAAATCCGGCCCGTTGTGTAATTCAATATGCCCCCCCCCCCTGTTCTAGTCTTACTGCGGAATCGCACGTTAAAAATCTCAGGTTTATATCCCATGCCCACCATGCCTAAACAGAAAAAAACGTCTTTTCAAAATATTGCAGATCCTTACCTCGCAGTGCCTTGCGAGTCTTATTCATACCGATAGGCGTAAAATTAGTCGTAAAAATGAAGCAACTGCCTTTTAAATATACATTGTGTTATATAGCGCTACAACTGCCTACTTGGTTTATGTCAGGGGCGTAGCCTTTCAAAGAAGAGGATATTTGGGGCGGTGGTTCTCAGATTTCTAATTGCCAAATTAGATCGTAAAGATAGCGTGACCTCGTCTTGAGGGTCTAAAAACCATTTCGAGCTACGAAAAATTGTTATATTGGCATAACAAAGAATGCTTTCACTTTACATTTTAAAAAAGGGCGGGACCCACACGAACACCACTGAGTATGCCGCTGGTTTATGTATCTATTATAAATAATATCCGAGGATCTTTAAGTACGAGTGACTTCTTAACCAGGGCCGTGTTTGGATATTTGGATTTGTATAGGTCTGGCTCCAAACTATATGGGTTTTATAAATGGCCACCTTACTCAAAATACATTGCAGCTACTTACGTATCAGCGGATGCTTATTGATAGCCTTGTTCTGGGCATATGTGATAACTAGTGGCTGCATCACATGATGTCAAAAACACATAGCAGTTCTGTAAATACCAGTGGCTTGTCTAAAGCCTACGTTCTAGTACAGACATGGGCAAAGTACGGCCCGCGGGCCCGCCTGATGCTGTCACAATTAAACTGAAATCAAATGTTGATGTTTCAGATAAAATAGATCAAGGAATTTATTAGAACGGCCGTTAAATTTAGTTTTGGTACGAGGGTCATTGTTTTCCACCTTTGCTTTGTAACACTGTAAATATTGTTCATAAACTGTAACTTTTTCCGTCACACTTACATGGCCCGCCAGAATGAGTGGGCAACATTTATGGCCCCTTTCTTTAAAAACCTTGCCCACCATTCTAGTAGAAGCCTGTCCAGAGACTCGTTTAGACTAAAGGTGCGGACATAGTGGCTCCTTTCATATCAGTACCATCTGATCTTGAGCCTTGTTCTGAGAGATTGTAACACAAGTAAAAACAACTGGAGCCTCTTAAGCCGGTTTAACTGGATTTTTCAGAGTTGAAATGAAAAAATTCCTTTGATGAATTTGCGATCAAAGACATTGTTTCCTTGAGACGGATTATCGTGAATTGTTAAGTGGTTTTACCGGGTCCGAGTGTGTTTATATAAGGCTAAAATGTTGAACGTAATCGACATCTAAAACGGATATATCGTGTGGAGGTTTCGAAGAGGACGGATTTGCTATTTAAATTTATTCATGCCACAATGTCGCTCAGGATGTTATAAATTGAGTTGGCAATTCCGAGCTGAAAAAAGATTGCGACTTTTACAAATTTAGTGCTCGTTGTGAATCAATGACGTCTTAAACAGTTACCAGAGCCTTGTTCAAAAAATCGACATTGAAAACGGCGGCTTCTTTGAGTTTTTTTTTAATGTGTACAACACTTTTGTCAGGTTATGGAGTTGTTTTTTCAAACTTTCCCGATTCGAAATTCGATTCCTTGGTGTCGGGTAAGTGTAATCGTGAAAAACCACCAGAAACCTAGCAAAAACCGTGAAAAACCACCAGAAACCTAGCAAAAATCGTGAAAAACCTCCCAAAACCCTGCAAAAACGTAAAAAAAGGTAAACAAACATGAAAAACCTGAAGTCAGACTTTCTATGGTGATAAAAAAGTCAATTCTATCGACAGAAACTCACAAACCATTTCCGAATTGAAGTCAAAATCATCACGACCCTGAGGGTAAGTTGCACAAAATGTGTGAAAAAGCGTCGTATCAAAATACAAGGAACGCGAAATTGCACGGCTAAAGTAGATAGTTGGTTTACCGGTGTTTCCTGATAATTTGCGTTTTAAATCAAATGTAGGGTTTAAACAGAAATCGGTTTTGTTAATTTTACCCCTACAAACGGTTGACCGAGTGTTGCTCAACGATCGGGTAATCGTATTCACAACACCCAATTCAGAATCAACTAGGACTATATTCAATGCAGAAGGATCTTCATTAAAATAAGTTTCTTTAAACGCGCGAATTGAATATTCGGTTGACAGGATTTTCAATACCATCGGTTTACCGATTCTTTGTTTGTCTTTCACTATAATACTCGGTTGACAAGATTTTCAATACCATCGGTTTACCGATTCTTTGTTTGTCTTCCACTATTTTTCATTGATCCTCTCTAACCGTTGTTATTGCTTTGCGGTTAAGCAATAAATCTCTTTGGAATTCTCCAATATAAACAAGTCCCGGAAACGGGGTCATTTAGACAAAATAAAACTTTGTAAGAAGCTTTTTCAGATCAAATTACCGATGAGAGGATTTGAATTTTAAATTCACTGAAACAAGGGTCATTTTGTAAAAAATCACGCAAAGAAGCGTCATTGCGATTTAATTCACGAAATCGAGGGTAGTTGTGGTATAACTCTCAAAAACGAGGGCCTTTTATATCAAAATCACGGAAACCAGGGTTATTTTATGAAATCACAATAAAAAGCATTGCAATCAAATCGAGGGTAGTTATGTTATGAATCTTGAAAACAGCCGCAATACAGATCAAAATCCGCAAACAGGGTTCGTTCAGGTCAAGAAATATAGTTTGGTGCTGGATCGTTTTGCTAATCTTGTTGTATCATTGTTGGGATAAAATTGCTTTTCATATTCTCCCTAGTTTTTTTATATCAACATTTAAATTCGAAGCTTCTTTTTTCCTTATCGGGAATCGAAGTTCGGTCAAAAAAATGTTTTCCACTTTATATATCGTGTGTGTATGGAATACCAGTCGCGGTATTTCTTGTTGTTCATTTGATCTCCGTTAGAATTTATCCAAACCGATATGCCAGCTGAGGTCGTCAATTTTTCTACGTCCTATGTTGTGACACAATTCAATACACTGTTGGTACATTGTGATGAACAATCGTTGACAAAATGTTGTCAACAATCGTGCCGGGTTTCTATTATTTGAACACAAAAGGAAAATCCTAACACCTTTGTGATCACACAAAAGTATTTTTACATCGTATTATGACGAATCAATAGTGCTTTTAACAGAAATCGAAAATTTACCAAATTCTTGTGTACTACGAAAGTGGATGTATGAGCCGGTATTCGGAAGGTCTAGTCTTTTACTAGACACGAGTCATCATTTATCAGGAGTATGCAACCTTTAATACAACAGGGCAGATACAAATATTTATTTGTCGTATTATTTAACATACGCTTTCTGACATTTGCATGCACAAAAATTTGGGTCATTGTTCTTATGACATGCGTTGTTCGCTTTGCACAAGTTAGCTGTTTCGGCATTTTAACGTCATAGGCATAGATAGTAAATTGGGCTCGGGTATTGGCTTTGTAATGCAAATGGATCAAAATTACTCTAATAATTATTCTCTCACACATGAGCAGTTATATCAGCATTTGTATAAAAACTACACGCGATAAATTTCAGTGTTCCCTTCTAATAATTATTCCCTCACACAAGAGCAGTAAAAGTAGGAATTTGTATAAAAATTACATACGATAAATTTCAGTGTTCCCTTTTAATAATTATTCATTCACACAGGAGATGGACAGAGACGATCAATCCCAAACTTGCAGCCTGGAATGCGAGGCAAGTTCCAGGCCACTGCAATGTCCATGCGGAGAGTATCGATGTTCGCACGAAATTACCATCCTGCGATCGAAGGCGAAGGGAAAGTCGAAGTCACATTTATACCGGTTTGTACTTGTGTTATAACGACTCAATAAACCTTTTCGATTGCTATAGTATCCCTGCATTACGGCAGTCGTTTCCAATCTTTTCGGACACGAAGTGTACCTATGGATTGATGTTGTTATTTTATTATTACTTTATTTTATTTCAAAAATTACTGTGCGCACTTCGTTTTTTGTTTGCGATGACGTCATCAAAATTGGATATTGCGCTCTTTGTGGTGGTCCCACTTTTGCGTAAGTTCAAATCTGCTTCTTAGCTGCAATACAGACCGATAGGCTTCTGTGACACGCATTTTATCAGTGATCTCATCTGACCTTCAAATTTTGTGATAATTAACTTTAAATTTGAGTTGGGTTGCTCGAGACTAACTTCCTATCTTTTCTCTATGCCTTTATGCTAGTTGATCCGTATGCGTATACTGCAAGGATACTGTAGCTGGAATGAACATGACTATTCTATCCAATTAAAGAGTCCAGCTGCACACTAACACAATTGTATTTCTGTAAAGTTTCGTCCGACCAGAGTCAGCCTTCCTCAGACAAGCATTGATTGTTGTAAACTCCTTGTCTGAGGAGGTCTGACTCTGGTATGACGAAACGTTACAGAAATACATTTGTGTTAGTGTTCAGCTGGACTCTTTGATTGGATATATTAACTCTGTTTTCATTTTTCGTTAGCTTATAGTTCCAAGCTAGTGAAACTCGCACTGTGAATTTCTGCATTTATACTTTGCGCATAAATACTTATTACTACAATACAATATTAGTAAAGAACATTACTACACACAAATCTGCATAGTGAGATACCCTATTACCTTCCATAAATCATATTTTCAGCCGCTACTTCGATTCAGACGGGCAGCAAGAGTGATCCGAATTCTATCTTCAGTATGTCTAGCTTGCAAGAAGTAAGTTTCTTACATTTCGTTTTAAAGCGCGGCTCGGGGTCTGGCTACTTACCTACAAAGATGATGCAGGTGTGGTAGGGGCGGAGAAAATGGTCGTTCACACCTTTCTAGAACAGGACTTCGGGGAAGTTTACGATCGAATCCGACTTCCTTTTTTAAAAAAATTGACCCTTCTCCAGTTCCGAACTTTAATGCTTTTGACTTCTGTAGAAACTTGTGTGTTAACATTTAACTCCGAGGACTTTGAAAATACGACACCGGCCTCCTTTCGCCTCAGTAAGATCATGCCATACTCCATCACCTCAGCCGTGGCACACCTTTCCACTATATATGCTTACTCTAATCATTTTCCCAATATATATCTACTTTAACTTAGAACAGTGGGGCAAGTGTAACAAAGTGGGCAAGTCTGCTGAAAAGGGGAAAAGTTTGAGACAATTTTTGCCCTGTCCGATGAGTTACAAGACCCCATATCTAATGCAAATCGTATATTTTTTCCCAGGAATATGACGTTCTCCGTTGCCCAGAACAATTGGGTCGCTCTAAAAGAAGCATTGTTACGTGAAAGTGACGTCAGTAAGGATCAGAATAAAGAAAAAAAGAAAGGTATGGATGATTGTTGTCACAACCGCAGGTTACTATTGTTTTTTAATGTACTGTCACTCATTTTGATCTGATATTTTGATAGGTTAGCATAGTGTGTTCACCGACCATAATAAGATCAGAAAATTAGTCATAGCCACTATGTTGTTATCCTGATTTTGCCTCACCATTGCTTTTTTGGTCTGTTTTGTTTAATTCTGTTTATCTTAAGTCAGGGATTCTCAAACTTTTGATGTTATTAAGCCTGTGAAGTTGTCGACTATTATTTAGTGAGCATCATAATCAGTTCATAAAATAAAAACAAAAATATCATTGTTACTTATTCATTATTTTTTTTTTCAGTAAGTTAAAATTACCTCAATTAATGACTCGGATGTATTTGCTGCTTTGTATTTGAAAAATATTTAATATTTTGAAACGAATAGCTCGCAAAGCCCCTAGGTTTCTCTCGTGGAGACCTGTTGTATGGGGCTTTTAGAACCTATCGTCTAGCGCAGGGCTTCTCAACTGCGGACCGCGGTCAAATCGGGACCTTTCGAGTATTGGATTCCGACCGCACCTAAATCTTTATTTTGGATCATTAGCCCCACCTTTTAAATTTCCTTTCACAAAATGACTTTTACAGTTCTGAATATATATGAAAAGAAATATACCACCATAATAAACTATCTTTATTTGCTAATAATCCTTAGCGGACCGAGGAAGTACACGTTTAAGGATGCCGAAATATAATTTCTGGAAAGACCGGACCCAAATAATTTTGAAGCTTTGTATGCGAATCCTTGCTAGAAATAGTTGAGTAGCCCTGGTTTAGCGTTCAAATCGTTACACTTAACGGTGTTGGTTTTGCAGATTTATATCTCACCCAAGATGTAAAAAAATAGTACAGGCAATGTCAAATCGTAAGCGTAATATTAGCTCCTTATATATCGTGGGATATCAATAGCTGCTTGTACATTGCCTTGTTTAGAGCAAATGGAAAGGCGTGAATACGCCTTATATAATAAGTATCTGGAGATTCATTCAATTTTCGATCTGATATTTTGGATCGCCGATATGACAAAAAGCATGGGAAGGTTCATTCATTTCTGTTTCTCGTGGTTATTCCCGAAACTGTCAATTTTTACCCGTAGAGCTTTAAGTTATCTAAAATAAGAGGCAACTAGTTTCTCAACTCGGATTGAGGAGTCATAGTTGCAGCTATAATTGTTTTGTAGTTCTAACACTTAGCACGATGCGCCAACAATGATCCGTTGATGAAACAAAAGGACCTGGAGGCTCGTTCATTCCTTCTCCTCATGCTTATTACCAAAACCACTGATTTTCACTTTTTATTCGATAATTGAATTCCAATCACCTTCTCGTGCTGCTTTGATCAGAAACAAAGTTGTCGTGAGATTCCAAAGGCTGTGCAATTGGAATTTTGCACGATCTTGCATTTAAAAAAAAATAAATGGGGGGGGGTCCGACCTGCAAAACCACCCTTTCTCATTACGCCCTTGAGCCGAGTCTTATGTTGAAACTGCCCAGAGTCGGAAGTAGGATTCGTAATATTTTGAATTCTCTCAAGTCGGAATTTCAGAACGTTTAGCGGTGATAAAACAATAAAATTTTATATTGAAATTTAAGAAACAGTACGTTTACCAAGCAGTTTTAACAGCCCGTGAAAGCAGGCTTGCATACGTCGTACGATTTTCTCGGAAAGATAAAGTCTGCATTTTTTACAACCGAAATCAGCGTCAAATTTTTATCAATCCGAAGTTGCTTCTCTGAGTCGATTGTCGCAACTCCGCTTATTCACACTTACTTAATTATCTTATACTTCACAGCCGCTCTCACAACTGACGACCCGGAACTTACCTTTGACCTTAGTAAATTTCGCCGCCAATCAAAAGACGTCGACGTCATGCCAGTGAAGATTAAAGATCTTCTACGCAAAAGACCGGGAGATCGAACCCCAGAAGAGGTTTTAAATGTAAGTATTTCTTTTAGTCCGATTGTTTTCCCGACATTGCGACTTTGAAGCGTTGAAGTCCCGTTTAGTAGTTAGTTTCTTGAAAGTTGAGGGGCCGATTCCTTGGTTTGAAAATGCCTGCACAGCTGAAAAGAGTATACACCATCGGTGTGTCAGTGAAAACCATCAGCACTTTTTCTATTTTCAGTTTAAAGGTAAAAATCCGCACCTAGGGGGAGTAGGCAATATTGAACCGGGAACCTTCCTCAAATATCAGTGACTTTTTGTGCAATCCGATTGATGGGGAGCCTACTCCTAAAAAGAATAAGGACTACCCCAGCTGCAAGATTTCAAATTTTCACCTGCTATAAATAACACAAAATAAAGTAAAGTGTATGCTGTCAAAAATATTTTATCCCCACCTCTAGCGACAGCTTCGAGAAAAATATTCACTGATAGCAAAAACAGTTATCTTTTGTAAATACTCAATTTCAATGCTTTTGACTTTCTGTCGAAAATCCTAACTTTGATTATCCATTGAAAATCTGAAAATCGCACTCCTAATTCAAGTCATTCAAAATTTCGACTTTGACACCCCGGAATTTAAAAATACTCAATCAATAAAAACATGCCACAATTCGAAATTTTTACTCCTATTCTGCATCACAAGTTTCAAAACGGAACTCCGGCTCCGGTATCAATATCTAATATACGGTTCTGAACCAGTGGGCCATGGACCACAGCTGGGACATAGAAATATTTTAAAATGAGCTATCAAAAGTTGCTGAAGTTGTTAATGAAAACAGACTAAACACCGAATGATGCATAAGCCTAACGCTCGGCAAGCTGAGAAAATATATAGAATGATATTTCAACTTATCTAAATTTTTACTTTTGCTCCATTTTCACAATGGGTTATGATTACCGTCAAAATCTACTTTGCAAAACTGAGAAATTAAGTCACAAAATATTAGAATCCAAACCTCTGTAAATCTACAACTTCTTATTAATTTGTAGCAGTGCTTCTCAAACGATGGGCCGCATCCCACATAGAGGGGGTGAAGACAATTTTTTTGAGGATAAAAAAAAGTAAAAATTTAAATATATGTTGGATGAATTTAGTTAAATTAGATGGCAGTAGCAATAATTGAAGTTGCTTTTTTGCTACAGGGTGGCAATTTTTATTCTAATTTTTAAAGCGAAATTGTCTGTTTTTTGCAGAAAATTTTTTTTCTGTAGTTCTGCGCTTATGTCAAAAACTTGATTGACCGCAAAATATTTTTGCAAAAAAAAATGAGCCCCGAGAGAATAAAAATTGAAAACCACAGATCTGAAACAAGCTAACACCCCGACCCCAGGTTTACAGCCTGTCGAAACCTCCTTCCCGCCAATGCAATTTTCTAATACAACATAATTATTACATCACAGATCATGAGAACAATGCAAAAAATGGAGATTTTCGCTCGTTTCCCTCTGAGCATACAACGTCGGTTATGCGAATGTGCTTGGCTACAAACTGTCGAACCGAATCGAGTTTTGTTAAGATCCGGTCACGTGGGACAAAGTGTTTATTACGTCATTTCCGGAAGACGTGAGTAAATTTCTAATGTTGTGGAAAGTACAATAAATATATATTGGTTTTTGCTTGTAAACAGGTCTTATATATTTCCCCCGAACAAGGTTTCCGGTAAACTCCCACTGATTTGTTGGAAGCTGCTAAGTCTATACTTTACTATGAACAAGGCCTTAAACGCTGATAATGGATAGTGGCCAATAGTGAGATAGAACCACGTCACATGGTCAAGTCGTTACTCAAGCGTCGCGAATTAAGCCCCCCTTTTTAAGTTGTAGCCAATGACACAATAAATCCTGGTCATATGGTTGCGGCGTTATTTGTGTGTGGGGCCTAAATACGAATTAAACCCCGCCCTATTTTTTCAGTTGTAGCCAATGGTGAAGAAGAAACTGGTCACATGGTCACAACATTACTCAAGCGTGGCGATAAATTTGGAGAAGAGGAAATCATCTCTAAAAGCAAACGTGCGGCGACTGTGATGAGCCAGGATACGGCAGAGTTATTTGTCGTTTATGGAGATGTAAGTGAGACGTATCAAGCAGATATATCTGTTAAACCAGGGCTGGGCAAGGTTATCGAACCACTAGCTAAAAACTTCGAACACCTAGACTGGTGGGCCATGTAATTGTGACGTAAAAATGTACATTTTATGAGCAATATTTATAGTGTTACGACAGCAAAAGTGAAAAACAATAGGCCTTGTGAAAAAACTAAATCTAGTCGCAATCTCAACAAATTCCTTGAGCTATTTTTTAGCTGAAACATCGAAATTTTGTTGTGGCAACGGGCCGTAATTCGCCCATATCAGTGTTAAACCCAGTATAAATGTATGGCCAGTGAATGGTCATAACCAAAGTTACCCCAATAAACTGAGCATCCAACTCAAACCAGCACTTGAGCTATTTTTCGTTTGTCGGAGATGTAAGTACGAAGCGCTCGTTCTGTTAGACGCGGTGTATAAATATAATTTCGGTAGTTCTTGACTTGTTGCTCTGAAATTTACAAAGAAATTTCTTATGTGGAATTCACTACTTCATACTTGGTTTTCTGATCGCATTGACTCAAGTCTCTCATCAATCGGTTATTTAATGGCGCGTAATGCACCGCTAATTTCGATATAGTTTCGGTATCTCTTGAAAATGCAGTACGGTTTTCAGTAACTTCAGCTCAGACATGAGTCTCTTTTGTTACTGGGTTAGTCGCATAATGCCTCACCATATGTCTGTATGAGCCCAGTTAGCTCTTGTTTTTTGTGGCTTTCCGTTGCTTCATCTGAGTGATAAGTCTTTATTACCCTTGGGTGAATGTGTATATCTCAGGTCAGAGAAAAGTCGATTTTAATTCTGGGCGAATGTGTATGAATTTGGTAAGAGATGAGTCTCCTTTGCTTTTGAAACAAAGCGTATATCCGTACTCTCAGCAGCACAACAACTCAGACTTTTCGCAAAATTACTGTCCTTTCAAACCATTTTTTTTTCTTTAAGGACTACAAAGACATCTGCTTCGCCAAAGGTTCGAAGGATATTTCCAGTTTGTCAATCTGTAGAAAGAACCCTGTCTTCCATCACTGGCCGTTGCAGAAGCTGATCGAGAACCCGGGATCATGGACCATGCAGAACTATAAACCCGGTAAGAGCGTTGGATCTGACTGATTCGCAGATTAAGGCTATCATGCTAAAATTCCGTGACCTTCACCTCATCCGAGGGTAGAATGAATTGGCTAAGGTTGGATAAATTCCGAATCGTAAAGATTCGACCTTTCCATTTAATAGTAGGCATCTAGAACCTGCGTCTCGGGCGTTCTCCAGGGATGTAGTTACAAGTGCGTCAGGTCATACCGAGGCTTCGGCGTTTCACACCTTCGCACTGAACACGGCTTTGTGCAAGCCAATAGTATGCAACGCAGTATGACTCGGTCGACATGACCTGGTCATCTATTCCACCTCAATTCTTGTTTTCATAATTCTTGAACACCTTCATATGACATTCGGCACACCTGCATATAAAATTCTGTACAATTCGGCTGCAATTTTGCTGACGTTGCGGAGCCTTTTCAGTCATTTGTGGCCGTCAATTTGTGCATTGCTCTCATATTTCACAGGAACCTTGAGAGTTGTGGAGAGCCTTTCCTGGCCTGGGAAAAGAGTCCCGAACCCATTGTCACCCTAAATCTTTTCATTATACGTTTTATATTCCCGCTGTTAACAGGGGTAGGTACTCCCGTAATGTGTGTACCAGGGTAGAGTTAGGCCATAATTTTATACTGATTTTTATTATTTTAGTTCTTTTACGAGTTCGGGACTATCTGTGTTAGCCAAGTGAATATACCCTTTGTCCATAGGTTTCAGTACCTTTACACAACTTGATGTAGGCGAACAAAATTAGTTACCTTCATAGCACCCAATGGTCTACACAAGCAGCCAATAACGCGTAATCACTATGATTTCACAGGAACTCTGATAGTCGAGGACAGTGGCCGATGTGACTGGGTTTACATTATCAAATCTGGACAGTGTAAAGTGGTCAAATGTTTGAAACCCGGAGAACCGGAAGAAGACCCAGCAAGGTAGGTGTATTTTTTGGGATATATCGGTACGTTTTCAATTAATCTCCAATTTAATATTTTTTCGTTGTACCCGAAGTATGTGCACCAAGATGGCGCACAAGCTGAACATAGTATTGTAACAGGTTGGGGTTCAGGTTCCGGAGCGCCAATTTTTTCGATGCAAACCCCTATAATGACTCGCGGGGGAATCACAATTTAGTTTTGCGCATGTAGATTTCTTAAGTTTACTGAGTTACTACAAAACTACGTCTAATACATGGAGGAGATGATGCAACGAATGAAAATGGGTAGCGTAAAAATATTACCTAGAAGGTAAATTGGCATCTATCCACAAGAAAATTCTTCGGGGTATAAGAATAAATTATAAGTTTTCCAAATACAAGAACACAGGGTTATCAAATTTGCGATAACCAACGTATTCCTGACGCTTAGCAAAATGCGCCAACCGTTCTTACTTTTTCTAGGATAAAGAAACTTCTCGCCAGACACGCTCGTCAGAAATTATTGAAAGAAATTGAAACCAAGAATCTTGAAAACGATATTGACGGTATGTGGAAAGAATTCTTATATCATGACCACTATTTAAACTTTTAATTGATGTCTCGCGCGTATTTCCAGACAAACAGCTAGAACCGAAGCCTTGGTCATGAGGCCTGCGGTTTTTTCACGATCAAAGTTCGCGTCGCAACAGTTTTCAGGTTTTGTGACATGGTGCTCTTCTATTTATAAATTCCTAAATTTTATTTTCATTTTTGTCTGTTATATTATGCTCTATGTTTAGTACTTGAATACCAATAAGCGAAGTAAAAGAATAAATTCATAACAGTCAAAGAATAAAACAAATCACAGCCAAATATGTAGTCATGCCGAATGGTATTTAGTGAAGACGCTTTTTTCATGGCTCGTAGTACACCACCCCGGAAATTCTGAAGTAAAATATTTACCGCTATTTTCCCATACAATTTTTCCTTTCCAGTCTCGGAACCAAGCGAGGATCGAATCAGCGCTGTCCCACCTTCCTCGACATTCTTCACCACACCCCTGTCACGCCCACAAACTCATGGCTACTACGATGAAGCAGCGACCGCAGCTATACAGGTAATTCAGATATATTTAACGCCTAGTCAGTCCTATCTATTGTCTATGCGGAATCCCCTGTCACGCCCACAAACTCATGGCTACTACGATGAAGCAGCGACCGCAGCTATACAGGTAATTCAGATATATTTAACGCCTAGTCAGTCCTATCTATTGTCTATGCGAACGGATTGTAATAGAAAATAAATTCATTTTTACATTTTATCACCTTTTAACTAAGCACGAAATCTTGATAAACCTATTTTACGAGTCTTGCGTGTGACAAGTTATCCACTATATTACCAAAACGGTACGTAATTGTAACTTCTAACGGGTTAAAATTAATAATTTACACCTAGAATTAGCGATGTGAAAGAGTAGGGCGCACAGCACCCACATTGGTCGCAATGGCCTAAGACCGGCACTGAATATATCGAGTTAGAATTTACGCCTAAATTCCGTTCAAAAACCAGACTCCAGACACCAACCTGACATAAAATATACTTCCTCCACAGGAGTTGCCAGCCATTTTGCTTTGTTAATCGTTAAAGTAGAGAGTTGGTAATTCGAATCGAAACTGTATTTTGAACCTTACGAAGCCGGAGTCAAATTTTCCAAGTCCGGAATCGAAATCCGGTCAAAACTTTATTTTGAACAGAAATTCTCTTCCCAACGCTGACCGAAGTCTGTGTTTTATTATCGCATAGGCGGGAGGTGCTGGAGTCATAATTTTGAACCTGTATTCTAATAAGTACGGATTTGTGAATTAACTTGACAACCCGTGAAAAACTGGATAGCGATCGGAGACCGCCGACTTATCGATCTGTGGTTTCGATTCTTTCACTCTGACTCAGTAGCGACACCGCGTGTCCCATCACTAATTAAATAGTAACACTCTAATTATATGACCTATTTCATCCAAAACTAATAGGCTTCGGGTATGATAGATATGGTGAATGCACATGCAAAATTTGAAGCAGATTTAACCTCGCTTTCGTGGGATATCGCGAGTGTCTAACAGGCAAACAAATATCAACATACCCACCGAGCGAGATCGATAAATAATAATTCTCCATACTCTGTGCCATTTATTCAGCTTTTTCGAGTATCATTCTTGCATTCAGGAGGCGATGCGCCAACGTTCTCAGACGCCAATGAAACGAAGCCCATTTCTTGTCTCATTGTACGGACCTAAGGTTAACAGACCGGTATACGTGGCCTTGGAGGTGCTCGGAGTCGGGGATAGCTTTGTAAGTATATGTTGGGAATGTTTCTGAATATTGTCTGTCGTGCCAAGCGTTCGATAGACTTTGGCATTTCAATGATCGTAACTTTATTCAGAAATGAGTTTCATTTACTACTGAATGAGTGCTCGTAGATTTTAGTATTTGAGTGGTAGTCTGTAACTTTGCTCAGAGATGAGTCCTCTATACCTCTGATAAAGTGCGCGTAACTTTGCTGGAAAATGAGTCTCCTTTCCTTCTGAGTGAGTGTGCGTAACTTTGCTCAGAGATAAGTCTCTCTTACTTCCGAGTGAGTGCCCTTGTCTTTGCTCAGAGACGAGTATATTTTGCTTCTGAGTGAGTGCGTATAACTTTGCTCAGAGATGAGACTCCCTTACTTCCGAGTGAGTGCCCGTGTTATTGCACAGAGACGAGTATTTTTTGCTCCTGAGTGAGTGCATGTAATTTTGCTCAGAGATGGGTCTTTTTCACTCCCGAGTGAGTGAGGGCGCGTAATCAGCTACATTATTCTTTTAGTAGCTTTCACTACGGAGTGAATACAGGTAATCTTTATTTCAGCAAATTTGAAAAAATACAAAAATTTATAATAAAGAATCTCATTTATTCAGGGCTTCCTGGCTGTACTTCCTAAAGATCAACGAGGGTCAAGTGTCAGCCTCATAAGTTGCGGGTCAGAGGTCATTCAGATAAACAAGAAATTCTTCCAGAAATTTGCTGATGAGACGGTCTATAGTTTGATAAATATGAAGGTAGGTGGCCGACCTTTTGTGCAACTCAAATTCTGTACAAGCAGCGTCTAATATACCTATTTTGTTTTTGCAAATACGATATATTTCGGATTTGTTACATTTTCTGATATATTGTTGTTATAGGTATATAATTAATGAAGAGCGATGCTCAAATATATGGGCACGAAATCAAAATAAAGTAAGTACATTTCGTACCGTACCCAGCGGTATCAGGTCAGCTCGCTTGGCGGATAAAAAGCCGTGTTCTCATAAAAAATAAAATATTTTGGAATATATAAAAGTGATAGAATTCAAGCAAAAAATACAATCTTCAACCACTGACAATTTCAAAGCAATTGGGCAAGTAATTGAAGAGAAAAGCAATTTTTGTTCAAAACGATAGGAAGAAAAATTCCAAGAACAACAATTACAGATTAACGAAACGATCAGTATGTCCACTACGTGCCAATAAATGAAACTAATATGTGTCGCGGTGAAAGGGCAAGTGAACACTAACGGTTACGGCTGTTTTCGGTCGGGTAAAAATCTCAACATAGGCAATCAAAAATCAGGCTGGAATATTAGAAATAGTTTTTTTTTTACGCGTGACTACGAACATGGCTCTGTATAAAGGCTACTGGTATGCTCGGAGCTACAATTTTGATTAAACTGAAATATTTCCCCGGTGGGTTGGTTTGGTTCCGCAAGAGATGACAGAGAGCCGAAATCGACGGAATGAAATCGAGAAGCATGAGTCTATGGGCTATAGCTTAGTAGAATAAACGTTTCCACAAAAATCGATTATGGCCCACCGACAAAAATGTTGCACACCCCTGGTCTAAAACCCTTATGAATCTCACCACTGATTCCGACCAGTCACTCAATTTAAAGAACGCCTCAGAGGGTATACTATGCTGCTCATTTATAATAATATATCACTTTCTTTCAGTTCCCGCCATTTCCAAAGCAACACGAAATCCTACAAAATCTTCGTCAATCGTTCATGTGGAAAGACTATAAACGACAGACGCTAGACGACGCCCTGGCGCATTTATACAGACCCGTCGTCCAATCAGATCATAAGGATCAAACTATTGCTCTTTGAAATATCGACTGAAATGATGAACAATGGCGAGATTTTTTTTAATCTTATCCATATTTTAATATAATTATTACCCTACTGTTTTGTTTGATGCATCGCGACTTTTGCAAACAAATTAATACTTCGCTCTTCGTCTTTTTAGTCCATGGGCTTTAAAAACTATCATGAACTTCGGGCCCTTTCCAAAAACTCTCAACGATCCATGGGCAATTTTCTATTTATTAAAAATAATGCCACGCTTAATAAAAAAATACAACAAACGAAAGTTAAAGAATTGATCCATTACATTTAAAGAATTAAACAAACCATAGTCAAATTCCTTCAAATTATTGTAGTCAACGCGGATAGCTACAGTGAATACATTTGCTCTTGGCTCCCATAGAAATGACGATTCACAACCGCCGAGGGACCATTTTGAGAACCCCCGGTTAGCCTTATATTCTAGGAACAGCCTCAACCTTCACTGTTTTGATTCTGTATGCAATTTTGAAATGACAAACCTAAATGCATCACACTTATATAATTAGACAAATGAGTCAACATATTTCAAGTTGTAGTCGCGAATGCTACCCAGTGGAAGCCTTGGATCATATCCCCCATGGACCCGCTCTGTGACCTAATAGGGGCCGAGAGCCCCAGTTTGAGAAGCGCTGGTTGGTCTATATTCCGGGGTCAGTGTCAACCCCCCTGTTAAAATCCATATGGATCTCCAATATGACAAAAAATAGTGAAACACCCCGCATGCATACAGCACTGATCCTATCATATGAATGAGCCATTATACAGTTCTACAGGTTTTCACGGTACTCCCGAAGTATGTGAACCAAGATATCGGACACCGGAACGTAGTATGTGTACCAGGTTAGGGTTAGGCCGTAATATCAGGTACAAATACAACGGGAGTCACTTGGCTAGTACCCGTCCCAAACTTGTAATAGAACTAAAAAAAGGAAAATTGGAATAAAATTATGGCCTAACCCTAACCTGGTACACATACTACGTTCTGGTTTCCGCCATCTTGGTTCACATACTTCAGGAGTACCGTACTGACTGACTTCTCAAAAAATGCTAAAATTCTATAACGAATGAGAGGGATTTCAGATATTTTTACGAGTATATTCAGTGTCAGTAATTTATTTTTCCACCAATACGGAAAACGAGAATATCGGTCAGAGACCGAAGACTTATCGATCGAAAGTTAGGGGATCCCCCAAAACAGCGCTCTTACTCCATAGCGACACCATGTGTCCCATCACTAATTAATTAATAACTCGCTAATTATACGACATCAATAGGCTTCTGGTCCGAGATAAGATAAATGCACAGGCTATATCTGGAGCAGATTCAATCTCGCTTTCGTGAGATATCGCGTGCACTCTAACAGACATACATACAGACAAATACCTATAAACATACTTACCGATCAGAATCGATAAGTAATAAGCAACTTACATATACGAGTAGAATAAAATAAGGATAGTATTTACAGGGTGGATGGAAACGCTGAAAACCATTACTGGTTATCGAGCAGCGACACCTGGATGGGGTCTAACCCAGCATAAAATGAAAATAGAAATATATTCTGGTCCCTAGATCAGCTCTAAGCTAACCTGTCAGCTAGATGTCGAACTATATAATTGAAATATGTCCTATTTCAAACGTGGCGCTGGGTTCTATTTTATTCATTCTTTGACTTTTTTTTAATGGGAGGACCCGCAGAAAGGCGGTTTTCCTGATTGTAACTTTTATTGGAATATACTTATTTTATTATGTCTGTTTTTGCCGATTTTATCCCGTGGCATTTCCTCTTTTCGTATATTTATTTTTTCAATTTTTATCAATGGTTCTATCAAATTTATCTCGTGGCACTTCGTTTTTTCATATTTTAATAAAAATATTTAATTTTTTATCAGTTACTCATCATTAGTATTATCAATTTATCAATTCCGAAAAAAGTGTTTATTGTTCATTTTTATATTTTTCACCAAATTTATTACTTTTTACCCAAATTCGGACAATTTAAAAACAACTGCTTTTTTATCAGTAGTATTATCAATGTACCAGTTCCAAAGATAGTTATAACTGTTTTGTTTTTTCGTATTTTTTCACCCAATTCATTACTTTTACTCAAATTTGGACAAGTGAAAAAACTCGGTTTTTGATCAGTGAATTATCAGTTATTTTATCAGTTCCAAAGATAGTGTTATCAATGATTTATTTTTTATATTTTCACTTATTTTTATGTCGTTTTTATCCAAAATACAATTGAACAATTCTGATTCCTTGTTTTAAAAAAAGATGATTTTGACGGATTGGACTCCGAGCTCCAGAAATATTTCAACTTTGAATCCGGTTTTTGGTTTGAAATAATCTGACTCATGTTTTTGACTCCCAACTACTTCTGATGTTCTCTAGTTGCAACTTAAATTTAGTTGAGAGGGACTCGGAAATTTGCTTTGAACAAACTCAACTCTTCTAAGTACTGTTTCCCCTTTTTGTTGAGGCCTCGGGCTCACAACCTTGATTTGAGCAAACTTGCAACTCTTCTATCAGTACTTTTATTTAATTGAGGACTCGGGACCTCGCATTAAGCAGACTTGCAACTCTTCTATCAGTACTGTTTCCACTTTCGTTTAGGGTTTGGAACCCTAATTTGAGAAATTTTTAAAAATGCTCTGTAATATTATACTGACTATACTTTCCGCGTCAACATTTTTTATTAAAAAACTATTTCTCCGTCATAATTGACTTAAACTTTGGGCTAATTTGCTTCATGATGGACAATTTCAAATTCATTGTCCGTAAAACACCATATCATTGTTACAAAACAATCATTTAACAATGCTTTGCAGCTGTTTCCCGCGCATTTAATCTTAATCCCTTGTAAGTGGACTGTAAAAATATATGGAATATCTAGTGACATTTCGAAGAAAAGTACAGTAAATCTCAGTGAAACTATCAGAACTTTGGCTGTTATTTTTCGATATATAAATTGTTTGTACATATAACATGCACAACCGCCGAGAAGCAAACATTTCAAATGTCTACACAAACAAATATCATCAACGCACACAATAGAAAATAATAGTCACCATATATACTCAACTGTATATAGAGGGTGTCCAAAAAGTTTAAAGTAATAACAATTACAAATTTTGCCCGATTTTATGGTCAACTTCATCGGGGCAAATAATAGAAATAAAAGTTGCTATATATACTAATTTGTATATTTATTGTGACCATTTTATTTTACTATTGCTTTGTTAAAAGTTTGTATGGGAGCGGGCAAATATTTTTTGCAAGAGCGCCTCGTACATGACGCCGTCTCGAAAGTAATGCCGGTCTTGTGACTGACAGTAAACTATCAATACCTTCCTATATATTAAACGCTGGTCCAAGGATCGTTAACCTGCAACGCCAATATACCTATGTCTTCGCTATTGCAACTAGACAAATTTTGTTAGCCACTAGGCCAGAGTTTACCAACCAGAAAGAATTCCAGTTAATTGTTTCGCGGAAGAAAATTCCACTTTGTGTTGGTATGGTATTACCAACATTGATACTTATTTAATGGGTGTCCATGAAGCCCCCTTACAATTTCAATTTCGTTATCAAATCAGTTCTCAATATATCTTCCATAAGAAACCTAGGGGACCCGCGGGCTATTCAATTTACTTATTAAAATACTGAATATTCTTTTATTACAAAGCAGCAAATACGCCGGGTCAATAGTGTAATTTTAGTTTACTACTCAGGAACATTAATCACACAGTAACAATGTTGTTATTTTTGTAAATTCATTCTGGGGCTCGTGAATAATAATCAACCTGTTCACGGGATCCGGAACACAAAAATAATGAGAACCCCTGCCCTAGGCAATCGCGTCCGTAACAAAATGAATGACTGACAGTATCTAACTTTTAAATTATCGTCAAAACAGGTGTTCTATCTTAACATTCTCAATGAAGCTGGTTTGAGGATATAATGTTCATATAAAATACCTATTAGTCATTTATTACCAATTATTCCCTTCTCCGGGACTGACAGGTCAAAAAAGGCGTCGCCACGACACGAATTATGTCAGGCCCGCGAGTTGATCGCTGGTAATTTTCATAAGTTAGTTATTTATTGCTAAAATCCTTTCTGATGGACAGTATCATATTATTTTTGTAAAACATCTGCTTGGAGGTATTGTATTGATATCGATCGTCCACTGATTTTCTGATTAGTATACTTTGATTAGGTTAGGATTAAATAGGTAATTACCAGCCTCTTAACATGCTATTATGTGCGCCGCTTCTCTGATCCTATAAGCATTCGCTCGAAAGCGTGAAATTTATGTTTTGCACTAGTTTTAATAAATGTATTTCGAATCAAAAGTATAAAAAAGTACAATAGATATAGTACTTCGTGTGAAATTGGTCTTTGCGACCCCTAAAATTCGTTGCGCGTCACCCTGTGGGGTCGCGACCTCCAGTTTGGGGAGCCCTGAAGTATACAGACCAAAAAATTAGGGATGAGCGATGGATAACCAGTGTTGTTCAAGTTGTCGCCTCGAATCATCATTTAGAAAAAACTCGAGTGAACCCTAGTTGGAGTGAATGTATGAAAATTGCCCGTAGAATTTTTTAAGGCCCTGAGGTTTCCGAACTGTTTTTTCGCGCGGTGCCAAATTATCGCAGAAAAAAATCACGGCACACTTAAACAAAAACAAAAACTGCTGTATATGATTAAAAATAAATTTTGTGATCGTAACAGAAGACTACGTAACAGAAAATAAACGACATAAAAAGTAAAATGAAATTATTGATTCATATACACAGCATTTAAAACAAGAAAACATTTATAATAAATCCAATGTGTAAAATATTCAATCCTATATTAGTTATGTTCAACACAATTCTCTTAATTTTCCGGAAGCAATCGTGCTTGCCTTAGCTATTCTGTATCGGTAAGTTTATGCCTATCTGCGTATGCTCGTTTAGATCCTTGTTCTGAGCGAACATCGACAGAATATCATAAGAAACGCCACCCTTATATTTTCATTTACGACTGTTTATATCATAAAGGAGGTTGAGTCGCCATTATTATGTTCTAATAATATCTTGTTTATGTTGTAATAATCGGATTTACTGAACCGTGAAATTGGCCGGAAAATTTAATGTAAACAGTGGTTCTGGTCATACCGCAAACTCGAAGAAAAGGATTTTCCTCGAAGCGATGACGAATAGTAGAATTCAGTATAAAAATGGATAAATCAAGCATGTACATTCATATAAAGTTTTGAAATCTTTTAAAATTTAAGAAGGGAATTTATCGATACATGGTATTGTTTTGTTGTATTAAATGTAGGTAAAAATACTTGAGCAATTACTGATTAAAAAACAACAAACCTGGTTAAGATATATTGATAACTGACTTCACAACAAAATTGAAATTGTAAAGCGACATCATGGACACCCTGTTTTACATTTTATTTTGAGGAAATTTTGTGTAATATGGTCTCGCGCAATTACTCAGAAATGAAGGAGTTTTAAGTGAAAACGCTAAGAGCTGCTGAGACAATGAAGAATCGTAGTCGTTAATTACTTTGCACGCTTCCGTCATGAGGGTTTAGACCAGCGATTCCCAAGTGGAATTCAAACGACTACAATGACGATGTAGAATTCCAGAATTTTCCCAGAGTGATCTCTGAGCGAAGTTACAGGCGTCCACTAAAGTTCCAAGAGCTACGATAAATACGGGACGATAAATAATCATAGTTGTTGATTATTTTGCCCAATATTGTGATCATGGTCATTAGCCAACCCGAATTTCCCTATTCATATTTCAAAGTACCGGTACTGCTGTTGATTATCGTCTATTGCCACTTAATTAACGTAAGTATTGTACCTGTGGTTCCCATCAATTCTCACTGCCTTCTCCTGCTTTGAAACTCTTCATTCCTTTCGGTTTGCAAATAAATCCGGTTTCCGTTCGTTGTTCAATCTTTAATGAATCCTTTGTTATAGTGTTACACGCAAACGCACTCCAGTGCTTTTGAGCAGTCTAAACTCTGAATAGTTTAGAATGTGTTCAGAAATTGGTTAGAATATTAGTAATACCACAAGGAATCACAAAGTTAAAATTCCATCCATAAATCAATTAAATTCCTTGCTCGGGACAAATTCATTCCCTGTTGGGAAACCCAGTAGTATACGATCACAACAGATACTGCAACCATGCTGCAATAACATAAGCCCGCCTAAAATCACTCAAGCGCGAAACAACACTAAAGTTAGGGAACAAACAAGAAGCGTTGCCAGAAATTAACATAAACTTGCAACAAAATATTACAATTTTAACAGAGAAATGTGATAGTACGTTGGATTTATTTAAAAATAATATAATATAATATATAATAATGCATCACGGGGCCCCCAAGGTTTGAGACATTCAGGCTTCAGCAAACCTTGCCTGATGGTAAATCCGGCACTGGTCACCAGCATCTGGTATCACAACGCTACCAAGCCTAAAGTCAGATTACAAACTATTCCATCGTGTTTTTATATTAGTGCAATTCCAAAAGAGCTAGCCCCGATTCCACAGTACACATTCATGTATTATCATTCTTCTTCCAAACTGAAGTTCGATCTTAGTCTATTTCATCGTATTTATATTCAATTATGTGGTATAACACGCTCGAAGCACATGTAGAGATTATCTGATTTTATGTGTCGTGAGGAAAATGACTTTGTATTTCTAAGTACTGAATACAGTTAGTACATTTGTCTTTTTAATCAGTGATTCGCGTTAGCGCTCATTACAAATTGTTAATATTTTTAAATCTATGTTGATTTTGCTTTGAAGTAAAATAAATAAACTAAAAATAGGCATTTCAAATTTCCTCAAAGAACCATTGTTACAAAACAATATGCGTATGTTTTCGTTTTAATTCTTATTTTTAATTTCCTATTGTGACGTTGAAAAAGCAAACATTTCCTGTTTTGTGACATAACAAATATTATTGTGACACGACAAAGTGACGCGTTAAATTTTTACTTTGAAGTTTCATTTATTAACAATTGAAAAACCGACTTTTAAACCCACAACGACCCTAACCTAACAAGGCCCTGCACAATCAACCACGGATTTCTCACCATGTGTATCGGAATCCATGTGTATGTGAACAAAACCATATAAACGGATCGACCGCATGCACTATGGCTCATTAAAATGGTAGTCGCGTAGTAATCAATAAACTCTGCAAATGCAGTTACGTTTTCGTATTTTTAACATTTCATATCAAAAGCGCACATTAACATTGGCGCCACATCAATTATGTCGGGTACATAAAACTACAATTTCAACACCAATGCCATGTACGGGTGTAACATAACCCAAGTTTAAGGTGATATTTATGTAAGGGACATGCGTAATTCATTAAGTGTAATTTATAACAAAAATCATTACCCAATTACGCATGTCCTATACATAAATATCACCTTATTAAACTTGAGTTATGTTACACCCGTACATGGTATTACGCGCTCAATTCAAAAACGAGTAGAAAGTGGTTCCGATATTCACCTTGGTGGATGAGGAAGATATTATTAAAATAGTAATAACTGCCCGAGTGGAAAGATTGGGACACGTCAGATTTATGATCTAGAGCAGTGGTCGGCAACCACCGGGCCGCGGCCCATTGCCGGTCCGCGGATAGGTTACTGCCGGTCCGCAGAGAGGTGACACAAAAACGGACAAGGCCGTAATAAAACCTTCACAATCTCACCACAAACCCTACGACTAAAAACAGCACCCAACAGTAAACCAGACAAACACAACACCAGGGGTCGGAAAAAATGCGGCCCGCGAGCTAATTTGTTGCGACCCTTGAACGACCCGACATTTAATAAATAAAACAAAAATTAATCCCAAATTTAATATTGTCTCCACACGGATTTATGCGGTGACAAGTGCTGCTGTACGGCGCTTCTTATGTAACAAGTAGCGTCGGTTGTATGTCGTTCGAGTTAATTTTGATTTTTAAAATTTGAAAATTTCTGGAAAACGGAGCGACGCGGGTCGACCATTCCAAAGTGCTTGGACGGAAAAATATTTTTCTTTCTTGCGCATTCCAACAAGTTTGCTCGATATGCTCAGTCAGCATCGCAGTTGTTAAGGGTTTCAATGTTAAACTCGTTACGAAACGAGTCGTCGAAAATTCGACCCCGACACCCGGGACTGCGCCACAGATCATCTGTGCGACAGTGCAAAACGTCTAATGTGCACGTTCGGAAGAACATATGGCCTTGAGCAGCTTTATCTAAAATGCATTACACTTAGAATAAATTTCGAACTCGCTTGTCAGATCATCATTTGGACGACGAGTTGCCATAAAAACATCATCTTTCACATTGATAATAAGTATATAAAAACAATGTATTGTTGGATAGTAAAAAAACGCCACATATACATCTCATTGGAACAGACTTTCAACACAGCAATAGAAGGGTAGCAATGCGGATGCGCCATAATTTGAAGTTTACTTATGATAGCGATTGTTCGAAGGCGGAAATATTGCGGCCCGCGCGCTACCAGAAATGTTTATATTTGGCACGCAAGTACATTAAGTTTGCCGACCACTGCATAACACTATTAAGCAACATGTCTGATTTCATAAACAATTGCCATGTCAGTATGTCGCAATAATGCTGGGTCAATTGTTTTCTCTACACCCGTATAAGAATGTCTTTCATCAGTCCGACTAAGATCTCCCCAACAAAACATTGTTAACTTTCCCGAAATCTTAATGTGAGGCCTGGTTTTCAATTTTAATAACTACAAAAACGAAATAGGCTGGAAGTAAGAAACACGTTATGTGTGTCAATGTCGACCATGTCTCGAATATGGGAACAGTTAATGGCCATCAAACAAATACAGACATCACATTAAATAGCATCACCGTCATTTTTAGTATATTGTCAACATAAATTTCCTAATGCGTATAATTTATTGCATAGGCTTAGGTCGTTTGTATAAAGATGGTCCGCCAAAAGTTTGGTCAAGCTTCACCGGTCCGTCACTTGAAAAAGGTTGCCGACCACTGATCTAGAGACTCCTTGCAGCCCATCTATCAGTACTTTTTCCAGTTTTGGTCGACGGCTCGAAGTCGTGCTTCGGGCAAACTTGCTACTGTTCTATCAGTATTTTTTCACTTTCAGTTGTGGGCTCTCGTTTTGAGCAAACTCTTATTAGCTTTGCTTTCTACCAGCACAAATGTGGAAAATCAAAATAAATTGTATTGAATTAAAAAAGATTTTTTACCACCTAAGTCCAGGGTTAAAACCCTAAAGTTACTTGTTCAACAGAGCCCTGTTTTTCGTTTAGTTTGTTCTGTTTGTTTTGTCACAAAACCATAAACATAAACTCTATTTGTAGCGGTAATTTAACCCCATGGGTTAAGTAGCAAAAGGTTAAGCTGACATCATATATTGGAAGCGGAATTCAGTATTTATAATAGGAAGTGTGTTGAGCATACCATCTTGAAAACTGAAAATAAATAGACAGGCAGTTCATTTATTATGAACTCCGCGTTAGTACAAAAAAATTACGGTACAGAAGACAAACAGATAAGTCTGAGATTCAAGACAGTTGATAAAAAAGAGGGCGATGTAAACTTTAGAAGCCTCAACACCAGGGGTGGGTAAGATGGTTGAATCAGGGGCCAAAACGTTTTTCCATTGAGACTAGCGGGCCATGTAAGTGTGACGTACAAAGTTACGTTTTGTGAACAATATTTACAGTTTTACAAAAGCAAGGGTGAAAAAACAATGGGTCTCGTGTCAAAATAAATTTAATCGCTGCAAATTTCTTGAGCTATTTTTAGCTAAACATCGGAATTTGGTTTTAGTTCAATTCTGGAGATTGTCTGAAATTTATCAAGTGGTCCAGATTGAATCACTCAACGAGCCGGATTTTGCCCGCGGGTCGTAGTACGCCTATGCGAACTCTAGACTGTACTGGCAGAACCCTGAATTTCACGGAATCCTGAATGAAAACACTGTTATAAAGCAATAGCTGATTTGAATTAGTTTAGCTATAATTTTGCTGACAGTAATTACTGCGATATTCATGATAATGCGTATATTTTTACTTTTATTTATTCAGTTATTTGAGTTTTTGGTATGGACCTGTAATAAATTAATTGAATTGTAGAAATGAACAAGATCGGACTTTTCTCTCTACCTGTTTTGTTTGTAAATTGACATTTTTAACCTTCATCACTTGACCCCGGGGTTAAATTACCGCTCGAAGAATTGTTCTGTTTCGGGGTCTTAGAGTAAAACTAACGAAGAGACATGGACGACGGATTTGCCGTCTGAAATCGGGGTTAAATTCCAAGGCAAAATTTATCTTTATTTTATGTGAGTTTTCGCCTGTGACTAATGTCGCCAGCGTTCCATTCAATTTGTAAGAAGTTGCAAGCGACTCCTAACGCAAAGTGAGCTGTAAATATATTGGTTTCTATGCGCCGATATAGTCTACAACAAACAGGGGTGTGCAGCCTGCGGCCCGCGGACCAACTGCGGCCCACAAGTAAAAATTGTACGGCCCGCGAAACGAGTCTTTAATTTAGTTTAATCTGGTACATGCGAGTAATTCCTTGCAAACCCTGTACCATAGTATGACGTTACAATGCCCTAACAGCAAGCTTGAGCGAAGCGAACAACTAATGCGATAAGACCAAGAACCAATACTGGAAAGTCAATGTGAATGAAGATGCGGCCCGCGGTTTGAACCGAGTTATTTGTATCTGACCCTCCTGTATTAAAGGGTGCAAACTCCTGGTCGTCGAGCAACTGGAACGCTGTTGCATTCGTAATTTCTAAATACATTTGGTAATCAAAGTTAGTCGCGAACTAAATGAATCGGCGGTTGTCGCAATAGGTTAGTGAAACCGTTGGCCATCCACCATCGACCTTACATTTTGCAACAAGAAACTGGACAACTATTCCCAAAGTTGACGTGAGGTGGTAACCGGGCGAGAGTTCGTGCTTTTCCAGTTGATCTTATAGATTTTTTTCTCCGCCGGAATAAATATGCAAATCCTATCCTATAATGAAAAAGAAATGTGTATTCTGTATGCTAAGCGTGTATTATTGGGTGCAAAATTTTTGCGAGTTTCGCGCGATCTTTACTGAAGCAATGGCAGCTCGATGTCAATACAAGCGACAACTGATACAGCGGTGCTTCTTCATAAAGTCTGTGAGTGAAGTAGCAAAGTTTGTTCGCTTTTCACACGAACAAGGCTGTACATCCCCCGGCGCTCCAGAAGTATGTGTACCAATATGGAGGTAACTAATTTTGTTTGCCTATTTTGCATCAAGTTGTGTAAAGGGACTGAAACCTATGGGCAGGGGGTATATTCACTTGGCTAACACAGACAGTCCCCGAACTCGTAATAGAACTAAAATAAGGAAAATCGGAATAAAATTAGAGCCTAACCCTAAATTGTTGCACATATTACGAGAGTACTCATTTATCCATCGATACAAAAGCGACCACGATTTTCTGAAGAACCGGATTTTTCCAGTACAGCATCGCTCAAATTATTTCACCATGGTTTTAAAATTAATACACCAAATACTCTACTCATATATGCACCAAATGCCGCTAACCAATGCATGTAACTATCTACACTTGAACAGACACATTTCCCCGCATATCTGAGTTTTTTATAATAACTGAAATAAGAGCTTTTGAGTTTTGCACTATTATATTCATCTAATTCTACAGCATAAACATTTATGTATAAGATATGATTTGAATTCTACAGGTGTAACCCGCTATTACAACCTTGTTGAGTCAAATGCTTAATCCAATTATTAGTAATTTAACATAAACAAACAAAAAAAGTAGTAATAGTGCAAACAGCATGAATAAAGCCAAGCACCAACAAGAGAGATGTGATATTGGGAGGAGAGGAAAGCCTATAATACGACGTGATTATATGTTGAATCAAGCGCAGGTCTCAGTTATGAATTTGGTGCAAGAGGCTCCTACTTTGAGTCAGTTTGAGAATTACTGGCTCTCCTTAAAAATATTGGCTTGCTTGAAGTGATGTCCCTATTATGGAAGCATCTAGCACTCTCTACTCCTTATGTCTATATTTGGAAAGATCTGGAATAGTTCCGGTTTAAAACTGCCTACTCAAATTCTTTCGCCATGTGTGAGGTGGTTGGCATGGAATTTAAACAGGCGCGATTTGTAAAGTGGCTACAAAATTGAGATATGAGTGTTCAGTCGATTTGTGTCTCTTAAGTCAAACCCTTGCGAAAACGCTGGTTTGCATGAAATCCAAGGCTTTGGTGTCGTAGGAGTTGTACAATTGAGGCCAGTATGTGCCTCAGTATTTTTTTTCAGAGGGGGGTATGTTTGCAAGCTTTTTATATTCGGTGGGGTGTTTCAAAATTGCGCAGTCGTAAAATTAGCGATACCACTATTTTTAACTTGTAAAAATGTGTTATATTTTTGACAGACCGTCTTAACTCAAATACAATTATACATAAGTTATATATTAAAATGTAGTATCACACCTCGAGAGGGTGGTTAAGAGGGATGTTCACTCCATAAAGTTAAGGAAATCACTGTTTGATTCTGCAGTCGAATTGAATAAAATATTGGCTCTGGCTCCAGTTAGAAACAAATTTGGATTCAGCTCTGAACTTTGAGGAAATCAAATTTCGATTAAACAAGAAGTTGTGCACAGGCCAGCCTTCTTAAAAAATACTGTTAAAAACGTTAAGTAAACTTAATGATTTTTGAATTTTTGTAAAAAATTCAGAGTTTGACTTTTATTACCATTGAAAGTCTTAAATTTCGACTGGTATGATTACTCAATTATTTGGAAGACACCATATTTGGTCAATGTTGTAATTTTATGTTTATTCACTTATACTACTTATTGTGAGTAATAATTATGCATAATGATGTCATTATAAGTAATTCAATTTTCAGCTATTACATCACATCAGTAATAGTTTTGAATTTCAATCAGAAATGCTATAGTGCTCTGAGTATACTAGGTACTTTTAAATAATGCGTGTGTGAGTAGGTATATTCAGTTAACCGCCTAACGTAACGGAAACGGGTTTTCCGAGTTCCGTAAAACCTGGCAACGCTATAACGTGATTTATGACGTAAAATGAAGCTAGGTCCTTTTACAATTTGAATCTGTTATAAAGTCAGATCTCAATATATCTTAACCAGTGGTTGGATTCAAATTTTTGTCAGCCGGTTTCATCACACAAAAATCCTATTTCCGGTTCTGTTACAAAAAGTCATGTCTTTTTCCAGTAATCCTAACCGGTTCGCTGATCTCATAAAATTCCGTGAGACGGTTTCTATAGAACCTGTGCGAACCGGCTGAATCTTACTACTGATCTCAACCAGGTTTGTTGATTTTTATTCAGTAATTCTTAAGGTTTTTAACTTTATTTAATACAACTGTGAGGTGGTATCAATAAAAGGTCGCATTTGGGTGTTGTTTCGTCAGAAAAAAAATAATCAGAAAAATCTTTTGACATATTGTTTCATCCCTAATGTCCCTGACTTGACTAGTGTTATGGCTAGCTGAGACAACTGGCGAAGTTGAATAATGGTTTTGGCAAGTCTAAATTGTTAACTGGGTTTCTATCTTTTTGTTTGGAAATATATGCTAACAAACTAGGTCGGCTATGCCTGATAACTAAATATTAATGTTACGGCCGAACGAAATATTTAGTTTACCCTCCTGTTTTTACAATTTGGTAAAATTCGGAAATCAAACATGAGTTTAAAAAAAAAGTTAACAAATTGAAACAAATTTGTGACTGGATATGAGAGGGAAAATACCATAATGTGGCGTCTATGACGCGAACAGTGCAAAAATAATTTTGTGGCCCCCGAAGATGACAACCTTGGACCACCCTGCTTTAGGTATTTAGTATTATTGTAACGAGTATTTATATGCACATATATAAACTATTCGAACTGAACAAAAAGCCAGATTGAAAATCACTTGCTTATAATAATCAATCAAAGATTGGCAAACGGAAACAAACTTTATCCGAATACCAATGGAAGGGCTTCAAAATAGGCGAAGGAAGGAATGTATCAAAAAAATTTGGGAAAATGGTATATACAGTTTAGAATTACTTTCAATTACAAGTTGAATTTCCATTTTATTTTCATTTATCCCATAAAAGCAAATGTTGTTATAGTTATGAACAAGAATTTGAATAATTTCCATTTATATGGAAAGGTATGGCATAGACCTCACAAAAACCACGATTAAATTGGGTTATTTATATAGACGCCATGCTTAATCGGGGATAACGTTTCTTCCCGCCAATCATTCGCGACATTGTAACGTCATAGACGCCACATTATTGTATAATAATGGTCTATCGGCTCAGTAAGATCAAAGCTATTGTGATACATGATAAGCTATATAAGCTTTAAGTATTAGATCATAGTATTATGTTAAGCCAAACAGTGGTTGGGATTCCTGGGAGACCAAGTAACGAGATTTATCTCAATGGAGTAAATTGCCTAAAACACGGCTAATTTTTTGCGGTTAAAATGTTTTTTATACAAATACAAAAATTTTGGATTGGGACGATGCATTTTTATTGCAAATATTAGTGTTTCTAAAGCTTCATTTTGAAGCCACCGATTGGGCTCAAAAATCAAACAACAATTTTTTTTTCTCGTAATACAGTAAACTGCTTTAAAAAGGTTAATTTTTGTGGAAAAATTGTTCTTTTTATACAAAACAAAGGGCATTTGAAAAATTTCAATGGAGCGTTTTTTATGTAAGTGGCTCTGTGTGCTTTTGGTTTCTTTAGTAAATTTCTCACAAGCCAATAAATTGCCATAAACTTTGTAGTGATAATGGTTTTATATGCAGAAAACATAATTTTAGAATTAAATAATATAAGATGATTCAAAGTTATAATGGGAAATAAAATCACAGCAACAAAAATATTTTCCCTTGAGATTGCTTTGGTAATATGTTTGTCACACCATTTTTTAAACACCACAGTATATAAAATACATTTGCGGCCGCGACGGACAGGGACGTGCCCAGAATGGGAGTTCCCATTTAAAAATTTTAAAAAAGGCATTTTTCTGTATCATACCCGCGTTTTCAAATTGAGTATTTTGCTAGGAGTAGTTGTATTTATGATACAGTATATTTCGGTGTTTGTAATTGCGACAAATGTGTATATGACGTCATACTGATGACGTCATTCAAAGTTATCAATAATAATTTTTTCGAATATTTGAAATTTTTATGCATTTAATTCAACGCATAGAAAAAACTTTAAAAGTGCATACTCAGTTTGTTGGAAATTCGCGCGCGAATTTCATATATAGGGAGTTTATCGATACCATATATTGCTTTGGCCCCCCACAAATGTATTTAATGAAGCAAAAATGCTTAAACAATTGTTGTTTAAAGAACAACAAACCTGGTTTAGATATATTGAGAACTGACTCCATGACGGAATCGAAATTTCAAGGGACCTCATAGACACCCTGTATATAATTATGTAGAAAATATTTGAATTTCTATCAACTATTTCAACCCTTGCTATGCAAGAAGTGTAACTATAGTTCTGATAAATTATTCTTAAATATCGCTTGATTTTCTTTAATGTACGAGAACATCTTCATATGATACTCTGTACATTTTTTTGACATTTGACTGGAATTTTGCTGACAATGCGGGAATCATTTTAATCCTTCGAATTTCGTGTCCATATATTTAGGCATTGTCGTCTTTTTTTTTATAAAGCTTTGCAACTATTCTATACAATATTCTATTTACTACTTATAAAAATAATGACATTTTCACGAGGGGATCTGAGGGTTAATATTTATCTATTTGGTACAAAAGATACTAAACGGTGGATAAATGTCAGTCATTCTCTCGTCATAATTGTGTCTCTCTTTTCTTTATGTGGTCATAATATGTTTGCGCGGGCAGACATGGCGCCACATTTCCTATCTCCCGCCGTTTAAGTAAGCAAAATTGTAACGTCACAATTGGAATTTTTGCATGTCGATTGTCTGATCGAACATGTTTGTGACGTCACAATTAGAAATATTTAAACGGCGGGAAATTGTTATCGAATTGTCAATAAAGGTTTTTTATTCTATATTTGATCAGCTCGACAGGTTTTATGTTAGAACTGACTTTTTGGGGCAAAATAAATAATAAAACAAAGAATTTTGTTGGGAAATATTTGCCAATCAAATAATCGGGGATTTTGTGGAAGGAAGTGTTAGTTTAAGACGGAAATCACGAATTTATCTGGTCAAGTTGAGGCCAGAGCATAGACCGATTGTACATAGTGCATGGTTGCTATGTGTTATTTTCCGACCTCTAATTTTCTTCTATTATCTTAGGTGGGATTGGCATAAGATAGGCTGGTTAATTAAGTTATTTACCCCCCTAACTTTTACTAACATGATATAAACCAAATCAAAGAAAACTATGGTTTAGCGTAATTTACTTCTAGTGGGCTTGACATAAACATTTTTGCATGTGTGATTTCTAACCCAGAAAGATCGCCCGAGCGTTTTGGACGAACATCCGTATTTTCTGGTTAGCCTTGTAGTCTCTGTGACGTCGTAGTGACGTAATTTTTGAATGTTGTATTTGGGTGGGGGTTAGGATATATGCAAAAATTGTTGAGTCAGGACAACTATAACTACATTCGGTACTAATTCCAGATTCGAAATTTGTTGGCGGGTTAATACAAGAATAGTGACATAGCAACTACTATTAATTTTCTGATTTTTTTCAATAATTTTGTTTTTCTTAGATTCGGACATATCAGTTAAGGCTATTGGCATATTTTTGCTGTTTGTTCTTTACCAGGGCTTTTCAAACTTGGTGTTCCGGCCCCCGGCGGGTCGCAAAGGCACCAATGGGGAGTTCGCGGTAAAGTAGTTTTCGACACTGACTTGTGTTAAAACAAATTATCAATCAAATAAAAATGAAGCCAAGATTGGATCTTTTGTTCGATACAAGCACGTCGGTCTCCTCAAAAATATTGTATATTTCATAATATATATTTTTTTTAATATTCCCTCTATTATTAAATTTTAATTTCTTTCCATTTTTAATTCCTGAAGAGTCGCGAAAAGAATTCGGCCGTGCTAAGTGATTCGTAATGATAACGGTTTAAAGAACATGGTCTATACCTAACTAACCAGGGAATGTCACCAAAGAGATCAAAAAATCAACCTCATTTCCGAATACTTAACCGTTAAAATATTTGAAAGACAGACATTTGTGGGTGCTTTTAAAAGCCCAAAACCGTACAATTAAAGTAATTACACCTAAATTAGTATTCTTTGAAGGATTAAAGTTTAAGAGAGATTATTATTCTGTACATTTAATTTGTAGTTTGTGGCGCCATTACAAGTATATGTCAGAAAAGCCTATTAGTCTTTTTGGTAAAGCATTTTTGTATTGATAGGCAGGTGATTCAACCGGCGATACAATACAGGACTAAAATTTTTTTTTTACATTTTAATTTCTTTCAGCGTAGTATCTGTATATATGCTTGTCAGAAACGCTATTTATTTTTTATTAAAGTATATTTGGATTAGTTAGTGATTAACAATCGAAACGAGAATACCGGTCAGAGACCGAAGACTTATCGATCGAAAGTTAGGGGATCCCCAAAAGAACGCTCTTACTCCATAGTGACATCTTGTGTCCCACCACTAATTAATCAATAACTCGTTAATTATACGACATAATTCATCCAAAATCAATAGGGTTCTGGTCCGACATATGATGAATGCATATGCAAAATCTGGAGCAGATTCAATCTTGCTTTCGTGAGATATCGCGTGCATCTAACAGACAGACAAACAGACAAATACCTATCAACATACTTACCGATTAAAATCGATAAGTAATAATTAACAAAAACATTTTTGTGTTTTTTTCACATTTATGACATTGTCATTGTTAAGTACTGTTGGAACGCTATTATGAGTTTAAATTAGGAAAGATTTTTTGCGTTGTTATATTGTTTCGAAATACCTAACTAACAGATATAAAAAAAACTAAAATTTGCATTTTCCTAAAAAAATCCTAAAATTAAGAAACGGAAATTACATGTGATTACATACCTTATTTAGCGTTTATTCATATCTTTCATTTGTTGAGGAGTTCAGTTTAAATTTGTGCCTTTCTGATGAACTGCTGTTTAGAACTCTTATATCAGAAAAACAAATGAAACTATTCTTCGAATAAGCCTATATTCGAGAACACATAAATTTGTGAGTTTTAGAGAATCCCGATCCACATAATTGAAGCAATTTTAAGAAAATTCCACCACATTTCATTATTTCAATATGCTATTAAAATAAATATATATACCTTCGAAACTTCATCGACAACCAGAAATAATTAAAAATAATTAAAATTTGTGGCTTTTGGTAACCTAAAACCCTAGAATTAAATCAATTACATGAAAATTAGCGTTCTTTAGAAAGATAAAAAAATTTGAAAAAATAAATGACACTTACTTAGTATTGTCATAGGTTGATAAATAGATTTTCTTTCTACTTATCGACATATTTCGCAATGTGGAAGAAGGGTGCAACCGAAGTATGTGCACCAAGATGGCGCACAGCCTGAATCCTAACCGCGTACACATACTATGTTCAGGATGTGCGCCATCTTGGTACACATACTTCTGGAGCTCCGGAAGAAGTTCCTAAACTTAGAATCGCGGGTTAAGTCGAGTGAGTCAATTGTTTAGTTTTGTCTCACTGATGGTTAGCTCTCACCCACCAGTTTTCACGATTGACCGTATTGGCTAGCGGGTACGACCAAAGCCTGAAAACGTAGGTTTTTAATAGTCTTAAAACAGTGGTGTTTAAACGGCGTGAAGCTGATTAAAATATTAGTCAGATTTGGTCTCGCCCGCCTTATTTTGGATATTTACATTTCTTTATTTCGGATATGCACGTTTCATTCAAGTATTTTCAAAGTGTTTTTGAATAAAACATACTTTTGCTTTACTATCTGTTATTTGTAGCTTATTGTTAGATAGTTATTTTTGAGTTGAGGCGCGAGATTTGACAAATTCTAAAACGAAAGCGAAGCTTCGGGTCTAAAAGCGTTACAAGCTGCGCAAAATTGCAATGTTTGATACAGAAAAAAAAAATTTTCTTTCTTAGATTTCAATATCTTTGAAGTTAGGTATAAGAGCATCATTATCAGAAACTCGCCCCGGGCAGCGAAAAAGTTTGGCACGTCCCTGCATATGAGCCATGTTCAGTATACCTTCCCACGAATGCGAACATATAAATCCAGGTTGTGATTATTACATAATGCGGTGCGACAGTCAGGCAACAGTTTCGTCCGGATAACGCTCAATTAGGTTGGTTTATCGACAGTACGTGATTATGTAGAAAAACACGCTTACGGTTCCGGATAGTCTATAAGTTGACTCCCGACACCGAGAAATTTGAAAACATTCAACGAAGGATGCTCTTCCTCATCGGCGTAATGTTATCTATATTCTGGTTTCCGTGTCGCGAACCCTAATGGGTCTCATACTGTTTACTAATATGATAAGTCTTGTGTAAGCACTTAATATGACATATTAAACATATCTAAGCACGGCTGGTTTGATGTTTGACTGTATGAGTTATTGCTGCAAAACGGTGTCCGATATTTGTGTTGGTGAATTTTTGTTTTACGAATAAGGAATGGTCTTTTCGGCCCTTGTTAGAAATTTTCTTGCCTGGCTTACCTTGGCACAGCTTTAACACAGGGTAAGTGTGCAGATAGGGACGATATAATGGCAAGGTATGTCTGCGTAGTTAAAATCTGGAGATCTTAACCACGTACACAAAGTGAACCCATGTATGAAATCTTTATCATTTTGTATTTTTTTTTTCGTTTTGTTGTGAATAATCGCTTTTCTCTTTAACTACAGAATCAACTGTTTGATTGGGATCTATTGAATTTGTTTTTAACTTCAAATTTCTGTGTGATGACGTCGGCAAAAATAAAAAAATAAAAATTTTGACGTGGTTCCGTGACCTCATTTCAGCGATCTCGTCAGAATACCTTACTGTTAGAGATTTGATGCTAGTTCGTTTTTGGCGTGGCTTGAGATTGCTCTATCTTGTAGAATTTTCTCTAAGCAAGGAAATCCGTAGATAACTCAAAAGCACGGATACTGGAGGCCATTGAAGTGCCATGAGATACCGAATCTGTGAGAAATACAGGGTATCAATAAATAAATTCCATTTGCAATTTAAAAAATTTAGGACTTTATGGCCAAAGTATATAAAAATGATTAAGTGCGCATCCAACCTAGCATAAGAAAATCAGGATTTTTCGGATAAATTGCTCAAATTTAGACTAAAAGTAGTCACTTTTGAGCAAAGTTACGGACAATCGCCAAATGTTAGGGGAACGATAATCGTTACAATATAAGTTTTGTTTCGGCTCATTTGCATTCTAAACCGGGCGAGACGGCAAATGGGGTGAAATACTCGTAAGTAGTTCGCGATCGACGTGAAACTTGAATCAGTTCAGTATGGTCAAGGAAACAGCTATGAAATGCTAAATTCGTATCTTTTGTACAAAGGCCCCGACACTAATGCAAAAATGCAAGATTTGAGTATTAAATAACACGCTTTAAATAACAAATTAATGATTATCCAGTTGAGGTTAAAAATAATTTAAAAATTTCAAGCGCAACCTGCATTCCTAACCAAAACCTAAACTGGGTTGTACAACAAATATGTCACAATTGCATTTTACAATAACCAAATTACGAATTCACCTCCTGCCTTCGGCGAACAAAAAAAAGATGGCGGCCATTCAAAATTTTCATTTGAACCGATTCGAATCATTTACTATTCGAATCGAAATGACTAGCCCTATGGGTAACAAAAGGGAAAAGCTATACGGTGTTACATATTAACTTGTATGCAAGTGGGTAATTCTACAGACTCCTGTACGGAATGAAAACGTAGAAATCTGGAAACTACCTTATCCCCACCTGCGTATAAGTCATTGTTTAGAATAGATATTCCCATATTTGTTTAAAATTGCCCTAATTCATATATGTCTATTATCATATTATGTCTTTTTCAGATTTTTTCTTTCCTACACTCTATATATTTACGATAGTGTGCTTTCCATATCATTCCCTGATGGAGTTTTTCTGTAAAGAACTTTGAAACGTCGGCAATTACATCGTTTTGCTAACACCGGTTGCGCTGTACATATCCTCAACATAAATATACCTGGTGGCAATTATGCGCTATGTGAAAATTTATTGTCGGGAAACACTATTACTAATATTAAAGCAATCCTAGTAGCATGGCAAGATAACAGTAAATTTTCCGCTTTTCTTAACAGTATATAAGTACCATCGGAGAAGGATTTTTGGTGAAACCGTTAGAAATGAGTTATGAGACCGCGGGTACGGGTGCAGATATATGGAAGGTGTGTAATCTATTTTTAGCGCTATTTTGATTCCAAGTTTATGTATTTTGGAGTGCTTTGCGGTTTTGAAATTGTGTAACGTTGAAAAATAGACGCGGTTCACTGGTAAAATGTTTGTTAATAAAATTAATCTTCGATAAGTACTTATATGCTGTAAAAAATCTGAAAAATATAATTTAAGTTTGCATTGATTTAGTATAGCCCAGTAGCGCTCATTGTTAGTCTTACTGTATTAGAAGAGCGAGAGACATTGGTTTATCATATAATTGCGCCGCCTATCGGCTTTTTTCTCCCCAAAATAAACATGCTTATTCTAACTTTATCGCGGATTTTCTAAAAAGTGTTCTGTGGTCGTATTGTTGCACACCGAGATTCAACGAAATAACACTAAATAAGCCGTTTTATCGGCTTTCCTTTCCTCAACAAGGATTAATGTGGAAAATGGATAAGTGAGATTAATCACTTCTTATACAAATTTTGCAACGGTATAGCTTTAGATATGTCGTTTCAACGGAAAACACTGAATGCGCCATCCTATTGACTTCCCTTCCGCTAGATCAGTACATATGATAATCCCATCAGGGTTTCAATAAAGTCCCTTTACAATTTCAATTCTTGTATGAAGTTTCCAGTATATCATAACCAGGTTTGTTGTTTTTAATCAGTAATTGTTCAATTATTTTTACTTCATTCGATACAATTGTGAGGGCTGAGATATATGGTATTGATAAATTTCCTCTGCAATTTTAAAAATATTCAAGATTTTGAGGACACTCTAAGCTATTTATTTTAGGTTTAGGCTGTTGATGCTTCCATTCACTCCTTTCCGTTTTTTTTTTACTAGCATTTGCTGCTGCCTTGGTTACTTTCTTTTATATAACTAACACAAAGTAGGATTTCAGTTAAATAACACTAATTTAAACGTTATTTTTAATAGTATAATACAGAAATAAAGAGTTGGTAAAACTTAGATCAACTTCTCTCGTTCCAGCCCACCCAGTTTAGCTGAAAAAAAAAAGAAATAATTGTTCGCCATTTCTTTAGAGTGGTTTACGCGTGAGGGTCTTGTCAGGGTTTACTTAGGCTTTATGTAGTGGGTAAGCAAGGTTATTTTGACGTAATAATCAGTATAAAAGCAATACATGAATGATGAAAATAAGAATAAAAGCATGATTTATGGAGACAGAAAAGCTCACAGAAGTTTTAATTAAAGTTAAATTTGCAAGGTAGATTTTGTGAAAAAATTTTGAAATGCAAACAGGAACGTTATTGCTCACAACATGCGTGGTGATATTGAAATAAGAGAACCTATAATATTTCTTATTCATTTTTATGAAAATGAGGAAAACAGCCATCAAATTTAGCACTCGAACTTCTGTGTGTGTAGGATCGTTCCCGAAAGTTATAGTAATGTAGAACGCTTTACACAAAAGTTATGTTCTCTCTCGAATAAATTCGAAATGTCCTGGGTGCTGTTTGTTTGGCCTCCATGTATATATGTTATATATATGAAATACTGCTTTGTTTTTATTTATATATTTTAGAAATTTTGCAATTTTTGCAATGCGTAGAAAGTGTTGTGATGGGTATCAAAATTGCGTCGAGCATTTTGTTTCGTCTTGAGGTCGGTGGTTTTTGTTATTTTTTGCCTATAAAAAAGGTTTGTTTTTCGGGAAAAATGAATTTAAAACACCGATGTGGAATTGGTATCCCACATGTTAAATTTTATTGTGCATGTATTATTTAAGTCGGTTATGAGCCATTTTTTGTGTGTTGGAGTAATTTTTATATTTTTTTGAAAATTCATCATTATAAACTTTATAATTTTTATATTTTATTATAATATAAATGGTGCACTTGAACAAGAAGATAAACTAGGGAGGGGGATTTCCCGCAAATTCAAATTCAATATTCGTAGCAAATACTGTTTCTCATTGATGAGTGAGGCTTTGTCAGTTTATCATCGCGCAATACAAAATACATGAAATTAACATTCGGCCTGCTTGGAGGATAATAGGGTATTCCCCGATTAAACAGGATTACAAGAAGTAAAAATACTGAACTGAGTAAATTAAACGAAAGAGCTTAGGTTGCAAGTTATCGCAATTAACTTAGTGTCTGCTTCGAGGGGAGGTCACGACCTGTAACCCCTTTGGATACGACCCTGGCGGCTAAGTCGGGGTTGTCAGGAGTCGTATTTTCAATCTCTCTGAAGTCAGAGTTAAATTGTTTAACCCACAGGAAAAAAAATTGGGATGTCGAATTTGGATGTCTAAATCGATTTATGTAAATCGATCGTAAATTTGGTTCGATACCGCATCTTCGTGTTGAATGATGCGGATATAATGATACCTTTATGATTTTTTTAACAGTGTAATTATTGATATTCAGGATCTGAGTCACAATTGACTTTTCCACTCTCGACTGTTTGCAAACAATGAGTTTAATATTAGTATTTGTGATGTCATAAATTTATAGCTTCCTATTTTGTGGGCGTTACCCGTAATACGAAGATGCATTTTTAGCGATTTTAAATTGTAGAATAAAATATTAATATTTTTTTTTCATGATCTTTTTTTTTTTGCGTTTTATTTATAAGAGTTAGTGCAAGATAGCATATGTAAGAAAATTCAGTCATGGCTTCCATTACCATTTTACTTACATACACTTTACTTAGTCTTGCACCAGACTTACACCAATTTTATATAAAATCATATACCGGAATAGCTATATATACTGATCTTTTCTTTCTGTTTGTTCATTATGGGATCCGTACACACTGACTCCATGTATACCAGGGGTCGGCAACCTTTTGTCGCTCGCGGGCCAAAATAAAGGTTGCACGTCATTGGCGGGCCGCACATATTTTTAGAAAGTTTAAAACCGAGCAGATGGCCGATGAATGATATTTTTTCACGCAGATCAGAAGTTAAATTTTAATCAGCGCGCGAAGACTGACCATTTGAATATTTTTTGCGCCATCAACTCATTTGTACTTAGCATCAACTTTGCCGCGTTTTGTTGCCATTTGTCTAGTTATAATTAAATTATAGGCCCATTAAGCTAGTAATTGTGAATTATATATACTTGTTAGGTTATAATATAATTTAGTCTACACGCGTCTCAAAATAAATTCTGCTACGTAAAGAATATAATCGTCAAAACAGCAGTTTTGTTACTATAATGAAGTGAAGCTTCGCGGGCCGGATTATAGTACTCCGCGGGCCGGATCCGGCCCGCGGGCCGTAGGCTGCCGACCTCTGATGTACACCGTAGCAAGTATCGTAAAGGCTATTTTGAGTGTTTGAATACATATCTTTGTGTTAGTTCGTGAATCTGGCTTTGATCAGACCCAAGGTTACGGAGTAAAAATTGTGAAACAATGATACAATTCATTTGGAACAGTCAATACAGTATTTCGAAACTTATTACTCGTGCTTATCCTATACGATTGCTCAGAGTTGCGTGTGTCTAACTATGCTATGTTTTCACTCTGCCTTAGTGTTAGAGAATGGGTGTACACTGAGTGCAAACATCATGTATCAAGAATCAAAGCGGTTTTATTGAAGGGTTTAAACGTCTTGCATCCTACTTTTACAAAATCTATTCTATTACGCAAAGTGTAACCAACGTCAGACTTTTTTCATATAATCAGTTTACAGCGGTAATGGGAAAGAATATATATTGGGGGAATGGAAATAAATAACAGACGTTCATACCACCCAGAAATCTTATAAACGGCTATAAATCGTTTTGCGTCTTATTTTATCGCTTTTTCCTTATCTGAATAGAAGTTTCCAATATGGCGCCAGAATAGCTATATCCGTGTAAACATTGATGTCGCGTGTCGCTGAAATTTACAATTTTCACATTTCCGAGGCGGACATGATGAAATAAAAAGTGAATTCGGAATAAGACTTGCAAGCATACATTTGCAATTTTTCTAATTTCATTTAAAAATTAAATTTGCATGTATAACGAGATTGCACTAACACTGGTAGTCGTTTTGGCGTGCTACTAATATTCATATTTTTTATTGTGCCGAAGTTGCAAATGTTTCTTTTAAATCAAAAATCAAAACATAATCAAAAATGCTCTTAAATCCAATCAAACTTGACAAAAATTAGTTTCTTTTTGAACCTTCCACGAACGCAAGTAATGTTTGAAATACTAAGCGGAAAATTTTAGAGAATTTTTAAGAAAACATTTAATGTCTCTGAAAAATTTTAATTTTTATTCTCATTTTGCTTCAATATTTTATAAGAAAATACAACTTGAAACCTTTTTTCGAAATTCTTTTTTCTACGATGCGGCGTTACCAAATATAATAGCGAAATTTCCGCAAGATTGAAAAAATGACAAATTCTAAAAAAAAATGCGTTTGTTAATTGCTTTTTCATACTTCAATTTTCAAATATGCACCAAATTACAATTTATTTAAACTATATATAATAAAAAAAACTTGGACGTTTTTCATAAAGATACAAATTTCAACAAATATCATTATTTGAAATTTGATAATGAAATAATTTAAAAATCATAAAAAATGAAGACAACAAATATTATAATTGAGCACCGGAAATTTAGGAAAATGGATATTCCATAAAAAGTGTTATTTTTGCAATAAAAATTTAAAAATTGCACTAAAATATACTTTTTTTTAAATTCCTTTGAACGGAAAAAGGGGACGTTTTCCATAAAAACACAAAACGAAATGATTATGATAATATATTAATAGGAAATCGACTTTAAAGCCGCGAAACATTATACAAATACAGATAACCATCAATAGATATAATGGTCACACACACCGGCGCCATTCCTGTTTGCAAGACGGCGTCGAAGGGAATGTAGCTTTAAACTCACAACCTAACATGTATGGGCCGATGATACCCAGCGCGTTAAACGCGCTGGTTATCATAGGCCCGTACATGTTAGATTCTGAGTTCCGATGCCAGTCAAAAAAGCCGGCTCTTCGTTGGCGTCTATAACCCGGCGCCGTCTGTACGAGTAATAACATACAAAAACATAGCTTGGCTTTCGCCCAAATAAGGATCCGTGTGCTTATGGTTGTAACATTAGGCTTTGAATTGTAAACGCAGATTTGTGGCTTTTTATGGCATTTAAAAAAATCTGAGACATTCCGTTTTTTTTTAGTAAAAAATTCTAAAAATTGCATTTTTTATGTGGATTTTTATGACTTTGAACACGGTAAAATTCCATTTTTGAACAAATTCAAGTTTTATAATTAAATATTTGTCTACGGAGGAAATATTTGAAATTTAAAAATATAATTTTTTCCAAATTTGAAAGGAGTCTATGGAATTTTTTTTCAAATAAAAATAGAAAATTTTGGGTCAAATTAATTACTTATTTTCAAGTTCGTAGATTTGTTGATTTTATAACATTTGGATAAAACAGTTGGAAAACTCGTTTAATAACAAAAACTTGGTTAGAGATCATATTTTCGGCAAATTATCTAGAAGAAATGAAATAATACAGTTCAGAATACAAACAGGCCACTGGCGTTTGAACTATCATCTTCATAAAATCGGACTCCACGACAATGGACTTTGTGACACGTGCTTGGAAAACGAAACCATCGAGCATTCAATATTACATTATCCCCGGTATGATTCCTCAAGATCTTTTTCAATTAATCATTGCAAAGAACTGAATATATGCCCCATAAGTATTATCAATTTTCTAACAAATCTCAGAATTATATCTTTTGTTATAGGATACGTCCTCATATCGGGTCGAAGCAATTGAACACCCAAAACGAGATATCATAGTCAGGGTACACAAAACTATGCCAGTTATATGCATCATTAAAAGAATAATAATAATATTAAACACGTTATAAAAACAGAGCTATATATATTAAACTAAATTCTGCGAATGACAAGCTAAGCTTTTAATCATTTGGCAAGACACAAGATAAACTATATCTCTAATCAGGGATAATTACCCGAATCAAATCGCCGCTTTGTCACGTACCTGTTGTCAGACCTCAAATATACATTGTTTGATGTGGCTTGAGTGTTACATTTATGTCCCTTTGCATTTTTCCGCTGGTATCCAGTCTTGCCCGATATCCTGTAACCCTATTATAATAGTCGTCTCATATATAGGAGGTTGGTGCATAATCCTTGTCCGGCTCTTCGGAAGTATGTGTACAAAGATGACGCACAACGTGAACCCTAATCTGGTACACATACTATGTTCAGGTTGTGCGCCATCTTGGTTCACTTACTTCGGAAGCGCCCTTTGTTCTCGGAGATCTGGCTTCTGTGAATCAAAGTGGTCAGTTTATTTTAGAAGCAGGAAGCATTCTTTGAAATGCGAGGGGACACAGGGGATTTCACGTTCTAAGTCGCAAGCGCTAAAAATCGCATTCGCATTAAAAAAATTTAAGTTTGTGAAAACTTTTTTTTTCAAGTTTTAATTTGGTTTCATTTAGCCATAGACTGAATTATTGCATTAATGCATCATTCGTATTTCATTCAGTTTCTTTTTAGTGTAAACAGGATTATTGCATCATAGTGACTTTCTGAAAGTTTTATTAGTCACTGACATTAGAGTAGATGTGCGGCTCCGTGTAGGTTTGAGTTTGATTGAATGGAAGCTAAATAGCGCTTTCAATGCTAAAGGTTGTTGAACATTGGGTTAGGGCACGAGGTTGACCATGGAGGACACTCAGCATAGAAAAGAGAGCGAGAGAGCTAGAAAAAAGAGGTCACATGAAGAACATCGCGATAACTTCCACATCCTTCAATAAATAAATTTTAAAAATTTGTTTAAAGCAAGACCACGATCTGTAAAAGCTTCAATAGACCGTCATGTTGTGACGTTATACTATCTGGGACATGAATAATTACTCCCCTTTTCCCCCGCCACCAGCCGTCCTGGTTTAGATTTATGGTGATGCAACACATCTCTGTAAATACCCATTGATGTAACAATTGTAGCGAACGAATTTAGCAAAAGTCACGTTTTGGATGTTGGAGGAACAAATACAAACAGATCACGATAACAGGTTTTATATGCAGATTATTTTATAATGACAAACCACAAACAGTGCTTCTGTTTAGCTGAGGAGTTTAGATTGCGCTGTGTCGATATGGTAGACATGGAGACGCCGAATTATAATGAGTTTCATTTAAAGTCCTTTGCAGAGCATTCGTGTATATCTGTTAACGATGTAAAATTAGATCACAGAAAGTGGTTCAGCAAAAGCGATACGAGCGGAGCCTATTCTTTCCTATCCCTATTATCTCATTCATGACAATTTCGTGAAACCAGGGACGCCACGCATGCGCGCAACCGGCATTTCTAGATCCGCTCGAGTAAGCAATCGATTGTGCTAGTTAATATATGTAAAATAAGTGGTAATATATGGGGAGACGGAAGCCGATAGGACGACCTAATCACATAGCGAGCTTTTTACCATTCACTGAACAAAATATATTAGCTCCTCGCTCAAGGTGTACTAAATCAGAGGCATAGCTAGGGGTTCTAAATTTTTTAATCATCAAGTTAGATCGTAACAGGTATCGGGTCCGGCCGGGCCTGAAAAAGCCTGTCTGCATCAGCCATGAGGGTCTAAAGAGCATTTCTGGCTACGAAAATTGATATTTATGATAAAAGAAAATCATTTTTTTACATTTTAAAAAGGGGAAGGTTGGTTCCTGCCCCCAAACCCCATGGGTACGCCCCTGTATTCAATGGGTTGCAGGACTGAGGTGCCTTTCAAATTATGAGCATTTGCACCGGTAGTGGGGAGGATTCGATTTATTGACTCGACTTGAATTGAACTCGAGTCATAAATTAGCAAACACTCGAGTTATCTGAATGGAATAGCTCTAGCGAAACTAACCGTCAGTGAGTCTCAGCCATTGACTCGACTAGGGTTTTGATAATTAATCTTATGACATGCGCTGTTCGCTTCGCACAAGCTATCTGTTGGGGCGTTGTAACGTCATATGCGTAGATAATTACTCAGATATAAGCTTCGCAAAGCAAAGGCATTGGAGTTACCCACACGTACCATATTAAACTAAAATAAAAAAAACTCGTTTCATTGGCCGCCCGCCATTCGAAATTGGCACTTCTTCGCGGGCCACACAATTTTAATTGTGGCAGTTTGTAATGCTTATGCTTTATATGATCACCATTAAATGACTAATATGAAACAAACATTTCTATATAAAATTCATTTCCCCATGAATTTATCCAAAGTGGGAAACTACGTTTATTTGCCATAAGCACGATTTTGAAATCGTGGCGTGCTTTATTTGAGCAAAATAAATGCTTACAAGTTTTTATGCGGAGATACTTCCCACAATATACACTTACTACTGAGTAACAGTTCAATAAAAGGCGCTCCCGAAGTATGAAGGCGCACCTGAATCTTAACCTGGTACACATACTATGTTCAGGTTGTGCGTCATCTTGGTGCATATACTTCGGGAGCTCCGAATAAAAATAAACTTGGGAAAAAAAGCAGTAACTTTTAGTTTTTTGTTGGAAAAACAATCAACCCAAGAAAATTTCCAGACGAATCAAAACTTCGGGTCGCGACTAGGGCTGGGCACTTGGAATCGAATATTCGAATCCATTCGAATAGTAAACTATTCGAATCTGTCCAGAGCAAAATTTCGAATCGCCGCCTTCTTGTTTTTTTCTCTCCGCCAATGGTTGAGATGGATTACCCAGTTTTTTTATTGTAGCCATATTTTTTCAATGCAATCCTGACATATGACTATTTTCGGTATTGAGATATTAATAAATAAGTGTTTTGTTATTGTGTGTTAACGCCCAGCAATCTGTCCTAGTGATGCATTCTATGTTTTTAGTAATTCATTTGTTGACAGGACCAATTACAATAAAAAATTGCATACAATTACATACCTCCCATCGACTATCGAGTATTCGAGATTCGATTCGATTCGAAAAAAATATTCAATTCGATTTTGAAATCATCAGGTATTCGAAAATGCCCGCCCCTAGTCGCGACTCATTGGCTGGGGAACACAGCTACAGTGCTTTTACCTGGTACAGTGCCTTCTGAGTGAGTTCGAATAGAATAAAGTATATAAAAGTTAAACAAACAGAACGGAAGCCGCCAATAAAACAGGTCAAATCAGAGATGAAAGAAGTCGCAAAATATTATTTGGTTAATATTTGCTGAAGTATAGTTTTATAGACTTCTGAAACAGCGTGGTAAAATATACTAAAATTGATGATAATTTTGAGCCTCCCTTGACGGGACTGTTTGAATTTATAGCTGACATTCGCAAACTACGGCCTGTGGGCCAAATTCAGCCTGTTTGGTAATTTAATTTGACCCGCCTGATGCTGCCAAAATCAAACTAAAACTAATTTTAATGTTTAAGCTAATACTAACTCAAGAATTTGTTAACATTGCTATTAAATTTAGTTTTGACACCAGGCTTATTGTTTTCGATTTTTGCTTTTGTAACACTGTAAATATTGTTCGTAGGTATAGATGCCCAGACCACAGGTCCAAAACCTTGCTCACCTCTGGTTTATAGGGTTATCCAAAAAAAAATTCATCTAAATATACCAAGACTGAATGGTAATTGAGTTAAACAGCAAAAGCGAAAATTTGGACCTCCTGAAGTATGCGCACCAAGATGGCGCACAACCTGAACTCGGGTTGTGTATCAGGTTAGGGTTCAGGTTATGCGACATCTTGGTGCGCATACTTCAGGAGTTCCGAAAATTTTGTAACGTTACGAGTACACATATAACTAACTACACGGTTATAATGAACTGGTTTACCGTCGTGAACCTTAAAATGTTTACTCAGTGGATAAACTGACTGGTAATCCGTAAACTTTTATCCTTACAATAAAAATGTGAATTTTTAACTTTTGACCGGATAACCGGTACGCGAACTAAAGTTTCAGAAATATTTATATTCTCTTTAAAATTTAAATACAAACAGTATCTCGCGATAACTCGAAGATTGAAAGGAAACTATAAAACGTTATGAATAAAGTATTATTTTGGGTGAATGGCTGTAGTGATAGTGGAGTTTAATGATGCTTCTTTGACCATTAACTATGTGGTTAATTGGTAGCGTTACTTGACCATTTAACCGTTACCTTTAACTAAGCAAAATCAAATAATTTATAACAATAACAGAAGTGGTGATAATTTGAATGTCATTTGACAATTATCGAGCCTAATTAAATGGTTAACCGTTATGGATAAATTTGAAAGCAGAGGTTGAAATGTCTTTTACCCATTACCTAAATATAATTTACCACTTAATCGTTAATTATTAATCCTAGAACAGAGGAAGGTGGACATTTAGAATGCATTTCAACTTTTCCCCAAACATAGCAGCCCGTATGCAGTGCAAACAGTAGCTCACAATAAAATATACATCGAACATCGAAAGAAAACTGTAAAAAGTTATAAATCAAATATTATTGGAGGTTTGATAGTGAAGTTGGGCGTTTGGTGACGATTTGCCGGTTGCTGTTTTCAGCCGTTATCTGGAAGAATATGACCGACTCAACCGTTACCGTTACGTAACTGGCTAGCCATTACCGTTTTAAAGTTGAAGATATTTCTTCGACCATTAAATGAGCAACATCATTTACAGGGAATGGTAGAAATTTGAAAATGTTTTTTTAATCCTTACTTGCGCAGAAGAACGCCTATTGTGGGTGCTCGAGACAGGAACGTAGACAGGAATTTTCAGAGCGGGAGGGGGCTATAATATTTCTACCTGCCAGGTTAGACTGTAACAGCTAGCAGGTCTGACCAGAGACCTGAAATCGTGAGTTCTTAATAGTCTTGAGGGTCGGATCAGCGTTTCAAGCTGCGAAAAATTGCTATTTATGATACAGAAAAATGTTTTATTTTACATTTCAAGTTGGTGTTCCGACCCGCAAACCTTCTCGCCTTGGGTAAGCCCATGACTCGAGACCTTGCTTTGGTGACATTTACAAAAAATCTTATTTATAGCTTTTTACCGAGTTAGTAGTTGCATTTGAAACTTGCGCCAGTGCTCTTTCTATGTTCTGTTGAAGGTTCAGAACCTTACTTTGCCTTAACTTATTATGTTTAATTTAATAATAACAATTTTTTTAATCTTTCACTCTCTTTGTAACATTCAAGAAATAGAACGTTTCAATGGTATAACTATATACTCTTAATATGGAATTATCTTCCCACACGGACAAAAGTGTGCACATAAACTCTCATATATGTGCACATGGGAAATATACGCATAGGAATGGAATATATTTAACAACAAAGCATATCGGACTTGGATTATGTAAAAACTGCAGGTCAAAACAGCGACCGGGACATATTACACATTCTGCGGGAAATTACCTCACTTCCCAGCGGCGGAAATTGTTTTCGTCATCGGCCTTATCTACCTCAAAAAATCAATTCTTTCGTCACAATATTTCTACATTTGTATTATTATTCAGCATTATTCATTTGAGCCAGTCATCTAGACAGATATTCGGACAATTAGTTGTCGGTAAGTCGTTATGCTTATTTTTACCCCTTCGGTCAAATTGCTATTTGACTCACGCTATAATGAGAATAGGATACACTCTTTGATCTTACACTCCGGAAAATCACTAATTATCCTACCAGGGGGGTCGTGATGTTAATTAGGAAAATTAATATTGGACCGACCTATGGAAATTGGTTTTAGTTATTTCTTGTTTATGTGGTTGCATGTGGTTGTGAAAAAATTGCCTTTTTTTACAATTATTGAACTAATCCAAGGGTGTGCAACAGACGGCCCGCGGGACACATATCGTCCCGCTAAGCTATTTAGTGAAGCCCTCGTCAAAGCTCAGATTTCCCCCCATCAAGTATAAAATCCTAATCCGGCAGTTTATGTTTAAAAAGGCGTTCACGTGAATAAAAAATGAATAATACTTTTGGCTCTTTTCGCTGCGTTAAATATTTCGCCGTTTTGCCGAGTGCATTTATTACTTTAAGGCTAAGCGATAGCAGCGTTCACATTTTTTGTGTGGCACAGCTAAATGTCTGAAGTTGGTTGTATGGCCTAACGACAAAAAACGTTGCACATCCCTGTAATCGATTCAAAATTATCAATGCTTGTAGATTAAAGCCGTCACTTTGTCGTCAGAGGCTCTGTGCACGTAGAACATAGGTGCCCTTTGTTCAAAAATAATAAAAAACTAGTGTTCTATGCCGTCTGAAATTTAATAAGTTTCAATATCCATTGCTAATTGAAGGCCAAGTTACAATTAGTTTGCATGACTTTTTGTTTTAAAAAAAGTTCCTATACAGTACTTACAGGTTCAAGATGATATACAAAAATTTTATTTTAAAGGCGCCAATATTAGGGTCTTTGTTGTCAGCAATGATTAGCTATGAAAATTTCTATGGTGCCGCTTTTCCCTTGGTGCCCAAAGCACGTGCTTATTTTCCTCAATGTTCAATATAGCACTGGCCTAATGGAAATGTTTTACCTGTCTCCCGCTATTCGCAACCATAATGTAACTTCTGAAAAGCAACTGTGGGTAAAGGTTCGACGCTGGGTCAAGTGCGGACAGATTTTACTCTGTTTTTAAAGTAAGTACATCCGCACGCAATGCGGTGTTCACTCAAGTTTATTTTTACTTTGAAATTTGAAGATTCATCAAAAACAAACTCGCTGTGGTTTTGTTGTATAGTTACTTTTGACTTTTCTGTCTTAAACCAAACTTTCAGTTTCTTGTATTTTACAATCAATCATTTTGTTTCGGTCTCTCTGGCTTGAAACAGCAACAAACAGACAAACTAACAGCAAAGATGTACCTGGAAGGCGAGCAAAACTTAGAACAAATTTGAAACGTACGCGCATGTCAACCGAAAACTCAATCTGTTACATCCTGTGTGTGAGGTGGTTCGCATGAACAGTGAAACCTGACCTGCAAAACCAACACATTCAAGTCGTTTGTAAAAGTCTTTTTGCACACCCTGTAAATCAAAGTGGATCAGTTTACGGCCCGCGGGACGGATTCGGTCCATCGAAGTGTTTTATCCGGCCCACTTGTGTCTGTTGAAATTATGACTATAATTTTTATGAATATAAATTTCCGTTGAGAATATCGATGAAAATAACGTCATAATGACCACGATTGCTACTCTGTGATTCTCATTGTTATATAAACGTTAGCCTAGCTGTTGTAAATGAATTTTTTTATACACAGTTTGTCATATTCAGTTTCGATCTTCCGGTCCAGTAGCCAAGTCTATTATCTGCAACTGACGAGCTCAGAAAAGTAAATTCCCACCTTACTGTAAATTTACTTCTATTCAACTATTCGATTCGCTTCGGCTCCAAAATGTCGAACAAAAAAATTGTTAAAATTCAACGATCACTCAACGGTGCTCAAAATATCCCATTTCCTATTTGTATTGTTATGTAACAATACACCCCATTTATTGACTCAAATGAGAACAAATCGAAGGTCTCCCCACAAATTTGTGACACAATCGTTTACTAACTGACCCAGAAAATCAAACAAAAGTTTCTTAGGTAAATGATTTCGAAACTTGATATGTTTTGGAAACAAAATACGACTTCAAATTGTCTAAAAACCTGTTTTTTGACCCAAAAATGACTTTTCGTTTTTAGATTTTCATTGCATTCGGCATGCTTCAAATCCAAAAATTTTTGAAAAATTACCCAACTTTTGATTTTTTACGCCATACTTTAAATGCATCTGAAAACAGCTTCATAAATTAGGGCAAACTGACTCAAAATTGTATAAAAACCTGTTTCAGGCTCAAAAATGGCTTTTCGTTTTTTGATTTTTATTCATATGCCATGCTTGAAACGAATCCCAAATTGAAAATTTTTTACAAATCACCCAAAATTACATTTTTGAATATATTTATTTTGCCAAACAATGCCTAAATAACACTCCATTTGCGTAAATTCGACTCAAAATTTGCCCTAATTCGCAAAAAGAACATTCTTCTATGACTTGCTTGATTGAATTCTGAAGATCTTAGAAAATATTACAAAAATTAAATTTTCAAAATTTAAGGTTTGGTATTTGCAAGAATTTGTTGAAATTTGAAACATTTGATAGGATAAGGACAGGGGTTCTCAAACTTTTGGTGTTATGGAGCCCCTGAAAAAGTTGACTATTATTTCCGGATTCCCATAATAAATTTATAAAAATAAAAACAAGAAAACACATTGTTTTTACTGATTAATCTTCCCGAGTAAATTAAAATTGAATGGTAACCTTTAGATAATGTCTGATAATATAGATAATATCTGAATTACCAGCCTGATGCCACATTCCATACACATTTTTGCTTTGCCTATTGAGACCAAAACACTTGATCTTTTTAAACCTCGCAAATCATTAATTTTGTTCTTTTTTTCACTCAGGAGAAGAAACAAATTGCACGAACGAGGGCGAGAAAGTTGAAGTAGATTTAATAAAAGATAACCCTTGTTTTCAATGTGTGTGTAAGGTGGGTACATGTGTATGTTAAATCTTTATGTGTATGTGTGGGATATATTTATATGTGTATGTGTATATAGGTAGCACTTGTATGTGTAATTGATATGTGTATATGTAGGTAACGCTTGTATGTGTATTTGTACACATATATGTGTGGGTATATGTGAATATAGATGTAGATTTATATATTTAGAAGATTTTCGTGTTGAATAGTATTTCGAATCATAGCAACCAAATTAAATTTATTTTCCAAAATGCAAGATCTAAAAAGAGGGACAGCATGAAAACCCTGTATTGTTACGCCAGATTTTTTTTTACAAAAGGGCTCCATCATTCTGTCATCGTGCTGTTTATGACCCCTGACCCATCCGTCATTGTAGCGGTTTTACATAAATGTATCGGTTTTACGCCAATTAGGCACTGCAGGCATTGATTTATCGAGAAGGGGAGTTGGGTTGTTTTTACAGGCGGTCACGAAAAATTAGAAACTTCGTCTTGTGATATATATATATAGAAAATATGGCGAATTCAGTGGAATTTTTATGTGATTAGGTTAGATTGAAATTTTAATTGAAGAATGTCTCTATTATTATTATATATATATATATATGTGTGATTAAATATAACCAATATACCCTAATTTGCAAGTGTATGCGTATAACGCAAGGATTCTGTAGCAGGAGTAAACATGACTATTCGATTTAATTCAAGAGTTCAGCTGCACACTAACACAAATATATTTCTACAAAAAAATACTTTTGAATTAAAAGAATATTCTGTTTTGTGATATGAAGGAATGAATATGTAATTCAAGTAAAATTTTGCTTCGATTTTGGGAGTGGGGTCTGACCCCCAAATCAAGGCCTTAGAAACTCCCTGGTGCCCGTCACCTCGTGGATGCCGAGCCTTTTTTTTAAACTATAGGAGCTTGCTTTATATCAGTGACATCTGGAAGATTTCCTTTGTTTATACAGGCGTTCACGAAGAATCAGCCATAAATTAGTTGGCCGATCAATCAGTCCAAGGTCTGGGTGTCCAGTTTAGTGGATCAGCCATTTTCTGTGTTTACGGTACACTAATCAAAACCCGGGTGGTCTAACCTCATTTTAATGTAACAAAATATTAAATCATCAATCAGTGACATCTTTGTCGATGTCGTCATTATTTTCATAACAAAAATTTCTTGAGATATATTGATAGAGTCCACGCGAAAATGATAGAATTAGAATCGCATAAAAAATATTCGATTCGAATCAAAAATCATCAGGCACTCGAAAATGCCCAGCGCTAACTGCAATGCCAACTTAGTTATTCACTACGGCCAATAAAACGTGGACATCGTAAGGTGGGAACTATGTCCCGTGAATCCTTTACTTGTTCATAAACATAATATTATTTTATCGTTTGGCCAAACAAGGGAATTAACGCCGATCAATAGGTAGAGAACGCACTATACATCAAAGTAATGTGATTAAAAATAAACGTAAAATTATCTTAAATTTTATGTTGTCAACCAGTCATTTTGAATTCAATATTGGAGCTCTTGACACTTCACTGCTCAGAGACGAGTCTCTCTCAGTTGTTAAAGAGTGCGACTTTGCCGTGAGAATATCACTTTGGGGTCACATTACTATGGGGGCATGGACAGCGTTAAAAAGTGTAATAACTTTATTGAACAAATATTTTAAATTTTCCTTATTGCTATTGCGTTCCACATGTCTTTGGGTTCTTTTAATAATTTTAGTATTTTTATTTTTTCTAGTTGGTAAGTCTGAATATATGCCATTGTGCAAGGGGTTCTCAGTCCACTTTCTTTGCAATTTTCTATTAAAAAAAAAGATGTGGACTTCTGGATTTGTGGTAGTTTCCATAATCCATGCAAAAAGTCTATCTGAGCGAGTTCAATTTTTCTGAAAACTTGTAATACCTGGCACGTTGTACGTGGCCATATTTAAAGTAGGCAATAGGCGAAAAACGAATCATTGTTTACGAAACACACCCAAAATAGTTAAATTTGCGTCTTATTGTATCGTTTTTAAAACAAACAAACATTTATTCTCACGTCAGAATAGGGATTAAATGACAATTGACTCTTAGTACTACGAATTGTGACGACAGAATTTAAATTTATTTTGTTACGAATTGCTCGTAACTTTGCTCGGAGAAGAGTCTCATTTACTTCTGAGTGAGTGCCCATAACTTTGCTCAGAGATGAGTCGTCTTTACTTGTGAGTGAGTGCCCATAACTTTGCTCAGTGATGAGGCTCCTTTACTTCTGAGTGAGTGCCTGTAACTTTGTTCAGAAATGAGTCTCCTTTACTTCTGGGTGAGCACCTGTAACTTTGCTCAGAGATGAGTCGTCTTTACTTATGAGTGAGTGCCCATAACTTTGCTCAGAGATGAGTCGTCTTTACTTGTGAGTGAGTGCCCATAACTTTGCTCAGAGATGAGTCGTATTTACTTCTGAGTGAGTGCCCGTAACTTTGCTCAGTGATGAGTCTTCTTTACTTCTGAGTGAGTGCCTGTAACTTTGCTCAGTGATGAGTCTTCTTCACTTCTGAGTGAGTGCCCGTAACTTTGCTCAGTGATGAGTCTTCTTTACTTCTGAGTGAGTGCCCGTAACTTTGCTCATTGATGAGTCTTCTTTACTTCTGAGTGAGTGCCCGTAACTTTGCTCAGTGATGAGTCTTCTTTACTTCTGAGTGAGTGCCCGTAACTTTGCTCAGTGATGAGTCTTCTTTACTTCTGAGTGAGTGCCCGTAACTTTGCTCAGTGATGAGTCTTCTTTACTTCTGAGTGAGTGCCTGTAACTTTGCTCAGTGATGAGTCTTCTTCACTTCTGAGTGAGTGCCCGTAACTTTGCTCAGTGATGAGTCTTCTTTACTTCTGAGTGAGTGCCCGTAACTTTGCTCAGTGATGAGGCTCCTTTACTTCTGAATGAGTGCCCGTAACTTTGCTCAGTGATGAGTCTTCTTTACTTCTGAGTGAGTGCCCGTAACTTTGCTCAGTGATGAGGCTCCTTTACTTCTGAGTGAGTGCCTGTAACTTTGTTCAGAAATGAGTCTCCTTTACTTCTGGGTGAGTGCCCGTAATTTTGCTCAGTGATGAGGCTCCTTTACTTTTGAGTGAGTGCCTGTAACTTTGTTCAGAGATAAGTTACATTTACTTCTGATTGATTGAACGTTACTTTGCTCAGAGATGAGTCTCTTTTACTTCTGAGCTATTTCTTTGAGCAAATTTTTCATAATAAAATTATTAAAGAACTCGTGTTTGCGCTCCTTCATTTATAAAAATTAATTCTTTCCGTTAAATTCATCCAAGTCTCGACATCTCGGTCTGTCTCTCTTATTGTTTGAATTTCAATTAGTTCGATGGGATTGTCCATTTGTCCGATTATTTGCTCATAGATTATCTCTTGTAACATCATAATCCCTCTTAATGTGCTGTTAAGAAAATCGTAAAATTTGGAAATTTGATTCTACTCAGAGATGAGTCTCCTTTACTTCTGAGGTATTACGCACAATACACAACCATAATATCGTCATTTCCGTGGTCGCCCATAACTTTGCTCAGACATGAGTTTCATCTGTACTTTTGGGAACGTTTCCTAGCGACTGTTCCGGAGGTTTGACAGTGAAATAAATAATGTTACCATAATTGGTAGTCTTGTTTTTTAAATTATATATGCAACAAACCATACTATATTAGTAAACGACATAGGAATCTTTTTGTCGGCTGCGTACGCGCATACGTTTAAAATCTCGTCTTGATGTGTACGCGGATGTCTGCAATCAGAGGTTAGGGTTAGGGGAATTTCATTGTCTGCTCTGTGTTATTTCAGTGGTTGCCCGCACATTTTACTCACGCTAGAGTCGTATATGTAAACTTACATTAACTCCTGTTTTGGGCAAATGATGCGGCTTAAGACTGGACTGTAAAATTAATATTGTTACCACAAATGTTAGCATTTTCTTACATAATATATACAATGAGATGCATTCCCCGTCGTAAAGCGAAATTGGATTATTGTCAACTGCAACCGCGCGGTTCTCTTTTATCTTGAAGTTCGTAACGTGTGATAACATTGTTATGTAACAAAAGCCACTATGGTATTTTCACCCCAAGTTCCGTGTACAAAATAAGAATTACTGGAGCCCGCCCTTCCAGAGAATACCTGGATAAGGGGTGCTCCCGAAGTATGTGCACTGAGATGGCGCACAACCTGAACCTGATATGTGTATCAGGTTGGGCATCCTGGTACACATACTACCGGAGCGCTCGATAAAGACCGGATAACCGGACGAGAGATCGTCGTTCGCCCTATGGTTGAGCCATTTTATCGGATTTCCGCTCAAGAGGAATAGTAAATATGTAAATCCTGTTCCCATATTTTACTCTGCGAACAAAACTGCAAATGTACCGTTCAACAAAATACAAGAGCGATGCTCAATGTGTAGTAATACAATGAAATACCTCTGACTTAGAGCTTTATGGGTGTTTCCCCGATCATCGATTTCCTTGTTTATTTCCATACAATGACCAACCAGCAAAAAGTCAACGTTGACGTAACAATTGTAATTTTCGCAGCCACTCAGACATTTTGTTCGCTCAGATAGATATTCATGCATGACTGTAAACATTGCTTTTTTTCACAATTTTGCGTGTTATTTGTCAGTTTCCACTTGTGTTTCCAAAAATTAATTGTAAATTAAGTATTTTAATTGTCATTATGTCTTCCGATGAGCTTTAGTTTAGTTGCAATAATCAAAAATTATTCTCGCAAACGCTTAGATACACTAGGTTAAAACTTGCTATTAGTACATGTAAGCGGCACACGGTTGTTTATTTTGATGAAAATGTTGGTTCTGAACATGGAAACCAGTTTGTTAACGTCCACTCTCCAAAGCACTCAAAATACTTTGCAAATCGTAAAATTTGCAATTTTTCCTATTTTACGGCTTCGTAATATTTTCACCCCAAAAATTCCGCGGCCTCCCAAGCTGACACCCAAAATAAACGAGCAAATCACAGAGCTCAAAGGCTTAAGCAAATCCTATCAAACCAATTTAGCGTGAACGGCTGTTAGTTAGGGCAGCGGTGCGTGAATGAAACATCGGTAAGCGTGTATATATGTAACAATGTTGTTCGTTTGTAGCATTTTTATAAGTGAAAGAGGGAAATAAAAAGAAAAAAAACGGGACGTAATAAAAAAAAATTGGCGTCATAATACCGAAATTTGCGTCATAGCGTCATAATGTAAAAAGTTGTGCCATTATATAATAATCCTGACGTCACAATACAAAACATGACGTTTTAATAGAAAATCTTGTTGCCATAATATGAAAATTTGTGTCATTGTACAATAATCTCGACGTAAACATGTAAAAATTTGCGTCAATATACAATAATCTTGACGTCACAATACTAAACATAACTTCATAATTCCCAGAATTAGCACAATAATCCAAAAATGGCGCCATTTCACAAACCTTTTTTTTAAACATAACACGTCCAACACTCCCACTTATAATGACGTCATAACGTACTAAAATCAAATATAAATTTAAGCGCATAGTCGTATGAATGAATTGAAAGAAAAAACATTGCTAGCGTATACTTTTTGTGTGAAGTATAAAATTGTTGGGGGTGATACCGTTGGCTGCATTTCGACTTAACTTGAGGAGAAGAAACGATCAGGCGGACAGATTGCTGGAATTAATTACGATAACATGTTAGTAGATTTTCAGACCTCTAAAACTTGACTAGCTATGTAAATCCTTGTTAAGAATGAAGCCATGTAACTTCTATTGAAAAAGAGAAGCTTAACTACCTCATTCTGTATATCTAAATTGGGCGCTTCAGAGGTATGTTGTGCCAATATATAGGTAACTAATCTTGTTCGCCTACTTCACACCAAGTTGTGTGAAGGGATGGAAACCTATGGGCAGGGGGTATATTCACTTGGCTAACACAGACATTCCTCAAACTCGTAGTAGAACTAAAATAAGGAAAATCGGAATTATATATGGCGTAACCCTAACCGGGTACACATACTACGGGAGTACCCTAAATTATACTATGCGCCTTAGCGTACGAGTTTTCGTCAAAGAATTTTGAAATAAGACCTTCAGGTCGGGTTATCTCTGGGTTTAATCAAGAATACATAGACAATATGTCTGGTTTAAGCCAAACTATATTTATCTAACGTGGGGATTAACCATTTGGTAAACTTTACTTTAATCCTGGTAATGAGATTGACCTATTTAAAGCATGCTGTTAAGTGAATGAAGAAATTATACTGAAATCTTAGGGTTTTTTAATCAGCAAGTGATGGGTCATTCCATTATCAGAACTTATTGAATTACGGTCTCTCACTCAGAATTAGTGAAGGAGACTGGTTTACGAGCAAAGTTACGTGGATTCACTCAGATATGAAGGAGACTCATTTCTGAGCAAATGCATATTACGGGCACTCATTTAGAAGTAAAGAAGACTCATCTAAGAGCAAAGTTATGAGGACTTGCTCAGAAGTAAAGGAAAAATATCTCTGAGCAAAGTTACGTGGACTCAGTCAGAAGTAAAGGAGACTCATTTCTGAGCAAAGTTACGGGCACTCATTTAGAAGTAAAGAAGACTCATCTAAAAGCAAAGTTATGGGCACTTGCTCAGAAGTAAAGGAAAAATATGTCTGAGCAAAGTTACGTGGACTCAGTCAGAAGTAAAGGAGACTCATTTCTGAGCAAAGTTACGGGCACTCATTTAGAAGTAAAGAAGACTCATCTAAGAGCAAAGTTATGGGCACTTGCTCAGAAGTAAAGAAGAAATATCTCTGAGCAAAGTTACGTGGACTCAGTCAGAAGTAAAGGAGACTCATTTCTGAGCAAAGTTACGGGCACTCATTTAGAAGTAAAGAAGACTCATCTAGGAGCAAAGTTATGGGCACTTGCTCAGAAGTAAAGAAGAAATATCTCTGAGCAAAGTTACGTGGACTCAGTCAGAAGTAAAGGAGACTCATTTCTGAGCAAAGTTACGGGCACTCATTTAGAAGTAAAGAAGACTCATCTAGGAGCAAAGTTATGGGCACTTGCTCAGAAGTAAAGAAGAAATATCTCTGAGCAAAGTTACGTGGACTCAGTCAGAAGTAAAGGAGACTCTTTTCTGAGCAAAGTTACGGGCACTCATTTAGAAGTAAAGAAGACTCATCTAAGAGCAAAGTTATGAGGACTTGCTCAGAAGTAAAGAAGAAATATCTCTGAGCAAAGTTACGTGGACTCATTTAGAAGTAAAGAAGACTCATCTAAGAGCAAAGTTATGGGCACTTGCTCAGAAGTAAAAGAGAAATATCTCTGAGCAAAGTTACGTGGACTCAGTCAGAAGTAAAGGTGACTTATCTCTCGGCCATTCAAATGGCGGTTGGGAACATATATTGATCCCTATTTCCAACCGTCTCTAAACACGGATATGTTTCAGCTATACTCGGCCACGGTTGGATCTCTTAGAAAGCCAAAGTAAAAACAAAAAAGCAATGCTTTAATACGTATGCACAAAAGTTGGATTGCAACATGGTGTCACTATTTTTCTAAATAAACAAAGTTTGTAAATCTTCCTCCAGAAGAGTAAAAATGAAAATAATAGTGACAGTGACTAGAAAACAGTCACAAACTGTAAATGCGACATACTAAAAATGTACACCTAATCAATCCAGTAATTGAAGAGAAAATCACTTTATGCACCAACAACAGCAACCCAAATTTAGCCAAACCGCTGTGATTTATGATTTTATGCACCGCAAATGTTTAGAAATTTCAAGCCGACTTTTAACTCGACAAAACATAAACTAATAACCTTTGTTATCTATAATTCTTCAGTCAAATATTTTCTCATTAGCCGGGATGTTTCGAATGAGTTACTTATCTCTGTTCTTGATGCCTTTGATTGGTATATCCAGGGCAAAGTTTTGGGACCAAAGTCCTGAAAATTTTGCCCACTCATTCTGGCGGGCCATGTCAGTGTGACGTAAAAAGTTACATTTTATGAACAATATTTACAGTGTAGCAAAAGCAATAAGGAAAAACAATAAGCCTCGTGCCAATACTAAATCTAATCTCAACTAATTCCTTGAGCTATTTTTTAGCTGAAACATCAAAGTTGGGTTTTAGTTAGTTTGTGACAACATTAGGTGGGACAAATTGAATTACTCTTTATGTACTCTCTTTTGTATCTTTATTGTATTTCTGGAAACTAGCATTTCTCAGATGACTGATCATGACCAACCAGCCGTGAAGGTGACGTAGCCATGAGCTTTCTGTACTTGAAGGCTGATTCCTGTTGGTGTGTCTTGGGAGTTACTTTGGTTATGTTTATGTTTACTAAATATACGTTTTTACTGAGTTAACATTATGGGCCGAAAAAATCCACAGTGGCGTTCCAAGTCAAAATATGCATTTTTGTCAATTTCTCCCTTAGCCTATGTTGGAATCTTTTATTCCTCATCAATGGGCATATACTACTTTATTTATTCAATTTTCATAGTATCTTTATCCAGTGATATGTGCAAGCCGCACTTCGGTTTTTATACAATTTTATACAATTAGGTATTATAGTAACATTAAAAAATATTAGAAATACTATAGCAAAGACAAAACAAATTCGAATTAGCGACATTTATGGCCCGCGGCTACGTTACCCCTTTAACCCCCATCTCTACCTAATAAGTCGCAGAGGAAACCGGCGCCTACGTTTGGTATCGCTTTATATTTTCTTTCTACTTTTAGTTGATTGTTTGGGTATTGCTTTGAGCAAATTTGGATGAAAAAAATATATAATATAGAGCTGTTAGCACGTTATTGGTATAATCGAATAGGGTTTACATATTTTTCCCAGGGGAGAGAGAGGTAAGCCAATAACATGGCTTAATCATATGGTGAACCGCGGCCTCTCGTCCGGCTATCAGTCCATGTCGGGTATGGGATTAGTTAGCCAGTTATTTTTCTCAGATGCACGGACTTGTTTAGCACGATTCGCCACACCGCCGAGCTTGGAACCCATTCTTCTTCTAGTTGATGACCCGAGAAGTTGCGTTAGGAGAAAAGGATTCTGTAAAAGTTCATTTCGAGTACTCGAACCACTTCGCCGTGCTTAAATTTGTGTACTTTAGAAATAGCAAAACCGCTATCGGAATAATTTTACAAATTGACTAAAACAACAAACTAATGGAAATATGTAAAGGAACCGCTTAACCTTATCATAATGGTAACTTTTGATCTTCAAGTGTGTTAAGTTCTAACGAACCAAAGAATGATAAAAATGTTTTTTTTATAAAAATAAATTGTAAAATCAACATTGATATTATGAAATTTGTCTAATAATAGCGGAAAACGCAGAAATATGTATTTTAAAATAAATTTTTTCCAACGAATGAAAGAATGATAAAAATGTTTGTTTTTCCAGTAAAAACGTAAATTCAATCTGAGAATATTGTAAAATTTGTCAAAGTTATAATCCAAAATACCGAAATAACGGTTTGACATCAAATTTTTAGAAAATTACGATTTAACATTTTAAAATTGCATTTTTAGTAAAAAAGCTAAATTCGAATTTTACTACAAAATGTAATATTTACCTTTAATATTATATCAAAACGTAAAATTCTACAGGAATTTTTTTTGTAAAATCAGAAAATTTTACAGGAAATTTTTAGAAAAAAAAAAATTAAAAAAATATGTAAATTCAATCCTAATACTAAGAAATTTGCCAAAAAAAGTTACCGAAAATGACAAAACGTTTAGGCGTTCCAGACACGAAACCGAAGTATACACCACAGTTTTTGTCAAAAATAGAAAAAATCACATTTTTGTGGTAAAAAAAGAAACAAAAATCCACGAACTCGAAGTTTAGCAGCTAAATTTATCATTAAGTTTACAAAATCCTTAAAGATCTTTAAAATCTGCCTAAAATTGCAGATTGATGGCGCCAAAATTTGTCGTCTACAGACAGTTCACCCAAATATTGTCTGCAGTCGCGACATATTGAAAACAAACATAAAAGTTCGGAAACGAAATTCTACAAAGAAAACGATGTTATTTTTATCGCCGATTTAAAAAACTAAAAACACATTTTTTCAGTTTTTTTCACCTATTTTGTTTCTGCACGTTTATTTAAAATTAACGCTGGTACATTTGTCAGTAACCCTGGCCTCCTTCAGTTAGTGCGTTCAGCATCACAATGTCAGCGTAAGCGAGTAGAACATTTCGGCTTCTAACCTCGGGTCAAAGGTCATATTCGGGATGCAATAAATTGGGTTGGCAATGCCGAAATAGAAAGTGACCGATCTTTCCAAAACCGGTTTAACGACATCTTAAACCAAGATAACCGCTGGTGTTTTACAGTTGTTTTTATTTTTTGTTATTATACGACCTCTAACCTATAACTTATGACCAGTTAGTCCAGGAAGTTATTGTTTCCTGGAACAATACCGGAAGTATGCAATCTGCGGGACAGGCGCCAAGTCGTGTTTAAACTTTGACCTCTAGTTAACATAAAGAATATCTTTGTTTATACGACGCTTTTTTGACGTATCCCACTTCGAACGAAGCACAAACAACAACTGATAGTAAAAAGCTACTACAAATTCAAGAACAAGAAACTTTCCTGCTGGGCATTGCCTAACCAATTCATAACACCATGAGTGAAGTGGTCAGCGTCGGATTTGATTTAAATTGAGATCTGAAACAGCTGATTTCATGGTTGAATGATTTTTGGACATAATTGTTTTCATTGTGGTTGTTAGTGCATTTACGACACACACACACACACGACAGAAATTTCTTCACGCACAATTGATATACCATGAAAAATTAATAATGCAATTTGATAGGTAATGAGTTTTGTACGCGTTTTGCCTAAAGGCTAACTCGGGACAAAATGGCCAGAATTTAGACACGCATCAGTGATATGATATAAAAATTAGCTGCGGAAAATGTGATTTTTACTGGATCTCATAATTTACTCTAAATGTTGCTGGCCAAAGTAATAATCTGAGCCTAAATACCTATTTGCCAGACTTGCAGAGTTTCAATAGTCAGAATTCAAAAGTTTCTACTAAATCTTAAAATGTATCCACGATCAAAGGAAATGGCGTATATTCTCACTTGTTTAAAAAATGATTACAATTGAACAGATCCGCCTATATATCTGTGTATTTAAGCGAATTTAGCGAAATTTTTCAATTTGAAAATAGAAAACATTTTAATTTTAGTAGAAAACGTGGATTGACAAAATTTGTTAATAATGGAAAAAAGTAACATTTTGAGGTTTTTAGAACGAATTTATGAATCGCTTTGCTATATTGTTGTTCCTGATAAAAAAAAAACGCTTTTTTTCCGTAACTAAGAACTATTCAATATTAAATTTCCAGTACTTTAAACCGAGGAAATCTCTAAATAACCATTTTTTTACTATATTTTTTCTGTACATATTTAATTTAAAATTTAGCTGTTTAATTTTAATTCATGGGAACAATTTTATCTAATATATGGGAACACTTTGTATGACATTCATTCGCCAAAATTTGTTCTGTTATTATACTTAACTACAGGGTAACACTTCACATGACATATGGGAACACTTTATAGGAAGTACAGAAACACTTTTTTTATATTGAACACTTCATTATGGCATACGGGAACATTTTGATATGATATTCGGCCTCAGTGTCCATGACATACCGGAGCCTTTAATATGATATTCGGCCTTAGTGCCCATGACATATTGGAACATTTTGATACAATATTCGACCTTGGTGACTCTATATTTAGCTCTCTTATTTAGAAAACCGAAAGATTTAAATCACAATTATGGCGTCGCGTGTGCGATCGTTCATAGCGATAAATCAAAGATTACAAATGACAGTTTTGTCTGTTTATATGTTTTATTGTTTTGTGTAAACAACGCCGGCACCGCTTTGGCGAGAGGCAAATCAGACAATATGGCGCGCGCTCAGTCGAGAAATAAGTATGAGTTTAACTTTATTTTGACTCCATAATCAGCATAAAAGACAATAAAATAATTGATAAAGCAAAATAAATAAAACTGATTGAAGAATCAGGAAAGAAGAGATAAAAAACATCGGAAAAATATGTTTATTGCTGATGACGAATCCACTGGCATTTACTAACGCATTCATCGCTATAAATCTATATAGTTTGTCTTGGTATTTCAGCGTCAGTCTTCAGGGCCGTATCCAGTCTGCCTTCACGTGTGCCTTCTTACGTGGCAGCAACACAGAGCGATAACATATTCGCCAAAAAGCTGAAAATTTAACTAAACAACTAAACACTACTTTTTCGTTGTTCAGGATCAGAAAGTCCAGTGCAAATTCAGATGCGATAAAGATCCGGTTTGTGCGTCTCCGGTGAACAAAGATGGAGAATGTTGCCCCGTTTGCAAAGGTAGGCTCTAATTGTTTTCTGTGCTTAGTAATGAAGTGTTTCTCATGGTTTCCTTTTTATAAATATTTTTCTGTTTGCCTATTTTTGAGCGATGTTACTCAACCTTTATCAATTTATTTCTTCCTTTCTTCCTTTGCCTATTTTAGATCCCTTTATTCCTCAAGTTCTCGAAAAGTATTAAAGAGATTCATGGACAGGACCGTAGCCAGCGGGCAGAGTGGGTCGGGGTGGAGTGTCGCCCCACCCCCTTTTCAAAACGTTAAAAAAAAACATTTTTTCTGTATCCTACATATCAATTTTCGTAGCTTGAAAGGCTTTTATGGACCCTCAAGACTTGAGTACCCACCCGGAAAACCGCTAGCTGATACACGGTTTACCATGGCAATTATAAATTCCATACCCCCACCACGGAAAATGTCTGGCTATGCTTCTGTTTCTGATTCTTTTCCTTGTTGGATCAGCTTGTACCATCACGAATAAACAGAAATACGTATTCAAACATACTGTAATGACATTCTGGGCAATCCTAAGCAATTATAAGTTGTACAACTATGTTTCCAGAATGTTACTACAGACGGAAAACCTTTCAAACCTCAACAGAGTGGATTGAGGGAGAGAAGAACCCGTGTGAGAGGCTTTTTTGTAGAGTGAGTTATTTTAGTTGGAGCATTGTTTTTGTAAACCAAATACTTTGTGCAAAGCCGCCGCCCCTAATGCAACAATGTGAGATTTGGGAAGAACACGCCCGACACATATTTGAATAAAAAATTAGTAATAAGCAAGTTAGGGTTAGGATGATTTAAAAATATGAATTTCCAGCGCAATCTGCGTCCTTAACCCTAACTGAATAATTACTAGTTTTCTTATTTTACTTGGTGGCGGGGATGTTTTTCCTTCGGGGGTTTCGTACGAAAGATTCTTACTAACTACATCGCGACACTCGTGATTAGGTCTAACAGTAACTATATTGTTAAATGATGTTATCCCGATTGGTTCTCAGGAGCGTAGACAGGGGGGGGGGGGGGAGTAAAAAATCCGTTTCAAAATGTGTGAATAAAAAGACCGGCTGGCTAATACGAGTAAACTTATCAAAATTAGAAAATTCAGAACCAATCTTTTTTTTTTTAATTGGCCTACGCCCGCTTTGGTACCCATAAAAGACCAATGTCCATGGCTTCTAAAGAACCACCCAAATGAAAAAAAAGAAGAATAGCTTCCATGGTGGTCTGTTGTAAAACGCCATTTAACTCGCCTCCAATCAAATCTGTCATAAACATCCTGTTACTCATCCTAATAGGCAAACACTGTTAAAAATATGCAGAATATTAAGTAACATCTTCTGTCAACAAAAAGTACGGTAAAAAGGCGAATATTTTAGAATAGCAGGCTACAGGGCTCAAGTTCAACCTTTATTTATACCACCACATCCGAAGTGCAGGCCCTGTTGCCCATCAACGGGCGGAATTCAAAGTCGCAATTTCGAGTATTCGATTAGGAACTCTTCTGTTTTCTTATATTCATAAAATTGATAAAGATACGCAAGGGTTTGGAGCACATTGATTTCCACACACTCATCCTGTAGGGAGTGAACACAGCCCTACCCCCTAAAATTTCAAGCACAGCTTCAATTTAGAGGCTTTGGGACGCAATTCAATTCTCAGCGTAAATAGAATTGTATTTGAATATACACAAAGTAGGTGCAGATGATGATTCAACCACACACCACATTTTATTAAGTTACTAGTTCTATCACTGATACGAAAATATCTACCATCCATTTGGCACATGCACGCCTTTTTAATAGACTGTTAACAAGGTTGAGTATATTCACTGCTTCTGTAGGTATATTCGATTTTTTATCACCATTGGAATTCTCAAGTTTCGACTCCAGCAAAAACTACGGAGTTGTTGCCTAACTTAGACTGTACTGGCCTGTTCTGAACCTCTACTATTATGCCAATGTCCACCCATAAATTTGTTCAATATTTAGTCGGAAAACTAACTATTTCCTATTTCACCACAGGACGGTATAATCACTCGTGCAAAACTACAATGTCACACAACCTGTAAAGACCCTCTACCTCCATCTCCCGGACAGTGTTGCCCATCTTGTCAAGGTGACTATATATTTAGTTCAATTTTTTAATTCATTAATCAAATGCATGTTCTGGAATGAAGAAACGGCAAACTATCCCCGTATTCGACCGAGACTGGTGGTCGGACGCAACTGGTTGTAAAATGCTTGAAACCTTTCGTGGGGTCAGAGTCGAAGTTTTTAGACATAACACGAGAGCCCAAATATATACCCCAAAAATATAAAGTATAGTATTTATAGTGTTGTTTTAATTGGTAGATTCCAATTTCCATTATGTTCAAACAATTCATATACAACAAAGTGAGAACACTCTGTGAAATAACCTCATCAAGCAATGAAAGTAGGAAGAACAGGGAGTTTCCTTGTAAAGAGAAGAGGAAAATCATTTTTGCGCCAAGCATTGTGGCCTTCCTCCAACTGCTCTGTGCCCACTCCCTTGGAGAGACCCTTGGTGGTTAGGAACCGCTGGTATATGACTCAATTGTTCCAGCAGCTTGTCACAACAACAACACACACTTGGCAAAATGATTGGAATTCGTGCCCAAAAAATATCACAATGCAGATTAGAGTTCCGATTACTTACGTCTGGGTGGTAAATTTAATAATGCAAGCCAGTTTTTGTCTCTAACTATATCAACAAGAGAAGCGTAAAAGTCATATAAAACAAAATTATTGAAAGATTGCTATTCGATTTATACAAAATTTTGGTGCCATTTTGTTTTTGCACCGTCACTTTTTGTATATTTCATACCAAGCTCCATTCACTAATGCAAAAATGTGAAATTTGAGAAAAATGTATTTCAAACTTTATTTTTCTTTTCAGGCTGTCTTTATCAAGGCGCAGCATACAGAGAAGGGGAGACTTTTCAGCTACCTCAAGATATGTGCGCAAGGTGTACATGTACGGTGAGATTTTTGGGCACAAATTTTACATATAAATTGTTTTTTCTGGGGTTGTTGTCAAAATCGCCTTCTCTACTAATATTAAATTAGTTGTTAATTTGTTTTAGTTTTGAATTCCTATTCTTGACAGTTAGGAAGCTATTGCTTTTATTTTTATGTTTTCAAAATTTCTATTCCATTTGTCGTTTATTTTATTTTTTTAACATTTTTACATTTGATCTTTACGTCTATATATATATGAGCCTGTTGTCTGATACAATTTGGTCAAAACAAGGCGATTACCGCAAAAATAAAGCAAATTCAACTCTGAGCAAAAGAAATGTTTGGCTAAAGTATTTTTCAAACAAAGTTCGATTCATTTTCAGACAAATTCACGAAGGATTGTAACTTTCGACTTTAAAAATACCTCCCAAGTCTTCACCACGCCTTTATACATAATGCCTTTATTTATTTACAACCGCTGGCATTTACAAAGTAAAACCGCATTTTATGGCAATTATTTGTGCTATGTTAGTCTATAAATTATATTGCCAGGCTTCTAAAAAAGATGCCGCCCTTCTTAACTAAATAATATATAGCGCACCCTTTATACAAATAAAGAATACTCTCCGGGACTATGCGGCGCGTAATGAAGGGTTATGTTTGTATATAGTTACAGTACAGTGGTCACCCGTAACCTTGTTCAAATATGAGTCTCCTTTACTCCTGAGTGAATGCCCGTAACTTTGCTAAAATATGAGTCTTCTTTACTTCCATGTGAGTAATCGTAACTTTGCTCAGAGATGAGGCTTCTTGCTACTGAGTGAGTGCCCGTAACTCTTTTCAGTGATGAGTCTTCTTTACTTCTGAGTGAATGCCCATAACTTTGCTCAGAAATGAGTCTCCTTTACTCCTGAGTGAGTGACCGTAACTTTGTTGGGAGACGAGTCTCCTTTACTTCTGAATGATTGTCCGTAAGTTTGCTCGCAGATGAGTCTCCTTTAATTCTGTGTGAGTACTTGTAACTTTGCTCAGAGATGAGTCTCTTTTACTTCTGTGTGGGTGCGCATGGTGCACCGCAATGAACCTATATGATTCCAGCGGTCGATCGCCAGTTTTCTTCGAGATGATTACCCTTCATTAATGCGTGAATGCGCGTAGCTTTTTGCGTTTGGTTGACATTGTATATGACTTTACTCAGAGATCAGTCACCTCCCCCATATACCTGACAGAATGATTTATTTTTACCTTCTTTTCTTGGGTGATATTTGATACTCTACCCATATATATAAACACTATAAATGTACCTTTACAGAACGGTACCATCAGCTGCTCAAAAGATCCTTGTCCTGTATTGGCTTGCAAGAGAGAAGACTACAGTATGAGAGAGGATGGCTGCTGTTTGGAGTGTGTAGGTACTTGCAATGTACTCGAATCAAAGTATGTTTTACTTTTGTGAGTGCGATGGCCATTGCAGTGATTCTCAGCCTTTTTTGTTAAAATTTGACGCTTCCGATGTATGTGCACCAAGATGGCACACAACCTGATTACCCTAACCTGGTACACATACTTTGTTCAGGTTGTGCGCCATCTTGGTGTACATACTACGCGAGCACCTGAAATACTCTCTTGGCCTATTTTAAGCTTCTAATTACTAACACCCCAAGTGAACGGACACAAAATAATTGTTGGATAATGATTCGTGGACTAGTGCAAGGGTTCGCAAACTTCCGATGTTTTGGTGCTCGTAAAGAGGTTGACTATTATTAATGGAGCACAATGAATTTATAAAAGTGGAAAAAAAAAATAAAAATAAAACGGTACTCCTGAAGTATGCGCACCAAGATGTCGCATAACCTGAACCCTGGTATACAACCTAAGTTCAGGTTGTGCGCCATCTTGGTGCGCATACTTCAGGAGGTCAAAAAAACATTGTTACTTACCGATTAATATTCCTGGGTGGATTAAAATTGTGTTATTTACTGATTTATTTGCTTTGTATTAAATATTCAATATTTCAATTAAGTAAATAAATTCCTAGCGGAGCCTCTGTAGATGTTTTTTCACCGAGCACGGGGCTCCGTATGGGGCACTTTGAGAACTTACAGACAAGTGAAACGCAATTGAAGGTCGTTACTGCGACAAAAGAAAAACCGTCAAAAAATCATTAAAACGTGTCAAACGTTAAAACGTTGCCCAAACTCGCAAAAACAGTGAAAAACCGTCGAGTAAAATTCTTACTGACTAAAACAGTTTTATTACTAACAGAAAAATCGTCATAAACCAAACCTTGCCAAAACGTGCAAAAACAATGAAAACTCGTCAAATACCACTAGAATCTTGCACAAACTCGCAAAAACAGTGAAAAAAGGGTCAAAAACCACCAGAAACTTTGTCAAAACGCGCAAAAACAGTGAAAAACCGTAAAAATCGTCACTTTGAGAACTTATGAACTAGTGAAACGCAATAGGTAATTGTTCCTGCTGCAAAAAGGAATGAATTGGGTAAAGATCTGACTAAATAAAACTGTTTTATTACTGACAGCAAGACCGTCAAAAATCACTAGAAACTTTGCTAAAACGTGCAAAAACAGTAATAAACCGTCAAAAACCACTGAAAATCTTGCCAAAACGTGCAAAAACAGTGAAAAACGGTCAAAACCGTCATTTTGAAATTATAGGGACTAGTGATACGCAATTGTAGGGCGTTCGAGTAAAAATCCTACTAAATAAGCCTATTTTAATACTGACAGGTCACCGAATCCAACCCGAACTTGATGGAGGGAGATGTCGAATGCCGGAACGAATTCTACTTCCCGACGAAGCGGTTAGTGAGGATGAATGTACGCGATGTAGATGCAAGGCAAGTAATTTGTCCTTCTTCTTATTGGATTTGTTTTTCATCCTCAATGCTTCTTTTTTATCTCTCTCTCCCATTTTCTTACTATCTCTCTCTGTAACAATCTTTTCTCACCCTTTCTCTTTTTTTTGCTCTTCTCTTTACTCCTATTTTCTCTCGTATTCTCTTCTTGTATCTTTCTGATGTGGCAATGCTTTCTAAATTTATTTACACCCTGTTTGAGGTAGTGGGGGGTAAAAATTGAAGCCGAGATGTATGTTATCATAGCTAAGTTAACGTTTTTATCTTTTGCTTTCGCAGAATGGCACTCTGATTTGCGACACGAAAACTTGCCCTATATCTCTGAGATGTCCAATGACAGAGTGGGTTTACAGACCTGGGGAATGCTGCCCTCTCTGTCCTGAGGATGTGCCGAGGAAATGCGTGGATTCGAAAGGAAGAACAAGAAAGGTGGGTGTCTAAGACACAAGTTTATATGAATTCCATCTCTTCCCCGCGATAAATAAATTCTATCGCAATTTTTTTTAGACTAGACCAGACCATCAGCTCCCCGGGAAACACATATTTACGCCAAGTTCTCTTCTCTCGTGGGATAGATAGATAATTTTACCCCGGCGCTACTAAAACTAAATAGAAATTTTTGATAGTAGTGGGATAAAACGTAAACTATATCCCAGGCATATTTGAACCAGGTCTTAGCTTCTAAGAAGCCACGGGAGGATTCTCTGGGTGTCACGTGAAATGGTTTTTACAAGTACCTTTTGCGAAGACAGCATTGATTTAAAAAAATATGATAATGATATAATCAATTCTTGTCTTTAATGCATTTATTCTCTCACTCCCGCTTATTGACTTCATATTATTACTCAAGGCTCCGGATATGTTTCAAAGTCTTTTATATCCAAATATCAACAGATAGTTTTATATGACATCATGGTGTTCGTGACGTTATTATCAAGAAAAATATCCCACCCCCCACTCTTTCTTCAAAAAGTATTGTAACGAACTGACACATTTTACTTCCAGCATGGAGCTACGTGGCAAGAGGGGCGTGACTATTGTCGAAACTGCCTATGCGTGAACGCGTCAATCACATGTGAAATCAACCGTTGCCAAGATGAACCTAAAACGTGCCCTGAAGTAAGAACAAATGTATTATTTTATTTTTACTAATATTTTACATGAAGCAATAAATTGCAGCACTAGTAGTTGTTTAGTGAGAGGGGAATATACTGACCAGTCACGCTTGAATAATTCGCTCTGGTACAGATGTCAGAATAACTTCCTATTCTAAAGTGTGGTTAACTAATGAAAGGATGTGATGTTGTATAAAATTTAGCGATTATTCACGTGATTAATAAGTATTAATAGATTTATTTTTTTTCATATTTCAGGGCAAGACACTGGAACTTGTTCCTGGGAACTGCTGCAAGATGTGCATAGATGGTAAAAATCCATGTTTGAAGCTTTTAGGTTCAAGGAAATCAAACTGAAAAGGCACCGAAACGTAGTATGTGTACCAGGTTAGGGTTAGACCATAATTTCAGGTACAAATACTACGAGAGTCACTTGGCTAGTCCCCGAACTCGTGATAGAACTAAAATAAGAAAAATTGGAATAAAATTATGGCCTAACCCTAACCTGATACACATACTACGTTCTGGTTTCCGCAATCTTGGTTCACATACTTCGAGAGTACCACTAAAAAACGTCAAAACCAGACCCAATTTTACCATTGACCCGATTCAAAATTAAGTTCTTATTTGAATACAGAAGAATTTAAACATTCAAGTTAATATTAAGCTGAAATCATTAGGTTATTCTAATTCAATTTTGCTTCTATTTCTTACTCGACGTGAAGAGAAAGCTTTTCAATTTACTATAGAGTATGGGTAACATTCATATTTTTTCTTCCTCAGAACCAGGAGTTTGTGCCGTGTTTGGAGACCCGCACTACAGAACATTCGATGGAAGGCCGTTCAATTATCAAGGAGATTGCCGGTAAGTGTTTGTGTTAGCCTAGCGTTGACCTCAACTGGCGCAGGTGCGTAGCCAGGGAGCGTCCCTACTGCAAGAACATGAATTACATTCAACGTGTGACCCCGCCAAATTGACCGGTTTGCCGTTCCCATACCTAGTTGCAAATGTATTTATGAACTTAAATAAGATATCGCCAAATTTCATTGAAAACATTCAACCCTTAACTATACAAAAGATTCCGGTTAACCGTTTTCAGTTTTATAGTTTTTTTTATTTCACAGATATGTCATCGCTAAAGACTGCAAGAGCATGAATTTCTCCGTAGTTGTGGAAAACGACGCCAAGACTTCGAGATCTTTTGCCTGGACGAAAGCGGTTTATATGACACTTATGGGGTCCGGTAAGAATTGCTTCATTATTGGACACATAGTGGACATAGCGATCGTTCCAATAATATGTTGTTGTTCTTGTTCTTGTTCTTTGACACTTTTTTGGACATCCAGTAGAAAATCTAAAAAGTCGCTTTTCTCTTTGATTACTGGACCAATTGATTTGAAATTTTCAGTAGTTGAAGATGGAATTTTTTTCTAGAAGGCTGTTACTTTTATTTATTTCTAAATTTTGTATGAATTCTATTAAATATGATATTTCGTGCAAAATTCCTCTGTATTTTTTTATCCATGAGAACACGGATTATAGTCCGCGTGAAAACTGACTGTACGTTTTGATTCTGCAAAATTCCTGCTAATGAAAATCTAGAATTTTCTTGATGGTTCCGGTAGCATCAAAGGTACCGGTAAGGACTGATTCGCTCTCGTCTGCGTGTCCATATATTTGAGCGTTGCTCTCTTGTTTGCTTGTCTGAACGAGGTCGTTTGAATCCTGGTTTTTGGCAGTGGATAATTTGGGTATCAAAATCCTGATACGTCACTACTGATGACGTCATTTGTTTAGTAAAATAATGCATTAGATACTCGAAGTGTCTCTTATGGGGTCCGGCAAGACTAGACCTCTATATAATTCCTTTTATTTAAAAATATAAAATGATATTCACCGTGTTTTTATGCGTTCAAAACGTACTTTCACGACAAAGTTTTATTTCCAAAATTAGAAATTGGTGTATAAAATAATATAATTCAAAATGTAAGCGTAAATAGGGTAAATAAAAAACGTAATGTTCAATTTATTATTTAGCACTGCCACCCCGAAAAGGGCGCTGTACAAGTAGTTACCAGAAATTTGAAAGGCGCTTGAATGATTGGAATCTTTCCATTCCAGTACAGCTTGCGCTACTCGATTGTTTTTATCGGTTTACGAAACTTCAAAATTGCCATGTTCCGATCAGAAACTTTTTTAACAATCTTGCAAACAAATATTCAAATGGATTAGTTCGCTGACAAGCGCCAATCAAGACATGAATACCTATCGCGCACTCTCCGCAGGAAACACGAAACACGCAGTCCGCAGAAATGAGTGCTTGAAATTCTGAGGCATACAAATTTAAGATTTAATTTTTAAATATTTTCAGGCAGCAATGGCGAAACTACAGTCTCTCTTCATCAGCGATTAGTTACCAAAGTGAATGATCGAAAAGTATCCTTGCCTTACATATCAAGGGCAGTCTACATCACTATGGAGCGATACATCGTCAAAGTTCGGACAAAAACTGGCGTTTCTCTGAACTGGGATGGTGATAGCTTCTTAGAGGTGACTATATTTATGACGTCATTATACATTATTGCGTCATGAAAATGTGTAACCATTGAAAAATTCATATAACCATTGTGATGTCATATTATATCATATAGACTTTGGTCTCATTAGATGTTCATACCAGTAATCATACCAAGCTTTTCAAAATGTATGACATCATCTAAAAGTATTTGTTACGTCATTATTACGTCATACCTAGAAGTAGTCATCAAATACTATTACGTCATTATTCTAGATCGGAGCAACCAGTGCATATAAAGGCCTTCTTTGCGGATTATGCGGCAATTATAACGGCTTTCCAAGAGATGATTTTATTGGTGGAGACGGGTCGTTCAAAGTTGATGAAAATTCTTTTGCTGAATCGTGGAAATCTGAGACTGGAAGATGTTCAAGACCGGATTATAGTAAAGGGTTGGTGAGAACAATCTATTGAGTTATTAACGCCCTCTTTGACCCGCATTCGGCGTTATAAGACTACTTTTCCCCGTACCAAATGCGCGAATATAACACGGGGAGTCTCGGTAAAACGGCATTATTGAAGTGTCTCATTATTAAAGTACGGCTCAATATGTATTTACTGAGGACTGAGATGTTCATGCATGGGCCACAGACATGTAGAAATCAACTATTTTTCGGCGGACCGTAATCTCCCGGTGAAATATTCTTGTGAAGCTTGGCTTGGAGTTTTAATTTGATATCTGTATCATGCGATGCCAAAATTGCTAGGTTTGACGCATCGGGAAAATACTGCTAAATTGACCATGGAAACGGAAACACAAGCGTATTTTGTTGATCTCACGTTCAGGGTCACAGCCAGAAATTTTAAAATCCGGGGAGGGGGGGGGTCTGAAATTTTTGTTTGCCAAGTTAGATCAAAACAGCTAGCGGGTCTGGCCGGACGCCGGAAAACATGTCTAAAAAACGTTTTATGCTACGAAAAATTGCTATATATGATACAGATACGTTATGGACGTAGTAGTTCATGTGATAAATATAAAAAAAAAATTTCCCTAGAGCCCATATTACTAGGCGATTGATCCATCGTGCTTGGTGTTTCGAACACACGTGCAATCGCACCTTTGATTACATTCTCTGGTTTGCGGGTTTAATCTTATGAGGTAAATTTATGTGCGAGAAGATTGCTGGACTCCTCGCCTTCATATGTGGCAACGCTGGTTGGTTACGACTCCTTACACTATCAAATCCATGCACCTAATACAGACAACTAGTTAACTATTCTTTACGATTCAACTATTCCATGCATGTAACCGGCATAGTACATCATATGATAAGCGCCTCGTCGACTTTCTCCTCATATGACAATCTTATCTTACTTTTTTCGAATTAGAAAGTCTTTTTGTACATTAGTTCAATTAAATATTTCAATTTTTTAGACCCAGTGAACCGTGCAGTCAGAGCATTATGATGAAACTCGAAGCAAAGAAAAAATGTCAAGTTTTCAAATCAGAGGCTTTCAGAGGATGCTACGATAAAGTGGACCCGCGGGATTATTACAGGTCAATAGACTTTATTATTGTACACAAAGTACAAAAATGAATCATTTTGTTAAGTTATTGTTGATGCGTTAATTCGCTTTACTTGGCTTTACATAACTTGACAATGGTTGGAACTTCTAGGAAGCTATTACATTCATTTTCCCAATTAACTCCGAGTTTAATTGGACTCAATTTATTAACCAGAAGTTCGCTGATTGCACGCTGTATACCGCGACATTCGGACACTCAATATTTTGATATGGTTACATTCCAACATTCAGATATTCCGACATCCCAACTTTATGACCGGTAATTCGAAATTTCGACATTTCGCATCGCCTAATTCCGATTTTCCGATATTTCGACATTCCGAATCGTTGATATTACGATATTCGTTATTCTATATTGCGTAATTCGACATTTAACTCATTGGCATCAGGACATTTTGAAATCCGGACATGGCGACACCACGACATCCCGACATTGCGGCACCCCAACAATCTTTTCCCCATCACAAATAAACCTTGAATACTGTTATAGGTCCTGTCTCACAGACACATGCGAATGCCCGCCGAATCACAAATGTTCCTGCGAATCCATCCTTGCCTATACTTCAGCGTGTGAGCGAAAAGGAGTCGTCGTGAAATGGGATAGACCAATGTATTGCAGAAGTAAGTGTTTGAATATATTTATGAATATTAGGAGTTTTGCGGACTCAACTTAATTAAGAAAGTTTGCTCAAACAAGATTACGACTTTATGTTCATTAGCCAACGATAAATACCGATGGGCACGAGACTTGAGGCAGTTCTGACGTGAAAACGGCACTTACTCAACACGTAACAAAAGTCTTGAAAATTAATTTTCGGCATAAGAGTTTCATCAGATGCCCTGGTAGTTAACGATTTGGCACTTTTTCATCCACTGTTTCTTTATCTTTGCTTTTGTGTTGGTAAATCCATATGTAATTACTACAATGATACTGTAGTAGGAATTAAAACGGCTCAGCTGAGTGGCTTCACTTACTCTTGTTGTAAAAAATTTGAGGAACGTTTACTTTTTTAGACAAACCGCTACAGAATACAATTTGTAAAAGTGCGATTTGTGATTTTTGTCTTGTTTTGTTTCAACTAACAAATTTTATGTCACGTTCTAAACACGACAGACAAGGGACCTCCAAAAGTATGCGCACCAAGATGGCGCACAACCTGAACATAGTAAATGTGTACTGGTTAGGATTCAGGTTGTGAGACATCGACTTGAACCCATTATTACAATCTAGTATGAGGTAGGAGCCCCCAATTCATAATTCGTGAATCAAATCTAGTCACGGGTGATCTGTGTCCTAAGTCGAATTCGAATCTGAAGTCGAATCAAGTCTATGGCCTCGGACTTCCTCAACACTAGAAGCAATACGGCTCTTTGAGTTTAACTTTTTCAACATTTTCAGAAACTTGTAAACGAGGTAGACGTACGAAATTATTTTCGGCCTAAATGGGTTTCTCGAATTGCAATTTAAGGTTGAGTGTGAATGTTTGATGATTTCAGAATCGAATCGTATCGCGAATATTTGAAAGATATTTATTGGGACAGCTCCTCTAAGCATAAAAAATACTAAAAACATGAATCCATCTCTCAGACACGTTGCTCAGAGTTCACATTAAAAAACATGTTTCATCAATACCTCCCAAGAAAGAAAAGCGCATTGCAAAATATGGCTTCGATAAAAATATTGGCATTTGTGCGTCCAGATAAATAAAACGCGATTCAAAATTTCGTTTTGAACCGATTCGGGTAACTTACTATTTGGTTCGATTCAAATATGCGATTACAAATGCCCAGTTTTAATTGAAATACATCGTCGAAATTCAATTAATTAAATAACTTGGAATTAATTGTACAATCTTTTTATTATTTTCAGAAACCTGCAAACGGGGCAAAGTTTACTCTCAATGCGGTCCCGCGTGCAAGCCAACCTGCACGAATTATAAACGATCACACACACGGAACTGTTCTAAGATGTGCGTAGCTGGGTGTCACTGCCCCGCTGGATACGCCATACATCGGAAGAGATGTATTCGAATCAGCCAGTGTGAAAGCGCTCTTAGATCGGCAGAGTTGAGAGTAATTCATCGGTCTTTGAATTCAAGGCGACGAAGAAAGCGGACTCAAATTAAAATGAAAAATGACGTTTTTAAAGATAATCCCAATTTTAATGCAGAGACGTGATATTTTGACAAAAAAAAATGATTTAGTCAATTTTTTCAAATTTTTATGACTCAATCTACCTCTTTGAAAACGTTTTTCGTTTAATGTGCAGACTGGAAGTGTCGTCCAAGCTGGTTAGCGCACGGCTTATTCGGTGGCAGCATATTCAGTAGTGATGAATTCTTAAGAAATCTGTTCATCTTACCCAGGGGTATGCTACAGCCCGCGCCACAACCCAGCCCGCCAAGTCAATTATTGTGGTCAACACTCGGATTTTCAAGCTGCAAATAATTTTCTTTCAAAATGAATCTCACCGAAAACGTGACGTAGAGGTCTTCTGACCAACCAATTGCTGCATTAAGCCTATAAAATATGACTCTCAAAAATCCAAACACAAAATTTGTACTTCTGAAGTATGCGCATCAAGATGTCGCATAACCTGAAATACAACCTGGTACACAGCCTGAGTTCAGGTTGTGCGCCATCTTGGTGCGCATACTTCAGGAGTTCCCAAAATTTTCTTGAAAACTTGGCTCCCTCACTCTGATTAACGATCTGTAACCGGCCGATATGACTACAAGAAAGATTCATCTTAGGGGTGGGCAAGCACTTTCCTAAGTGGGCCACACTTACAGATAATAGGCTTGGTTCCTGGCCGGAAGGTCGAACCCAGTATGAATTTATGAATGTGGAACTTACATAGCGTCGATAACAATTACCTGAACACAGTATGTGTACCAGGTTAGGGTTCAGGTTGTGCGCCATCTTGGTGCGGATACTCCGAGAGCGCCAAAATTTCTATTCATAAAAACTATAGTCGTAATTTCAACAGGTGGGATCTGGCCCGCGGGCTGTAGTATGCTTGCCCACCCCTGAATTATAACTGACAACAATGCGTTTTGAAATGATAAATATTTTTAAATATAAAACTTTGTCCGAAAAGAAATTTTACTATTTCATTTTGTTGGTCGATTTTATCAGCATTTAAAATAATTCAGCATATTTCCCTATTTTATTGTTTTTTTTTTTTAATTTTTGTTTTATTCAATTTCGGACCGTGATTCGGGCAACGCAAACGCCAATTCGAATAGGACAATTCACGTTTTATCAGTAAGATATTTATTTTACTCTGTTTATCTCAAGAAAGATTACCATAAATTGGGCTGATATATATACACTTTGAGCATATTATTTTTGGAAATTTAGGAATTTGAATATGCCCTGAATAAACTATAAAGTTAAGTAATTGGGCAATAAGGGGATAATTCTAAAGAAAGAATCAATTTTATCCAAATCGATTGTGGTCCAAAATTGTTTTGTTTTTTTTAATTTTTTTTCTTTTGTATTCTTGATTCAGCATATTATTTTTGCATTCTATTTATTATCACAATAGTCCCAGTTTATCACTTAATGAAATGACTTGGATGATTAGAAATTGCTTCGAACGAATTTTTTGTAGTCTACAGGAGACCACTGTGAAGCTAGTAGCAAACCTTCTTCTAATTTTGCGCAGCGGTGCGTTAAATCTCGTTTTTGTGCTCATTGAAGCGCGATATTGCAGTTTTGTGCTTATTGAAGGGCGTTGGTGTAAATCATGGGCGAGTCCTAAATTCCACACTGAGAATAACACTTAGTTTACAGATACAGAAGAAATACATTGCGATAAGCAGTAAATTCAAATATATTTACGGCAACTTGCGAATGAGTGGAGATCATCCCGGCGGTTCGATCGACTTTGGCGTTTCATTTGTTAAATTACATTGGCGAAAAGTTTATATACTCGCCTGATAAAATGGGAACAGGAAAGATCCGTTGACAAAATGTTGGATTACGTATTCATATGTGTTATAAAAAAAATAAAACAAAAATAATGAAACTAGTCTTCCATGTCATCTGCATATGTTTAAGTATTTACTACTAATTAAAAGTTATGATTCTTTTACATGACATTTTGGGGTAATAGTTCTCATGACCGCAAACCTTTATACGGGGGTGTTAGATGGCACTCCAAGGAGAGAAATTATTAATTTCAACCGATCCAATGTTGAGGTCTAAATCATATGACCATCTAGACCAGTGGTTCTTAACCTTTTTTGCATATTTTACCCCTTCATCAAACAGGATTACAAAATTTACCCCTAAAACATCATTAATTAAAAGTTATCAAGTAAAGTATAAAGGGCCCTAACTGTAGACGCGAAGCCTTTTTTTACTCTCTTTTTTAATCCATATTCGCTTCTGTATTGAAAAAAGGACCGGTTTTTACTTAATCATGCTAAGTGCTGTTTTAGTTGGACAGGTTTCATGATACTATTTGAAAAGATTTCCATGCACAGAAGATACGTATACGTAAACTCAAAATCTAAATATTCGTCCTGATCAGGGGCGCAGCCAAGATTTTAAAGAAAGGGGGGAGGGGATCGAAATCTAAAAATCTCATTCACTGTTGAAACAGTGGTCGCGATTACGCGCTCGTTAAAAGAACCGTCTCCCCTCCAATCCCTGAGAATTTCTGTGCTATTTTTAGTAGCATTTTGTTTCAACAACTTTTAGTGTGCTATTTTGGGGACAACATTTAATGGAATGGTTAAAATAACAAAGAACACCACTTAATTGAAGGTGTTGGTTTTCGGTTTCGTTTGAAATATAAGACTACTGTTAATAATACGATAACACTGATTTATCGCAACATAACGAGCCGTGGTTTATGTATGTTCATAATCATTTTTTACAATAACCAAATTTACCCCCAAGAACAAAGAAATTTACCCCCAGGGGTAAATTTACCCCAGGTTAAGAAGTGCTGATCTAGACTTAATTTACTAAACACTAAGATACCGTTGGAAAATCGTCTATGAAAATTTACACGGTTCCCCATTTGCATGTGCTTATTTTCCTCAAGTGTTAATCCAACAATGAGATGGACAAATGAATGACTTAGAATGCTTCAAAGCCTAGTAAATTATTAAAAAATTTGATTGCCGTACACGAGTTATTACTTCGTATGAAATTGTGTATTGTATGACGTAACAATGGTTGAATTTCATTATTATATCTTGGTTATTTCAGAATTTTCACATGCATTTTGTGGTATATAGGCAGTAATCAGAGCGTAAAGGAGTTATTGTTATTTCAATATGTCTCGATTACGTGAATTCAAAAGTTGGTTTATTTTACGTCGTATGACGTATAATATCCAAGCAGCATGCCCTTCCGCTCAATAGTTGTCAAGTTTCAATATTTAATAGAAAAAAGGGCTAACTGAAGTATTTCTCGCAACTTGGACAAAGCTTTTCGAATTTTAGAATTTAGAGTATTCTCACAGCGAAAATGGATTCATTTGTTAAAATCACATATGTCAAAAAATGGTAAAGATTACCATTTACAAATCCAAGCAGCCAAAAAGAGGGTAAAATTACCATTTTCAAATCCTAATACAAAGCCATTCCGCCCAAGAGGCACGAGATTCAACTATTCAATAATTAAGAGGGTTACCTTAAGTTTTTCATACAACTCGAAACAATCCCTGCAAAATTTTAGAAATTCGAGTATTGTCACAGACAAAATGCCCTTATGTCAAAATACTTATAGCGAAAAAATCTGATTTAGCCAAATTTCAAAGCCTAGCAGCACACTCTTCCGCCCAAGAGGCATCCGATTTGATTATTTATTATTAAAGATGTTTATCTGAAGTTTTTCACACAACTCGAACCTAAGCCTTGTTTTTATTAGAATCTAGGGTATTATCGAAGCGAAAATGGCCTTATTTGGAAAAATTACTTATAGCGAAAAAAGCTGATTCAATCAAATTTCAAAGCCTAGCAGCACACCCTTCCGCCCAAGAGGCATCCGATTTGATTATTTATTATTAAAGGTGTTTATCTGAAGTTTTTCACACAGTTCGAACCTAAGCCTTGTTTTTATTAGAATCTAGGGTATTATCGAAGCGAAAATGGCCTTATTTGGAAAAATTACTTATAGCGAAAAAAGCTGATTTAGCCAAATTTCAAAGCCTAGCAGCACACCCTTCCGCCCAAGAGGCATCCGATTTGATTATTTATTATTAAAGATGTTTATCTGAAGTTTTTCACACAACTCGAAGCTAAGCCTTATTTTTATTAGAATCTAGGGTATTATCGAAGCGAAAATGGCCCATTTTTGAAAAATTACTTATAGCGGAAAAAGCTGATTCAATCAAATTTCAAAGCCTAGCAGCACACCCTTCCGCCCAAGAGGCATCCGATTTGATTATTTATTATTAAAGAGGTTTATCTGAAGTTTTTCACACAACTCGAACCTAAGCCTTGTTTTTATTAGAATCTAGGGTATTATCGAAGCGAAAATTGCCCATTTTGGAAAAATTACGTATAGCGAAAAAAGCTGATTCAATCAAATTTCAAACCCTAGCAGCACACCCTTCCGCCCAAGAGGCATCCGATTTGATTATTTATTATTAAAGATGTTTATCTGAAGTTTTTCACACAGTTCGAACCTAAGCCTTGTTTTTATTAGAATCTAGGGTATTATCGAAGCGAAAATGGCCTTATTTGGAAAAATTACTTATAGCGAAAAAAGCTGATTTAGCCAAATTTCAAAGCCTAGCAGCACACCCTTCCGCCCAAGAGGCATCCGATTTGATTATTTATTATTAAAGAGGTTTATCTGAAGTTTTTCACACAACTCGAACCTAAGCCTTGTTTTTATTAGAATCTAGGGTATTATCGAAGCGAAAATGGCCCATTTTTGAAAAATTACTTATAGCGAAAAAAGCTGATTCAATCAAATTTCAAAGCCTAGCAGCACACCCTTCCGCCCAAGAGGCATCCGATTTGATTATTTATTATTAAAGATGTTTATCTGAAGTTTTTCACACAACTCGAACCTAAGCCTTGTTTTTACTAGAATCTAGGGTATTATCGAAGCGAAAATGGCCCATTTTGAAAAAATTACGTATAGCGAAAAAAGCTGATTCAATCAAATTTCAAAGCCTAGCAGCACACCCTTCCGCCCAAGAGGCATCCGATTTGATTATTTATTATTAAAGATGTTGATCTGAAGTTTTTCACACAGTTCGAACCTAAGCCTTGTTTTTATTAGAATCTAGGGTATTATCGAAGCGAAAATGGCCCATTTTTGAAAAATTACTTATAGCGAAAAAAGCTGATTCAATCAAATTTCAAAGCCTAGCAGCACACCCTTCCGCCCAAGAGGCATCCGATTTGATTATTTATTATTAAAGATGTTTATCTGAAGTTTTTCACACAACTCGAACCTAAGCCTTGTTTTTATTAGAATCTAGGGTATTATCGAAGCGAAAATGGCCCATTTTGAAAAAATTACGTATAGCGAAAAAAGCTGATTCAATCAAATTTCAAAGCCTAGCAGCACACCCTTCCGCCCAAGAGGCATCCGATTTGATTATTTATTATTAAAGATGTTGATCTGAAGTTTTTCACACAGTTCGAACCTAAGCCTTGTTTTTATTAGAATCTAGGGTATTATCGAAGCGAAAATGGCCCATTTTTGAAAAATTACTTATAGCGAAAAAAGCTGATTCAATCAAATTTCAAAGCCTAGCAGCACACCCTTCCGCCCAAGAGGCATCCGATTTGATTATTTACTATTAAAGATGTTTATCTGAAGTTTTTCACACAGTTCGAACCTAAGCCTTGTTTTTATTAGAATCTAGGGTATTATCGAAGCGAAAATGGCCTTATTTGGAAAAATTACTTATAGCGAAAAAAGCTGATTTAACCAAATTTCAAAGCCTAGCAGCACACCCTTCCGCCCAAGAGGCATCCGATTTGATTATTTATTATTAAAGAGGTTTATCTAAAGTTTTTCACACATCTTGAACCTAAGCCTTATTGTTTTTACAATCTAGGGTATTCTCGAAGCGAAAATGGCTTTTTTTGGAAAAATTACGTATAGCGAATCTTTCCCCCCGATGTAATCAATTGCTATGAATACCTTATTCGAAGTTTAATAGTTTAAATTGTATTATAGAAATTAAATATGTATGATTCTGAACACATCAAAGCATTTGTTAAATATGCGATATTACGACACTGCAATATAAAACACAAGAAGTAACATTGTCTTGAAAAGTATCCTTCAGACTTCATGTTGCAAAATTCAACTGTTACCCCAGTTTGGGAGGTTTAGGGGGTGCTGTCACTTACCCAAGGTGAGCGCCCGGGCTAGTGGACGGATGGAGATGCCTTAAAACTCCATTCTTTACTGAAACCTCTAGTAACAGTAAAGCCACGACCCATTCCTGACGTTGACTCGATTTCTAAAAATAATAATCTTGTGATAAGTTGACTAATTCAAGTACAATTTATTATTTATATATTTCTATTAATTAATGGGCTATCAAAATTCACACCTCATTCATTGAGATTTTGGTGAAAAACTGACTGTGTCTAATACGGTTCACATTTACCTCTAATTTGCAATGCAAGGATTACAACGATAATATGTAAGACATAAGAATAAAACATATAATACAAATTAAGTTTTCAAGTCCCAAATTTTTTCCAAAATTAATAAACTTAGTTAAACATACAACTTACATCAGTGAAACAGGACTTCAAGCATAATGTGATGACAAGTAATGCTTCTGCATATTGGCGAAATAACAAGCTTCATGAAAAATATCCTTCCTTAAAAAAACATAGCATTTTTATTTTGTACTAACATAAATCTATCATAATAGTGAGGGTTGGTGCCTTCAAACTTCACTCATTATGTAGTCTCAACATTTTAAATACGATTATGAGAGTGGTGAATTCTAAGTTTTAAAATCTTTGACAAGTAATCACAGAGGTGTAATCTATTGAAACTTTTCAGCCTATCTACCTCAAAGAATAAATGTACCACCAATTCTATGATGGGAAGAAGCAAACATTTCGAAAGTATAGATTTGGATAGTTATTCTCAAGCTATAGCAGTGAGTTGTTCGGGGAAGAGTACATTTTGGCTGTTGAATAGAAATTCACTGAAGTTTATGAAATTATTTAAATGGATCATAAGTTGAATACGCAAAATCTCAACATTGTTATTGAATTTTGGGGTAAAAACATACGATCTGGGGCACAGCCAGGATTTTTCAACGGGGGTTACAGTTAAATTAAATAAAAAATATTTAATTAGGAATAGTTATTAACCCTCTACTAGACACACTAATTGTTACGTTCAAGACTTTTCTACAAATTTTTGCTCAATTTTCGTTGAAGTGAAAATCTCCGTTAGTTTGGCGTTTAAAATCGGCGAATCAGTTGGAATATTTTGAGAATGAAAGGTAGTGCAATGTAAGCCCTAGGGTTAATCTCCAGGGTCTGGAAGAGTTAATAAACTAAAAAGTATACATTGTTCACAGCGAAATTCCACAGTTACGTGTAGCCCGCCTCTCTTTGCCTGGCGGTGTTTGGTGAATATTTTGCAAGTCCTATTTCAAACATGGACCATTAATCCGTAATCCGCGGATACCCGCATTTAGAAATAAAACCTTAAAAATCGCGAAAAATAAATTTTGGAGAGAACTATAACTCGCAGATGTCAGTAGCGTCATAAGTGTTTATATGTACAAAAACACGTTCGCATGTATCGTCGATCAAATTCATGAAATGTGAAACTAATACTTGGAATTTAATGTTAATGAAGTTGATTTTTTATTGCCATTCATTGATTATTTACATGCGCCATGATGAGTGGCGGGCACAATCGTATTTTTTATATTGAGTTATTCGAATATTTTTAACAAACACCGAATAATGAATATTGTCATTTTAAACAACACTAATTGGGATATAGGCCGCCGAAACGATGCTGTGACAATAATTTTTTTTTCTTTTTCGGATTTTACTAGATGGCTGAAAACTCCATAACAATGCTGCTTTTTTATTTCATAATTTTGTCATAATCGAAGGCTGCAGTAAATGTTGTCACCACGATCGTTTCGGAGGCTGACATTCCAATTAATGTTGTTAAACTATATCAAAGCACTTTATTATTCACTAGCAAACATTAATGATCGTAGTTTGGTTTTTATATTTCGGACAGAATTCTGAGTTCACATCGGCGAAGATGTTAAAGACAACTATTGAGGAGTGCATTTACAACACAAATTAATTTTATTGTGATTTTTATATTCTGTGTAAGATTTGCAACACAATTTGTAAATAACGGTCCCAATTTTAGACCAACAATATTATTATTACTGACCCCGGGATGCGATATTTGTGAAGCGTATTGTTCACATTTCTATGCTTTTAATTTTAGATCGTGTCCGTGTTACTTTCGTATTAAATAATAATCAATAAACGCAAATTGGTAATCTTTAGAATACTCAATGTTCAGTATTCACGTAACTCAGATTTGGGTTTGGGTTAAAACACTGATACTAAACACGTGAATAAATAGGCAATAATGACATTTCTACATGGTCAAAATAATATTTCTCCCCAATACCTCAAGAAATTTCCACAAAATACTATGTTCACTTGTCTTACTTATCTGTTTCGACGTTTCTAAATTTACAAAAACGGTGATGATGCGCTTTTTGCGAAAACGTTTCTACCTGTTAGTGATAGCCGTCGGTTAATTTTTACCCGTAACTCGTTGTAAATTAATGTTAATAAATCCTATGTTACTTTCCAATGCGCTGTAATAAAAGTGATTGAGTCGGGTAGAGAAAGTCCCATAAACGCGGCTAAATTCGTTTCATGGAGAGAAAGGAAAATACGCCTTCCGGAATTGCAATCAACAATTACACATTCTTATTTATCATTACCAGCGCCGAATAAAAAAAATAACATATCGTAGAGACGAAAAAGTCTGGCGATGATAATTGCGTTACACTGATGCACAGAATAATATCGAAATTTCAAAACATCGAAATTTTTTCTCGAACGGGGGTGTTACGACTCATGATAGCCCCCCCCCCCCCTCCCCTCCCTGGCTGCGCCCCTGCATTTGATACATAATTGTCAAATATTTTGAAAATTGGTGATAACATATTCCAAGTTTGTGCATTAGTTTTCTTAGTTTACCATAAGAAAAGCTGCAGTAAGCCCTTAATTTACATTTCAGACAAATATAACAATCACTCACAATTGCCATACAAACTTCCCTAATTCTTTTTAAAGTATGCTATTGATATGCCTGACTTGAATTTAGAGATGTACCGATACCACTTTTGTCTCCGATACCGATCCGATACCAACTAAAACGCCGATACCGATACACCGATATTACAAAAAGGCCGATATTGCCGATACCGATACTATGTAATATTTACCTGAATTAATTGTGATGTGTGGGGTAGACGCTTAAACAATGGTCTTTGAGTCGTATTCATAATACACATTATTTCAGATTGAAAAAGAGATATATCACATAATAAGAAATGGATGTTTAAAAAAAAGCAATTTACAAATATTTTATTTTGTGTTCAATCGTAATCGTGGCGGCAATAAATAACAGCCAACATAAGAGGATATCAATCTGCGACGACTATAGAAGTGCCTATGATACGCCGATGATGTTTTTTATTTTATTATTTGATAATATTTTACAATTACTATCGCATATTCTGAAACAGTCTAGGCGGCCACGTCAATAAATCTATAAAGAAATTGTGTAGTTAGACAAAATTAAAATTGATGAAATCACAATATTTAATACTTGTGCAGGGGGATAATTGTGTCGGAATTTGGTTTAACGTCGTTCATTGTCGATAAATGACACTCGCGTTTGACCATAAAATATCAGAATTTATAGCCGTGCCAAAAAGTGCATGTACTGTAAAAAGAACCCCGATTCCACTGTATGATTTATAGCGCCTAGTTGATCTTTTTTCTGTGCCGTTTTGATATATTTTTTCATAATTAATATGTAATATTAAAAATGTCAATATAAAAATTTGGCAGCGAATATAGTCAAATTAGTTGAGCTAGTTCGGCCAGTAAATCGTTAAAAAAGGTGATATCTATTCCCGGCCTAGATTCTAAAATAAAAAAGGCTTAGGTTTTGATTGTGTGAAAAACTTCAGGTAAACCTCTTTAAAGTGAAATAATCAAATCGAATGCCTCTTGGGCGGAAGGGTGTGCTGCTAGACTTTGAAATTTGGCTGAATCAGCTTTTTTCGCTATACGTAATTTTTCACTAATAGGCCTCGTCGCGTAAGTAGTTCATAACTATTTCGAGAATACCCTAGATTCTAAAAAAAACAAGGCTTAGGTTCGAACTGTGTGAAAAACTTCAGATAAACACCTTTAATAATAAATAATCAAATCGGATGCCTCTTGGGCGGAAGGGTGTGCTGCTAGGCATTGAAATTTGGTTAAATCAGCTTTTTTCGCTATACGTAATTTTTCAAAAATGGGCCATTTTCGCTTCGATAATACCCTAGATTCTAATAAAAACAAGGCTTAGGTTCGTGTTGTGTGAAAAACTTCAGATAAACCTCTTTAATAATAAATAATCAAATCGGATGCCTCTTGGGCGGAAGGGTGTGCTGCTAGGCTTTGAAATTTGGTTAAATCGGCTTTTTTCGCTATACGTAATTTTTCAAAAATGGGCCATTTTCGCTTCGATAATACCCTAGATTCTAATAAAAAACAAGGCTTAGGTTCGAACTGTGTGAAAAACTTCAGATAAACCTCTTTAATAATAAACAATCAAATCGGATGCCTCTTGGGCGGAAGGGTGTGCTGCTAGGCTTTGAAATTTGGTTAAATCAGCTTTTTTCGCTATACGTAATTTTTTCAAAATGGGACATTTTCGCTTCGATAATACCCTAGATTCTAATAAAAACAAGGCTTAGGTTCGAGTTGTGTGAAAAACTTCAGATAAACCTCTTTAATAATAAACAATCAAATCGGATGCCTCTTGGGCGGAAGGGTGTGCTGCTAGGCTTTGAAATTTGGTTAAATCAGCTTTTTTCGCTATACGTAATTTTTTCAAAATGGGCCATTTTCGCTTCGATAATACCCTAGATTCTAATAAAAACAAGGCTTAGGTTCGAGTTGTGTGAAAAACTTCAGATAAACATCTTTAATAATAAATAATCAAATCGGATGCCTCTTGGGCGGAAGGGTGTGCTGCTAGGCTTTGAAATTTGGCTAAATCAGCTTTTTTCGCTATAAGTAATTTTTCCAAATAAGGCCATTTTCGCTTCGATAATACCCTAAATTCTAATAAAAACAAGGCTTAGGTTCAAGATGTGTGAAAAACTTCAGATAAACATCTTTAATAATAAATAATCAAATCGGATGCCTCTTGGGCGGAAGGGCGTGCTGCTAGGCTTTGAAATTTGGCTAAATCAGCTTTTTTCGCTATACGCAATTTTTCAAAAATAGGCCATTTTCGCTTCGATAATACCCTAGATTCTAATAAAAACAAGACTTAGGTTCGAGTTGTGTGAATAACTTCAGATAAACCTCTTCAATAATAAATAATCAAATCGGATGCCTCTTGGGCGGAAGGATGTGCTGCTAGGCTTTGAAATTTGGTTAAATCAGCTTTTTTCGCTATACGTAATTTTTCAAAATGGGCCATTTTCGCTTCGATAATACCCTAGATTCTAATAAAAACAAGGCTTAGGTTCGAGTTGTGTGAAAAACTTCAGATAAACCTCTTTAATAATAAATAATCAAATCGGATGCCTCTTGGGCGGAAGGGTGTGCTGCTAGGCTTTGAAATTTGGCTAAATCAGCTTTTTTCGCCATAAGTAATTTTTCCAAATAAGGCCATTTTCGCTTCGATAATACCCTAGATTCTAATAAAAACAAGGCTTAGGTTCGAACTGTGTAAAAAACTTCAGATCAACATCTTTAATAATAAATAATCAAATCGGATGCCTCTTGGGCGGAAGGGTGTGCTGCTAGGCTTTGAAATTTGATTGAATCAGCTTTTTTCGCTATACGTAATTTTTCAAAAATGGGCAATTTTCGCTTCGATAATACCCTAGATTCTAATAAAAACAAGGCTTAGGTTCGAGTTGTGTGAAAAACTTCAGATAAACCTCTTTAATAATAAACAATCAAATCGGATGCCTCTTGGGCGGAAGGGTGTGCTGCTAGGCTTTGAAATTTGGTTAAATCAGCTTTTTTCGCTATACGTAATTTTTCAAAATGGGCCATTTTCGCTTCGATAATACCCTAGATTCTAATAAAAACAAGGCTTAGGTTCGAGTTGTGTGAAAAACTTCAGATAAACCTCTTTAATAATAAATAATCAAATCGGATGCCTCTTGGGCGGAAGGGTGTGCTGCTAGGCTTTGAAATTTGGTTAAATCAGCTTTTTTCGCTATACGTAATTTTTTCAAAATGGGCCATTTTCGCTTCGATAATACCCTAGATTCTAATAAAAACAAGGCTTAGGTTCGAGTTGTGTGAAAAACTTCAGATAAACCTCTTTAATAATAAATAATCAAATCGGATGCCTCTTGGGCGGAAGGGTGTGCTGCTAGGCTTTGAAATTTGGCTAAATCAGCTTTTTTCGCTATAAGTAATTTTTCCAAATAAGGCCATTTTCGCTTCGATAATACCCTAAATTCTAATAAAAACAAGGCTTAGGTTCAAGATGTGTGAAAAACTTCAGATAAACATCTTTAATAATAAATAATCAAATCGGATGCCTCTTGGGCGGAAGGGCGTGCTGCTAGGCTTTGAAATTTGGCTAAATCAGCTTTTTTCGCTATACGCAATTTTTCAAAAATAGGCCATTTTCGCTTCGATAATACCCTAGATTCTAATAAAAACAAGACTTAGGTTCGAGTTGTGTGAATAACTTCAGATAAACCTCTTCAATAATAAATAATCAAATCGGATGCCTCTTGGGCGGAAGGATGTGCTGCTAGGCTTTGAAATTTGGTTAAATCAGCTTTTTTCGCTATACGTAATTTTTCAAAATGGGCCATTTTCGCTTCGATAATACCCTAGATTCTAATAAAAACAAGGCTTAGGTTCGAGTTGTGTGAAAAACTTCAGATAAACCTCTTTAATAATAAATAATCAAATCGGATGCCTCTTGGGCGGAAGGGTGTGCTGCTAGGCTTTGAAATTTGGCTAAATCAGCTTTTTTCGCCATAAGTAATTTTTCCAAATAAGGCCATTTTCGCTTCGATAATACCCTAGATTCTAATAAAAACAAGGCTTAGGTTCGAACTGTGTAAAAAACTTCAGATCAACATCTTTAATAATAAATAATCAAATCGGATGCCTCTTGGGCGGAAGGGTGTGCTGCTAGGCTTTGAAATTTGATTGAATCAGCTTTTTTCGCTATACGTAATTTTTCAAAAATGGGCAATTTTCGCTTCGATAATACCCTAGATTCTAATAAAAACAAGGCTTAGGTTCGAGTTGTGTGAAAAACTTCAGATAAACCTCTTTAATAATAAACAATCAAATCGGATGCCTCTTGGGCGGAAGGGTGTGCTGCTAGGCTTTGAAATTTGGTTAAATCAGCTTTTTTCGCTATACGTAATTTTTCAAAATGGGCCATTTTCGCTTCGATAATACCCTAGATTCTAATAAAAACAAGGCTTAGGTTCGAGTTGTGTGAAAAACTTCAGATAAACCTCTTTAATAATAAATAATCAAATCGGATGCCTCTTGGGCGGAAGGGTGTGCTGCTAGGCTTTGAAATTTGGCTAAATCAGCTTTTTTCGCCATAAGTAATTTTTCCAAATAAGGCCATTTTCGCTTCGATAATACCCTAAATTCTAATAAAAACAAGGCTTAGGTTCAAGATGTGTGAAAAACTTCAGATAAACATCTTTAATAATAAATAATCAAATCGGATGCCTCTTGGGCGGAAGGGCGTGCTGCTAGGCTTTGAAATTTGGCTAAATCAGCTTTTTTCGCTATACGCAATTTTTCAAAAATAGGCCATTTTCGCTTCGATAATACCCTAGATTCTAATAAAAACAAGACTTAGGTTCGAGTTGTGTGAATAACTTCAGATAAACCTCTTCAATAATAAATAATCAAATCGGATGCCTCTTGGGCGGAAGGATGTGCTGCTAGGCTTTGAAATTTGGTTAAATCAGCTTTTTTCGCTATACGTAATTTTTCAAAATGGGCCATTTTCGCTTCGATAATACCCTAGATTCTAATAAAAACAAGGCTTAGGTTCGAGTTGTGTGAAAAACTTCAGATAAACCTCTTTAATAATAAATAATCAAATCGGATGCCTCTTGGGCGGAAGGGTGTGCTGCTAGGCTTTGAAATTTGGCTAAATCAGCTTTTTTCGCCATAAGTAATTTTTCCAAATAAGGCCATTTTCGCTTCGATAATACCCTAGATTCTAATAAAAACAAGGCTTAGGTTCGAACTGTGTAAAAAACTTCAGATCAACATCTTTAATAATAAATAATCAAATCGGATGCCTCTTGGGCGGAAGGGTGTGCTGCTAGGCTTTGAAATTTGATTGAATCAGCTTTTTTCGCTATACGTAATTTTTCAAAAATGGGCAATTTTCGCTTCGATAATACCCTAGATTCTAATAAAAACAAGGCTTAGGTTCGAGTTGTGTGAAAAACTTCAGATAAACCTCTTTAATAATAAACAATCAAATCGGATGCCTCTTGGGCGGAAGGGTGTGCTGCTAGGCTTTGAAATTTGGTTAAATCAGCTTTTTTCGCTATACGTAATTTTTTCAAAATGGGCCATTTTCGCTTCGATAATACCCTAGATTCTAATAAAAACAAGGCTTAGGTTCGAGTTGTGTGAAAAACTTCAGATAAACCTCTTTAATAATAAATAATCAAATCGGATGCCTCTTGGGCGGAAGGGTGTGCTGCTAGGCTTTGAAATTTGGCTAAATCAGCTTTTTTCGCTATACGCAATTTTTCAAAAATAGGCCATTTTCGCTTCGATAATACCCTAGATTCTAATAAAAACAAGACTTAGGTTCGAGTTGTGTGAATAACTTCAGATAAACCTCTTCAATAATAAATAATCAAATCGGATGCCTCTTGGGCGGAAGGATGTGCTGCTAGGCTTTGAAATTTGGTTAAATCAGCTTTTTTCGCTATACGTAATTTTTCAAAATGGGCCATTTTCGCTTCGATAATACCCTAGATTCTAATAAAAACAAGGCTTAGGTTCGAGTTGTGTGAAAAACTTCAGATAAACCTCTTTAATAATAAATAATCAAATCGGATGCCTCTTGGGCGGAAGGGTGTGCTGCTAGGCTTTGAAATTTGGCTAAATCAGCTTTTTTCGCCATAAGTAATTTTTCCAAATAAGGCCATTTCGCTTCGATAATACCCTAGATTCTAATAAAAACAAGGCTTAGGTTCGAACTGTGTAAAAAACTTCAGATCAACATCTTTAATAATAAATAATCAAATCGGATGCCTCTTGGGCGGAAGGGTGTGCTGCTAGGCTTTGAAATTTGATTGAATCAGCTTTTTTCGCTATACGTAATTTTTCAAAAATGGGCAATTTTCGCTTCGATAATACCCTAGATTCTAATAAAAACAAGGCTTAGGTTCGAGTTGTGTGAAAAACTTCAGATAAACCTCTTTAATAATAAACAATCAAATCGGATGCCTCTTGGGCGGAAGGGTGTGCTGCTAGGCTTTGAAATTTGGTTAAATCAGCTTTTTTCGCTATACGTAATTTTTTCAAAATGGGCCATTTTCGCTTCGATAATACCCTAGATTCTAATAAAAACAAGGCTTAGGTTCGAGTTGTGTGAAAAACTTCAGATAAACCTCTTTAATAATAAATAATCAAATCGGATGCCTCTTGGGCGGAAGGGTGTGCTGCTAGGCTTTGAAATTTGGCTAAATCAGCTTTTTTCGCTATAAGTAATTTTTCCAAATAAGGCCATTTTCGCTTCGATAATACCCTAGATTCTAATAAAAACAAGGCTTAGGTTCGAACTGTGTAAAAAACTTCAGATCAACATCTTTAATAATAAATAATCAAATCGGATGCCTCTTGGGCGGAAGGGTGGCTGCTAGGCTTTGAAATTTGATTGAATCAGCTTTTTTCGCTATACGTAATTTTTCAAAAATGGGCCATTTTCGCTTCGATAATACCCTAGATTCTAATAAAAACAAGGCTTAGGTTCGAGTTGTGTGAAAAACTTCAGATAAACCTCTTTAATAATAAACAATCAAATCGGATGCCTCTTGGGCGGAAGGGTGTGCTGCTAGGCTTTGAAATTTGGTTAAATCAGCTTTTTTCGCTATACGTAATTTTTCCAAAATGGGCCATTTTCGCTTCGATAATACCCTAGATTCTAATAAAAACAAGGCTTAGGTTCGAGTTGTGTGAAAAACTTCAGATAAACCTCTTTAATAATAAATAATCAAATCGGATGCCTCTTGGGCGGAAGGATGTGCTGCTAGGCTTTGAAATTTGGCTAAATCATCTTTTTTCGCTATAAGTAATTTTTCCAAATAAGGCCATTTTCGCTTCGATAATACCCTAGATTCTAATAAAAACAAGGCTTAGGTTCGAACTGTGTGAAAAACTTCAGATCAACATCTTTAATAATAAATAATCAAATCGGATGCCTCTTGGGCGGAAGGGTGTGCTGCTAGGCTTTGAAATTTGATTGAATCAGCTTTTTTCGCTATACGTAATTTTTCAAAAATGGGCCATTTTCGCTTCGATAATACCCTAGATTCTAATAAAAACAAGGCTTAGGTTCGAACTGTGTGAAAAACTTCAGATAAACCTCTTTAATAATAAATAATCAAATCGGATGCCTCTTGGGCGGAAGGGTGTGCTGCTAGGCTTTGAAATTTGATTGAATCAGCTTTTTTCGCTATACGTAATTTTTCAAAAATGGGCCATTTTCGCTTCGATAATACCCTAGATTCTAATAAAAACAAGGCTTAGGTTCGAGTTGTGTGAAAAACTTCAGATAAACCTCTTTAATAATAAACAATCAAATCGGATGCTTCTTGGGCGGAAGGGTGTGCTGCTAGGCTTTGAAATTTGGTTAAATCAGCTTTTTTCGCTATACGTAATTTTTCCAAATAAGGCCATTTTCGCTTCGATAATACCCTAGATTCTAATAAAAACAAGGCTTAGGTTCGAACTGTGTGAAAAACTTCAGATCAACATCTTTAATAATAAATAATCAAATCGGATGCCTCTTGGGCGGAAGGGTGTGCTGCTAGGCTTTGAAATTTGATTGAATCAGCTTTTTTCGCTATACGTAATTTTTTCAAAATGGGCCATTTTCGCTTCGATAATACCCTAGATTCTAATAAAAACAAGGCTTAGGTTCGAGTTGTGTGAAAAACTTCAGATAAACCTCTTTAATAATAAACAATCAAATCGGATGCCTCTTGGGCGGAAGGGTGTGCTGCTAGGCTTTGAAATTTGGTTGAATCAGCTTTTTTCGCTATACGTAATTTTTCCAAAATGGGCCATTTTCGCTTCGATAATACCCTAGATTCTAATAAAAACAAGGCTTAGGTTCGAGTTGTGTGAAAAACTTCAGATAAACCTCTTTAATAATAAATAATCAAATCGGATGCTTCTTGGGCGGAAGGATGTGCTGCTAGGCTTTGAAATTTGGCTAAATCAGCTTTTTTGACTATAAGTAATTTTTCCAAATAAGGCCATTTTCGCTTCGATAATACCCTAGATTCTAATAAAAACAAGGCTTAGGTTCGAGTTGTGTGAAAAACTTCAGATAAACCTCTTTAATAATAAATAATCAAATCGGATGCCTCTTGGGCGGAAGGGTGTGCTGCTAGGCTTTGAAATTTGGTTAAATCAGATTTTTTCGCTATACGTAATTTTTCCAAAATGGGCCATTTTCGCTTCGATAATACCCTAGATTCTAATAAAAACAAGGCTTAGGTTCGAGTTGTGTGAAAAACTTCAGATAAACCTCTTTAATAATAAATAATCAAATCGGATGCCTCTTGGGCGGAAGGGTGTGCTGCTAGGCTTTGAAATTTGGCTAAATCAGCTTTTTCCGCTATAAGTAATTTTTCCAAATAAGGCCATTTTCGCTTCGATAATACCCTAAATTCTAATAAAAACAAGGCTTAGGTTCAAGATGTGTGAAAAACTTCAGATAAACATCTTTAATAATAAATAATCAACTCGGATGCCTCTTGGGCGGAAGGGCGTGCTGCTAGGCTTTGAAATTTGGCTAAATCAGCTTTTTTCGCTATACGCAATTTTTCAAAAATAGGCCATTTTCGCTTCGATAATACCCTAGATTCTAATAAAAACAAGACTTAGGTTCGAGTTGTGTGAATAACTTCAGATAAACCTCTTCAATAATAAATAATCAAATCGGATGCCTCTTGGGCGGAAGGATGTGCTGCTAGGCTTTGAAATTTGACTAAATCAGCTTTTTTAGCTATAGGTAATTTTCCGAATAAGGACGTTTTTTAGCTATGAGAATACCCTAGGTTTTAAAATTTGGAAGGCTTATGTTCTCCTATGGGGGTACGCTGACTCCCCATTTTTTAAACTCGTCATCCATCTCCTTAGTTTTGTTTACTGTACAACTTGACTTGATTTAGGAATTGCTCATCTGCTATTTCGAAGGAAGTTAAATAAAATTCGTGTCATTTTTATTGTTTTTTCATTGTTTATCATGTAATTTATTGTTATTTTTTGCTTTGTAGATGTTAATTTATCGTAAATGATTAGTATCTTCCCATTGATCGTATTCTAAATTCGTTTTTCTACATTTTTTCGGATGTAGATTATGACACTCCTTCATTTCTGCTGCCAATATTCACCTTTCCGCTTCGCCGCACACAAAGGTCAAATTGCTACTAGCTTCACAGTGGTCTACAGGAGGGCTACTCAACTATTTTTATTGAAGGTCCGCAAACAAAACTTCAAAATTATTTGGGTCCGGTCTTTCCAGAAATGCTATTTCGGCATTCTTAAACGAGCACTTCCTCGACCGACTAATGATTAGTAGCAAATTAAAATTGTTTATTATGGTGTTATAGTTCTTTTCGTATATATTCAAAACTATGAAAGTCATTTTATAATAGGAAATTCAAAAAGTGGGGCTGATGATCCAAAATATATAATTAGGTGCGGTCCAAATCCAATACTCGAAAGGTCCGGATTCGGACCGCGGTCCGCCAGTTGAGTAGCCCTGGTCTACAGTGTTTCAGCATATCATTTTTGCCTTTTATTTATTGTCCGAAATTGACGAAGCTTGTTGTTGTTGTTTCGGTCTCATAGCATCGCGATAATGTCTCGAGTTTCCTCAATTTGATAAAACTAAATTCGGCCGTCCAAAATTATGTGTTCGGAATATTTTAAGCAGCGTTGAAAAGTATTTAAAATCGAAGTAATTAAATTACTTTTATTATTTTTCCTCTGCTCTAAAAATTCAGCATAATGTTTTTGCATTTTATTTATAGCCTGGAAAGTTTTCCACTAATTTATTTCGACTCTGAGTATTTTATTGAATTGTAATACAAGTCCGAGTATCAAGTGGATTCAAGATTCCCTTCAGATTTTATCTCAAGCTTTAGAAAGCTTCAAAATTAGGAGCTACAGAGGTATGTGCACCAAGATGGCGCACATCCTGAACACAGTATGTGTACCAAGTTAGGGTTCAGGTTGTGCGTCATCTTGGTGCACATACTTCTGGAGCGCCCATAATTATGGTACAAATCCCCCGCCAAAAAGACGTCCGCCACCCTCAAAATAAAATAGTTCTTATCCACTAACAGTTGAGGTTACGTGAGAAACTACATTTCCTTGCCCTATGCTTTTGTGCAGGTGGATGCGTATGTCGCAAGGATGCTGTAGCAAGAGTGAAAATAAATATTCTATTCAATTCAAGAGCCAGGAATGCAGGTTGCGCTAAAAAATCCAATTCTTTAATCATATCTGACCTGAACTTTAAATGGATAATTACTAATTTGTTATTGAAAACTTGGCGAGGCTGTTTTTTTCAAATGTCACATTTGAGATTTGCTTGATACAAAAATCCCATAATTCAGTCAATTAAGTGACTTGGAATTGTTTTATACAAAAATTGTGCTTAGGTATACGATCACACGCACCCAACATCACAACACTAATCATGGTGGCACTTTAATATGCGTTTTATCTCCTAAAGACATTCTCAAAGAATTCAGTTCCTAAACCTGACCCTGTAACCGCTGTGATCGCATACTCAATCAGTGGTATATTTAATCTTCGGTATATTCCATCGTAATATATAAAAATATCATTAAAATAAGATTTTTTGTATTAGTTTAGTAGAGTGTCGTTTTCTTCAAAAATCCCCAAAAACCATTAGATTCAAACGGAAGCATCGAAATTCAACGAATTATGTTCTGTAACATTTTGTCTAACTAAGGGTTCTCAACCTTTTTTTTCCGTGACCAATTTTCGTTGCACAATATATTCTGTGGCTTATTAAACTTTTCATGAAGGGGAAAAACGACAAGAAAAACAAAAAAATATGCCCCGAATAATTACACTTTCATAATTAGAATAGAAAATAAAAATTTAGGCCTGAGTAACAAAAAACAGTATCATCGTTTATTGCCACTACAATCAAAAGTAAACTGTAGTCACACAAATGAAACTGAATTTATCATGAGCTCTAACAATTTTTAATTGAAAGTGTTGATGTGGCCCAGAAATATTGATGATGTTATGCTCGGAGTGATCATATTGTAATAAAAATCGTTAAATTATAAAATTGGTCGGTATTTTAAAACTACCCGCCAATGAAAATTGAACTAAGTCCAGTTCTGTTACAATTTTCTGAGAAATTTTTATTTTGTGACTGTGCGTACGAGGTTCTGCAACCCCGTGACGTAATATCAATGACGTCATATATTGTTTTTTAACTTTCGGAATCCGGGAATTTTTATAATAAATAAACAAACAAATCGAAAGCGAATGAGATCAAGTGTTTCCGTATTGCGCAAGCTATTAAAAACTAACAGTAAAATAAATTGAATTTTAGTGTTTATGAATTACATGGTAAATAGTGTTTGTGACATGAATATCAAGTGATTGCGTGTTGACTTTTTTATTTTTTCTAAAAGTCTGGGAAATTGGTGCCACTTTGCACTGCGGCCCATGAGTCGATGGCTTGAAACGAGCACGCGACATTACTGAGTCTGTTGACGATGTCAGGAAGGGATTGTTTTTAAGCGAGTTTGTTCAAAGCTGCTGTTACTTATAGAGCTATAAGTAGAATATGAGTTTTGAGGGATCAGAACAGTGGTTCCCAACCGGTGGACATTCCTTAGTGCTAAAAGTACTTTCTGAAGTAAAATCCATGCACAGTAAACGTGTTGTTGCGTAGGGCTATATAATTATCAAGGCGCATTGTTATGGGCAGTTAATCAAAGCAGTGCATCGCAACTTTTTCCGATAAACACTAAATTTTTCTAGCGCTAGAGTTGTTGCTCCAAACAAAAGCTCCGAACAGACTGGGGGTGTTGATTACTACACCCAATTAAACAATGTCCTAACGAGTTTGAATGAAGGCTTTAGTACGTGAAAAGAAAAAAAAACTCTCTAAATTAAAATTGGGTAATTAAAAAAACGTTTGGAACCGTAACCTGGATTAGAAGGTCCACAAACACAGGGGCCTTATTAAAGCAGAGGTATGTAGTAAGCTAATATGTAGTAAGCTACAATACATTGTCAGAATCTAAGTTTTCGGATTATGCAAATCCTATCCAATTTATTACACTTGGTGAGATGGAGGACATATAATTTAAATGCTCATTCGAAGCGGAAAGAAGGCTGCTTTAACATTATCCATTGGTCAAAAAATGATAATAATGGCTTCATAGTTAATATTTCATACCGGGGGAGGTGTTTGATCTTTAAGTATCGGTGGCTACTTCCAAATAAAAAAAGATAAATTTTAGCTCAATTCAAGCTCAACTAAAAAATGAGGATTTTTTCAGAGAGAAAGACAAATTGCTTATTACAGTTTGCCAAGGGCGAGTTCGCGAAACTGGACGTTACCTTTAAAAATACAGAATGTCAGCATTAACAAAAAACTGAGACTCAATATAATCTAGACTGAATAGCTCCATTTCCAGTAGCCCGTTAAAAATAATAAATAAAAATTATTTTACAGTTTTAATATTTTAATAAAATGTTTTGGATTATCGTCTTATCATTCATAGGAGCCGTCGTTGGTAAGTTCAAATAATATCAAAAATTCTTGGCAACTTTTAAAAGAATGGAGAAAATGAACCTAATATATATATATATATATATTTATATATATGTGATTATATATCGTTGGGGTAAAACCAAAGTGGCTCATGTCATATTTTTTCAACTTCAACCAACAAAATTAAGGATTCACTTTGAAATTTGGCGGACAAAAAAATAAGTAAGTTGGTGACATTACAGGCAGTGTTCCCTCTAAAGTGTGCTCGTGTGCGCGTACACACAGCTTTCAGAGGCTGCACACACGTATAGATTTACTGCGCACAGACGTATTTCGATGTAATGTAACAATGTTCTCGGTTGGCAGGTTGAGAAAGTTTGTTGTTGGCCCACTTATTACCCGGTTAGAATGCCAAAATTTCTTCATTGGTTTTTGCACAAATATTAGTCATCTCCAAAAAAGTGCGCACACACCAAAATTTCTGCGCACACTTACTACAAATAATTAGAGGGAACATTGATTACAGGATTCTATTCTAAACCGATTCGAATAGTTTACCATTCGATTTGATTCGACATGCCCGTAGGTCACTTTAACCGTTTCACGGGTACTTTTACCCTCCTATGTGAGACCTCGGTTTAAACAAAGTTGCATTAAGCACGCACAAAGAGCGTATGTATAGTAAGTGCCTAGTGGGTGTTTGTAGCGTTACTGTAAGTTTTTTTAATCTTTTTGTATGAGACCGTGCGACCTTGCTTAGAATAGATTTGTAAACACAAAACGCATTGGTAGCTATAATGTAAACAAACCAGCTAATCAACTATATTCAGTAATCTCACTTATTTTTGAAGTATTGCGTAGCTGAGCAACGAATAATGTTAGTTTACAGACAAAACATATCGCCGTTTATTTGCGCTATTACAAGACAAAATACTATAAGCTTTACTATTCTGTCAGACCTGACCCGGCGAAACGACGAAACTCAAAGTTAGTACAAATAAGTTTTGCCAACGCTCCTAATGTCTGTGCAGATGCACTGTGTCAAGGAGATGATAACTGATGACAAATAGATAATGGGCAATTTCGAATACTCCCTCAATAACCAAAGGTCCGAAGAACCCATGTGCAATAGTTTATTTGTTTATTCTGAAAACCCTGTGTATAATTTACGTTTTTATAAAAATCTTTGGGGCTCCCGAAGTATGCGAACCAAGATGGCGGACATCGGAATGTAATATGTGTACTAGGGTAGGGTTAGGCCATAATTTTAGGTATAAATACTACGGGAGGCTCTTGGCTAGTCTTCGAACTGGTAATAGGACTAAAATAAGGAAAATTGGAAAAAAATTATCGCCTAACCCTAACCTGTTACCCATGTTACGTTCCGATGTCCGCCATCTTGGTTCGCATACTTCGGGAGCGCCAAATCTTTCCATACTTCTAAGGAGATGTGTATGATCCTAATTAAAATATAAATAAAGCAAACCTGATACTAACAAAACAAAATGGTCTTTAAGTGTAGCAAGATTGCTAATATTAGCAAATTGAATAGGTTGTAATGGTCATTGATTTACGAAGTGCATTATTGGCGCACCGTTTTAGAATGGGCACAGCGTGACCATCACCACTACGTAGGTATTTTGGTTATATTCAAACAATATAGATATAATATAGACTCACGGACTTGAAACATTGCAAAGGGAATTTATCGATACCATACATTGTTTAGTTGAACTTAAATACACGAACAATTGCTGATTGAAAAGCAACAAACCTAGTTAAGATATATTGCGAACTGCCTTCACAACAAAATTGAAATTGTAAAATTACTTTATATATCAAGCACGTGATGGTCAACCGTGTATATAATATTGCGTAGTGTTCTTTTCGAATGCGTAAAAATAAGGCGTATAAAAGGCATTATATTTACATCCTTCAAGTATGCTCATTTTATTTTATTCAGCTGTACCAGCGGACATTTGTGACCAAACGTTCGAAGTTTTGCAAGGGCAGACTCGAACCATCAATTTCTTATTCGACACGAACTATCCCGGTAATGCGAACTGTGTGTTTCATCTGAGAGGAACTGGAGCCGAACGATTGAGAATTAGTTTTACAGAATTTGACATAGAGAAACATGCTCGATGCAAGTAAGAAAAAGTATTGCTTTTTCCTCGAAGTATTGCCACGTTCCCATAGGAGTAGCAAATAGGTAGTCTGAGGAGAATGCCCCCTCCCTCTCTCCCAATTTTTTGACAATTGTAACGCACTTTTGCGCCATTTTCGGTGAGACAAATATTCTTTCGTATTTTCCAACACCACATAGAAACTTCTCAACCCGACCCGCCAAGCCTTTTAGTGTGGCCCTTGTCAACACTCAGATTTCCCCCCATCAAGCTTAAAAATTTTGTAACGAAATTCTCTTTCGGAGGTGAATGAACCATTATAGTTCGCACTATTTTTTCAAGGTATATCTGAATTAGATGCTAATTTTTAGTTCATCTTTTCCCGCATACAATGCTTTTTAGAAACAACATTTCATTGACTCAAATTAACGACCACAGAAATCGGAAATGTAGCAGAATGGTATTGTTCTTAATACGGGGCGCTCGCATAACAATGCCGACTTAACAGGTGTCGCAGAAAAAATTTAATGGATTGGCAGGGGTCGCGAGCTTTAAAGTTTGGAGCGGCTAGGGCTAGACAACACATGACAAATAATCTTTGGTACGATCATTAATTCATTAACCAACCATTATATTTTCAGCTTTGATTCTCTGGAAGTATTCAACGGCCCGACTATTGGAAGTCCTCCCGTGAGAAAGCTTTGTGGATATGAGGTACCATCTCCCTTTGAAACCAACGGAAATGTGGCAACCCTCAGATTCACTTCGGACAGGACTCTACATAAAACTGGTTTTATATTGCAATTTGCTACAAGTATGTGCGACAGTGGTTTGTTTTTAGTAGACAAGGAAGTGAGTTGTTGTTAATGATGGGACGACAGAAACTGAACTTTGATTTGATTCTTTTAGTATATTAGGTTTTAGAGCTTCGCAAACAGTGGGGCGAGCACCACAAGGGGGCGTAGACAATTTTTTGAGGGGGTGAAGCTAATTAAAAATGGAAATATTTGTTGGATTTGATATTGCCCTCGTTATTTTGGATATTTACTTTCCATTCATGTATTCTCAACGTTAGGTATTGTTATTGTTGGGTTGTTGGGGTAAAAGGGGGCTTTTCAATGTTTTAATGTTTTTCGTATTTTTTGCACTTCCCTTCACCGATTTTTGTCGTTTTTTAGTGTTCGCTGTGTTTTAAAATAGGAAATAAGAATTCATAAATAAATAAATCATATTCTTAGTTTAGGTATCTCTTATTCAGTTCATCTTGGGTTAGGTAAGGCAAGTTATTAAATCTAGAGTAATCCAAGTTGAACAAAATCGAAGAAAATCAGTAATGAAGCAATGCCTAGATAGGGCAAAGTTACTAGCAAACAAAAACATGACAACTACAAAAACATTAATCCATATCCAACATAGACTGCAACCGGACAAGAAACCTTGTTTCGCCATATTGTTAAGCCTCCCCCAACCCCGAATAAATTTGTAAATGCTATCTCATTCTAGAAGTTGTACCATAAGATAATAACGTGTTAACTACTTTCCTTTTTCCCCGCATTTATATGAAAATCCTATCCTCACATTTATTTAAATATGCATTTCCTCATCCTTTCAGAAACGTCGGAGCAATTCAGCGGTCAATGTGAGCCAACATTTACAAAATCAAGCGGTGGGTTTGAGTCACCGTTGTACCCCAACAATTACCCAAACAGAGTAAACTGCAACTACGAGATTGCGCCTTCGACTGGAAATCAAATTTTGATTCAGTTTCCGACGTTTCAGTAAGATATTTGTTTTTGTAGAAGACCAAATTTTTTTTTTAAATGTGTGTACCGGTTAGGATTCAGGTTGTGCGACATCTTGGTGCGCATACCTCTGGAGCATCCTTTTTATATATATTATACGTTTTTTACTCATAAATATTGCTCTGCACAAGCATCGACTTCATTGCCATCAAAGTGAGGTGATGGTAAAGCTTTGAACCTGGAATTTTTAACCCACAATGACAAAATTGTCAATAAATAATTCATGTAGCGAATAACCTCAATTAGCTGCGATATTCACGATATGGTCATCATGCACAAGCATTTACATTTTGCGGCAAATAAATCTGTTTTATGTTAATTGATGAAAACATCTTTATGTGACGATATGCTTCCGGGTTCTAATATATTTTAGAATTTCTGTCCTGCCTGTTTAGCTGAGTGGTTCCTTTGAATCAAAGATAGATAGATTATGCTGAAACTCAATATTTTAAGAACGGGTTCTTTTTTGTATCGAACCCACTAACAACGAGTTCCCTCATTTCCATAAATATGTGTTTGTCACTACAAAAGCTACATTAATATGACACGCCTATATAAATCTTATACATAAGTTTCGGAACGCCAATTCTAACACTAGTCGTCAGATGCGGTGCCCATTTCATGTGGCTATCTAACGTCTAAAAATGTGTTTTTCGAACGATGAAGCCGCCCCACAGAGGGGACGTATACAACTTTTTTGGAGAAGGGGGTGGTGGCATCTCTTGTTTCAAAAAACCATGTTGAACTCATACTTCTAATAACAAGATCGTGTTTGGTGATTATTATCACAACATTTCTATTACATGCCCTTCATCCAAACAGATGCAAATGATAACGTTTTGCAGGTTGGAGCGATCATCATCTTGCGTTATGGACTATGTCACGATCTCTACCAGAAGCAAAGTCGGTGAAAAGTTATGCGGAGATCTAGACGGGAACGCTTACTTGGTATCGGGATCTCTCGCCTCTATCAATTTCGTGTCCGATCGTAGCAGCACAAGAAGGGGATTCGAATTGACATATCGAACTATCCGTGAGTAGATTTTGCTCTGTATTTGATATAGCATTATTAATATTCTTTAGTTACACGTTACAAACGAGTAAATTGTGCAAAAGCGTAGGCGCATGTTCACTAAACGACGTAAGTACTTGTATTTCGCGTGGTTTTTTGCAAATGTTATACCCCACTACCACCTGGCTCCGCCATTCAAACATTTCATCACTACGACCTCACAATCATGTCAGAGAGCTTGCCAATATATAGCTGCGATCGCCCGAAATGGCATCTTTGCCAACTCGCCAATGCCAGCGATCTCTCTCATAGATCGTTGCGACGAGAAAACGAGAGAAGTAGCTTGCTCGATTTCGAGTGACTGTCTGCGCGTCTTGGATGACAGTTAGAAAGTTTGGAGGGCCTTATTACGTTACGGTGACGTAATTTTTGAATGACGTAGTCAGGTGGGAGTTAGGAATAACGTATGCAAAATGGTTATGCCACGCCAACTAGAAGTACTTACGTCGTGTTGTGAACATGGCCCAAAGCGGAAGTGCGACCGGCGATTAACACTAGCAAAAAACACTTCAATTAACCATTTAATAAACGAAAATTTTTAAACACGCTGAGGGAGCAATATCAAAATAGGCAATGAGGTGTGTAATGAAAAAAGTCGAGAAGTTAATGGGCAGGACTGTTAGGTCGGAGAAAATTAATTAATAATCTTCTCCCGGCTCCAAGTTAAAATAAAAATTTCACGACTCCAGCTTCAGAAAAATTTTGACTACGACACCAGCATCTAACTAAAATTTCAACAAAATCAAATTTAAAAACACAAACTTTGGCAAGTTATTATGCAAAAGACTGTCAAGAACGCTCGGTAAATCTAATCTTTTTTGAGCTGTTGTAGAAAATTTTGACTTCTGATCACAACTGAAATATCAAGTTTGGCGTCCCATCTCCGGAGAGATCAGAATTTTAAATGCAATTCTGGATAGTTGCAAAATATGACTTCCGCTCCGACTTTAGTGTAAACATACCGAATTCGCAGCCTTGCATCTGGTTCTTTCGCGACCATTAATTCGTCCACTGAAGAAGAACGAGGAGCGGATTCGAATAGATTTAATTATCGAACTAAAGGTAAAAATTAAACTTTTGTGAAAAAGAAGGAAGACAAAGTTGGGGGCTCCCGAAGTATGCGAACCAAGATGGCGGACATCGGAATGTAATATGTGTACTAGGTTAGGGTTAGGCCATAATTTTAGGTATAAATACTACGGGAGGCTCTTGGCTAGTCTTCGAACTGATAATAGGACTAAAATAAGGAAAATTGAAAAAAAATTATGGCCTAACCCTAACCTAGTACACATATTACATTCCGATGTCCGCCATCTTGGTTCGCATACTTCGGGAGCACCCAAAGTTGTATAGGTAGAAATCATAATCGAATTCCCGACTTCAAGTTGAAAACAATGTGTCAACATTGACCCGTCCATTCAACAAAAGAACCTGGAGATTCATTTATTTTTTGTTCACATGCTGCTTCCCAAAACTATCAATATTCACCTACAGGCAAAAGTCGAGGACAAATAATTTTTCAACTTTAAATGATGAGTCATGATCTACGTATTTCTAACGCTTAGCGCAATGCGACAACATCGACCAGTCGATATAACAATAGAATCTGGCGGTTCATTCACTTTTTAACCCGATGCTAGGAAATCTATCTATTCCCAATCTGAGGTGACTTATATTTATTGAGTTGTCTTGGAAAGCAGCATCAGGTCGAAAATGAATGAACGTTTAGGTTCTTTTGTTATATCGACGGGTCGATGTCGCCGCATTGCACTAAGCGTTAAAACTATGTTGACAATGACACACCACTCCGACGTAAGAAACCATTTGTCCCCGATTTCCGAAATTTCCTTTCTCTATAACTCTCTAGACCAGGGCTACTCAACTATTTTTACCGAAGGTCCGCATACAAAACTTTAAACATATTTGGGTCCGGACTTCCCAGAAATTATATTTCGGCATCCTTAATTCCTCGGCCGACTAATGATAAGATTGTCAAGATTGTTTGGTATGACGTTATTGTCCTTTTCATATATATTTTTAAATCTATAAAAGTGATTTTATAAAAAGAAATTTCAAAAGTGGGGCTAATGATCCAAAATAAAGAATTATACGCGGTCCGAATCGAATATCCGAAAGGTCCGTATTCGGACCGCGGTCCGCCAGTTGAGTAGCCCTGCCCTAGACCAATTGCTTTAAAAGTTTTTAGATTTAGCGGTTTGACGAGTCCCAAGATTGTTGTCGTTTCTAGAAGGCCATTAGCTGCAAAAATTCTTCTGGGCGTGGTTGAATTCGTTTTTCTCTCTGGCGTTTTGCCTGTTGACATCAACAAAATTGAAAAAAATAAGTACTGCAGTCTGCAGCCGTTCAGCGTCAGCATGTCAATGGTACTCGTGCTTTGTAAAAATTTTAGGAGTGTTTTAGACTCAAACCGAATCAGAATCAAATTTTTAAAATCAACCTCCGCTTTGTTTTGTTCGAACAGAAACCTGTAAAGACTTGGATGATGTTTGTGAAATTGGCTGCAGAGTTGGCGATGATAGTATGCTTGAATGTACTTGCAAGCCAGGATTCCAAGCAAAGAAAGGCGAAGCTCAATGCACAGGTAAGATTTCTATATTTCCCCCCATTTCGGTATCAGTAACCATTGATCTCAAATGAACATTGAGCGCACTAAAATATTGTAACAACATGTTGAAAAAGCGTGTCGCCATAACCACGCAAACCGGAACTCCGTCAGTGCCTTTAAAAGTTCTTCTACTAATAATTATATTTCCTCTTATTGGACGCTCATATTTACAAGGTGACTTGTAGATCAGCCATTGAACCTATTCTATTTATATAGGACTGTATCCAAAAGTTTTAGCAATCTAGGACGTTTTGCACAAAAGTTATGTTCTCTCTGGAATATTTTCCAGATTATTGTTTTTTAGGTCAAGTTGAATTATATTTTATCTCACTCTCAGGCATTCACACCTGTGTCTTTTTTTCTACTCATCTATTTTTTATGATCCCGTTTCGCTGTTTCACATATGTTTTAAATTTTTTCCCCGACACTTTTTATTTTTAATTTCTTTTCTTCCTGTCTTCTTTGTTTTGTTTGATATTCTATCGAGAAAAATATCTATTCTCTTTTTGATTCTTTTAATGTAATTTTCAGTTCCTTTGTCGTACTTTCCCTCCATTTCTGCTCCTTATTTTGATTCTATCTCATCTTTTGTAAATGCTTGATTTAATTCATTCTCCTCTTATCCCCCAAACCTCTTTTCAATTTTATTATTTTTCTGACCTTTTTAAACATTTCCACATTTCCCCTGGTCTTTCTAATTTTAGGAATTATAGCCGCTAATTTCTTACAGTTCCCCTCATCCTTTGAAAAGACATTCCAAGTTCGTATGTCTGCAATGAATTCTTTCTGCGTTTCTCAATTTCTTTTCTTTCATTATTTCGTGAATCATTTTCATATATCATTTTTTTTATGAACATCTTTTTTTCGTGATGTTACTTTTGCGATTTGCTTCTCGATTTTATTTTTTATTCCCCCCGTTTTTTACTATTTCACTGAGCATACATTTTTCCATTTCCCTTTTTGTCTCACAAGATAAACACACATAATCTATTGTATAATCATTACAGATGTGAATGAGTGTTTGGTAGACAACGGAGGATGCACTGATCAATGCAAGAACACCGAAGGCTCGTTTCAATGCGGTTGCAGTACAGACGGCTTTTTCCTAGCTCCCGATGGATTTAATTGCACGGGTAAGAATTTAACTTGATTTCGACGCCTATTTACGCTTTTTGATCCAAACAAGGGATATACAACCAGTCTCAGAAATCTTTGATATTGTGGAGCAGAGGTTTCCAATCTATTATGACTCATGGCCCTCTTCCCGAGGGTATTAGCACTCATGGGCCCCCTTTTTATTATTCTAGCGGTATTTATAATTTTATTATGATCGGTAAATTTCAAATCACATTATGTTTAAATACTTCATAATCAACAAAGTGAAATGTGTAATTAATTTTCCATCTTGATGTCATTTAATTTCTGAATCCTCTCTTTCCAAGCTATATTGGAAACGACTTTAGTGTTTTGTTGTGATATATTTGTGAATATGGCTTCAAACTTTGACTAGAAAAACAGCACAAAAAGCATCTATTTTAATAATATTTTTTCCACAAAAATATCTTGAACGAGTGAAAACTGGACCCTTTTCTGCCTTTCAGATCGCTCTTGTGCTGTTGGCAATGCGGGATGTGAACATAATTGCCATCTGACGGGAGAAGGGGGTTATTTTTGTACGTGCAATAAAGGATTCAGGATCATGGGAGACCAGCATAACTGTTCAGGTAACGAATGAGACACGAAGTGTTCATTGTGTTTCAAACGACGCTTATTCAGGCCTTTTGTCCCGAACTTTATACAAATATTCAATGATATCGACTGATAGGTAAGACACTACTATTATTTGAAGAAACCAGGATCTTTCTAGATCAGCATCGCCTACTCAATTTAGCGAAAACAGTTAAAAACATACAAATAACGTAATGAAAAACGTGGAAAACTATCAAAAACCTTGCAAAAACATTGAAAACCCGTGAAAACCTACCAATAACCTTGTCAATGAGAAGTAGGGGGTTAAGGTATGTAACTTGCAAATTGCAATGTCAAGATAGTAAATTCTAACGCTTCAGTCGCTAAGCCATGGCGCCAACCTCGTATGGATCAAATTGTTCAATTGTTATTGTTTTGGGAGTTGTTTAAATTGCTGTTGTTGTTACGATAAAATCTCTCATATCTATAATTAATGGACCATGAATCGACAGCAAATTTTCAGTACTAGAAGATGAAATAAGTAGCTTCTATCATATTTTACATCCCTGAACTATGGGCTCGCATCCACAGAAAAATGAAGTTCCGAATTTCAGTTCGTCAAATTTTTTGCCGTACGCTGACAACAGCAATTTTAGGAATGTATTGTCATTCACCCTGTGCTTTATTACCCGATATTTTTGTCGAAAAGCTCATTCCGTTTTGTTTTTCCAACACGAAAAATGTGAAATTCTTTCCATAAATGGTTTATTGAGTACTAATAACTAATTTAACAATTTCCTGAAGATGTCACGTTGCAATTTTCCTTTAGCATATATTTCAGTAAATCATATCTAAACATAACTCTTGCAATTTTGAATTGATTAGTAGTTTTGAGTGCATTTCAGAACATTTCAATTCATAATTTTCTTAGTGACTTGAAGATTTTCTATATCATTAAACCACTGTGTCGGCTTTGTTTTCCCCTATTTCACATGTTCTGTTTCACCATACAGATATAAACGAATGCACTGACAAGAAATATCAGCACAGCTGTGAGCAGAGATGCATCAACGATCCGGGGTCTTACTATTGTGATTGTGATGAAGGATACATTCTCAGTTATAACCAAAGAAAATGCAACGGTAAGTGGTGAAAAAATAGTCAGATTTCATTGAATTTACGAATCCAGGTTGACTCCGACTTCGAACAACAGCATTTTTCGGAGATGCATAGTCGGGCAGAGTCAAGTTTTATCGGATTCACAAATCCGGTTTGACTCCAACTTTGTGAATTTTGCCTTCTAAGAGCTGTGCAGTAAGAACTCAAGTATTATCTTGTTTAAAAAACAGTTTCACCACAATTTTTATTTGAAAATATTACAAAAAAATGTGTTGTTCATAATGGTATCTAAACAAGTATGACGATAAACAGTTACGAGTTCAAAAATACAGAAAAGAACTTGAAACTCACTCTTAAACCAACTCTTTTTCTTAAGAACTTTTTTCAAATTTTGCCCCTCTGACTTAAAACCCTCTTATTTTCTCTACCATAGACGTCGACGAATGTGTGACTCAAGGATTGAATTGCGATCATGAATGCCGCAACTATCCGGGTGGTTGGAGTTGCTCTTGTTATCAGGGTTATCAAGTTAATCCGACAGATCCAAATGGATGCATCGACATAAATGAATGCCAAGCAGGTAAGGGATAGAGGGTGATATTTGGCGTATGTTACCGCTAAAGCTATGACACAAATTATTAAGCTGGTTCGTCAGATCCAAATGGTTGCTAGATAAGTGCTAAGCAGATGGGGGGGTGAAGTGGGTGGGTATGTGTTCTCTAAAACCAGTAGTTCTCAATCATTTTTTTTTTCATGGTCCATTTTTGTTACTCAAAAATTCGTGTGGCCCATCAACTTTTTATTGCAAGCGAAAAACTACAAGAAGAATCAGGATCTTTCTGCAAAAATGAACACTTAAACGTTCATAATCAAAATGAGAATTACATCGTCATTGATTGCGTTAAAATCAAAATTAACTAGTGTGAAATAAAAACACTTGCAATTTTTAATATCTCAATAAATATCTCAATTAATATCTTTTCCGTTGCCCATCTCAAAATCTTTCTGTGGCCCAGCACAGCAGTGGGCCATGGCCCACTGGTTAAGATCTAGTGTCTTGAACTAATACAAATTACTTGTTTCTAATTATGAATTAAATCTCATTCCATATCCATATATAGAGTTCTGATCTTTTATTATTATTTTCTGTTGGGACTTTTCTTATTGGTAACGCTGCCAAAATACCCAAATTTCGCTCCTCGCACCTTGAAATGCTATTCCATAAATTATTGTAATTTATATATAATATGTGCTTTCAGTATTATGAGAAAAAAAACTACTGATTACTGATATCTTTACAGAAGCAATGCCAGCACATTGCAAAAACTGTGTGAATTTTGAAGGCGGATTCTCATGCATAGCTTGTGAAGACGGGTTTACAACAAACAATACAGCGTGCTTGGATATCGACGAATGCGATACCAATAACGGAGGATGCCAGCAGGTTGTTGTTGTTAATATGTTTTATGGCGCTGATAACATCAGTGGTCTTCTGCGCCATTAACCATTTCAAACTAAAAATGCTGTATATACTAACATATTATATAGGGTGTCCATAAAGTTCATTTACAATTTTGTTAAGAAGTCAGTTCTCAATATAACTTAACCAAGTTTGTTGTAGTATTTTTACTTCATTTAATACACCTGTGAGGGCCAAAACAATATATGGTATCGATAAATTCTCTCTGCAATTTTAAACAAATTTCAAGACTTCATGGACACCCTATACATTATTACAAATAAATTAATGCTATTAAGTAAATAATTTAAAAATTTTGCTTGTAGATAAAAACAAATTCAATAGCAAGATGTCTGTATCAGTAAACACTTCTTCCAAAGTCAGTTTTAATTTGAATTTTTTGGCTTCGCGAACGACAGGAACTCTTTGCAGGCATAGAAATTATCAATCCTTCTTGTCTTGGGTTTGTCTACCCGTTTTATTGAATTTACGTCAGGTATCTGGAATAGATTTAAACCCCGATTTTTGAATTGCCATTTTCTTGGTCTCTCGAAAAAACTTAATTTATCGCCGAGTAACCTCGTGACTTTGTTTTGAGTAAATTCTAATGATAATATATTATGGTCAATACCACGTTTTCCCCTAAAATTTCTGTTTTGCTTTGGAATATGTGAATGACATTGAATTCCCATTTTCTAGGAATGTCTCAACTTTCCAGGTACGTTCAAATGCAACTGCCAATCGGGGCATGAACTGATAGCTGACGGACTAGATGGGGAATCGTGTCAAGATATCAGTAAGTAATCAGATATAAATTTTTATTCGGTGGTGTTCCACACTTTTGCTTTAAACAAGGCTATAAACAAGATATCTGTTCATTCGCTTTTATCAGGGAACCATCAAATGCCAGTCTGAAAGTAGAGAAGCGCAGAGTTTTTCTGATGCTCAGCGATTTGTCTCTAAACAGTTTGCTCTGCATCAGTGGTTGTCAAACGGTGGCGCGCCCCACAAGGGAGGGGTAAACAATTTTTTGAGGCGTCTTGAAGATAATTAGGAATAAAAATATTTGTCAGATTTGATATTGCCCGCCCTATTTTGAATATTTACGTTCCATTAACATATTTTCACGTGTTTTTTAATGAAACATACTTTTGCCTTACTACCTGTTATTCGTAGCTTGCTGTTAGATAGTTATTTTTTAGGCGGTCTGCGAGACTTGACAAATTCTAAAATGGGGTCGCTTTAACCACTAGCTCAATATTTATAATGTTATATATAATTAATTTTTTATTTTTATCAGATGAATGTGAACCAAATGATGGATTGGGACCGTGTGAGCATTATTGCGAGAATTCAATCGGCTCGTTCACTTGCCATTGCTTGCCGGGTTACGAACTGACTATTGGAAGTGGGATTGCTTGTCAGGTTAGTAATGAGGGTAGTGAATGAACAAGAGTATGAATTATAGATGTACCGATACCATTTTCCCACCGATAACCATCTGTACCGATGCCGATCCGTACCGATACCATTTTCCAACCGATAACAATCTGTACCGATGCCGATCCGTACCGATACTATTTTTCGACGATGCCGATCCATACCGATACCATTTTCCCGTCGATACCGATCTATACCGATACCATTTTTCCGACGATACCGATCTGTACTGATACCATTTTTCCGTCGATACCGATCTATACCGATACCATTTTTCCGACGATAACGATCTATACCGATACCATTTTCCGACGATAACGATCTGTACCGATACCATTTTTTCGACGATAACGATCTATACCGATACCATTTTTCCGACGATGCCGATCCGTACCGATACCACATTTCCGCCGAAACCGATCTGTACTGATACCACATTTCCGCCGAAACCGATCTGTACCGATACTATTTTTCCGACGATAACGATCTATACCGATACCATTTTTCCGACGATAACGATCTGTACCGATACCATTTTTTCGTCGATACCGATAATATTTTCCCGACGATACCGATCTATACCGATACCATTTTTCCGACGATAACGATCTGTACCGATACCATTTTTCCGTCGATACCGATACCTTTTTTTGCCCATACCGATCAGTACCAATATCATTTTTTCCACCGAAACCGATACCAATTTTTCCGCCGATACCAATACCATTTTTGCGCCGATACCGATTCGGCCATATCACCGATATTCCTATACCGATATTCTAATAATATGTAATTACCATCAATGCATGTAATGTTCTTGAGTGGACAAAATAAAATATATTGTCTGTGAACAGTATACACTGAATCAGAAGAACATGACATGGCATGTTACTTTTAATATTTGAGCTGTAGCAGGAGTCCAATTTTTAAACTCACCCGAGGTCGGAATTGAAATTTTGAATTTTAATGAGCATTTTTATATTTTTTAGGATATTGACGAATGCGCAACCACCGCTAATGGCAATTGCAAACAACAGTGCAACAACCACCAGGGTTCGTATTCTTGCAGGTAATGACAAAGAGTTGATCCAGCATAATATTTTTGCAGAGAGAGTGAGGAAAGTAAATAATACGTGTCAATTGTAGATTGCAACTCTCCTAACAATATTAGTGCTCCTTCCATTTTCGGTTTAGTACTCAAGACCTGACTTTGACCAAACTTGAAACTCTTCTATGAGTATTCTGTAACTTTGTAACTGTAACTTTTATATTAGAACTCTTTTCACTTCCAATTAAAACATTACGCCTAACCTTTTCTATCAGTGCTCTCATTTTACTCATGCTTCTATCCTGCTTTGAGCAAACTTATGACGATCTGATATTTTCGTTTTCAGCTGCTTCCCGGGATACTGGATGACCGACGGAGTTTGTCAAGATATTGACGAATGTGTTGAAGATAAACCGTGTGACAAAGAGTTGGTGAGTACTATATAAGCCAGGGTGGCCTGCGGGCGTAATGCGGCCCACAAGGAGAAATTGTGCGGTGGAGAATGGCCAATTTCTGAATGGTGCGCGGGAAACTAGTTTTTGTTTTAGTTTAATCTGATAAGTGATGCTTGTGCGAAGCAAACAACGCATGTCATAAGATCAATAAAGAAAGTTTTTGTGCATGCAACTACTAGAAAACCTAAAAGTGCGTCCTGTGGTTTCACTCTGTTATTTCTATCTGACCCCTCCTGTATTAAAGGTTGCACACCCCTAATATAGGCGGTTTGTATCTGGAGTCGCTTACACATTCAAAAACGTTTTGACTCCAACCTAGACTCACCACTTCAGCCCCGAACGGGGCCGCGGGGATCGGATAAACTTACACTCTATACCAATTCCGACCCATTTAAAACGACTCCTGACCCCGGATTAACAGAAATCTGACTCTGATTCCGTTCTTGACTCCAGATTGTAAAATACTTTAACTTTGACTCTATCTACGAACATGACCGGATTCACCAGACTCGAGATTTACAAAAAAAATTGACTCCGATTTTGTCTTTGACTTCAGATTGTAAAATAATTTGACTCTGACTCCATCTCCGAACCTGGTAAACTTACACCAGATTCTGATTTACAAAAACTCAGACCCCAAATCCCGTTAGACTCCATTTGTGTCATGTATTGTTTGGTCTTGTATTTTTTATTTATTAAAGTTTACTTTAGATCACAGCAATTGCCCATAGTTGGGCCACAGAAAAATGTCAGAGTGACCAACCTAATATTAAAAATTGCTAGACTTATTTATATTCGTTAAATTTGATTGTATTAAAATGAAATAAAATGCAGTTTTTTGTTATTAAATAGTAATTTTTATTTTAAATACCAAAATAGAAGTGTCTATCTTTGCGAAAAGAATTTTTTGTTTTACTCGTAGTTTTTTTCCTTGTATGAGAGCAAAAGTTAATGGGCCACAAAATTTCTTCGGCAATGAAAGTGGGTCGCGAAAGATAAAAAAGTTGAGAACCACTGGTTTGATATGCAATGTAGTAAACGTCTGACCCGTGCTGGACTTTCGATCATGTGTTTTGTTTCAAATGAATTTCAGAATGATTCGAAAATTCCAACCACTTGTTGTATAATATCGACGTAAGCTACGTCGTCGCCAAAGAAAATATAAAACAGTACAATAGAGCGATTCTCAAATATGAAATGAAGTCAGTGATAGTAATATAGTAGTGCGTACACATTATTTTACTGGGCTTGTACTTTCTCTTCAAGGGTGCAGAATGCGTTAACACATTGGGAAGCTTCCATTGCATTTGTCCAAGCGGGTTCAATGTTGTTAATGCAAGTATATGCGAGGACATTGATGAGTGTGCTAACGGCACTTTCGGTGAGTATTATATGTTTTCATTTGTGAAGGAGCGTGTCTAAGGCAGTATCCCCGAGAAGCATGTTGTAGGAGACTATACATGTAAGTTTGCTACTTAATTTGATGATTTATTCATTATTAATATAAACATTTCACTCTCACTTGACTTTTGATTCTCGTGCAAAACAACATTTATAATTTGTTTATTCCCCAAATTATTTTTAAAGTTGGGTACAAAAGGCATCAATATCAGAAACTCGTTTAGGGAAGCAGAAAAGTTTGGCACACCCACAGTAACGCGGCGTCAAAACAAATTATATTCCGATCCGAACTATTTGGGAAACGCTATCTGGTTGACAAAAATTTACCGCTCCGGATTTTAATTCCAGATTTAAAAAACGACTCCAAGCCCTACAGAATTAGGTTATTTTTCGACGATTACTTTGCCCTCTGCTTGCTTTTTAGTTTTAGGTAAAAAAAATTAGTCCCGACCCAACCTCCAGGGAAAAGCATCATCTGTTTTTTTGATAGGGTATATATGGGTCTAAGGGCGTTTTATATTGTTTTAGTAGGTTTTGGTGCATTTTAATGATTTACACAACGTTTTAGTGAGTTTTAGCTAGTTTCTATAGGTTTTGGCACGCTTCAATCTGAGAGGCGCAGGATTCAATGAATATTTTTGCAAAAGGCCGCTGAGACAAGTACTTGATTTTCCTAAAACACCTTTAGCTAAATTTAAATGTGAAGTTGTCTGAAATGAAAAATTCAAAAGAAATATATTAATTAAAGACAGAACATCAATCGACGCAAATTTTTTTCAAAGGGCAAAGAAACACCATGTCCAGTTAATGTTCATAAAAAACGAATTTTCATAGCTTTCTGCAAAATCAGAACGGGGGTGTACAAAATACTTTTTGATGAACATGCGGCCGCGGGCCGTAGTTTTTCTACCACTTAACTATTTGCTGAATTCCAGGTGCGACACACGGATGCTCACAACAGTGCGTTAACACTCCTGGATCTTACCGTTGTGATTGTCACGACGGATACGCAGACAGTGGAAACGATTCTTGTGTCGGTAAGTGTTATAAAGTGACCGTATTCTTGTCTTTTTAATATACAAGATAAAAAATTCTTCCGGGGGAGAGAAAAGCCGACAAAATGGCATTATCATGTAGCAGACCACGGCCTTTCGTCCGTTTACCAGTCTTTCTCCCCCCTTAATTTTATCGTGTGACACCACACTTGAGTTTGAATATTCAGAAAATGGCTTAAATACCGGTGAAGTTCATCAGTGAAAAACATAAGACATTTTCATAAGTTAAAAAATAGTTTCATCGCGGTAATAATAAAATAAAACCATACCCTTGAAATGGAAAGCTGGAGATCATACTGCCTAGTACGAGATGGTCCACTTCAAAATGATTGACAAACATAAATAGAACTGATTACAAAATAGAGTACCTGGGTCTTGCTAACTCATAAATACCAACTCCAGCTCGTTTCGCCCGCTGATTGGCCCATGCAGTCACGCTTGACTTTTTAAATTTCTACTTTATCTACGACAAGGTCTCGACAGAGTAAGATTTGGTCTGAAAATCTAACGTCATGTCGGGTTGTTTTACTGTTTTATTCGGTCGTTTTGTATCTTTGTTTTTATCATAGTTAATGTCTCACTAGAGTAGATTATTCATCTTCCACTCTCTTTTCCAGACATCAACGAGTGTCATCAGAAACCATGTTGGTTCACATGTGAAAATACAATTGGAAGTTTCCAATGCAGCTGTCCTCCTGGGTATTTCTTACTTGCTGACGGGTTAAGGTGCTCAGGTAAGGACTTGTTTTCTCTTTTATTCAATGTATTAACTACCATAGCCAAGCAAATCTAGACATACACTATTTCTATCTAAAATTCTAAACCAATACTCTGCCTTGACCTACTCTTTGAGCATGGATTTGAACAAGCTGCCATTGATATTTAGGACCTACCCTGTCCAAATCTTCACTCAAAACAAAGGTCTAGTCCAGACATGGGCAAAGTACGGCCCGCGGGCCAAATCCGTCCCGTTGGGTAATTCATCTGGCCCGCGTGATGCTGCCACAACTGAACTGAAACCAAATTTTGATGTTTTAGCTGAAAATAGCTCAAGGAATTTGTTGAGATTGCGGTTAAATTTAGTTTTGGCACGAGGCTTATTGTTTTCCACCTTTGCTTTGTAACACTGTAAAAATTGTTCTTAGAATGTTATTTTTTACGGCACACTTACATGGCCCGCCACTCTAAGTGTGCAAAACTTTTGGCCCCTGGTTCAAAAACCTTGCCCACCCCTGGTCTAGACCAATTGCAATTGATATGTGTTTTGGCCTGAATGTGGCGCTCCAGAAGTATATAAACCAATCTGGAGGTAACTAATTTTGTTCGCCTTAATTATATCAAGTTGTTTAAAGGGACTAAAACCTATGGGCAGAAGGTATCTTCACTTGGCTAACACAGACAGTCCCAAACTCGTAATAGAACTAAAATAAGAAAATCGGAATAAAATTATGACCCAACCTAGTAACATCACGGGAGTACCCTGACTTTCGCTTCGAATAAGACTCTAGTCAAGTAAAAACTGCTATAAAAAGAAGCTATTATGCTCTGAAATTTGCTCATACCAAAGCTTTTGAGAGGCAGTCACAATTATATGCTAATATAGGTACTATGGTTTTGGGTTGGGTACCCGGTAGTTTTTGTATATTCCAACGAAGTGCTAGTTACAGGGTTCGACACTGGTAACTTTAGCTCAGGGGTCGGCAACCTACGGCCCGCGGAGTACTATAATCCGGCCCGCGACGTCTCACTGAAATATAGTAACAAAACAGGTGTTTTGACGATTATATTCTTTACGTAACAGAATTTATTGTAAGACAAGTGTGGACTAAATTATATTATAATCTAACAAGTATAAAATTCACCAGAACCCGTTTATTTAGCCCATAATTTAATTATAATTAGACAAATGGCAACAAAACGCAGAACAGTTGATGCCAAATGCAAATGGTTCGAATGAGGAAATAAATCTATAATATATTCGAGAGATGTGTCACTGCTTCATATTTTTTATAAAGAGTATCACTTTTACTCATATGTGCGCCCGCCAATGTCTTTCAACCTTTAATTTTGGCCCGTTAGCGACAAAAGGTTGCCGACCCCTGCTTTAGCTGGTCGTGTTCGAATATGTGAAAAGTGAATTTTTTTTTCATAAACTTTTATTTTTCAAATGAACTCACTTAACAAACTTCCATTTCAGACGTTGACGAATGTGCGGCAGGAACCGTGCTGTGTGATCAGGAATGTCGAAACCTTATTGGACATTATGAATGCGCCTGCTACGATGGATATGAACTGACTAGTGATAACTATACTTGTTCGGGTAAGTCGCAACAGTTTTATTTGAGCTGTTTTCTTTCTGAAAATGACTCTGAAAAGTCACTGATATATAAAGAGATACTATATATCGAAATATCCGGAATCTTCGAGTTTTGGCATTGGATATTTATTTCATAAAAATAGGTTTTCATTTATTTCGCAAGTTTACACACATTTCACTCAAAACGAGACACTAATATGCAAGGGCCTCTGTATGTTATATATACATATATAATATTCAATATATGTTTCTTAAGCAATTATATAAAATGACCTTTTTGCCAATGTTCATTAACCAGCGGTGACATTTAGGAGGTTTGCCCAAACCTAAAGGGTTACGTGCGAAACAGACGTTGTCTAGTAATATAGCTTACGTTGCGACACACATTCGTAAATATGTCGTACAGTCAATTATAGACCGTATACTACAGAGCTATGAGTTCGGCATGGTTTTCTGAAAATGAAAGATCATTGGTGAGTTCGATACAAAATAGAACCCGTTTCAAATAATGAAATTCTGAATCTCACCATTGCTAATAACCTATATATATTACTCTCCCAGACATTGACGAATGCTCTCGCAACATCTCCGACTGTAGTGATGGCTGTGTGAACACTAGAGGGAGCTATCGATGCTATTGTTTCCAAGGCTACAAGTTCACCGAAGACAGCAACAGCACTTGCGAAGGTGGGTACAGGAACGTTAGCGATTTTTTAAATTTCGAAATTGAAATTTAGCTCCCATTTTATACACCAGACCAGAGGTTTCCAAACGGCAGAGTACAATCAGTACAGTCTCGATCAGGGGTGGGCAACTTCATTAGTCGGCGGGCCAGATGTGGGAAAATGAAGTCCTCGGCGGGCCGGATTATTACAAAATAAAATACGGTATCCAATCTTAAATGCTCGACACTCTCTGTCAACTTTACGTTTCTTTCCCTGGTTAATAAAACTTAATACAAAATCTAATTTCTGAAAGTTATTTATATTTAGAATCTTAATATAACTGATAACAGTAGTGGGGAATGTTTATAACGCTCTCTGCTTTGACCTTATTATATTGTTTGTTTAACAAGAGTAAAGCGATCGGCAACTTTGAGGAATGATGAGTCCGGCCACATCACAGAGTGTGGCTACATACTTATTGTTATTGAAATCTGCATGGTGAAATAGTCTTGTTGGATTATGATCGTAGTCTGTGCAAGTTGTATTTTAGGTTGCCATGGAATAGACTTTCATCTTATGGGGACATTAACAAAACTTCCAAGTTTTCTCGCTCACTCGATTCGTCAGCGTGCTTCTCAAACGTCTTTCGCTCGAGTTTCAATTTATTGCCGGCAAAGTTTCATAAGCTGTCTTAACGTTCTTTTTTGTTCATATTTTACGCATTCTCGCCATTTTGTCCATAAAATGTAACTTTTTACGTCACACTTATATGACCCACCCGTCTAGGCCGTAGCGTATCTAGGGTGTGGAAGCCATGGCTCGTGTCATGGGCGCTGTGTGGTCAGGGGCGCAAAAACGGCGGAAAGTTTTAGTTGTATAATATTTCGATAAAATAATTTCAAATTAAAAATTATTAAAACCCGTAATTTTATTTAAATAATAACGTGCAAGTATTTCAATTCAACAATAGCACACGTAACAACTAGGGCTGGGCAAAATATTCGAATAATGAAATATTCGAATGGCATTTTACCATTCGAATATCCGGTACCACGTTACCTGAGTATTGACCTCCGACGTTCTGGATCCCTGTTATGTATAAAAAAAATATTCATTATTCGACTATTCGGTGTTCGTTAAAGATATTTAAATTATTCGATTCGATTTTGCCCACCCTAGACTAACAGCCATTTAATTTTGCTTTAATTTCTAATAAGTTTGTCAAAGCGGGTCGTAATCATGGAGGATTCAAGGTCCACGAAAGCAAGCCAATGATTACAGCCACGTCTAAAATCTTTCCAAGTGAAAAGTGTTCGAGTGGCCGCGAAAACGCTTAATGTTGCGTCACTATTGCATCTTGTAGATTAGTCAACGCTACGCAAATAAACAGGGGGGAATCTATTCGACTAACTAATAGACTTCCGCATTTTAATTTCAAGTCAAGGATTAGTTTTCAATAGAAAAAAAATTTAAAAGTAAGATATCTTAAAGCATTAACAAGAGCCGCAGGAAAAGTTGTTGAGAGCCCTAGTTTGAGAATCACTGGTCTAAATGGTCAAATTTTTGGTCTCTGGTCCAAAAACCTTGCCCGCCTCTGTTCTATATTTTTATACATATTGTTTGAATTTATTCGAAAACACATGCACTGTATAATATTATCGTAATATTAGCGTGTTTCACTTGTCTGCAGATTTCAAGGCGATTTCGCTCCTAACAGTAAATACCACAAGAATTATGGCGGATAAAGATCGGTATTTTGTTGGTGAAAACTTTCTCTTATTATTATTACTGAACAATTTACAGATACGGATGAGTGCGCAACAGACAATGGAGGCTGCCATCATGTTTGTGAAAATACTCTGGGATCTTTCAGGTAATTTATGTCGTAGTAACGTCATGTTTGAAGTAATCAGGTCAGGGCCAGATGCAAAAATTGGGTACTCCCGTAGTGTGTACCAAGTCAGGCCATAATTTTATTTTCTCTTTTTTAGTTTTAGTACGAGTTCAGGGACTATATGCATTAGCCGGGTGAATATACCCATGCCCATGGGTTTCAGTCCCTTTACTCAACTTCATGCAAAGTAGGCCAACAAAATTAGTTGGCAGTCATGGAGCACCAAGTTATCTTGCAACAATAACTATTGAAACGCCAAAGATAACCAGTCCCCAGTTGCGGTGCGCGTTACTTACCTTCACACACACATCTTGTTTGCCTGGCTCAAGCTTTCCCGACATGCCCACTGGTTACCAGTACTTGAGACATTTAGTATTAATTTAATTTGAATATAGTGAATTGGTTTCCGGCCCAATTTGAATTTGGAAATTTGGTACCAAGCTAATTTGAATACAAGGATTTCGTTACCATTCCAGTTTGAGCGTGGTAATCTTGATATCAGTCCGTCTTGAATATGACAATCTGTTTATAAGCTCAATGTGAGAATTGTCCGTTACCAATTACCGGCATAAACCATTCATGTACAGCGGTGTGGCGCATCGTTCGAAGCGATATAATATGCTGTCATCGCAGCTTTGATTACCCTGCGTGGACTCGCAGGTTCGAATCCTGTGGCAAATAATTCTGTGCGACAGGATTGCCTGACTTCTCGCCCCCGTAAGGTGGTTCACGTAACCTCTGTTCGGTTACTCCTTGCTCCACCGTCAAATACATGCTTCCAAAAAATGGCTAACTAATCCCATACCCGACATGAAATGGTAACGGGACGAGAGGCCGTAGTTCGACGTAAGATTAACCCTCCTTCCTGTCATATAAATTCTATCCACGTATTTAAGCATTTCTTTATTGTTCAGTTGTGGCTGCCACGATGGCTATGAGACCGGCTCAGATGACAGATGCCACGACACGAACGAGTGTCAAAAAAACAACGGCGGTTGCGGGCAAACCTGTAGCAACTTTGATGGCGGATACAACTGTACTTGTGACGCTGACTTTAAGCTAGGCGATGATGACCATTCGTGTTCGCGTGAGTTTTTGCTGACCTCAGCGTTTTTTTTTTATGATTTGTTAGCTTGTTAGCAGTCGCTTATAAGTATTTGTTTAAGAAAAACAAAATTCACAAAATTATTAATATGGCGTGACAAGTACGTTTCAAACCTTGTCTGAGGTTTTGTTTGCCCTCCTGATTTCATAATCAGTTTTTTTTATTTTGTTTTTACCAATCATTTTATTGCCTGTTATGCTGATTACGGAGTCGAAATAAACTTATATTTAAACTAAAAATTTGCTAAAAATAAGGTCACGCCCGACTTCTTGCTTATGCTTGTTATGATATCTTTTTTTTTTCTTATCATTCTGAGGTCATAAAAAAAGTATAACAGCACACTTAAGTTATTTTTTACTGCAGTGTCCTTGTTTACATATATGTATACTGGTTCTTCACTCATTTGAAATTTGGCTTCTGCTAATTATTCAGTCGGTCGTTTATTTGTCGTCACAAAAAAACAAATAATATTGGGAACGAGCGCAACTTGAGCTTAAGAGCGAGTGCTAACATTTTTAATAAATTAGAAAAGAGACAAATCGAGAGGATTTTACAGCAAAAGCAATTTTGAAAAATCATGTGAATAATAATTAGATGGAGAGAAGTTAATGAATTTAAAAAAAAAACTTGCAGCAAAGTCTAATTCGCTGGGCTAACCTTACTCTTTGTAACAGATTGTCCCTCGTGTGAAATGTTTGAGCAAGTGCAAGCTGACGTTGAATCCATGAAACAAATGACACAAAGGGTTCAGGAACTGATCGAGGCAAACATGAGACTCGCTGCTACGGTAAGACTACTAGAATAACAAAAGCACAAACCTTTAACAACCTTCACAAAGTAAGATTACTCTTAATCCCTATGCGTTTGCCGATAAGACAGCGTAACTAGGCAAAGACAATGGTATTTTGGATCCATTGTTGATCCAACAAAACAATAAATAGTGGGAATTGCGTTGCCAGTAATATAAAGAAAACTAGCGCTCCAGTTTTCTCTGTTCAGTCACTAAAGAAAAACTTGTGCCTTCAAGCCTGACGTACACTTGATCACCTGCATGCTTCACGGGCCGCACGAAATTCCTTAGCGGGTCTCATGCGGCCCTATAATCAGTATTTATTTTTTCACCTTTTGAAAAATACACTTTATGCGAACGATAGATATTTTAATTAAATATTGCGGTCTCAGTTTAATTTATGGTAACACTTTCAAATCAGTGGTTCTGATGCATCTTTTTATTGTTTTTTTTTATTCTGGCCGCGTGGCACCAACATCGAACCTTTTGGGGTGGGGAATATTGGCACAAGAAACGTACTGTGGGAAGATTTTATAATGTGGCACAACATCCTTTGTGACGAAACACGTAAAACGGACGAAGGCGATCTCTAAAAAAGAGACTGGTAGCGCTATAAACGCCGTTCAGCAAATACATACAGTATGGAGCACGAAATTTAAGCTTGGGGTCGCGACCCATACTTCAAGAACTACTGTTGTAAACATTGCCTCGTTTTCGCAGTTTTGCGTGTCATTTGTCAGTTTTTAGTTTTATTTCCAAAAATTAGTAAATGATGTGTTTCAATTGTTATTTTGTCTTCCGATAAGCTTTAGTTTTATTGTGTGGATCAGAAATCAGTTCCGAAAAAGCTGCGATAGACCAGGCTAAAATTAGCTAGTACGTGTAAGAGGCACGTGGTTGTACATTTTAATATAAAATAATGGTTTTGAGCGTGTAAATTAGTTTGTCAACGATCCAAAACACTAGCGAAATAAGCATCCAAAATTTTGCAATAGTAAATTATAAGGAGAATTTTTCTGCGGACAATGGTCGGGGAAACATCCATAGGTATCGAAGCACTTACAACTCAAATCTTTGTAGTTTAAATTTATTCAAAGATCTATGAATCGTTGTAATGGCCCCGGGCAACCCAATTTAGTGCATTTTAAGTTTGTTAGTTACTTCTTCCTATTTAGTTTTCTAATTCTAACTCGATTTTACTTTTAGGTTTCCAGACTGGAAGACCAAGTCAACGATTTGATCAGCAGGAATTCTTAATATTCGAAGCATACGAACGAGATAGCGGGAGGATAAATTTAACGCTGAAATTTTTGTTCACTTGAATCGTTCCACGTTTTACTTAATGGACCATATTTGAATAATTAATTCTCCTATTATGAACATTTGCTCATTGTAAAAATGTCGTGTAATGCATCACCATAATTCTGTATTGTTTCAGTAGTTTTGGTATGTCAGTGGTCGCCCGTAGCGTTTGCTGCAGATGAGTTTTGTTTACTTCTGAGTGAGTACCCGTAACTTTGCTCAGCAGTGAGTCTCCTTTACTTCTGAGTGAGTGCCCATAACTTTGCTCAGATATGAGTATCATTCAATTGTGAGTGAGTGCGTGAATAATGCACAAGTAGCTCGTGGTGTTCCAATGTCCTCCCTCAATTTTGATTAGAGATTAGTCTTCTTCACTTCTGAGTGAGTGTGTGCGTACAGCACTAACTTGAATCTATATTGTATCAGAAGCCCTTGGCATTCCAGTGCTACACCTAACTTTGTATAATATGCGCTCGGTTAATAAGTATTGCTTTAAAGATATCAAGGACGTTAATCGGTCAACCATTCCCCCGATTACTATAAATGGTGGAAAGACGTTACACGTTTTTTCATTACATATCGATTTTAATCGGCAAGTATGTTGATGGGTATTTGTCTGTCTGTTAGATGCACGCGATATCTCACGAAGGCGTGGTTGAATCTGCTCCAAATTCATCATTGCATGTGTATTCATCATATCTCGGACCAGAAGCCTATTTATTTTGGATGAATTATGTCGTATAATTAGCGAGTTATTAATTAATTAGTGATGGGACACGCGGTGTCACTATAGAGTCATGAATCGAAACCGCAGTTTCGATCGATATGTCTTCGGTCTCCGACCGATATTCTTGTTTGAATATTCCAAGTATTCATTTGAGCCTAATATTAATTACTAAGTCTCGTAATCGTACCAAGAGTTATCACATGATCTTTTGATTTCCAAAAGCTGCTTCTTTTTGTCTCAAATTTGAATATATTATACAAGCATTAAATACAACATTACTTTGAAATAAGTTCCCCGGCCGGGAAAGAATTATACTGTTTATTCATGTGGGGAAGCGGGGAAGGTTGGGTATTTTGTATCTGCTTGTAGTGTTACTTATATTGGCTCATTTATCAGTATTACAATTCATATTTATGCTCGTATTACGAACTATTAAAAAGTCAGTACAAGTTGTGCTATCACTGAACATCAGTAGTGAGAAAGAGTATCGAAATAGGCAAAGTGATGTAGGTGTTTTAAAAGTTGGGGAGCCACTGCCTTATAACATCAAAACTAAAACTAATCAGCCTACTATTTATGTTCTATTTCAAAGATGAAGCGAGGTAGCCCGTTTTCATAGGATCTTGGGAGGTTATCGTACAATAGGAAAGAAGAATAAGCGGCCATGAAGTATGAAATATTGAGGATTAGGAGCATACCATAAGCTCTAAAAAAGTTTTAAATAAATAACCAGGGTATAGCAACGTGCGAGGTGAAATAGGCTACTCCCATGGATGTCAGCCCATTTTGAGAGAACCGAATTTAAAAAAAAAAGTTTTGTAAAACCTCGCGACTCAAGGATAAGCTCAAATACTAGACGTGTTTGTGAGCAAAATAATATAAAACAATCAATTTTATACAACATTGATTTCCCCATGAAGTGAGAAAACTGCTCGTTTTTGCCGTCAGCATTTCTGGAAATCGACGCAGTGATGCCCCCAACACATGCAATCACTATTGGGCAAAACTTCCAATTCCAAAAAGATTCGCATTCTATTCTTATATTTTTTACAAATTTTATCTCAAATGCTGGGCTAAACATCCAAGCTAGTGTCTAGTTCAAGTTTCTTAATTGAGCCTAACAGGAATATATATATGTATACACATTAACATAGTCTCACGAAAATGAATGGAAACTCTTGGAACTACAGAGTTAACCTAATCTAGTACGTTGTAGAAAACATTGTATTAAATAGGCCGGGTGACGTTTCAAATTTGTGTGTGTATCAGAGTCAAACTGTCTGGAGGCAGTCTAATTTTGAATTCCTGAAAGAATTTTAAACAAAAGCGCCACTTCTTTGAGTCTTGCACTAGGTTAAGAAAACATGTTTCGAATCAAAAGTGTGACTTTGGTGCACTCTCGGAGACGCCTAAAATTCAATGCGTGCCCCCCCTTCGGGTTTGCAACCGCCAGTTCAGAAAACACTGCTATAGAGCACATTGGTTGTAAACCTCCAAAAGCCACTTAGGAGTGGAAACATTTTTTTATTTCTAGCGAATGAGCTACCCAAAATGCCTGTTGCAGATGCCCCGAAATTTGGTATATAATGTAGTATGCGAACCAAGATGGCGAACACCGTAACGAAGTATGTGTACCAGGTTAAGGTTAGGCCATAATTTCAGGTACAAATACTACGAGGGTCACTTGGCTAGTCCATAAAACTAAAAGAAAAATTTGAATAAAATTATGGCCTAAGCCTAACCTGGTACACATACTACGTTCCGCATCCACCATCTAGGTTTGCATACTACAGGAGTACTCGAAATATTTTCATTTGACGAGAACCCACAACACAATAAAATTGGAAACCACTTGTAAATATGTTGGAGGGGTCAACAAGCCAAGGTTAATTTTTGAATATTTAAATGACCCTACTTAACTAACTCCACTAAAACAACGACATATTCCATCGTAAGTGAATTTTATTATTACCACATAATCGATATTGTGATGTAATAGAATACAACCACATTATTTCTTGTATCCACGACTCTTTCTGCGTCCTCTGGCGCGTTCGAACTTACGTCCACTAGAGCGAACATATGGCTTGGTTCGGCTGTGGGGAACACCTGGTGCCAATCCGAAATGCTTGTACACCTTGCGGCCCTTTCTTGGTCCTGAGAATATAGAAAAGTAGGGTTAGAGCAGGAGTGGGCAAGACTTTTGGACAAGGGACCAATTGTGCCAACCAAGACTGGCGACCCATGTAAGGGTTAGAGTGAGTTAGGCCTCCAGGGTGCGCATTCTGGGGTGAGAGGAAACGTAGAAAACCAAATTTGGATCCAGCAACAAGTTGAAATAACATTCTTAAGAAAAAATTGAAATTGCCCTGAACCCCTAGTTTGACATATTTTTAGACCAAACTCAAACTGTGGGGCAACCCTCACGAGGGGCGTAAACAATTTTTTTGGGGGCACATAACGCTACCCCCCTTATATTTGACATTTACATTTCTTTATTATATCCCATCCCATCCACATATGTGTTTTTTGAATAAAACATATTTTCGCCTTATTATCTGTTATTTGTAGCTGTATTTGTTCTCGCATACTGACTGGTATGTAGTGCTTTTAGAAAGCAAAATTAAAAGGCCACTACAAAACAGTCATTTTTACATAATATTTTTGTAATAATGATATAGTTTTCATGCTGTGATATTTTCCATCAATGCAAAGTTATGGTTGAGCAAAACCACAATACCAAATATAACAAACAGAATTATCCTGTCCCAAACTATACAGGGTGTCCATAAAGCTCTTTTTCAATTTTAGTTTTGTTATGAAGTCAGTTCTCAATATATCTTGATAACCAGGTTTGTTGTTTTTTAATCAGAAATTATTTAAGTATTCTCTACTTCATTTAATAAATCTGTGAGGGCCAAAACTACATACGATAAATACCGTTTGAAATTTTGAAAAATCTCAAGACTTGATGGACACCCTATATTATTCGCATCCCTAACACACATACCTTGCATTAGGACAGTGTTCTGTCCCTTCGGTGCCTGCATTGCTAGTTGGTCCAACGTCATTATTTCTCCCCCAGCTTTCAAGATACGAGCTCGAGCACCGGTAGTGATTCGAAGAGCACAGACCTGAGAAATGACAAGCTTTTAAATTTCTACACAAAACTGATGCAAAAGGCCACACCCAATAAACCCAGAATACAAAGTTTTTTGCTATGGCTGCATACAGTGAATTCGTTTTGCAAGTCAAGTACTTAATTTTTTACAACACCTTTAGTAAGGGCGAAGCCAGTGGGGTTTTAAGGGTTGGTTGGGACCCCGCTTTCATTTGAAATGTGAAAAAAGAAAAATTCACGAATCACACATAGCAAGTTTTTGTAGCTTGAAATGCTTTCTAGAAATGTTTTGAAAACCCACCTTTTTCGGCCAGGCCAGCAGACTGATACAGTCTAATTTACCATTTAGAAATTTTAGTCACCCCCTGGTTCCTGGCCATGACCAACCTTTAGTTAAAATTTGAATGTAGAATATCGCGGTTTGTGAACTTAAATGAATATATCATATGACAAATATAAACTGAAACAAATTTATTAGACAACGCATTTCAGGTTAATCACCACAGTAACACCAGTTGAATTTCAGTCACATTTCAAGGTTTTATGAAATAGTGTATTTGTCATTTTCAGACCTGTACAGCCAAATCTAAAAATGAACATAAAGCACTAACTACCAAAAAACATAACTAAGACAGGCTTTGAAACCCAGAACGAATGATGGCTCCATGAAAAGAATTTTTGCCACCACAAGAGCAAGTGCCGCACAAAATACTTTAGGTTGAGCTTGGGTTCACCTGTAGTATGCAAACCAAGATGGCAGAACATAACGTGTGTACCAGGTTACGGTTAAGCGATAATTCCATTTCATTTTTCCTTATTTTAGTTCTATTACGAGTTCACAAGCCAAGTGACTTCCGTAGTATTTATACCTGAAATTATGGCCTAACCCTAACCTGGTACACATACTACGTTCCGATGTCCGCCATCTTGGTACACATACTACAGGAGTACCCGAGCTTGCCTAACCCAAGAACCCTAAAAGAAAAACATTACCTTCATCTTCGGGATTTGAAATATTCTTTGATCGTCAGTGATCGTTCCAATAATAACAGCAGTCTTGCCATCACGTTCCTTTTTCTTCATGTTACGAACCTACGAAATAAGAGAATTAAGTTATGAGCAGTTTAAGGCAGTGGTTTCCCAAACTTTTTTGTCAAATTCCTTCCTTTGCCTACCGCATAAAGTCTTTAATAAATCTTTTTGCTAGTAGTGTTTGCACGAGTTGCACCCCACTTTTGTACAGTTCAAGAAATTTATTAGGTACTTCCGTAGTATGTGTACCAGGTTAGAATTAGCCCATAATTTTATTCTGATTTTCCTCATTTTAGTTCTATTACCAGTTTGGGGACTGCCTGTGTTAGCCTAGTGAATATCATACTGCCCATAGGTTTCAGTCCCTTTACACAACTTTATGTGAAATAGAAAATAGGAGAAATATTTACCTCCATATTGGTACACATACTTCCGGAGCGCCATTTATTAGGTATTCATGAATAAGCATTATAGTAATCATAAAAAATATTAACAATACTGCAGCAAATGTCCGCAGTAAAACCAGCAAAATTCCTTTTCACTCGAGGAATGTTGGGTTAAAGTTCATAATTTTTCATATATGACGCCAAACAAGGCAAGGCCATGTACAAGATACCACTAATAACAGTATGTCAGAAGCTGCAGTTACACTAAGTCTAAGGCGCTCCAGAAGTACCTACTTTACATTAAGTTGTGTAAAGGGACTGAAACCTATGGGCAGAGGGTAGGTATATATACTTGGCTAACACAAAAGCCCCCGAACTCGTAATAGAACTAAAATAAGGAAAATATGAATAAAATTATGGCCTAACCCTCACCTGGTACACATACTACAAACGCACATATTTTAATGCAATACTAACTGCTATCGGAACATATGTGATATATAAGCAAGATTGCGGAGAAGGTTTAATATTTTAAAACAGTATAAAATATTTATTATTTATTATATTATTATGCATTTCACCACTATAATTCTCAAATTATTGGCATTTTAGCAGCCACCCGTAACTCAAAGATGAGTCTTTTCTACTTATAAGATGTGATCTTGGTCGAAGCCAATTTTATATTTAAATTAACCCTCTACTCACCACACGAGCCAAAGAGATTGGTGGTCGGTTGGTTCTGCTCATGAATAGACGCTTCAGAACAACTTTGTTGAATCCAGAATTTGTCCTACGGACCAGGAAACGGTAAAGCTGCAACAAAAATATTGAAAAGTGATATCATGCATGAAGAATCAATGATGCATAACTGGGCAGAATATTTCTCAGCAAGGGCTATGGAAAGTTGCCAAACTGAGGGGTCACACATAACTCTTCCTACCTTTATATACCTTACCCCTTACCGTTATTGACAAAAGTAAAAAACTACGAAGAAGCGCGATATAAAATGTCATCATTGAATTCCTCAGGAGGAAATAATTTGATTTACTAAAGAAAATGATTTTCTACAGTGGCATTCGTGAATTTTGAAAAAAGCACTAATTTTGGTCATGTGATAGCAGGGGGCAGACAGAATTTTTCCAACGTGGGGGTGGGGTTATGGTGAAATTAAAACATGGCACCAAAAGTGCAATTCACAACAACGTAATGCGTTTAATGAACTAAAATGTATGGTCGTTCACAGCGAAATTCCACAGTTATGTGTAGTCCCGCCTCTCTTCGCCTGGCGGTGTTTGGTGAATATTTTGCAAGTCTTATTTCAGACATCGACCATTAATCCGTAGTCAGCGGGTATTCGCATTTAGAAATAAAATATTGAAAATCGTGAAAATCAATTTTGGAGAGAACTATAACAGGCAGATGTCAGTAGCCTCGTAATGATTTATATCTACAAAAACACGCTCTCATGTAGCGCCGATCAAATTCATGATATGTGAAACTATTACTTGGAATTTATTGTTATTGAAGTTGATTTTTTATTGCCATTCAATGATTATTTACATGCGCCATGATTATTGGCGGGCAAAATCGTATTTTATACGATGTGTGACAGTCTTGATTAATTTAGATTATTATCAGCAAGCAGATATGAGAATATGACAGACGCGCCTTGAGACACATGGATAGTTTGTTTTATTGAACCGAATGACGGGACATTCTGGGAATTTGGATGGTGCGCTGAACTGCTACAGCCATCTTTGCGATATACTTGCAGTACGGCACACTATACAGATTAAGAGACTTTGTCTTGTTTCAAAGAAACCCATTTTATTGATGATCCGACACCCCTAGTTTGGGGGACGTCTGGACATGGTTGTCCCTCAACGTCAGTAAAATGAAGTTGTGCAAAAAACTACAAAGAAGTGCAATCTAGATCAATCCTAATTCCTAACCCCCACCTGACTACACCATCCAAAAATTACGTCATTACGACGTCACAGTTACATAATAGAGCCCTTCAAACTATAAGAACTGCCATCCAAGACGCGTAAACGAGCACCCGCAACGATTCCAATAGGAGGGAGACCGATAACGTCAGTCAGTTCTTTATCATCCGCGCCAATGCCATTACGGTCAATCATGCGTATATTTGGCAAGATCTATGACGTGATTGTGATGTCGTAGTGATTTAATTTTTGGATGGCGTAATCAGATGGGGGTTAGGATTGACATATTAAAAAATTGTTATGCAACGCCCACCAGAAGTACGTTAGGTACGAAACTACACGAGACCCAAATAATCAATTTTTCTTGCCATCTGACCGTTATCCTTCACTGCCCTAACTTCAGACAGTCATTTTCCTGACTGCGTAATGCGACGCCCAAAGAGAAAGAGGCTTCCGATGCGGGTGATGTAATCACGCTGTTGCGTGCAGATAAGACGCTCGATCGACGTCGTAACGTAACATCAACTTCGTGACGAGAATGCATTATTTGAAACTTCCATCGTCATATGTTTACATCTTTCGAGTGAACACACTTCGAGTGAATAAAATTCACCCAGGCTGTAAATCAATAACTGCCATTTCGATTTCGAGGCATAAAATAATTGTTTAGTCAGTATACAGTGCCATATGGCTGTATGGACGTTGGAATTTTTCTAGTTTTTATATATTCAATTTTTGACGTCGTCGATTAAGTAAGCATATATTCACACACGGACCGAAAAAAAAATACAAAAATATTACACTGGAACGCAGTCTTTATATAAACGGAAAGTCAATTTGGGGCCGTTATGTCGGGCGTCAAAATTCACGCAGTGTGACGTCGACCAGAAGTGAGCGAAAAAAGTTCTACGTGATGTTGACGTAACTTTTGACGCAGCGTAAAATCTCAATATTTTTACAGAATTCATAATTCAGAACTTTTAGTTTTATTCAAATCTCGTAAGACATCTTGCGATCACTTTTATGAATTATATACATTGTTATCGTCCTCTACCGAATGATGGTATTTTGACGACAATAGCTTAAGTAGGAGCGACGCTCTGCGCCGTTGAATACCGGGTAATCCTGTAATCATTTTTTGGCAATATTTCCGTTTTTTACCCAAAAAAAAAAGCAGCTAACTTCGGATGATTTCACTTTATTTTAATCAATAACTCTGCCGTTTGTTGTCCAATTCGCGTCAAACTTGAAATATATTACATTGATGTAATTCTCTGCATCTACATACAATTTTCTCGATGATCGGATCATTTTTTCTGTCTTAATTGTCTCATTTTCTGTGATCTATAACGACGCAAATAAATATGTAACTTCGGATGGGTGTATCCCCTCCCTGCGTCACCGCAACTAGAGCGAAAAGTGCGTGCGTGAGGACAAAACACGCTATACGTCGTTGCGTAAATGCCAGATGTTCAATCCACGTCGCGAGCGACGATGATAATGTCGACCGTGGGATTTCCGGCGCGGCACTTTCAAGTTGTTTTCATACTAAAATGTCTCGTTTTATTTCTCTTATCGTAACTTTAGATCCGAATATTCACCGATCATAGTCGATTTAGTTATAGCCGATGATGTTTTGATAGCGTTTTTTTACACTCCACAGTCACACCATGTATAGTCGCACAATATATATTATTGAGCATGCACATGACAGCACTCTTTATTAAATTGACCTATTTAAATGTCGACCGTGCATAATTCACAACAAAACACCGATTTGGCAATTGGCAACTTTATTAACCTGTTCTGAGCGACAGGGTGCATTAGCGCAATTTCAGACGCTGTGTGTAAACCATGAGGTCTGGAATGTTTGTTATGGTCTTGTTTGGAAGAATAGCTCATTTCCTACCCAGCAATATAAGAATGAACGTTATATGACATTTGGAAGTAATAAAATATCGCTTACATTTCACGAGTGTACTTCCCGCTGCGATAGAAAAACGTCGCACAGCAAGAAAATAATTCAATAAACCTTGGCGTTGCGCGCTAACCAATAACAAAAGCTAGTATGATAAGGTCTTATTTTGAAGGTCCTTTTATATGCTACATAACATAGGAGAGTGGACATCTCACAACGTCAGGAAGGTATAAAAATATCGAGTCGTTTGATCGCAGCTGCCTCACCGAAAAAAAGTTAGTTCACATAGGCGTTTTATCTCGCAAATTCTCCTTGTCTCACGATTATAAGCTTTTATGATTCATAATAAATGTTTTATTATGACTCACAAAAGCTTTCAACGCGATAAAGCACAAACAAACAACCGATCGATCTATCAAGCCTAGCCTGGCCTGATTCGATGTGGTGACTTCTCAAACGGAAAATTTTCAAAACGCTTCAACGACACGAGCTAACGAAAAGCGTTTAGTATCATATGAAAGAGAAAACCAATGTGCAGTCAACTGTATAGTCACATTTGCGCTTTTCAATAGCTATACACGTCCAACAGATGATAGAATGAGAGAGTGTAAATATTTTTGTTATTTTTTGACGTTACGAGAGACCTCTTGAAAGAGGTGTTTTAGTTTACGGCCCTCCAGTGACATCTAGCGTATAGTACTCTAAAAGACCTTTCCAATGGTATATAATTATTGTATATTGGGTAAATTTTGGGGGTCGTATGACATTAATAAAAATGTATTCAAAATTGGGCTCGATTGGGCGTCTGAATCAGGTTAAAATTACTTTCGTTAAATTCACCAATCGGAACTCACTTGCAACAATGATTGTTGTTATTTATCGCTGGTTATATATTTTTATATTTACGCAATATTTCTCGACTGCTCACAATTTTTCTATTTTGAACCATGTTGCCGTACCAAATGGAGAAATATGAAATCGTCAAATCAAATGGATATGCTTTTCATTAATTGCAATTTTTAATAAATTTAATTGAATTACATCTCCAGCATTTGACGCCATGAATTTACGATCCACAGAAAATGGTTGATGCGTATATTTTGCCGATATTGATCAATCGAACAAAATATCGTTGTTATTTTCAAATCTACGACAACTCGTCGGCGCCCGAATGTCTGGCGTCAAACCTGTAACGACGACGCAACATGACGTCGTCCTCGTAGTGAGCGACGTTAGGGTGACGTCAAGTTCAACGTTTGCGTCAGATGCTATTATTGTGATAAAAAAAAATTATTCAAATTTTAATTTTTTATCGGGTCTCATACGACATCTCGAGATCAGTCTAATTTCTTTATACATTGATAAAGCCCTCTATCGAATGATGCTATTTTGACGAAGTTAGCATCAGTAGAAGTCACGATTTGAGCCGCTCGAAAACGGAGTGTCAATTTTATGTTAAAACATGATTTTTTTTAATCATAAAATAAATTAAACTGCGCGATTGAATATGATAACAGATTTAGATATACTAGTCCTCACTATAGAAACTGTCATAAGCACAATATGACGCAATTTAGTCGAGATAAAAACGATTAAAAATTTCATCCGAAGTTACAAACCATCCGAAGTTACCTGCTTTTACGATAATTATGCAACATTAAAAAGGTTAAGAATAGGCTAGATGTATATATAGGATTTTAAATTGGCAATATACCACGCCTTTTAGTCAAGATATGACCGTTTAAAATTTTTGTCCGAAGTTAGGAACTGTCCGAAGTTAGGCGCTTTTACGGCATTGAAAATGTCATCCGAAGTTATCTGCTTCTCAGCTAACGGTACTTCACTAAGACCCCATGCTCCGATTTAGTGTATAAAAAACAAAATTACCTTGACCAACAGACGAAGATAGATATCGTCTGTCTTGCATGCTTTCCTCCGGGCCTTTCGGTCCTTGTTGTGGCGGATATCGATACCCTGTAAGCAATTTAAACACCTTCAGTAAAAGACATATTTCGACACGAAAATCGAACTCCAAAGCCACTATTTTACTAAAATCGAAATCTTAAAAGATCATTTTATTCGAAACATTGAAAAAATTACTTCGAATACTATCCAATACTGCGATGATAAACGATACTTAAAAGAAAAATATTACAAAACTCAACCCACCATGGTGGCCGGGCAAAAGAGAACGTCCTGTGCTTACTCAGGCGCTACCTGAAAAATACAATCAACCACTGATAGCGCTCTAGAGCTCTCTTGCTTCATTTGATATTTATACAAGCGGAGGAGAAGGGCGATAAGATGGATCAAATATACCAAACAAAAAATATATATGCATTGAATATAGATTTCCAGATCTTCCAAATATTAATTAGATACCAGAATCTCGGTTTTCGCTGCTTGATAACGAGTTTTGGTTACCCGCAGCTTCCTTTCCCCGGTAAAAAATACGATCTTGACTTTTGGCATATTTTAAGCATTTGCTTCCTTTATTATTTTGCTGGTTGAAAAAAATAAACCTGACTCTTGCCCGGTTACCAGTTCATGTATGATATGGGAGTAGGTAAACCAGTTATTTGCATTGAATGCTCAATCTTGGGCTGGCTACTTTTTTGGGGCCATATGATGAAAGAGGAAGCCAATGATGGGATTTCGGAGTTTCGCACGATTATTGTGTCGTGATAATTTACAAACTCGTTCTTGCTTTATGTTTTGGACGACTACATTAGCAGTAGAGCGTGCACTGCGTCTGACAACTAACGTTATATTTGGCGTTATGCCCTGAATGTCATGTTAATGCACCTTACGTCGTGCATACCTTTTTGAAACGTGGAAACCTCTTGTTGGTGATTTCGACAAAATGAAGAACTCGTTTATTTCACTACTGGAGCACTGACAAACACTTACGTCCTCACGTGAACCCCGCTGGGGCGGTGAGAAGCTCACTTGATAACCAACAAAATCAAGCAAGGTAATCAGAGGTTCAACGACAAGCGTATTCGTAAAGCTCAGCACAATGCGGCAACCGGCGAGCCTGTGTATCATTAAAGAAGTAGAGCACGAACAAAAAAAACACTAGTACATCTAAATTTTTTTAACTTCTTTTCCCTCCAACTGTATACAGTTTTGAACTCGTCAGCACCATAAGGAAAGCGCAAGTCCATGCATCAGAAACAAATAACTGGTCCCGTACTCGACATGGACCGGACCGTACAAGAGACCGTACTTCACTTAAGGCGTCTTTCCTATCTACCGGGATAAATTGATAACTTTTACTTATGGAAATAGACCGAATCTGCAAAATAAGGCAGTGGGCGACACAATTAATTCGGTCTCGGTTGAATGAAGATTGGACAATATTTGCTCTCGCTAAGTGTTTGCTCACTGAAAAATCCGCCAGCGATTAACAAGTTTACACACCGGGCGTTTATAATACAATACTTTTAACTATACCAACGTGTGCAAAACGTTAAAAAGCAGTGGGACTCGTTTGTTGGTACAGCCTCGCCCAGTATTACTGAAGTCGAACTGTTTTATTCACAATCGGATTTACAAAGCTGAAACATCCAGGGAGTTCAGGTGAGCAGACGACCTGGCAGAAGGTGGACAGCAAAACCAACAGCAACAACAGAATGTATATAACCTTTATTTTTCCTTGAGCAATCTACAATCTCAACGAGAAAATGTACAGTAAGTTGACTACCTAATTTACTGAACTAGAATATGAGATCGAAAACCCGAATGACAAATAAATCTATGACATAGGACGCTGTTTCCTGATTAACGGATTCAAAAATATTGTACAAAAGATGGTGTCGAGTATTTTTGAAACAGGGAGGTGGCATAAATTAATTTCTCTCGAATTGTAACGAAATCTCATGAATCCTCAAATACACAATTGAAATCATTGTTGAAATATAATATTTGAATCTCGATACATGTAAAAACTGTTACGATTATTTCTTCGGATAGTATGTGTGGCGATTGGTGACATCTGATTGAGTAAGATATATCTATAAATGTAGATTTTCTAAGGATAGATAAATGCAGTGGTAGGATTCAGCTGGTTCACACCGGTTCTGTAGAACCTTCTCACAAAATTTTTCGAGATCAGTAAACCGGTTAGCATTACTGGTTATTGACTTATTGTCAATGACTTTTTGTAACAGAATCGGCTGAAAAAATATAACTTTTGTGGTGGAACTGGCTGACAAAAAATTTGAATCCCACCGCTGGATAAATAATATCTAAGTTTGTCAAAAAGACTAAATGCCAGAGTCTTATACTTGGAGCCGAACTGGACGGTTAGGATAAACCAAATATGGCAAGTTTGAAATGTCTTACGTATATATATGTCCATATTTAATTTAGAGCAAGGACGACAACAAATGAGATTGCTGCAGGAGAGATTGGACAGATAAATATTCCACAGGCAGCTGAACAACAGAATGTCGAACAACAACAGGCAGCTGAACAACAGAATGTTGAACAACAACAGGCAGCTGACAACGTTCAACCAGATAATATCGCTGAAGGTGTTGAGGGTTTGAATTTGTTACCGAAAATTTCCGAGGCTTCTGAGAGTGGAACTATTAGAAAAAAAGGTCAGTTGTGTTCTCTGTTGCGATATGGCGGTTATGAGTTATTAAAATAAGGTTGTAATATTGCGCCAAGGCTTGTTTAAGCCAGTATCTCACGAACATCTTGGGATTTTGACGCCCTCCAAAAAATATGTTCAAGTTGCGACTCCCCGTGAAACATTTCTCGACACCTTTTATTAAAGGACTTCTTTGGCAATGATTTTTATTTCAATTATACCTGAGGAGAACTGCCGTCATGTCAGTATTGAATATCCGTTTGAGTCCACGGGCAGACGAAGTGCTGAACGTTGCTCAGCCATGCTTAGAAATGAATGGCATGCACGACGCAAGCCTATCTATAGTGTGTGTCATAATTGAAGAAATTCAAACGTCGCGAGGCCCAATTTTAGAACCATTGGTTTAAGCCATTAGCAAATAAAAATTGACACCAACAATGTAACTACGTCCCCCCAAAAAAAAAATTGTACAAAGTCTCACACCTCCAGGTAATTACTTTTCATGAATTATCTCAAGTCTAGTTTTTATCAAAGTAAAACTAAAACATGGGTGATGCTTTGAAGATTTTCTTTTTTTCGCCACTAAGAATCAGATCCCTATAGGAAAATAGTTTGAAAACAGGCAAAATTTAAAATATCCCGAATGCGAATCGTTGACACAGCAGTCTGAAATTAAAGGTTTCTTGTCATAAATTTTAAATATACATTCTATGCTACGTATACTCATATAAAACTGAAGGATGTGGTGTCTGAGCTAAGTTACGAACAAGCACTGAATGCCAAGAGTTGCCGACGTGAATAATTATAATGAATAATTCCGCATTAAAGAATACCGATTGATCCGTGATTTGAAGTAACCGTTACAATAACTAAGGCATAAGTAGTAGCAGTGGCGGCGCGTCAATAAGGCTAACCGGGGCAATGCCCCGGTTGTTTTTTCGGTATAATAAAAAATATTCGAAAAATATCTCAATGTCGGTTGCACAGACTGTCTACACTAGCCATATTCTCCCGACATGGTTCATATTTTGCTCGCAAAGCCTTCGCCGAACGTCGACGGGGCGACGCCGATTTTGCCCCGGTTGCTCATTGTATATCGTATTCTCTCTTTTATCTTCCACTCGCCGCATTTGTTTTCTGTTTCTTTTACTAAATCATCGGGGCTAGCCCCGAAATTATGACGACACAATGCCGACGTTTCTTACAACAACGTGTTGACATATTCACGCATTCCTTCTCGTTCGTTGGTTGATTGAAGAGTTGATAGTTTCCTCGCCTTCGTTTTTGTCGCTTGTTTCGCTATTTGAATCAGAGACCTTTAGTCCATTTGCTTTCGATTTTCCACATTCCTTTTGAGCTCCTCACTTCTTTCCGGCTTCGCATTTCTTAGCCTTAGACCTCATAATGAAAAAGGTTGATGCACTACTTCGCACTCCGTTTTCGCAGCCGCCGCTGGAACAAAAATTAGAGGTACAACGTCTTGGGCCTTATCAACCAAAAAATTGTTCACTAGAACAATCCCATGACGGAGGAAAGCGTCGGCGTACATTTTGCGCAGAAACTTGGTATAAAAAACACGAATGGTTGTGTTACAGCGATCACAAAAATGCACTTTTTTGTTTTTATTGCCTACTTTTTGCTACCGCCCGTGACTCACGTTGGTGTAAATTTGGTTTTAGAGATCTTAAACATCTTTCCGAGCGTGCCAGGGATCATCAACCTTCTATGGAGCATCTAGACAATGCAGTAAAATACCGAACATTCGGAAATGTTAATATTGCAGCACAGTTGGATGAAGGACGCGCGGTTTCTATTCGTCGGCACAACCAAAACGTCGAGAAAAACCGCCATGTTCTCGGTCGATTGATAGATGTTTTGAAGTTCATTGGTTGTCACGAGCTGTCCCTCCGTGGGCACGATGAACGGGCTGGCTCTTCTAATAGAGGGGTATTTTTGGATATGGTGGAATACACCGCATCTCTAAATACAGTATTGAGAGATCATCTCGATGCCTCAACTGTTTCGAAATGGACATATCCAAAGGATATCCAAAATGATTTGCTCGACTCAATGTATAAAATTTATTTACAACATTTGGCTCTGGAAATTGAGAATTGCCAGTTCCTTTCGATTCAGTCTGACGAGACAACTGACATCACGTGCGTTTCCCAACTGACTGTGATTTTTCGGTTTGTGAAAGATGGTAAACCTACCGAGAGATTTCACAGCTTTGTACCGATCGTTGATCGCACGGCTTGCGGGATATCGGCTGTAGTGAAAGAAGTGTTACAGCCTTACAACGCGAAGTCAAAATTGATAGCTCAAACTTATGACGGCGCGGCAGTCATGAGTGGGTCGGAACATGGTGTTCAAGTTTATATAAAAGAGGATTTTCCTCATGCGCATTTTTTACATTGTTATGCACACCAATTTAACCTCGTTATTAAAAATATGTGTCTTGATACCCCTCTCGTCCGTATATTTTTTGCAAATGTTTCGGGGTTTTCTTCATTTTTTTCCGTTTCGCCGAAGCGCTCTGACCTCCTTCGCCAGATATGTAGCCGCCGTCTCCCAGCTTGTGCACCAACACGTTGGAACTTCCAATCACGCGTGGTGCAGGGCGTGTCCGAAATTAGGTCTGAGCTCATTGAGTGTTTAAATGGCATTCAGAGCTCTCCGGTTTGGGACGAACGCTCTGTGAGGGAGGCGGCAGGTCTAAAGCGTCTGCTAGAAGATGGTGAGTTTTCATTTTTTCTCGCTTTTTTCTCCACAATATTCTATCACGTGGATGTATTATACGGCGCATTGCAGTCAAGGCTAATGGATGGAGCGTCTGTGCAGTCGTGTATTTCAGACTTCTGCGATGCTGTATCTCGTATCCGGGAAACAATAAAATACAACGACACATGGAGTGCTTCTTTACGCCGCGGGCAAACAACGCAGCGTTTGATTTTGTCTGCAAAGGAATGCTGTGACATTCTGGTGAATCAAATAGGCGATCGTCTGCGCACTGAACACCTTGCCGCGTTCTCTTTGATGAACCCCAAAAATTTTTTAAAATTTGCACGTCAATTTCCCATCCATTTGTTGGCTACTGTCTCCAAATTTTACCCCATGATAAACGTGGGTAAATTGGAAAATGAATTGCGATGTATATACACCAATCAAACTTTTTTGAACATCACATCAACTTGCGCGCTCTATGGGTTATGCAGACCTTTGCGGCGTCTGCAAAATTTCTGGACATCATTTTGACGACGCCTATTTTTTCCGCCGACGCAGAGCGAACATTCAGCACGCTGAAGCGTATTAAAACGTATCTCAGAAACACAATGAAGCAAGATAGATTAAATTCCTTGGCTGTTTTATCCATTCACAGAGGCGTTATTTCTGGGATGCATGACTTTATTCAGCGCGTTATTGAGCATTTTGCTTCCAAGAAACCGCGGCGTGTTGCATATATGTTCAAGCAGTAGAAGTCTAGCAGCATATATATCTATGAGTGAGCGACGCATGTCCTTATCTTTGCATTAACTTTCCTTTCTTCATAGTAACGTTTTAAACCTTATTTTAGGTTTTGTCTGCTTTCCCGAAGTTTCTGTTAATATGTCATTGTATTTATCTGGGTAAATATTGCCTTTCCTTTTGAAAGAGGTTTCAAAATGAACTATGTCTATATTTATTTATCCCTTGACTTGAACCGGTTTTAAAGACAATTTCTTATCGTTAAAAATTGTCGCTTTTGCCGATTGGTTGTTACCGATGTAATGGTTGTTTATACTCATAAAATGATGGGAGAACTTACAGTGCTCATCCTGTCCCCGTAGATGGGGGTGACTTGGTCCCGCAGTAGCTTGCCCCGGTTGTCAAAATGACCACGCGCCGCCACTGAGTAGTAGTTAAATTTATTCGGTCACTTGAAGCATGATCTCTAGTTATGTATATTTTCCACCGAAAATCTCACTCTTCCAGATGATCGCAAAGTTCAAGACATTCCAAGAGAATCTGCAAAAGACAAAATGGCTGAACAAAAACAAAGGCCGCTGCCATCTCTCAACACCGCAAAAGCTGGAAATAACCCTCTGAAGATTTCAATGCTGCGAAGTAAGTAGAAAAAGTAAAATAAAGGCCTAGCATTGCGGAAACTATTGGTGTCAAAAACGCCTATTTAGACAGTTCAGCAGGGACTGCGTATTTTCTGAATAAGTTGGTCGATGCCACTTGCAAATCCCTTACCGAGTCAATGTTTACTTGAAAATCTATCAACAGTGACATTTGCTACTATTTATCTAATTGCACTTGAGTATGCCGTTAAAAGTTCAGCAAACATATCATCTCCTTTCAGATATGAAGCGTAAAAACGCCTTCAAAAAAATTAAAGTTGACCTCTTGTACATATCATACATATCCTATTTAAACGAATAGGGCTCAAGACAATCATCCACTGACAAGAACGAAGCCAGACCAAAATTTTTAGGGGGAAGCCAATCTTTTTTGTCGCTCCAGAAGTATACTAATATGGAGGTAACTAATTTTGTTCGCCTACTTTAGATCAAATTGTGTAATGGGAATGAAACCTATGGGCAGAGAGTATATTCACTTGGCTAACACAGACAGTCCCCAAACTCGTAATAGAACTAAAATAAGGAAAATTGGAATAAAATTATGCCCTAACCTGGTACATACACTACGGAAGTACCCTTTTTCGTATAATGACGCAATAAGACGCTCAATCATGCATTTTTCTTTGAATGTACTGCGCATGAGGCATGGGGCCCCCTCAGACCCCGGTTACGGCTATGGTCACTTATACGCGCGGAAAGGACAAGTCTTGATATGCAATACAAATGCATTCGCTTCTGTAAGTGGTTTATTATATCTTTTATTGAGAACGACACATCTGTAATTATCGATTTTATTAGACTATAAAATGCATTTCAGTGAAATAAGTCAGTAAAGAAATCAGTAAATAAGTGACGCCGAACTTCTATTCCAGGCAGAGCAGCAGCATTGATTGGACAGACCAAGTTTGATAAAGCAGCAACTCTACTTGAGGAACTTGCTCAACTGCAGAAATGTACGGAACTAGACACGGCACTCATGATGGTCGAATGCTATCTACAACTTGGAAGAGAAAAGAAAGGTGAAAAGGCCATAGATAACGTCAGACGGGCAATCAGGACATCATCAGTGGACGTTGATGACGTCAAAACCTTCGCGGTCGATTTGATTTCGAACTCCGCTTTCATTCGCGCTATTATATTGCTTCGGATAGCAAGTGATATTTACAGGGCTCGCACAAGATCGGCCGATGACGTAATAAATGGGATTCAACTTTGTGTCCGTAAGACATATAATGCCACTGAGCCATTGATAGAAGCCGGTGGTCGATCTAAAATTATAGGAGTAGATTACGGCATAGAATACATGACAGAGATGCTGGATAATATTCGCGCAATAGAAAACGCTGATCCAGTCAATAAAGCAAAACAAGAGGCTCGGTGCTCGAATTACATTGGATATAACTATTCACTGGCAGGTAAATATGAGGAAAGTATAAAAATACGAAAGAATGGACTGGAGGTTTTGGAGAAACAGTTCGGATCAAACGCTTCAAAATATAAAATCTACGGTGGATTGCTGCATAATGTCGGTGCAGATTATTATAATCTGCAGAAATACGCAGAATCAGAATCTTATTATATTAAAGCCATTGATGCTCGTGAAAAGGCTTCAGATTTTGAGAATGAAGCTAAGAGAGAGAAATGGATTGAGTCGTCAAAAACTTGGCTCAAGAAAACTCTCGCAAAATTAATCTGATATCCACATCGCATATTCACGGTAAATACTAATTTACTGAAATTATCTCAAACAATGAATAAATATTCAAACCTTTAATTTACATATGTTGTGTAATTTGATACTGTTCAAAGATTTAGCAGTTTTACTTGGGTAGACCAGTTATAATCACACTCAATTTACTATAATTATCTCGAAAAATAAATCTTTCCAAAATATTTAAACTTTTCATTTACATTCAATCAAGGCTGTGTTATTCAATACTGTTAAAATAATCAGCAGTTTTACTTGCATTGAGGGGTCATATCCATTCTCTATAATTTTAAGTTTCTTATTTCAATAGCATGTTTTATGAACAACTGATCAAGCATGGTTCACAAATGAAGCAATATTTCTGAAATATTATCATCTATGGATCATCCTTGATCAGGATCGAGTTCAGCTTATTTAATAATCTAACACAATTACTTGTAAATTTTAGTTGATTCGTTGAATATTTTTAACATTGTACTCACTTTGTTACAATGTCACACACACTCATTTCTGGTCAAAGTTACAAGCCACGATTAAAGTGCCTAAATCTTCTGAAACTATATAGAATTATGGTGGTGCATTATGCGCACTCATACAGAACTAAAAGAAACTGACTTATAAGTAACACTGACATTCCAAAAGCCCTAAATTGGATAGAATTATGATGGTGCATTCATTATACGAAAATAAGAACCGACACTTGGTCGATACTATCAGGAAAACTACCAAAACATAAATTTTTTTTCGTAATTTTACTTGAAATAATGATATGTTCACATTTTAATATTTTTTAATCGAGATTTTTTCTTCCTTTCTCGTTAAATTCAGCGTATCTTATACTGTTAGCATATGATAATTTAGAGTGATTTACTTTTGTTTTATATATTACATTTAACAACTGAACTTGATAATGTGGGCCATATATAATACGTGATTATAGTATGCTTTCATATGGATAACGCCTGCATGTGTGAAGCATTTCATGAACTATCAAAAATATTGTAACATTGTCTTGCATTGCAGCGTTGTACTTCTCGGAATAACTAACCGGTGAACTGATTTACTTTTTTGTTTTTTATTTGACAAGGATTAACTGGACAATGTTACCATACATAATACGGTATTATAAATTGCTATTTATATATGGGCAATATGGTAACTTTACGTTGATAATAAATGAAGCACAACCGGTGTTAGCAAAACGATGTAATTTTCCTACGTTTCGAATTTCTATACAGAAAAACTCCATCAGGGAATGATATGGAAAGAACACAAGTGGATATATATAGAGCAAGAAAAGGAAAATATGAAAAAAATTAATCATCATGGTGCAACTCTAATCTAAAAGGATGATGATAAGATAGTATATAAATAAACAAATAAGCGCAAGTTCAAACAAAAAGGGGACTATTTAAACAATGATTTATACACAGGCGGGAAAAGTGTGGTTTCTTTGTCATTCATCGAATTCTTCTCTTTATTTATGTGATAAGATTCGAGAAATAGTCTTCTCCTGTATTGAGTTTTTTTTTTCTAGTATCCTGCTGTTTTCCCAGTCGATGCTATGGTTATTAGAAAGGGCGTGTTTCGAAAGGGCCGACTTGTCAATTTTCTTTTGTTTAATATCTCGTAGATGTTCCTTGCTGCGAGTTTCCAGGCTTCTTTTGGTTTCTCCAATGTAGACTGAAGAACAATCGCTGCATGGGATTGCATATACATTTTTTCATATTTTTTCTTTTTCTTGCTCCATATATATCCACTTGTGTCCTTTCCATACCATGCCCTGATGAAGTTTTTCTGAATAGAAATTCGAAACGTCGGCAAATTACATCGTTTTGCTAACACTGGTTGTGCTTCATTTATTATCAACATGAGTTTACCTGGTGGCAATCATGCACTGTGGTAACTTTACGTCGCATCACCACGCGGTACCTCTCAAAATACCTAATTTGTAAATGACACTAACCCGAGAATGGCGGGGAACCGGCTGAGGTTCATTCATGTTATGTTCATTTAAGTTTATGAATCAACATCGAAAAAATTACTTAATGATGTGAACTTTATTTTTTGGATATTGTGTTGTATATATTTCCGATTGAAGAGTTTGCTTTCTTTCAATGTATTTTATGTTTATTTCATGATAAATTTTCATCCGCTGAATTGCAGTTTGACTGACATTTTAATTATTTTGGTATATTTTTGATCGAATAAAGAAGAAATATCGCTATACTGTATGTTCATGTTTATATAAAAATGCATAACCCTAAGTCAAAATTGGTGAAAATGCAAAATTAATTGAAAATATCAAAAAAGGTAAAAAAGTGATTATTTCCAAAACAAACTTGAATTTGTTTCTATTTACTTGAAGCATATTTATTATGTTGCTTGCTCAAAAATTTGCTCAACTTATATTTTTGTTTCAACATAATAATAATTATCTCATATCTATAGAAGTGTAGAATGTAGAGAAAGTAGTAAAAAGTTATTTCAATTCCACTAAACATATTAATTTGGTTTAGTTGATTTCTTGTAATTATTCACAATTACATGTAAATACCGGGTATTTTATTGTATTTTTCACAGTATGTTTAAACTATAGAGTAATCAGTATATCTAACGGTTTGTAATTTTCTTTAAAAATGTTTGAATTTAACCTTTTTTTTGGCGTTTTTATACCTGTACTCTCAACATTTCGCTCATCTGGGCTCAATGTTCTTATGTGATTCTGCAAATCACGTTATGTTTGCTGGTTTATCGCCAAATATCGACTCTGTATTATATATAATATGCATGAACAATATATGATTTTTCGTCTCATTACTAATGTCCTTTAGTTTGCATGTATACTATCCTTATTCTAGCATAAGAATTATAATCAAATATAGAATTCTGTACTATCCTGGCTCCGTGAAAGGCTTCTTCACTCATTTGGGTTCAGTGTTCAAATTTATATGATGTTGGTTGTTCATTTTCATTGAGAAGTAACTCTGAAGTATTTAGGGTGCTCCTGGTCCTGAAGTGTGTGCACCAAGATGGTGCACAATCTGAACATAGTATGTATACTAGGTTAGGGTTCAGGATGTGCGCCATCTTGGTGCACATACTTCCGGAGCGCCTCATTTAGAATAGGGAGCTATTAGGAATCGGTTCAATTTATAGTTTTTCGTCATCTTACCTTCTGTTTGTATATAAATGTATAAGCTGTTTATAGTAGTAGCTTATATAAGTGTTTATTGATTGCTATTTCGAACTTTGTAGATTTGCAACAGTGCAGTCTCATACATTGCAATTTTGGCAAATTTTAACAGTTGTGTAATATATGGGCATGACTAAGAAGAGATTCACGATTTGTCAAACTATAATTAATTCAAGCCCAAGTGTTTGTTAAAGATGGTTATTGCATGATCCGTGTTTATTTCACCGAGACAAGTTTGTCAACGTTTATACTTTCACTCCAGGAGAAACCACTTTATACCAGAGTTGCCGTTTGGTTAATTTTTATTTTTTGAATTGCTATTTTTGTATGTAGTTTTCAATATTGATTTTTGAGTAAATTTTCCGTAAAAACTGTAAAATATTCCCGATTCGTTTGAATCTCAATAATTCATATATTGAAGTAAATTGATTGCTCATTTTTAGTCTCTATTACATGTAAACGCCAGTGATTTTGTTGTATTTTAAACAGTGTGATTAGCTAAAATGTGATCTTTATATCTATCGATTCACAACTTTCATTTGTAATTATCTGAAATAAACCAGAATTATAATCAAATATGACATTATATAACAAGAGAGCAATGCTCAAATATATGGACACGAAAACTATTTGCAATAATTGCATCACGCTGTTAAACCGGCAAATATTTTTTGCATTGATGAAACCGCGACCACCATATTTCATAACATGTTGAACACTATTGCAAAGATTGTAATGCTTCTCCCATACAGCCATACCAGACTTGGAATGGTACCTTACCGGTAACCAGACAAGAGGCAGTGGTTCGCAATATGGTTAAGCCGTTCTATAGGCTTTCCTCTCCATCGGGATAATTATGTAAATCTTATCCTTTTTGTAAAGTCTCTTCCTCTGCATATTTCTGTATTTACTGATTTATGTACACTAACCTGCTGCACATGTTGAAATTTTTGTGAAGTTTCTTCCTCTGCATACGGTACCATACGTATTTATGCAAATGTTGTTTCCAAAAAAATGTAACGAAACAGCGAAAAATTAGAAAGGCATAGCAGCTGTGCAGACATGCTGGCTCATTACAAAAACTTAATTTCAATGCAGGCACACACTCTAAACAAATATAATTAATGCAACTAGTACAGTAATACCGGTACTGTACTAGTCTACCGATATCGTACCTGTACAGCTGTACCGGTACGTACCGTAACGGACTACGGTACCGGTAAGACGGTACGTAAACCTGTAAACGGTACGGGTACGTGCCGTACAGGCCACAGGGACTGTCATAGCTTTCCCAGCTATCGTACCGGTACCGGTATCACTTTCGCTTAACACGGGAACCACAGTCTACAAATACTGAAATATATGGAAAGTGAACATTGATTGATTGAACACCGAGCGAAACAGTACCGGTAGTTTAACTTAACCTCAAAAACCTTTCGAGTTTATTGAAATCGCAAACCGTTGCATTGCTGCATTGCAGGTACCGGTAACCCCAAACATCTCGATTCCCCATAAACAACTCTTAGCGGAGCAAGAATTACGATCGCTTCTCAGTTGATATGCCTTCGCGCAATCGCCACAAGGTGTCACTATTTTTTTTTTCTGATCACTTCTTTGAACACAAAAAACGAATATCTCGAAGTCCACAGTAAATTTTAAAAGAAATAAAAGTAATGCCCTTCTGAAGAAAAATTTTATCTTCAACCACTGAAAATTTCAAAGCAATCGGTCCAGTATTCGAAGAGAAAAGCGACTTTTTAAAAACGTGTCAAAGAACAAGAACAACAACAACATAATATTGAAACGATCGTTATGTCCACTTCGTGCCCAATAACCAGGACTAACTAGTACTAAGTGAACAGTGACTCTCATTGGCACATATCGCTTATGGATATATGGATGGCCTGTTTAGTATGAGTTCTCGGATACAAAATGGCGTTGGTTGTCTTTATAATCATGGTGTAAGGCAAAAAGGTTGGAAGTCAACAATATGGCTTCGTAGACGCATAAGCGCATCAATATAATGTTTGATACCCATAGCGCGTGGTCACCAGGGAATAATTGGCTTTGAGGCTGGATGGGCTTAAAACAAAATGGCGTGGATTGACTTGCCGCTGATAATAAAGGCTGTAATAAAAAAAAAATAAATAAAAAAAACCTAGACTGAACAAAACTTGTCAAACAACGCCATGTCGCTATGGATTTTAACGCACCAGTTATATATATTAGAAATTTACAAACGTCGGTGAACAGGAAAACAATTGTAGTTTGGTCATCGATATATGTTACCGTTTTCATACTTAACTTATGCTATGGAGTCGTGATGAGCACCGGGTTTATCATGATAGCATAATAAACAGGGCAGACCAAAAGATTGAAACCACAACGACTTGGGATCATACAAGAAAAAACTGTATCACACATCTGAGATACATCTATGGGTTGTGATTTCGAAGGCAGTTATTTTTTGCTCTATAACGCCACCTCCCGGAACACTGGCATGAGATATTTCAAACCTCATTTTAAAATACTAGTTTGGTTTTGTATATGGGGTATATTGTATCTGTAAGGCCCAATATTGTATCGGTATTCTATGTATAAGGGATGCTACACTGTTGCATACAGGGTAACATCCTCCACGTCTATTCGCGCGAAATTATATTTTAAGAAAGTCTTTCCTTCCGCGTAAGACCCGATGCGCATCTGAAACAAAATGGCGTCGTTTGTGGTCAGCATCTTGCCAAACAAAACAAGAGAGCGATGCTTAAATATATCGACAAGGCGTAACATAGTTACGCAATCTGTTACAGCAGCGTACCGGTACCGCAGCGTTCAATACTTCGCTGGACCACAAGATCGCTAACGCGAGGGCGGAACCGCCTAAATAAGGATAAGATATGGATAAATCCACGAAATTTTTTGAAAAAAATAAAAAATAGCCTTCGAACAATGAGTACAAAGTTTAACCACTGAAAATCTCTAAGCAATTGGTCCCGTAGTCAAAGAGAAAGATTATTACATACGATAGCAACAAGAAGAGAAATACTAAGTCAAGTCAAGTCAAGTCAAGTTTATTTTTTCCAACCAGTAAAAAACACATGCAAAAATATATAGAAAAAATGCTATTTAAATTACTGGGGAAGGGAAGCCGCGGGGAACCAAAACTGGTTATCGAGCTGCGACAACCAAGGTTCTAACACCTAGTTTGACAGATCGGGGAAAGAGTTTCAACGAATAGATACCATATAAATTTTACAAAAGAGCTAACTAATTGCAATTGTTGTATATTATTACTAAAAATTACCGTGCATTAAATGTGCCATAATAGCAGCGAATAACGGGGGATTTCCCGTTTGCATAGACCTAGCTGTAGCGAAATGTTGTTCTGTAGAATAACTGGGGAATTTTGAAGGTGACCTGACCACAACGTGGTTGTGCTATGACAGTATGAAGCGATATAGCAATGGACACTGATCAGGTAATTAAATAAAGTGAAATTAGCACGCTGGATGTTGAAATAAATATTCACCATTGGTGTCCTGACGCGTTATCTCAGTACCAGTACCGTACTGCTTGTAAGCTACCGGTAACAAGAAAAATATTAGGAACAAATATAAATGATTTGATACTGTCAGACTGTGATAAGAATACAATGAAAAAACAATATTGACATTTGTTGAGGTGAAAATAAATGTTGGTATAAAATCACTAGACTATGGAGTCCTTCAATGATAGAAATATCTGAATATAGGAAGCACTGTGATAGGAATACTCCATTGCTTAAACTGGTAAATTGATGTTAACTAATACTAAAATATGAAACATAATTTGTAATACTTTTTCATGTGACATAGCACAATTAATAGTTTTTGTCCATCCTAAAGTATATATTGAGACACTAAATGTCTTTTTAGATTTGATTTGAATATCTGGTGGGAACAACACAACTAAACAACACAATACTAACAAAACGTCCATTTCGTGTTCAATATTCAATGCTCACGGCACAGAAAAAACACATTGTGGGCTATGAATAACGTTTTACATTGCCGATGTGGTTAACCACCATGCCTATACTAAAACAGACAAGTTTCTAAACTGCTGAAAATTATGGTTTCCATCCTATTACTGCCTAACCACTAATTTACTGATAAGTTAGAATGGGTCTTACATAAGAGTTTAGGTTAGCGGGCTAGGATGCAGTTTCAGGGTTGCCAGTTATCCACCGTTGTGCCCCGTAACATAGTAAGGCCAACAAAAAAACAGTAGCAAAGAAGTGACTGGAAGCATATGGCGCCCATCAACAGCTTAACCCTCCCCCTTTTTTTCCTGTCTACGCCTATTGTCACTCATATGCGGGAACAAGATAAACAAAAACCAAATTGAGTGCTGAATATGCAGATAATTGAACACAGGAATACAAAAAAATCCACCGCTTCCAACGAGCTCGGCTCTGTGGACGCATTTTTAATGAAATCGCAGCAAAAACTTGTATTTTCATGTTACATTTAATTTGTAAATTTTCTTTATGTAATTGTACCTGGAGTACATTATTCAAATAAAGAATTCTACACTAACCAGGCTCAGTAAACTCACATTCAATCGTTTGCGTTCAGTGTTCAGATTTATATGATGTTGGCTGTTCTTTTTATTGAGAAGTATCAACTCTGAATTATTCAGAATATGGAGTGATTAAAACTTGGTCAAATTTATAACTTTTCGTCACCTTACCTTCTGTTTGTATAAGCTATTTATAGCATTAACGTAGCTTATATAAGTGCTTGTTAATTGATATTTCGAAGTTTTTAGATTAACAACAGAACAGTCTCATACATTGCAATTTTGCAACATCTTAACAGTTGTATAATATATGGGCACGACTAAGAAAAGGTTCACAATTTGTCAAACTATAATTAATTCAATCAAAATTACAAGTTCTTGTTAGAGATGGTTATTGCATGATCCGCATTTATTTCACCAAACCCAATTTTGTCAGCGTTTATACTTTCACCCGAGCAGAAACCTCTTTATAACCGTTTGGTTGAGGGTTTTAATTTTTTGAATTGCTATTTTTGTATGTATGCTTTCAATATTAATTTTTAAGTAAATTTTCCGTAAAAACTAGAAATGATTCCCGATTAGTTTGAATCCCAATACTTTATATATTGTGGTAAATTGATTGCTTATTCCTAGTCATCGTTACGTGTAAATGCCAGTGATTTTATTGTATTTTTAACAGTATGAGTTAACTTAAGCAGAGGTGTGAAACTGGCGGCTCGCCGGCCAAAACCCGACCCGCTGAGCCTTTTAGTGTGGTCCTTGACAACCCACTGATTTTTCCTGATGGGGTAAAAATACATAATGCCGTATTGCTCGTATCGCTTCGTTAAATCTTTCGCCGATGCCTTTTTTTTCATTTTCATTTCATTATTTCATTTTCATTATTCGTTTCATCGTTTAATTCGGTTGGAATTGTTCAATTCGTTGTGTACATGGTTAACCTAAATATTTTGTGTGGCCCGACTAGATGTCTCAAGTTTTGAGTAGAGATGTACCGATGTATCGGTATCGGTATCGGCAATATCGGCCATTATTCGGTATCGGCCAAGTATCGGTATCGGTTAGATTAGGGCCGATATTTCCGATATATTTACCTTTTTGGTATGGTCCAGAATGTTTTAAAAGATAAGTTGGAATACTACTTTTTGATTTATTTTTTGTCTCGAGAGATCGTGAGCTATGAGCCATACATGTCCCCACCCTTGCGAGAGTATAGGATGCACGTGTTTTTAGCTATTTATCAGCCAAACTAGCTCATCTAATTTGGCTATTTTCGCTGTCAAATTTTTATATTGACATTTATAATATTACATAGTAATTATGAAGAAATATAGACTGTTTGTCGTCAAGTACGAGTGTCATTTAGTCCGTCGACATCGATAAACTATGACAAATTAGCTTTGCAAACCTTTCTTCGGACACAATGGACTGACCGGAACTCGTTTATTTCGTCACAATGAACAAGCGAAATGAAATTATTGTATTTATAATTGAAATATAACAACAGACTGAAACATGAACGCGGTAAAGTGGAATAACAGGGTGAAATTTTTGCTACAATTTTTACAGTTTGTCGGACCGAACTTTTGATGATAAATGACACGATGAAACCCACTAATAGACTAATTAGTTGACATCGTACTATTTTATTTTTTTGTGGAAAAAATGCCACCATGACGCGGGCCGCAAAAAAATTCCTGGCGGGCCGCATGCGGCCCGCGGGCAGCGTGTTGGAGACCCATGCCCTAGTGCAGGGTGGTCTAAACCCAGGCCCGCGGGCCAAATGTGGCCCGCTGCTGCATTACCTGTGACCCGCGTCACATTCGCAGAGTAATCAATAAATCGCATTTCGTGTTGTTTCGTAATAAAATTAATCAGAAAAATCTTTTGACATATTCTTACATCACTAATGTCACTGAATTGACCAGTGTTATGCCTAGCCGAGGCAAATAGCGAAGTTGAATGATGTGCTTGGCAGTCTAAATTATTATCCGGCTTTCTATCCTTTTGGGTCGGGAATATATGCTAACAATATAGGTAGGCACTATAGAAAACTAAAAATCGAATGCGGAATCTATTAGCTTGGGATGGCTACGTCTGATGACTATGTGTTTGCACAATTAAATTGTTTGTTTTGTATTGCACAGTTTACCTATTCTAGGCACTATTGTGGCCCGCGAACAATAAAAAATAAATTTGTGGCCCGCGGAGCCAACAACCTTGGACCCCCCTGCCCTAGTGCCTAGTACCCTTTATCAATTCACCTAATTGTTACCCAATAGCAGTTGTACAGTGATTCCTTGCGATTATAGGATATGAATTCTCTAAGCTAGGTCTTGTCAGCTGTCGGCAACTTGCTGTACTATAGATTAATAAAAGTATCGTGTTGACAATGCTAATTTTAAAGTATGATTTTACTCGAGGATTATTTGTTTCTCGGATTTATCATAAACATTCATAGCCAGTACGAATGAAAATCAGGTGAGATGTTTACTACTCCAATGGCGTGTCATGTCCTACCGGTACATGGAATATACGTATGATGTACTATAGTGGTTTTGCTTCACTTCTCAGTCTGCTTTGAATTCTTAAAAGCCGCGGCGATTATTGTTTCGATCTTTGCTATGACAACCCATAGAATCACTAAAATATAACTTCGGACTACAATACGTTCTGATTATGACAAATCATTATTTTGACACATTATATTATATAAGCCTAACATGCTACACCTTACAAACATCTCAAAGCCACAACTATATAATCTTGATATGGTTTCACACGTCCATGCTCGGGCGGATTGTTGTCCGATATTTGCAGGGATAAACATTGAGACTGACTCGGTACTATCCTGTCAATGCCACAACACCGAATTTGCAAATCTGCGTTATCTTATTCTACTTATTTTGGGTTATGATGGTGAAGAACTGTGAGACGATAAGTTACCTAACCTAAACAGAAAACGTATCAATCAATCATCATTTATTCGTCAACACAATCAATATAAATATATCACGAAATATGGCAAGATATAAAGTAAATAAAAAAGACGAACTTTATATGTGTGACAGGAGTCGAGAGGGACCACGAAAGGTCTTTGAGCAGCGACACCTACGATGCTGATTCAGCTTAGTAACTAAATTTAGTTAACGCCTATGCTTCTAATTATTAATATTTATAAAAAAAAAAAAACGAGATACCAAAACAATTGAATAATATATATGTGTATATAACAAATTTAAAAAATGTGGAAACCACCAAATAGCTTTTACAAACTTTTCTGAAGGAAAACGTATATATATGAAGGAAGAAAAATTCAAAAGGAAACTAAACATAAAAAAGTAGATAAAAATCCAATAAACGTACAATTTTTGCAATGTGTTTTAATACCATGTACCTAATGGCATAACCATTGTTAACCAAGCTGCAATTTTGGAAAATACGGATTCCATGCACCTATGAATCGCTCGAGCTGGGATCACCGTTGTCAAGGATAACAAGCCACGGCCCATGCTGCCACGAGTCAGATGTAGAGAAACAGCAGTAGATTAACAAAAAGTTATTCGTAGACAAGACTAGGAAACATAAACGAGAAAATAATTCACTTCAATATGATACATTGAGTATATACCTGTGTTGAAAGCCCCCTGTTGCATTGCCGCCTATGGATTCAGAAGTATGGTTTGTACTTTTTAAATATAGACTAAATTTTAAAATTTATTTAATTAAATCACACTAAAAATACAATGGGAAATACACCTAAAAACTTCATGCTCATATTCCGTTAAAAACTTGGTGAGCGCGTGTGTGGTAGTGAGGTTGTATAGAATAGACCAGGGTGGTCCAAGGTTGTCGGTCTCGCGGGCCACACTATTATTTTTTCTTTATTCTCGGGCCACAAAAATGCCAAGAATAGATAAACAGTGTAATACAAAACAAACACCTTTATTGTGCAAACACATTAATCATTACTTGTCATTTATCAAGCTTAAACATGCAAAAACCACAAAAAAGCGTACTAGTACGTGCAAAAATCTTACTATATTTACATTTAGTCAGTTTATTGTAAGATTTCATACTCTCTCACCGACGCAAGTTACAACTAACTGCAGATTAATAGATTACCAAATTTGAGATACAGGAGGGTATTTACTAAATTTTATGACATATAGGGAGCATTGTTTCTAATCCTCTCTAGGCTGGTTGCAAAAAACACCCGGCATGATGTAAATATATTGTTTGGTCATAATATTATTATTTCGTTTTCAGGCATAGCCAACCTAGGCTAATAGATTCCTCATTCGATTTTTAGTGAAGCCTATTTTGTTAGCATATATTTCCGACCAAAAAGATAGACAGCCAGTTAACAATTTAGACTATCTATTATCCGGACATTATTAAGCTTTGCTAGTTGCCTCAGATAGCCATAACACTAGTCAATTCAGTGACATTAGTGATGTAGCAATATGTGAAAAGTTTTTCTGGTTATATTATGCCGAAACATCGCCGAATGCGGTTTTTTGTTTACTCCTCCGCAAATGCGACGCGGGCCACAGATAATATAGCGGCAGGCCCGCGATGTGGCCCGCGTGCCCGAGTTTGGACCACCCTGGAATAGACTATTGCTTGGTCGCCTTGGAAAGATTTGTTCCGCTTTCGCGTTAGCGACCTTGTGGTCCGACAAGTCGTGGACGCTGTGGTACCGGTTGGCTGTTGTAACAGACTTTATACATGTACTATTTGCTGTCCGTATATTTCAGCGTCGCTCACTTGTTTTTCGGGCTAGACGCTAATTGCAACCGACGTCATTTTGTTTTGGATGCTCATTGGCTTCTTACGCGGGAAAGAAGACTTGCGAAAAATATAATTTCGTACGAATAGACGTGAAAAATATTTCCCCGTATGCTAAATGACGCCAACAGTATAGCATCTTATATTGAAGACCGGTATCGGGCTCTACAGATAGATTAGTTCAGTCTGTGCTACGAGAAAACACATACATAAAATCGACCTAGTATTAACTATAAATATCCATGAAACGCACATTTTGCTGTGACATATACATCACGGTGCTGCAATATAAGAGTAACACTCTATACCGCTATTCTACCCAATCTTCCAAGTTTTGATGCTAACTAGGATTCTTTTTTTGGTAGGCCTCAACCCACCGATACTTACCTTTTTATACTTACTTGTGCAGGGGAGGCTTTCAGATGGTATTTCTTTTTCTGAAAAATAAAAGGTAAAGATTAACAGAACGCCTGGCATCGACTAAACTTTTCCCGCCCAATAGGAGGGTTCGGGGAAATGCACCTTAATGCACACTCATTGAACCCTCTAGTGGCGAATATTTCGTTTTGGCCAGGCAAGTAGGAAAAAGAAGAGACAAGCCGGTAGACGCCCAGTTGGATCTCCGCCATTGCTCGAGGCCCGCATCATTTCAGTTTACTAACGGATAATAGGAGACACTACTAAAAACGCCGGTTCATTTTGAACGCTGCCGTTCCGCTGAGTTCATTTCAAACGCTGCGCGTTTCGTAGTCTTACTCGGGTGACTGGTATATTGTGGCTGAAAATTAAAAAATAATCTTCACTAAAATCCCTAAGGCTCCTCCGGTTTATGGAGTATCGAGACCAAAGATAACTTATTGGAAAGAGTATTTTGCTATGCGGAAGGTCACGTTCTTGGAATTTTAATTTTCGGCTTGGTTGGCGTGAAAACGGCGATAAATTGTGAAAAAAATTGAAATTTCATAACGATCGGCACGTTTTTCGTTGTTTCCATGGAAACGAAACCTCCATCCAAACTTTCCATAAAACGCACAATACTAAGGTGGCAGGACAACCCACGTAGAAAATTTCATTCAGATTGGTCCAGACGTTAAGACGCTACATCTAAACAGACAGACAGATACACAGACAAGCCGGTAGGCGTCCAGGATCTCCGCTGACACCCAGGCCCGCGGCATACAGTATATCGCGAGGATCCAATTCATTTTAGTCTCTGTAGCACTTTAGTGGTCGGCCTAACTTCGTTCAGATTTAAATCTCTTTAATTTGTGCGCTTGGAAGTGAATTCATGAAAATTTCCTCGCAAGAAATAGGCGAGAGGCGAGTAGGTTTTGCACTAGCTGACGATTATTTGTTGCGGGGCAATGACGGCGTATTTCAAAGATTGTAATGCAGTGATGCAGAATTCATAAAAGATTCCGTAGAAGCACTTGCCGACCACCTTCGTAAAAAAGGGTACGACAGCCAGTACGCTATTTTAGCGACACAACAACTATCAGCGTCTGCAGCTCGTATTTGATTGAAAGAATGGAAAGCAGTTACAAACGACAGGAGCGTGTAATAAAAGCACGGAACGCTAAAATAACAGTAATGGACAGAACTATAACAGACCTCAAAAGTCCCACTAAAAAGGGTGAAATGGATGAAGCTTTTTCATCACAATCAGAGTTTTCTGAAACTCAGGGTAGCCAGGACATAATGACTGAGTTGCAAGACTCGTCACGGAAAGCAGGTACATGTGGAATCGATGAAAAGCCAGGGTGTTATTCGGAGTTTGAGCTCTGCTCCGAATCGGATGTCGATGATGCGACATGCATAGAGAACAGCAATTAAATCGGTTGGCTTTTGTTTAGTGGACATAGTTTATTTTCGTTTCCCAAGTCGGATATGATTGGGGCTACACAACCTAAGTGAACATTTCTTTCATTACATAAAGACATTTTACTTTTATTGCATAAAGTATGGCATAAAAGGTAGTACATGCATATATACTTGGTTTGTGTGCGATGTTCTTGACAGCGCGATGTAGGTTAACTTCTATACGAGTTTTGAAAGTATGCAATACATGCTCTTGTGCTTTTTCTGTACTTATATATATGTGTGTTCTTCAAAAAAAGCTTGGAGGTTATAGGCCTATAGAATAGTGCGAAGTAAGTCAGTCTTGCTGAAATGAAAAAAAAATCATTTTCGTGTGGGGTCAAGTCTTGTAGGCCTACGGAGGAATATAATGGATTTACGTTTCCAAAGTATTGCTATTTACCTACCTAACCATGATTCAACAACAAATAATAATGGCGATTGCACGATGATCTGAATAGAAATTGAGGAAACTTGTGACACGTAAATTGTCGAAATCATACCAATTCGGAATGAGTATATGATCGATCATGCTTGCTGAATGGGTGGCACCATAGTTTGGTAATATTCTTCCGGTGGAATGGCAAAAATCCGATAACTTCTTATGACCAGTTTGGGTATAGAAATCCACGTTCAAATCACCTATTATGATATCGTTACTTCTGATTATCTGATATAATAGTGACAATTCTGCAGAAGCAAAATAAGGATGCAAGTATGTAAAGCAAATCGAATACTCGCCAACATCGACTTGTATTCGCTGTGTCTTGCGTTGGGAACATGTAGAAGAGCATTCTAAGGAGGGAAGGTATGTAGTATCATTTCGAATATAAATTGCCATTCCCATGGTATTCGCCTCGTGATCTAGGCCAGGGGTTCTCAAACTTTTTGTGTTGCGGAGCCCTTGAAAAAGTTGACTATTATTCACGGAGCCCCAAAATAAATGTTAAAATTGTTACTTTCCGAATAATATTTCTGAGTGAGTCAAAAGTAATGTACTTATTTTAAATGCTTAACCTCTTTTAATAGGGTTAATACAAGTCATAAATGAATCTAAATGTAAAAGATGAATTATATATACTAAAGCTGTAAACTTGATACTTGACAAACATATTAATAAATTAGGGGTCGGATCTTTTACCTTTAGATATTTTTGAAAGACTTAAAAGGCCGCTAATAACGTACTCGATTGCATTTTGTTACGATCGCCGATTGTTTTCGTCAGCATGGCGGTGTTTATTCTCCCTAAATCAAAAATTTTCCTCGACATATACATGTATGATGTATTGTTCCACAATGACGACGAGTATTGCTTTTTTGTTCTCGTGGGGAATTATGAGTTCAATGTGAAAAATATGTTACCATATTATAGTCACCGGAGACGAAATGCTAAAAATAATAAATATTAAAAGGTAAATCCGCAACTCAAATTTCTTGATTGAAAAGCGGCATACTGAAATATTAAAACTAAAACTTAAAATGGGAGATAACACTATAAGTTTTGTTTCAGCAGACTCACGTCAGATTAAAAACACGTTCATAGACATTGTGAATCAAAAATTTGGTGTTATGTTGGGTTTTCTTTGGTTATTCGTCGTAGTAACTGCGAAACCGAAACACAGTCAATTGTGCGCGCGATGTACCTATTTTTCCATTCTGAAACTACCGACGGAGCCGCATGCAATGAAATAAATTTCCATCTTTCGTATTTTGCCCCGACCTCTTGTTTTTTAAACGGCGACATCTTGCTCGTGAGTGCGAAAGAACAAAATCAAGCTTGACAAATCCCAAGATCGCAAAAATACGACTGCAATTTATGAATAGTTGGCAGTTTTTCGCGTATTTTATGTTATTTCAGAATAGTAGTCTTTCATTTCAGTAATACTAATAGTAAAATTAGCCAATTCAGTATTTTAAAAAAGTAATCGAATAGCTCGCGGAGCCCCTGGGTTTCTCTCACGGAGCCCTGGGGCTCCGTACGGAGCACTTTGAGAACCTATGATCTAGGCGATGCCAAATTGAAAAGCCGCTAACGACTGGATCTTCGTCACCTTTGCAAAGTTTGGTTTCAGCCAAGCAGATTATATCAGCATTTTTTAAATTGAGGTCGTTATTAAGGTCAGTCAAGTGATCAGCATGCTTAAAACCATTTATGTTCAAATAAATAATTTTAAGTTGATTCTCATACATGCATAATGGTTGTTTATAGAATGTGTAGGGTGCATTTTTTCGCAGCCGAACGAGTTCGTCCCGTACGACCGTGCTGCTCGATATCATTGACCGGTTAAAGGATTTGAGGTACACATTCGATAACCTTTTGACTCGTGTGATTGCAACGTAGAAGCATCCGGATGGTGCAGACTTTCTATTGCTTAATGATTGAAAGTCAATGATTACCTCCTCTAGAGTCAGTCCCTGTGCCTTGTGAGCAGTTATGGCATAGGCGACAACAACAGGGAATTGTGAGCGCTGTATACGAACTCCACCTTCTCGTATACCGAGCTTGAATGTAGTTTTCGAGCGTAATATAGGCACGCTTCCATCTGGACCTGCTCCATATTTCGATCTATTCATTGCAGCAGTTTTTCTTCCGATACTGTCTGCAAACTTGACCCATATGATACCTTTAGTCTGTTCTATGTCGGTGATATAACCCCGTGTACTATTCGTCAATCCATCACTTTTGTTGATATTTACGGTTAGTGCAATGGGACACCCAATTTTTACATGCAATGAATGAGGCAACCCCCCAGTGGACGTGTAGTTCAGTTTTGCTACCGCCTCCAGGGAAAAATCTTTCACATTCGTTGCAACATCTTTTGCATAAAAAGATATTATGTCACCATCTAAAGCCTCCAGCAATCTGGAATTCATTTTTTCTCGTTTTGCATTATCTGTGACAATGATGGCTAGTTTTCCTTTTCGATAATGGTCATTGTTATTCTCATTTGGACATTCTTTTATCCGACCGAACAGCATGCTTTCATCACTAGCATTCAAAGTATCCATGGCTACATTATCGCAAAGGTGGGAAAACTCGACATCATCGATTGATCTCATTTTTTCTGTTAGCTCATATAGCTTGAAGTGAAGTTTCCATTTATTGGGAGCAGTGAAGTCAGTTCTCTGGGGGCGTCTATTGTTTGCAAAAATCCACGAGTCTTTAACCGGTGGTAGTTGTGAGAAATCACCTGTAACTATCAATGGTAAACCAGCAAATGGCATATCTTTGCGTCCGAGTATTTGTTCCAATCGGGTATGAATCTGATGTAGCTTATTGCTCCCGACCATAGATATCTCATCAATGAATACAACTTTGACATTTTCATACTCATAAGCAGAAGTTGCATTGCTGGAGAAAACTTGAAAGGCCTCCGAGTCATCATTACGAGAAAATTTCAAACCACTTTCAATGGTTTCGCCACCTATAATTCGTGCAGCAGCAGCAGTAGGGGAGAGAACTAAAACTGTCGGTTTGGTTACATTATCTCCAGATCTCATCAATAGCAAACGTGATGCCTCAATCATGGTCTTCATTAGAAAAGATTTTCCCGTGCCTGCTTTTCCACCGATGTATAAATGAAATGGGATTGCGTCCTCAATAGGATAATACTGACTATCTATTCTTTCCATAACATCATCGAATATAAGCCTTTGACTTTTATTGAGTTTTCGGATCATTTCGCAAAAAGTTGCACACGATCTCTTGATCTCTATTTGTTCCTTCACATTGAATAAAAAGAACATATAGGTAGAGTCACGTCTATATCTGCAATCATTACCCAGAATCCGTTGTTTTACATAGTTCGCAAATCTCACACCTTTTTCCAGATACGTAGACAAATAACCTCCAGTACCATTTGGAAACAAATGTGGGAAGCATTTCTCTTCGAGATATTCACATTCTTCCCATCTTGTAAATTTGCTACCAGCGGTAGGGGCAACCGTAACAAATGGCATTCTATTCCTATGGGAATTTGAATTGTTTGGGATACTGGTTTGTTCCTTGAAAATGATGGCTGATGCAAGAGTATCTGTAACATGACATGTGCTTTCGGTCTTAGTAAGAGGGTCAATAACTGTATCAGCAATAAATTCTGTGAGATATTCCGGAATATCATAGTCATTGTCATTATTTTCAGAAATGACGGTTGTATTGTCACTTTCGCCAAGTATTTTGCCACAATCGATTACATTATTTCCATCACTGTAATCGATGATATTTTCCATTGCAATATTAAGTTCAGTGTCGGCATTGGCAACAGCACAAGATTGAGATGTTTTCCATTCGTCTTGATCTTCAATGCAATCTATTGTACATGACAGAAATTGGTCCAACTTCGTAATATCAAAGTGGACATCTCTAAATAGTGGGTTGTTTTGTTTGAGAAAATGAAAGTATGCTAAAATGTTTTGTTTAGATACCACTTCTTCAATAAAATTGCCGCGATACTCAGGGCGCCTTTTCAGAGCAATGGGAATCAGATTTTGATCGACTGGTAATATTGTTTCGATACTTGATTGAATTTCAGCTTCAACACATATCATAGATCCGATCACCCGAAATTCCCTGGATCTGGGAATATGGGCAACTCTTATAAAGGGAACGACCAGCTTCAATAGGTGCGCTTCACATCGGTTCAACCTCATATCTTGAGTTATAAGTTGCGGTGGTAAATGACCGATTTGAAATTGATAATGTTTTTCATTGCATGATGGGATGAGGCCAGCATAGATAGTCTTGCGGCATTGGTGGTAAATATACCAATGACCATCATACGATTTGTAGTCATCTGTGAGCATGCACTTTTCTCTCAGCAAAGTATTTCTGCTAAGCTGCTTTTCAACCTTTGTGCATGCAAGATTAACCTTGGACATATTTCCACGGCAGTGATATCGACCATCGCTGACACATTTGTAAACAAAGTGTGCACTTTTGCTGATGTCTCTTCGGACACGGTCTAAATGACTTCCTGCACTCAATTTCTTTGCTTTTGCAAAGCAATCATGAAAAAGCCGACGTCGTCTACTTTTTGGACTCTCGGAAAGTCTCTTGTCACGGGTTCTACATCTGTCAGACATCAATCTTTTTTCCAGTTTCTCCGGAGTTTCCGACGCTCTTTCAGATTGAGTTCTAATTTTATCAGCCAACAATCTGCCTTGACGTTTCTCCAGAGTTTCGGACGCTCTTTCAGATTGAGTTCTAATTTTATCAGCCAACAATCTGCTGTCACGTTTCTCCAGAGTTTCGGACGCTCTTTCAGATTGAGTTCTAATTTTATCAGCCAACAATCTGCTTTCACGCGTCTCCGGTATTTCTGAGGCTCTTGCAAATTGAGTTTTCATTTTATTGGACAACTGCCTGCTCCCACGTTTTTCTGGACTTTCCAACGCTATTTTAGTTTGAGCTCTAATTCTATCAGACAACAATCGGTTTTCACGTTTCTCCGGTGTTTCCAACGCCCTTGCAGATTGAGTTTTTATCTTATCAGCTAACCGTCTGCTTTCACGTTTCCCTGGAGTTTCTAAAGCTCTTGCAGATTGAGATTTCATTTTATCAGCTGACCGTCTGCATTCGCGTTTCTCCGGAGTTTCCAACGCTCTTGCAGATTTAGTTTTCATTTTATCAGCTGACCGCCTGCATTCGCGGTTCTCCGGAGTTTCCAACGCTCTTGCAGATTTAGTTTTCATTTTATCAGCTGACCGTCTGCATTCGCGTTTCTCCGGAGTTTCCAACGCTCTTGCAGATTTAGTTTTCATTTTATCAGTTGACCGTCTGCTTTCGCGTGTTTCGGGGGATTCCAATGCTCTCCTACATTGATTTCTGATTTTATCAGCGACTTTTCTGTTCTCGTATTCATCGGGAGATTGGAAGTGTCTGGCTAGTCGCTGCGAAACACCTCCCCGTCGTACCTTTGAATACTTCCTCACAAGAATGGTTTCCGGTACAATGGAATGGCTAGTAGACTGTACGCTATGCGGGTCATCTTCAATCTGACTGCTGCTGCAACATTCGTCCAAATTTTGGCTTGTTTGTGCTTCCAATAATCGCTTAACAGTTTTCTTTCGCCTAGGCATTATGATTACAACTTAAGCTGAAGGAACATATATACATGCAAGACTCAACATTTTTCCCGGTACTTCACGGTTTAATAGGATTATTTATTTATCATATTTATACAACGATATCTGCTTACCAGTTTGATTCGGATATAGCAATCCTAATTTATAGACTTAAATAGTTAAAAAAAACTGTAGCCAGCGTTTAGGTGAACCACCCACTAACAGCGAGAAGTACATCAAATCTCAAGCAAATAATAATTCCGTATATCAAGAACACCTGCACCGGCTCACCAGTTCCGTTGAGTTCATTTCAAACGCTGCGCGTTCCGTTGACATACTCACGTGACTGATATACTGTGACTGAATGAGAAAATGATGTTCACTGAAATCCCCTAGGTATTATGATTACAACTTAAGCTGAAGAAACATATATACATGCAAGACTCAACATTTTCCCGGTACTTTACGGTTTAATAGGATTATTTATTTATCATATTTATACAACGATGTCTGCTTACCAGTTTGATTCGGATATAGCAATCCTAATTTATAGACTTAAATAGTTAAAGAAACTGTAGCCAGCGTTTAGGTGAACCACCCACTAACAGCGAGAAGTACATCAAATCTCAAGCAAATAATAATTCCGTATATCAAGAACACCTGCACCGGCTCACCAGTTCCGTTGAGTTCATTTCAAACGCTGCGCGTTCCGTTGACATACTCACGTGACTGATATACTGTGACTAAATGGGAAAATTATGTTCACTGAAATCCCTAAGGCTTCTCCAGTTTATGAAGTATCGAGACCAAAGACGACTTATTGGAAAGAGTACTTTGCCATGCGGAAGGAAGCGGTCTTGGAATTTTAATTTTCGACTTGGTTGGCGAGAAAACGGCGATAAACTGTGAAAAAAATAGAAATTTCATAACGATCGGAGCGTTTTTCGTTGTTACCATGGAAACGAAACATTTATCTGGACTTTCTATAAAACGCACATTACTAGGGTGACAGGATAACCCATGTGAAAAATTTCATCCAGATTGGTCCAGCCATTAAGACGCTACATCTAAACAGACAGACAGATAGACAGATACACAGACAGACAGACAGAACGACTGATAATAAGGGTCTCCTATAGAGCGGAGATCCAACAGAACGACTGATAATAAGGGTCTCTTAGAAGCGGAGATCCAAAAGAGTCGACGAACGACGAAGTAAATAGATTAGAAAGAAAATGATGGAGAGGAAAGGTCTATAACAGAGAGGAGAAAAAAATAGGAGTATAAATTAAATGAGAATAAAGTTGCCAGCAAGGTGTATGGCGTTATAGTTTGCTTTGTTTACTATGTAATTCAGATGTTGTTAAACCAATAATTATAGTGGTGTTGTTATATATATTAGAGGATTTATAGTTATCGAGTAGCCATGAGGTAATTAAATGACATTTTGATATTAAATCACAGCAAATTATTAGGCACGCGAGACTTTTATATATGGGAATCATATCCAGAGAGGATCTCTTTCCAGTTTGGAACAAGATCGTATTGACCGAAAAGTAACCCGTTTCGAGTGAACCTATATGAAAATTCTTTTTCGAGATTACTGAAATGTTTTTTATGACTTTTAAAGAGATGGACTAGTTCCCAATCCACATCTGTTGGAGGGCACTCTTCTCTGTAACTCATTAGAGACCTATAGATGGAAGCCAGGCCGGCGGAATCCCAATCATGGCCTTTAGCCTTCAAAACACGAAATGTGTTAAAGGCTTTCAGCCATGATTCTGGAACGTGGATGGAATGGGGAATGCTGTTGCTAAATAACCCAGAATTAACCTGAATTATCTTACTGCCAAGGCTGAACTGGTCCTGTCTATGCCACAATTGAGTTGGATTAACCAGAGAGACCAGTTGTTGAAAACGTTCAGCCCGGCAAGCAACAATCTCGGTGTCAAGACACGCAACATCCATTCCACCCTTTGATCTTTTGTTCTTATTTATCTCACAACATAGATAAAATTTTGGCGCTCTCATGGTATGTGAACCAAGTTGGTGGACACCTGAACTGAACATAGTATGTGTACCAAGTTTGGGTTTAATTTTATTCCTATTTTCCTTATTTTAGTGCTATAACGAGTTAGGGGACTAGTCAAGTGACTCTTGTATATAGAATTTGTGTCTGAAATTATGGCCTATCCCACGTTCCGGTGTCCGCCATCTTGGTTCACATACTATGGGAGTACCAAAATTTTCAATCCATTCCTAACGTGAGAATAGGTAGCTTGAGAATATCGTTTTTCAGTCTTGCATACTGAGTGACTGATTGACGCTCAGAAATAATGACCAACTAATTACTATTGCATTATGTATCCTTAAATGTTGACTTCGTTTGTGATAATAAAATCTCGGCGCTCACGAATTATGTGCACCAAGGTGTCGCACAACATTATAACCCTAACCTGTTACACAGACTACGTTCAGGTTGTGCGCCATCTTGGTGCACATTCATACTTCTGGAGCGCCAAAATCTCTTCCGCGCGCGCGCGCGCTGAATGCATGTGAACGTAAATATTGAGAAATGGCAAGAGAGATAATTTGAGTTCCCACATTACAATGTTCACATTGAAACATTACAGCCGACAAACGACCTAATAAGGCACGGCGTTGTATCGCAACGTCTCAAACTCTTGAAATGCGCTCTCCATCGCAGCACCATGAGTGGTTTGGAGGTTGCTGAACTCCTAGCAAGGTGGTCGGTAATCCGGCCGACATGGACTGGTAACCGAACGGGAGTCCGTGGTTTGCCATATGCTATCCCATCTTTATTACGTCATACTGGATTGATTCCAAACGCAATAACATCTTTTTCACAGTTCTCATTTCTTTATAAATTACAAGAATCGTTAAATCTTTCAGTTCAGAAGAAAATATGAAGTGTATTATCAGGAATATGCAAAATATTGCAGTGTGCCGACACAAATAATTTGGTCTCGGTTGAGCGAAGATTGCACAATATTTGTTTTTGTGTATTGTTTGCTCACCTAAAGTCCTGACACGAAAGCGATTAACAAGTTTACACACCGGGCGTTCTAACATACATTACTTTAAATTATACCAACGTGTGCAAAGCGTTAAAAAGTAGTGAGACTCGTTCGTTGGTTACAGCCTCGCCCTGTATTATAGAAGTCGAACAGTTTTTTCGCAATTTGGATTTACAAAGCTGAAACATAAAGGGAGTTCCTGTGAGCAGACGCCATGGCAGAAGGTGGACAGCAAAACCAACAGCAAGCCGTTTATAACATTCATATTTATAACGCGCAGAACCAGAGGGAAATTGTACAGTAAGTTGGTTACTTTATTTAGTAGAGCCTAACACTGACCTACAATCTAGACTGCTTAAAGGATTCAAGTGAAATACTGTATATGGGCGTTCGGTCGCGATTGGAGTATTTTTGGAGTAGGGGGTGAAGTAGTTTGATGTCTCTCTTGTGTCAGCTTGGAATTTACCAATAAAAACGCATTTGAGATTTCGAATACATGATTTGAATGTATTTTAGCTAACAATTCATTGTCGAAACATCATATTCAAATACTGATGCCTGTAAAAAATGTTACGAATATTTTTTTTTGCATATCATAGGTGGTGATTGGCGACATCTGATTGAGAAAGATATATCTATAAATGTAGATGTAGGATTTATAAATAGTAGCTTAGTTTATCAAAAAGACTAAATATCAGAGACCGATACTTGAAGCCAAACTGGACGGTTAAAATATACCAAATGTAGCCAGTTTGAAATATCTTATCTATGTCTTCGTATATTATTCAGAACACGGACTGAGATCGCTGCAGGGGAGATTGGACAGATAAATATTCCACAGGCAGCTGACAATGTTCAACCAGATAATATCGCTGAAGGAGTCGATGCTTTGAATTTGTCACCAAAAAATACCAAGGCTTCTCAAAGTGGAGCAATTGAAAAGAAAGGTCAGTTATGTTGTCAACAAACGTGGACAAAAATAGTAAAATACAACATTGCTTGATTTACCTTCCAGTTGATATTTGAATCTATGTTTTCGAATGTTAACTCGTGTTTCAAAACTGCTCTTTTATACTCGCTATCTATTCTTACAAATATTAACAGGATGCTTTCTGCATTTAATTTTGTGTCAAAATAGGCCTAGTTAAAATCATGTTCAAATGTTGGATGTTTTTTATTTTAAATTTAGTGTTTTATACTGTTGCTGTCGTTTAACCAGTTGTTTGAGATCTTTAGCTATTTACGCAGGCATAATAGATATATGCAGCAAAACGCTAAATTCAGTACTGATAGTATGGCCTTCTGATCCACTCATCAATTATCTTTTTCTCTATCTCAAGCAGATCAATTCAACAAGTGTGTTTTAGCCATTAACAAATAAAAATTGATACAAACAATGTATCTGAATTCATGAAAAATGGCTCACAAAATATTTTGAACAGGCAAAATTCTGAATAGCCCAATGGGAATCCATTAATGCTCATTTTACTGAGTATGTAAATATTTCAGGCCATCTCAGAGTGCAGAACCTTCAGACGAAGACGGATACAGAACCAACTCAACCTAACCAACCGCGACTTCGTACTCAAATTATCAACCCTCAACCAAATCAAACTGCAGCCGTTCCAGGTTATACGACTGCACAGAGTGTAATTAATGCTCCGAAGATTTTGATGCTACAAAGTAAGTAAACTATAATCCGTAGAAGTTGGAATGAATGGATGGAAGTTGGAGTCGTTTTCTAGTGATATTAGTGCCTTGGACATATTCGATGATATTTTAGTTGGAGTCAAATTTTTTCCTCAGCAGAATATTTTTGTCAGCCCTAAGGTTGAGGTATCTGAACTTTTGTCATCACTGTTAAAGTTGGAGTCGGCACTTTTGAATCCGAATCCGCTACTGATACACAAAGAGATGTTATTGTATATGGTACGGATTATGTTTGGTTCACAGTTACTCGATGGACATTGGGCTTGAACTCGAGAGCTTAATCTGTGACGCCAATATTGCTGAGTCTTGCCCGGTGGCCACGGCATAAATCACTAGGCCAGGGTAGTCCAAACCCAGGCCCGCGGGCCACATATGTTCCTCCGCTTCATTATCTGTGTCCGCGTCGTATTTGCAACAAGGTAAACAAAAAATTGCATTTGGAGTTGTTTCGTCATAAAAATACCAAGAAAAATCTTTTCACATATTGTTACATCACTAATGTCACTGAATTGACTAGTGTTATGGCTAGCTGAAGCAACTAGCGAAGTTGAATAATGTGCTTGGCAGTCTAAATTGTTAACTGGCTCTCTATTTTTTTGTGGGGAATATATGCTCACAAAATAGGCTTCATAGAAAACTAAACAACGGATAAGGAATCCATTACCCTATAGGTTGGTTATGCCTGTTAACTAATATTATTGTAATGGCTAAACAATATAATTCCTGTCGGGTGTTATTTGCAACCAGCCTAAACACGTAAACAGTATTACAAAATTCGGTAATCAATCAATCTGCAGTTATTTGTAAGTTATTTTGTATACATGAGTTTGAGCTGACTGATTTAAACAGACAATCTAACAAGGTCTTTACTCCTTATGGAACTATATCCGTTATGAGTCTGAAATCTTACATCGAATGTAGATATAGTAAGATTTTCGCACGTTTTAGTGAGTTTTACCTCGATAAATTACATATAGTGGTCAATGTGTTTGGATTATAAAAGTGTTTGTTTTATATTGCACTATTGTGGCCCGCGATAAATACAAAAATAATAGTGTGACCCGCGAGGCCGACAACCCTGGACCACCCTGCACTTGGTCATTATGTTCGAATGCATTGAAATATCTCGTATAATGTGCTTTATAGTTTATGCGATACGTGATTATATTTGAAGTATACTTTTTATTTTTCAGAAAAATCTTCCGAATTATTCGACAAGTCTAAATATAAAGAAGCAGTCTCGATCTTCGAAGAACTGGCAACCCTACAAAACCATCAGGATTTCTATACAATACTTATGATGGTCGAGTGTTTTATACAACTTGGTAGAGAGAAAAAAGCGGAAAAATGTATCGGGAACCTACAAAATATCTTGATGACGTCATCAGTGACCAGTGCCGGTGACGTCAAAGACCTTGCGATCGATTTGATTTCGAATTCCGCTTACATTCGCGCTATAATATTGCTTCGAATAGCAAGTGATATCTACAAGGCTCGCACAAGATCACCCGATGATGTAATGAATTGGATTAAACTTTGTGTCAGTAAGATACATAATGCCACTATTCCATTGATAAAAGCCGGTGGTCGATCTAAAATTATAGGAGTGGATTACGGCATAGAATACATGACAGAAATGCTGGATGATATTCGCGCAATAGAAAACGCTGATCCAGTGAATAAAGCACAACAAGAGGCTTGGTGCTGTGAATACATTGGATATAACTATAACCTGGCAGGTGAATATGAGAAAAGTATAAAAATATTCAAGAATGGACTGGAGGTTTTGGAGAAACAGTTCGGATCAAACGCTTCAAAATATCGAATCTACGGTGGATTGCTGCATAATGTCGGTGCAGATTATTATAATCAGCAGAAATATTCAGAAGCAGAATCTTATTATATAAAAGCCATTGATGCTCGTGAAAAGGCTTCAGATTATGAGAATGAAGCTGAGAGAAAGAAATGGATTGAATCGTCAAAAACTGATCTAAAAGACACTCGAGCAAAATTGACCTGATATCCGCATCGCGTATTCACGGCAAATCGTAATTTACTGAAATTATCTCAAACTATAATAAAATATTTAAACTTTTAATTTACATTTGTTATGTAATTTAATACTGTAAAAAATGGTCAGTAGCAGTGGCGTAACCAGGGGGTTGTTTTGCGGGTCGACCCCCCCCCCTCTTTAAATGTAAAAAAAATAAAATCATTTTTCTGTATCATAAATATCTATTTTCCGTAGCTTAAAATGCTTTTTAGACCCGCTAGCTGTTCCGATCTAACCTGACAAATAAAATTTTCAGAACCCCTCCCCCTCCCCCCCTCCCTTTGAAAATTTCTGGCTACGCCCCTGGGTCCAGTAGACCAGTTATATCACACTCAATTTACTAAAATTATCTTAGAAAATGAATATTTTTTAAATATTTAAACTTTTCATTTACATTCAATCAATGCTGTATTATTCAATACTGTTAAAAAAATCAGCAGTTTTACTTGCATAACCGGGTCATATCCATTCTTTATAATTTTAACTTTATTATTTCAGTCGCATGTTTTATGAACAACTGATCAAGCATGGTTCATAGATAAATCAATATTTCAAAGTATAATTATCTATGGATCATACTTGGCCAAGCTTTGCATTCAGCTTATATAACAAGTTATCGCAATTACTTGTAGATTTGGGTTAATTTGTTGGATCTTTTCAAAATTTAAGTTTCATAAGCTGTTAAACATATGATAACACTATAGTGCATTGCCACTTACCCAAGAGTGGCGAGACATTGACCAAGGTTTATTTACGATTATGAATCAATATCGAAAAAAAATACTGAATGAAGTGAACTTTATTTCATGGATATTGTGTTGTATATATTTGTAATTAAGCAAATTGATTTCTTTTTATTGTATTTTATCTTTGTTCCGTTATTTACGATCAATTTTCATCGGCTGAATTGAAGTTTAACTGACATTTCAATTGTTTTGACATTTTTTGATCGAATGAAGGAAAAATATCACTATATGTTTATATTTGTATATATGTATAACCCCAAGTCGAATTTGGTAAAAATGCTAAATTGAATGAAATTATCAAAAAAGTTGAAAAAGGGATTATTTCCAAAACTAACCAGAATTTGCTTCTATTTCGTTGAAGCCTAATTATTAGATTTTATGTTGATTCATTTTAAACAATTTTGCTCAACTTATATTTTTTGTCATTTTCAATAACCATTACATATTGCTACTTCAAACCATAGAAGTGTGTAGAATGTTGAGAAAGTGGTAAAAAGCTTTTTCAATATTAATTTTGGTTTTGAGTTGATCCCTTATCTTCATTCTCAATTACATGTAAATATTAGTTATTTTGCTGCATTTTTTACAGTATGGCTGAATTTATAAATGAAAATTTTTGCAATGAATAAAGCCAACCATTTCTAACCCAATTTATCATCAGAATTATAATCTAGCGTTGTATACTATCGGGCCTTTGTAACTTAGTGAACGTTGATTTCGCTCCTCTGTGCTCAATGTTCTTGTGAAGCTGTGAATCAGGTGATGTGTCAGGTTGTTTTATTGTCAGATTTAAAATCCTGTATTATGTATAATATGCATGGAAAGGCTTAAGCATTTAGCTTCCCATATTTCAGTTTTGATTTTTGGAGTAAATTTTCCGTAAAACCTGTAAAATTATTCCCCATTACTTTGAATCTCAATAATTTATATATTGAATAAATTGATTGGCCGTTCTTAGTCTATGTTACATGTAAATGCCGGTAATTTTATTGCATTTTTAACAGTGTGATTCAAATAAATCAGGGGTGTGCAACAGGCGGTCCGTGGGTCACAAGCCGGCCCTCAAAGCTATTTAGTGTGGCCCTTGTAAACACTCAGATTCCTCCACTAAATATTATTTAAATTTATTTATTCGTTTTATCATTTAATTCGTTACAAATCGTCGTGTACCAAATTTTTACCCAGCTAGATATCTGAAGGTTTCTATATGGCCCACCGACAAAAAACGTTGCACACCCCTGATCTTAGGCGTGATTTTTATATCTATCGATTCACAACTTTCTTTTGTAATTATCTGTAATAAATCAGAATTATAATCAGGTATGGCATTATATCATATCAAGGGCTTAGCTATACTAAGTGAACAGTGACTCTAATTGACACATATCGCCTATAGATACGCATTATCTATAGCACAAGCCCGTTTAGTATGAGAGCATGAGTTCCCAAGTACAAAATGGCGTTGTCTTTTGAATCATCGCGCAAGGATGGAATGTTGCTAACAATAATCTAACAATATCACGTTGTAGATGCATAGCAGTATCGATAATATAATGCTTAATATTTACAACGCGAGGTCAGCAGGGAACAAATAACTTTGAGACTGGTTGGGTTTGAAACAAAATGGCGGGGATTGACTTGCCGCTGACGAAAAAGTTTGAAGTAAAGCAGCATTACTCAAAGTTAGTAAACGAACCTAGACTGAACAAGTCTTGTCAAAAACAACGCTACGTTGCCATAGTGTTATCCTGCTAGATATTAGAATTTGATTAAATGTGTTACCGTTTCCACATTCAACTTATTCTTCGATCATCAAATATGTTAATGTTTTCATATTTATCTCATGTCATGGAGTTGTTTACTTATGATGAGCATAATGGGTTTATCATGGTAGAATCGTGAATAAGGCAGTTCAAAAGAATTGAAACTACAACGACTTGAGCTCAACCAGAAAGATCTGTATCACGCATCTGAGATCCATCCATGGGTTGTGATTGCGAATGCAATAATTTTTGGCTCTATATCGCCACTTCCCGGCATACCGACAAGTTATCTGAGATGTTCCGAACCTCATTTCTTATTAACAACTGATCGTTCCATTAAATTAGCATAAGTAAATTGGGGTCGCGACCCCGTATTTGCGGAACACCGGTCTACTGTTACTTTGAATTTATGGTTGCCAGGTATTAACCGCGACGAAAATACTCCACTTCACGAAAACATGATTATTTTTTTTTAATTCAAATTTTCCGGCAGTAAACTTCTCAAATTACGATAGTCGAAAAATACGACAATCAGCATACAGAACACAACACAATTTGTAACTATCGATAGGTTACCGTTAGATTGAAGCAAAATTTGTCGTCACCATATACTAGGCTGGCAACAGAGACTTGCGGCAGATCAGCTGTGTAATTCGCAATTGTGAAATCACTGTACAACTGCTATTGCGTAATATTTACGTGACGGATACTAGGGCCACGAAATCTGAAACTAAGCAGGCTGTTGATAAAGACGTATCTCGGTCATGCTAGCAACAATGGCCGTATGTATATACACGTGCCTTGAGAAGTTAAACTTTTGTTTGCAAGTGCGTTCTCGCAAAGACCCATTCACACAGATTACGAAATTTTCGAAACTACATTCTCGTTAAACTACCCTTTGTGCAGTATTCGTAGTTGCATATGGACTAAATGCAACGGTCAAGCTTGTGAAACTTGAGTGCGCACTATCCATTATTAGACTGATAATATTATTGCATTTGCCTTGGAGTTGTAGTAAATGTGGTTGTAACGTGATAATTGTTATGTTATAATGTATTTGTAACTAAAATTAATAAGTGCCGAAAATTTTTTCATTTGCTTAAAGCGCGATCAAAAGTTTGAGAACCACTGCGTCAGGCGCAATGGATTGAAAAAATTTCCAATACTCTGGCAAACGCTTTTCCGCCCCGAGAACGTAGTTTAACGGCCTCTGAACGCCAAAATCACTCTAGCGTGACTTGATCAATGGCTTGAATGACAGGTAGCTCCGGGCCACTAAAAGCCTGTTTTGGCCCACTTACCTTTGCCGATCGTTATGAAAATTTTGTGTCAGTTTGGTATCGCTTCCAGGGTTCACACCAAATTTCGTCCGGATCGGCCCTTCAGTTCCCTGGGAAGTGGTCAATCTCACAGGGTTGTGGCTTAGTCTTTAACTATTTCACTTGCGACTTACGCACAAAGATTTTTAATCGATAGACTCTATACCAGTGGTTAGTCAACGCTACGCGAATTAAACACGGGGAATCCCTTCGACTAACCAATAGACTTCCGCATTTAATTTCAAGTCAATGATTAGTTTTCAATGAAAACTTTTCTTTGAAAGTAATTAATTTTTAAAACATTAACAAGAGCCGCAGGAAAGGTTGTTGAGAGCCGCATGCGGCTCTCAAACCCTAGTTTGAGAATCACTGCTCTATACTGTGCTAAAGTGTCGATTTATCACGGTATTATAACAGCAGATATCACAGTCTACAATTATATTGAAAGTAAGCAAAGCAGTACGGTACGGTTATACAGCGAAATTTTGCATTAAATATCAGATTTTATGAAATTCGTACAAATATTTGAAATAAATAAAAGTAATAGCCTTCTGGCAAAAAAATCAATCTTTAACCCCTGAAAACTTCAAAGCAATTAGTCTAGTATTCGAAGAGAAAAGCGATTTCATCATGACGAAGGAGAAGAATACAAGAGCCACAACATAACATTGAAACGATCGTTATATCCACACACGTGTCCAATAACGTAAATAAAATTTGAACGAATATCCGAGGGAATAATTATGTGCGAGAGGATTGCTGAACTCCTAGCTGGGTGGCTCAGTTAATTTCTGGTCGGTTACGGCTTCTTCCACCATCAAGTCCATGCTCCCGAAAAACAAACAAGAGAGCAATGCTCAAATATATGGACACGCAGAACAATTCCCTAAAAATCATATGCGGTGACTTACCAGTACCTGTATGAACAAAGCACCACATTACAGCAATCAAACAGACAAAAACACGGTGGCCGAAAATTGGTTGACAAAGATATTAACGACGTATTGGAAATGCGCTCCCCCCTATTCCCCCTCCTTAAAATGTAAAAACGCTCAACCTTCAAAGGTGGTTAAAAGAAACACAACTCTACCCACCTGCCAAGTTTCATCTCCTATATTTGTATGGATTTTCAAGCTTTTGACAGCTACGAGTTAGTTCAGTGTCACCGCGCTGTGTTACGGTACCAGAACTTCTCTATCTGGGCTTCTAATTGCATTTCTGACCGTCATATATTTTAAGAACACGGTTATTTCGAACAAAACTCGTCAAATTATAGACAAAGCACCACATCACAGCAATCAAACAGACAAAAACACGGTGGTCGCAAATTGGTTGACAAAGATATTATCGACGTATTAGAAATGCGCACATCCTATTCCACCTCCTGCCTGTAATGCCAGACGCTTCTTCTTTGCAAAACCAACTAATTCGATTTATCACGGTATTATAACAGCAGATACCACAGCCTACAAATATATTCACACCAAGCAAAGCATTTCGACCACAGTCTACAAATATATTCACACCAAGCGAAGCAGTACAGTACCGGCACCGGTACGGTTTACCGTACCTTTAGACCAGTCTACAAATATATTCACACCAAGCGAAGCAGTACAGTACCGGTACGGTTTACCGTACCTTCAGATCAGTCTACAAATATATTCACACCAAGCGAAGCAGTACAGTACCGGTACGGTTTACCGTACCTTTAGATCAGTCTACAAATATATTCACACCAAGCGAAGCAGTGAAGTACGGTTTACCGTACCTCTAGACCAGGGGTTCTCAAACTTTTGGTGTTGCGGAGCCCTTGAAAAGGTTGACTATTATTCACAGAGCCCTAAAATAAATGTTAAAATTGTAGCTTTCAGATTAATATTCCTGAGCAAGTTAAAAGTACTTTACTTAATTTGAATGCTGAACCTTTTTTTAATAGGGTCAATACAAGTCATACATAAATCTAAAATTCAAACATAAATTATATATACTAAAGCTGTAAATTTGACACTTGACAAACATATTAATAAATTAGGGGTCGAATCTTTTCCCTTTTGACATTTTTGGAAGACTTAAAATGCCGCTAATAACGTGCGCGATTTCATTTTTGTTACAATCGCCGTTTTTTCGTCAGCATGGCGTGTTTTTGAACCTTTTAACATCTTCACGCCGGTGTTTATTCTCCCTAAATTAAAAATTTCCCTCGGCATATATACATGTATTGTTACACAATGACGACGTTATTTGCTTTTTTGTTCTCGTGGGGAATTATGAGTTCAATGTGAAAAACATGTTACCATATTATAGTCATCGGTAACGAAATGCTAAAAATAATAATTAATAAAGAGATAAATCCGCAACTAAAATTTCTTGATTGAAAAACGGCATTTTAAAATATTAAAACTGAAACTTAAAATGTAAGATCACACGTTTGGTTTTATCAGACTCACCTCAGATTGAAAACGTTTTTATGGACATTGTGACTCACAAAATTTGGTGTTATGTTAGGTTCTCATCGTAGTAACTGCGAAATCGAAACACAGTCAATTGTGCGCGCGATGTACCTTTTTCCCCATTATGAAACTACCGACGGAGCCGCACGCAATCAATTGTGCGCGCTCCGCGATGTACCTTTTTTTTATTCTGAAACTACCGACGGAGCCGAATGCAATAAAATAAATTTCAATTGTTCGTATTTTGCCCAGACATTGTGATTTATAAAACGACGATATCTTGCTTAAAAATAATCTCAAGTACGAAAGAAGAAATCAAGTTTGACAAATCCCAAGATCGCAAAAATACGAATCCAATTTATTTATAGTTGACAGTTTATCACATAATTTATGCTATTTTAGAATACTATTCTACCATTTTAGTAATCCTAATAGTAATCTCGAATCAAACGTGAGTAACGATGAGCACAATTACATTATGGCGACGAGACACGTTAAATGCTCGCATCGGTCATGGATTAAATATTTTACGCAACAGAAATCTCGTTATCCGTTTTTTTAATCGCGAAGAATGTTGCGTGGAAATTTCCGATTCCAATTTTGAACCACCTCCTTCTTAAGAATCCTGGCTGCGCTCCTGCTTATTAATAATGTCATTTTTCAATTCCGCCTCTTTGCCATATTTCGAGGCTATATTGTTGTCAGATTTTATCAAAGCTGTTATTGCTTCTTATTAGAACAGTTACAAAATCAGTCAGTATTTTGAAAAGTAATCTAATAGCTCGCGGAGCCCCTGGGTTTCTCTCGCGGAGCCCTGGGGCTCTGTACGGAACACTTTGAGAACCTATGCTCTAGACCAGTGATTCCTAAAGTGGGCGATATCGCCCCCCCGGTGGGCGAAAACGATACAGAGGGGGGCGAAAAAGTCGAAGGTTACTTGATTACTGTACTCTGCGTGCTTTCGTAGGTTTGAATCAGGTGGGCGATTATCACACGCGAAAGGATTGCTAGACTCGTCTTCGCAGTAAGGTACGGCAGTTTGCTTATCCCAGTGGTCGGCAAAATACGGCCAGAGTAAAATAACCAGACCCGGGACGCTTCACTGAATGGACCTTTCCCCGACCTTTGACCCCGGAAAACTCTTCCTATACTTTACCATTTTAAAATTTACGGTGCTTATTCTAAGAGTGGTTTCGCGACTTGTTGCCTGTAAAATGGGGTATTTGTTTCAAACTAGCATTCCAATTCATACCATTCAACAATGTGTTTTTTAAAAGTACCTAATTTTTGATTACTGTAAATAAACTGAAGATCCTAGGAAGACAAAGTGATGATTGATTTATTTGATTTATATTTAAATTCCCGAAAAAACAACTAAAACTAACAAATATAATTCAAAAATGAGGTGATGTTCACGACCGCGCCTGAAAATCTGTCTGAGTGAGAAATGTGTCTGAGCGGATGCGAAAGGGGTCATTGTTACGTTTATTTTTGCATCTTGCTGATTAGCCAATGTCACGAAGTAAACAAGGAAGTCTATGCCCGAGGAAACAGCCAAATATTCGAATATATTGCAATGCAATGAGGAAATTAAATTCATATTCTATTCGAGAGATTCGTTCACTGCTTAATTATTGTAAGAATGTATCTTCTTAAAAAAAATCTTTATCAAAATTTCACAAACCATGCGAAAATATTCACTTCGATGTTTGAAAGTACATATTTGTGCGAACAATTATTTTCGAAAATGAACATTACAAAGAACTAGGATTAGTGATGCCCATTTAGAAAATGTTCCAATCTTGTCGTCGTAAAGCTATCAAGCGTAATACAGCCACAAGACAGTGTCACAATAAATGTCATTGTAATAATTTTACAATAGGACGACTGAGTTGAGTTCACGAATTGTTGCAGTTTTTGCGCGCTGTTCCGTTTTTACCTTTCAAAAAATTTATGCGACCCGCAAAAGACTAGCAACCCTAAATTTTGTCCCACGAGCGTAACCTCGAAAAACATGCGATTTTTGACATTTCTTAATCCGTCGTCACGTCAACGTTCGATGGCACGTGATCAAAAAGAGAAAAGCCTGTATATGCGTCCGCAGAACGTTCAGTGACGTCATAGCAAACAAAAACAAATCTCACAGAGCTAACAGAAATATTTGAGATAAATAAAAGTAATAGCCTCCTGGAGAAAAATGTCATCTTTAACCACTAAAAATTTCAAAGCAATTGGTCCAGTGATCAAAGAGAAAAGTGTGAAAAACAACAAAACGATCGTTATGTCCACTAAACGTGTCCAATAACTAACTAATCCCATACCCGACATGAAATGGTAACTGAGCCAAAGTCGTGGTTTGTCATATACGCTATCCCATCTTTATTACGTCATACTGGATTTATTTCAAACGCATGAACATCATATTCACAGTTCTCATTTCTTTATAAATTACCAGAATCGTTATCTCCTTCAGTCCAGAGGAAAATATAAAGTGTACAATCGGGAATGTATAAAAATATTGCAGTGTGGCGACAGAATTAATTTTGTCTCGGTTGAGCGAAGATTGCACAATATCCGTTTTCTCGTATTGTTTGCTCATTGTAAAGAACTAACACGAAAGCGATTAACAAGTTTACACAGCGGGCGTTTAAAATACATAACTTTTAAATATACCAACGTGTGCAAAGCGTTAAAAAGCAGTGGGACTCGTTCGTTGGTAAGGCCTCGCCCAGTTTTACTGAAGACGAGCAGTTTTATTCACACTCGGATTTACAAAGCTGAAACATCCAGGGAGTCCTTCCTTATAAGCGGAACACATGGCTGAAGGTGGCCAGCAAAACCAACAGCATCATCAAAATGTATATCATATTAATATTGCTCTGAACGCTCTGCAGAATCAAAGGGACATAGAACAGTAAGTTGGCTATATGAATCCTTAGCTAAGTTTGGGAAGTGATAAATGTATTCAAGAATTACGAATAACTTTATGGTAGACTAAGATTTACATATTTATTCCTGGGAAATGGAAAAACGATTAATACGTCACTAATATTTCATTGAGCAATCCACAATCTCAGAGAGAATTTGTACAGTACGTTGACAACTTAATTTATAACCTAAGTTTTCAAATGTATCACCAAGGCATCCGGATTAACGGATTCCTAGTGGAATACTGTACAGACAACGTCGCAATAGGAGTATTTTTGGAGTATATAGTGACGTAGGTTGATGTCTCTCTCGCCTCAGCTTTAAATTTAAAACGCATTTGAGATTTCGAATACACAGTTTGAATGAATTTCAGCTAGCAATGCGTTGTCGAAATATAATATTCAAATCCTGATGACTGTAAAAACTCTTACGAATATTTCTTCGGATAGTATATGTGGGGATTGGTGATATCTGATTGAGTAAGATATATAAATGTAGATACACTGAGGATGGACAAATGGCATCTTATCTAGTTTCGCCTAAAATACGACGGGTCTTTTTTCAATTTTCATTTGAAAAATACCACTAGGGCTTAATTTTCAAATATACAAAACAAGAAACCAATATCCATTTACTTATAAATACCACGTTTTCCTCTCTCATACGTTTTAGATTTATCATTTAAAACGTGTAGGAGAAATTTTTTGCTATCGACTAAGTAAAAAAAAAATTCGCGTTATTGACTAGGTCTTATTCTAAGTGGAGGGCTTATTTTAAAACCTTTTAAAAATTCAGGCTTGGAGTTATTTTCGGGGAAACATGGTAGTTTGCCAAAATGTCTAAATGCCAGAGTCTCATACTTGAAGTCGAACTGGACAGTTACGATAAGTGAAATGCTTTAAATATGCCTTCGCATTTTATCCAGAACAAGGACAACTGAGATTGCTGCAGTGGAGATTGGACAGATAAATATTCCACATGCAGCTGAACAACAGAATGTTGGACAACAACAGGCAGCTGACAACGTTCAACCAGATAATATGGCTGAAGGTGTCGATGCTTTGAATTTGTCACCAAAAAATACCAAGGCTTCTCAAAGTGGAGCAATTGAAAAGAAAGGTCAGTTATGTTGTGTGTTGCATGATGGCGTTTCTGTCACTTTTTTTCAAAAACAAACGTGGACAAAAATACAATATTGCTTGATTTACCTTCCAGTTGATATTTCATATCTATGTTTTCGAATGTTAACGCGTGGTATGAAACTGCTCTTTTATACTCAACTATCTATCGTAACAAAAATTAACAGGATGCTTTCTGCATTTAATTTTGTGTCAAAATAGACCTAGTTAAAACCATGTTCAAATGTTGGATGTTTTTTATTTTAAATTTAGTGTTTTATACTGTTGCTGTCGTTTAACCAATTGTTTGAGATCTTTAGCTATTTACGCAGGCATAATAGATATATGCAGCAAAACGCTAAATTCAGTACTGATAGTATGGCCTTCTGATCCACTCATCAATTATCTTTTTCTCTATCTCAAGCAGATCAATTCAACAAGTGTGTTTTAGCCATTAACAAATAAAAATTGATACAAACAATGTAACTGAATTCATGAAAAATGGCTCACAAAATATTTTGAAAAAGCAAAATTTGGAATAGCCCAATGCCAATCCATTAATGTTCATTTTATTCAAAGTATACTATTTCCACAGGCGATCCCAAAGTGTGGAATGATCAAACGAAGACGGTTAGAGAACCAACTCAGCCTAACCATCCGCCACCTCGTACTCAAATTATCAACCCTCAACCAAATCAAACTGCAGCCGTTCCAGGTGATACGACTGCACAGAGTGCAATTAATGCTCCGAAGATTTCGATGCTGCGAAGTAAGTAAACTATAATCCGTAGAAGTTGGAATGAGTGGATGTTGGAGTCGTTTTTTAGTGAAATTAGTGCCTTGGACATATTACGATGATATTTTAGTTGGAGTCAAATTTTTTCGTCAGCAGAATATTTTTGTCAGCGCTAAGGTTGAGGTATCTGAACTTTTGTCATCACTGTTAAAGTTGGAGTCGGCACTTTTGAATCCGAATCCGCTACTGATACGCAAAGAGATGTTATTGTATATGGTACGGATTATGTTTGGTTCACAGTTACTCAATGGACATTGGGCTTGAACTCGAGAGCTTAATCTGTGACGCCAATATTGCGGAGTCTTGCCCGGTGGCCACGACTGAAATCACTAGGCCAGGGTGGTTCAAACCCAGGCCCGCGGGCCATATATGTCCCTCCGCTTCATTATCTGTGTCCGCGTCGTATTTGCAACAAGGTAAACAAAAAATTGCATTTGGAGTTGTTTCGTCATAAAAATACCAAGAAAAATCTTTTCACATATTGTTACATCACTAATGTCACTGAATTGACTAGTGTTATGGCTAGCTGAGGCAACTACCGAAGTTGAATAATGTGCTTGGCAGTCTAAATTGTTAACTGGCTTTCTATTTTTTTGTGGGGAAAATTATATGCTCACAAAATAGGCTTCATAGAAAACTAAACAACGGATAAGGAATCCATTACCCTATAGATTGGTTATGCCTGTTAACTAATATTAATGTAATGGCCAAAAAATATAATTCCTGTCAGGTGTTTCCTGTAAAAGTGTTTGTTTTGTATTGCACTATTGTGGCCCTCGATAAATACAAAAATATTAGTGTGACCCGCGAGGCCGACAACCTTGGACGACCACTTGGTCATTATGTTCGAATGCATTGAAATATCTTGTATAATGTGCTTTATAGTTTACACATGATTATATCTGAGGTATACTCTTTCATTTTTCAGAAAAATCTTCCAAATTATTCGACAAGTCTAAATATAAAGAAGCAGTCTCGATCTTAGAAGAACTGGCAACCATACAAAACCATCAGGATTTCTATACAATACTTATGATGGTCGATTGTTTTATACAACTTGGCAGAGAGAAGAGAGCAGAAAAATCTATCGGCAACCTACGAAATATCTTGATGACGTCATCAGTGACCAGTGCCGATGACCTCAAAACCCTCGCGATCGATTTGATTTCGAATTCCGCTTACATTCGCGCTATAATATTGCTTCGAATAGCAAGTGATATCTACAGAGCTCGCACAATATCCCCCGATGATGTAATGAATGGGATTCAACTTTGTGCCCGTAAGACATATGATGCCACTGAGCCATTGATAAAAGCCGGTGGTCGATCCAAAATTATAGGAGTGGATTACGGCATAGAATACATGACAGAAATGCTGGATGATATTCGCGCAATAGAAAACGCTGATCCAGTGAATAAAGCAATACAAGAGGCTTGGTGCTTGGTTTACATTGGACATAACTATTTACTGGCAGATGAAGCGGAGAAAAGTATAAAAATATATATGAATGGACTGGAGGTTTTGGAGAAACAGTTCGGGTCAATCGATTCAAAATATAAAATCTACGGTGTATTGCTGCATAATATCGGTATAGGGTATTATAATCTTCATCAATATTCAGAAGCCGAATCTTATTATAGTAAAGCCATTGATGCTAGTGAAAAGGCTTCAGATTATGGGAATGAAACTGAAAAACAGGAATGGATTGAATTGTCAAATACTTGGCTGAAGAACACTCGCGCACAATTAACCTGATATCCGCATCGCATATTCGCGGCAAATCGTAATTTACTAAAATTATCTCAAACACTGAATTAAATATTGGAATCCTTATATTACATTTGTTTTGTAATTTGATAGTGTAAAAAGATTTAGCAGTTTTACTTGGGTAGACCAGTTATATTCAAACTCAATTTACTGAAATTATCTTAGAAAACGAATATTTTTTGAATATTTAAACTTTTCATTTACATTCAATTAATGCTGTATTATTCAATACTGTTAAAAAAATCAGCAGTTTTACTTGCAAAGACTGTTCATATCCATTCTCTATAATTTTAACTTTATTATTTCAGTCGCATGTTTTATGAACAACTGATCAAGCATGGTTCATAGATAAAGTAATATTTCAAAATGTTTTCATTTATAGATCATACATGACCAGGCGTCAGTTGATTACTTGTATTACTTAACTTAACAACTTAATTACTTGTAAATTTTGATTAATTCACTTAATATTTTTAAAACTCACTTTTTTGCAATATTACGAACACTCATTTCTGGTCGAAGTTACAGGCCACCGCTAAAGTGCCAAAAGCTACTGAAACTATATAGAATTATGGTGATGCCCTACACGCACTCATACAGAACTAAAAGAAACTCATATATTAAAAAAGACGACCACTTCCAAATGCCAAGAGCCACTGAATATGATAGAATTGTTGTGGTGCATTATACGAAAAAAGGAACCAACATCTCTGTCAGTAAGAAGACTTGATGTTCATATTTGTATATATATATATATGCATAACCTTAAGTCGAGTTTGGTAAAATGCAAAATTGAAGGAAATTATCAAAAAATGTAAAAAGCGATAATTTTAAAAAAAATTTGAATTTGTTTCTATTCACTTGAAGCTTAATTATTGTTTTGTTTTGTTGATTCATTTTTACAAAATTTTGCTCAACTTATATTTTTGTCATTTTTATTATAATAACCATTACCGATTGTTATTTTATATCTATAGAAGTGTGTAGAATGTAGAGAACGTAATAAAGAGTTATTTCAATTCCACCGAATGTATTAATTCTAAATTTCGTTTACATTGATTTCTCATCTTAAATTACCAATTACATATAAATACCAGTCATTTTTTTTTATATTTTTCCCAGTGTAATTCAAATTATGAGCTGATCTATATTTTCTTGAATGATTTCAATGGCATGTTTTATGAACGTCCGATCAAGCATGGCTCATAGATAGCAACATTTCAGAATGTAATCATCTATGGATCATACTTGATCAAGCTTTGAATTCAGCTTATATACCAAGTCAACACAATTGATTAATTGAATTAATTTTGTATTTTTCATTACTTCTTAATTTTAGTTAATTCGTTGAATCTTTTTAACATTGCACACACTTTTTGCAATATTACGAACACTCATTTCTGGTCAAAGTTACAAGCCGCCATTATAATACCAAAAGCTACTGAAACTATATAGAATTATGGTGATGCACTACACGCACTCATACAGAACTAAAAGAAACTCATCTATTAGAAGAGACGACCACTTCCAAATGCCAAGAGCCACTAAATATGATAGAATTATGGTGGCGCTTTATACGAAAATAAGAACCATCTTGGTCGATACGATCAGGAAAACTACCATAGCATGATTTGTTTGTAATTTTACTTAAAATAACTATCTGTTCAAATTTCTACAATTTCTAACCGAGATTTTTTTTCATTTCCATCAAATTGTATCTCATGCTGTTACCATATCATAATTGGAGTGATTTGCTTTTGTTTTGTTTTTTATATTTAACAACTGAACTTGACAATGTGGGCCATATATAATGCGGGATTGTAGCATGCTTTTATGGGAAATGTGTGTAGCATTTCATGAACTATCAAAAATACTGTAAAATTGTCTTGCATTGCAGCGTTGTACTTCTCGAAATAACTAACTTGTGTACTGATTTACTTTCCTGTTTTTCATTTGACAAGCATTAACTGGACAATGTTACCATACATGATGCCTGATTGTAGAATACAATTTATCTATGGGCAATGCTTGTTTACGGGCAATTTGTGAAAAGCTGTTAAAAATATGACAACATTGTATTGCATTTTCAAGTGGTACTTCTCAGAATAACTAACTGGTGAATGCCACTAACCCGAGAGTGGCGAGATAACGATTAAGTTTATTTACACGAATATGAATCAATATCGAAAAAATTTCTCAATAAAGTTAATTTTATTTTGTGAAAATTGTACTGTATATATTTCCAATTGTTTTCATTTTATTGTATTTTATCTTATTCCGTTATTTACGATCAATTTTCATCCGCTGAATTGAAGTTTAACTGACATTTCAATTTTTTTGACATTTTTATTTGAACGAATAAAGGAAAAATATCACTATATGTTTATATTTGTATATATATGCATGACCCCAAGTCGAATTTGGTAAAAATGCAAAATTGAATAAAATTATCAAAAAATATTGGAAAAGCAATTATTTCCAAAACTAACTTGAATTTGTTTCTATTTACTTGAAGCCTAATTGTTATGTTGTTTTGTTGATTCATTTTCAAAATTATTTTGCTCAACAATATTTTTGTCATTTTCAACATAATAACCATTACATATTGTAATTTTATATCTTTAGAAGTGTGTAGAATATAGAATGCAGGGAAAGTTGTAAAGAGTTATTTCAATTTCACTGAATGTATTATTTTTGAATTTGTTTTGAATGATTCCTTATCTTTATTCACAACTACATGTAAATACCAGTTATTTTTATTGTAGTTTTCACATTATAAATTTAACTGTATGTCTAACGGTTCGCAAATTTTCTTCAGAAATATTTGAAATTAACCAGAATTTTTTAAGTGGCGTTCTAATACCTTAACTCCTAACAAGCTGACACTGATAAGTGGGAAAATGAACTTTTTGGAAAAATTTATTTACATTTCCAACCCTATGTATTATTAAACTCAGTCAACGCTGACTTCGTAACTCAATGAACGCCGATTTCACTTATCAGGGCTCAATGTTCTTGTGTGATTCTGCAAATCAGGTGATGTTTGCAGGATGTTTTATTGTCAAATATCAACTCTGTATTATGTATAATATACATGAACATTATTTAACAAAACTTATACGATTTTTCGTCACATAACTAATGTCCTTATATTTTTATGTATTCCTCGTCCTACCCTCATTCTAGTATAAGAATTATAATCAAATATAGAATCCAATATTATCCAGGCTCGCTACCTTACTAATGTCGTTTTTGTCTGTATACAAATAATAAGCTTTATGTAGCATTTGCGTAGCTTATATAAAAGATTGTTGATTGATATTTCAAACATTTTGTCACTATAATAAATAACTATAGCTAATCCCAGGCAATATTACAAGTGTTTGTTAGAGATGAGAGCATAAACCACTTTATATTAGAGTTGCCGTTTATGTATAGCTTCCAGTATTTCAGTTTTGATTTTTGGAATAAATTTTCCGTGAAAGCTGTAAAATTATTCCCGATTAGTTTGAATCAAAATAATTTATATACTGAAGTAAATTGATTGCTCATTCTTAGTCACTATTACATGTAAATGCCAGTGATTTGATTGTATTTTTAACAGTGTGATTCAACTGAAATGTGATCTTTATATTTATCAATTCACAACTTTCTTTTACAATTATCTGAAATAAACCAGAATTATAATCAATTATGGCATTATATAATAACCAGGGATTAGCTGTACTAAGTGAACAGTGACTCTCATTGGCACATTTCGCATTTGAGTACGCATTATCTGTAGCACAAGCCCGTTTAGTATGAATTCCTGGATACAAAATGGCGTTGATTGTCTTTCGAATTCTCGAGAAGGGAACCATGGTGTAACAATATGAATTGTAGTTATATAAGTGAATCAATATATTGCTTAATACATATATCTTGTGGTCGGGAAAATAATTGCTTCGACGCGGACCGACTTGCCGCTGTAATGGAAGTAGACTAACCTAGACTGAAGGAGCCTTGTCAAATAACGTTGTGTCGATATGGTTTTATCCTACCTAGTGGATATTAAATTAAACGTCGGTAAAAATAGAAAACCAGTTGTTGTTAATTCATTAAAAAAAATGAGTACGCCCCTGGTATGTGTACCAGGTTAGGGTTAGGCCATAATTTTATTCCGATTTTCTTATTTTGGTTATATATATTACGAGTTCGGGCACTGCCTGTGTTAGTCAAATGAATATACCCCCTGCCCGCAGATTTAAGTCCCTTCACACAACTTGATGTAAAATAGGCGAACAAATTAGTTACCACCATATTGGTACACATACTTCCGCATCGTCAAAAAATGATATGGTTTCTATATTTAACTATATGCTATAGAGCAGTGGTTCTCAACCGCCGGTCCGCGGCAACCTTGCTGCCGGTTTGCCAAATATATTCCAATATTATTGTATTATAAGCAAATTGTAAACTACAAAGTATTGACGAGTGACGACATGTCCATTACTTTTGGTATTTTTATATCCTATTGATTCGTAGCACCGGTATTGGTCTAACAACCAAACTTAGTGAAAGGTCCTATGCCCATTTAAACCCTGAACAATTGGAAGTTCGCCTTTATGACCTCATAACGACGACTAACGTCATAACGGAGGAGTTTTCGCCTTGCAGAAACTTCATTAGGACCGCGTTTAACACGTATAATATCAAAACAAGAGCAGAAAATTTCTCATTAAATTAGAATGTCTTCTTTTGCACCACCTAATTGCATTCCTTAGATTATATTTTGTGTTCATGACATTTTTGAAGGTCCAACGGTCCGCAAATTTTTTTTTGAAATTTTACCGGTCCGCGAACTGAAAAAGGTTGAGAACCACTGCTATAGAGTCCAAAAGATCTGTATCGCGCATCTGAGATCCATCCATGGGTTGTAATTGCGGAGGCAATTATTTTAGGCTCTATATCGCCACCTCCCGGCATACTGACAAGATATCTGAGATATTTCGAACCTCATTTCCTTATTTAACAATTGACCACATATGAATCCAAATTAGCATTAGTAGGCTACTCAGGTAGATAACGGTATAGAGTGTTGCTTATTGTGACTTACGGGAATTGATATTATCACTCAGGTTCTTTCTGCCAGCTTCTCGGACACTGAAGTTGTAATGGAGGTAGATCACGAATGACCTTCTTGCGTTTTCGAATGCAGCAGATTGACTGACTTAATTAAAGCTAGATTAATTATACACCAGTAAGAACTTGATACAACTAAATACTCCAACCAAATATACAATAAAAATACAGTACTAAATACCATAGAGATACATACGGAACACAAGATACAGAATTGGTCTATGACGTCACAATCACAAACCATTGACTTATGCTAGGCGATAAAAATCGTGTGAATAACTAGTATGACACTAAAGATACAACGAAATTTCGATCTTATCTACAAACACCTAATCATGGCAATACACATAGAATTACGGATACCATCACACTGGGAATTAGCTACGAAATTAGACTAGTTACGGAAACGATAAATACAAGATAACTGGTGAACAGCGCTATGCCAAAGTGGGGAAACAGGTAACATGTAATAATATTATTAGTTTACAACAAGAATTACATACATTCACGGCATCAAAACACTATAATAACAAGAGAGCTACGCACAAATATATGGACACGTTAGACCAGAGCGAATCAGTCTTTACCGGTACCTTTGACGCTACCGGTACCCTCAAAAAAGTTTTGAATTTCCAGTAGCAAGAATTTTGCAGAATCAAAACGTACAGTCAGTCATGACACTGACTAAAATCCGTGTTCCCATGGATAAAAAATAATACAGCAAAATTTTAGATGAAATATCAAATTTCATAGAATTCACGCAAAATTTTGAAATAAATAAAAGTAATAGCCTTCTAGCGAAGAAATTAATCTTTAACCACTAAAAATTTCAAAGCAATTGGTCCAGTATTCGAAGAAAAAAGCGATTTTTTAAAAACGTGTCAAAGAACAAGAACAACAACAACATAATATTGAAACGATCGTTATGGCCACTAAACGTGTTCAATAACCTGATACAGAGAGGGAGCAAACCAGCTAAAAGGGAAAGTTGCTCAGCTGCTCACTAGCGACTCAAATGGTGAGAATAAATATGGGCATAAAAAAATAAAATATATTTATAGACGTGGTCGTTATACACTTTTATATCTCAGCACCGTGATTTATAAGTTGAATGAAAATTAGATGCAAGCGTTATATGGATATATATATGGTTAATACTAGGCCGATTTTGTGTATGGGGTACCTTGTTGCAAAGACTGAACTAATCTATCTGTGAGCCCGACATAATAACAAAACAATCCATCAACTTCGTGTCTAATAATTATTACTCATGGCATTGAGAAATCACATTGTGGGCAACGAAGAACGTTTTACGTGTGAAGCAATAGAAATAGCACAACAGCCTGCTGGAATATTGCATTCGTTGGCTGTTTTCAGCAGAGTTTAATGTTTAATGACATGAGCATGTTTTTAAATCCCACCGCAACTTGATAAGGCCATTAAAACCAAACTGTAAATTAAAAAGTATGGGATAATAGTATATCTTATCGATAGCATGATTTGTCGTGTTTGAAAAGTGGCGCAGATTAAAGGGATATTCTAAAAGTTTTCCTACGCCAATATACATTTCATAGCGGCCCGAAGTCACAATAGTTTGTATATTACTAGGAAAGGTACCGGTAGGATACGACATATTTCAGTAATAGGAAAACATCTTACCTGGCATTGTTCGTGCTGGCAATGAACGTTTATAATCCTTCCGAGACAATCAGAAAATTCATCCTTATCTATAAAATCTCACTGCAACAAGCGCATTACCAACACTCAATTCAGTACAGTGATCGCTGACCTGTTCACAATTTTTTAGCCGACAAGGAACAAGGAATTTTTAGGTTGCCAGATATCCACGGTTATACCGAGAACTTTCTGTTAGTCATTGGCATGTGTTTACGATCAGGCTGTGAATTAACTGAATGAAACGCATTGGTGGCAACTTTCAAGTAGCGCAGTCATTTCAGCAGTCAGTATACGTTTCGACTCCATAATCACCATAACTTACGATAAAGCAGTTAATAAGACAAATAAATAAAAACTGGTTATAGTATTAAGAGAGGAAAAAAAAATACCTTGACTAAGGTTTAAAGCAGGGGTGTGCAACAGTACAGTGATCGCTGACCTGTTCACAATTTTTTAGCCGACAAGGAACAAGGAATTTTTAGGTTGCCAGATATCCAACGTTAAAAAATTCATCCTTATCCATAAAATCTCACTGCAACAAGCGCATTACCAACACTCAATTCAGTACACTGATCGCCGACCTGTTCACAATTTTTTAGCGGACTAGAATGAACTCTGGAATCACTGTATGCTTGCTATTCAAAAATAAATACCCAGGCCTATAGATCCTATGTGAAGTCGTGTGCCAGGGAAACACGACCATCCTCGGAGAATGCTTGCAACACCGGTCGTATGTATTAAATTTCTCATAGATAGATACATCACGGAGCCTCTTGTAGAAATGGATTCTTAAGTAAATTGTGGTTTGCAAAAAACATAATTTTGTCAGATGTTAGTTTCACGAAAACTCGAAAATGGGGCCTTCGGCAAAAAGTATTATTTTTGAAAAACAGTTTTAGAATGCCGTTCTATGATAATCCTGACCGCGAACAATAAACCATTCAATTATTATCATATAATTAATTAAAAAGTAGTTTATCGCACATGTACTGCAAAATATTATCGCGAAAACTGAATTTATGCGAAAAAACAAGATTCAGTCCCGCAAGATATATTCTTGAAAAATTAAATTTTTGGTTAAATATTGTATTTCCGCAGAAAATTATTCCCATAATTTGTTATTTCGCTACCATATATGACGCCAAAAAAACTTGGTCGAACGCAATATATTCATATGACCCGTATTTAGAAACGTTATTTCAAAATGTCACTAAACACGAGAAAAGAAAAGCGAACCCAGGGAAATGGCGGCGCTATTTATTGTAATACGATATGAGTAATTATTAATCGTACTAGTGTCATTTCACTAGCCAGTATAAGTTCGACTCCCTAATCGTGACAACGTGACATACGATAAAACAGTTAATAAATAAATAAAACTGATTATAAAATCCGGGGAGCGAACAAAATCGTAGGCTCTAAAGCAAGGGTGTGCAACAGGCGACACATCCCGGTCCGCCAACCCATTCAGTGTGGTCCTTGTCAACAATCAAATTTTTCCACATCGAGAATTAAATAATAATGAGTCTGTTTATGTTCGAGACGCGCAAAAAAGCATGGGCCGCAGAGATCTTTTTCAGTATTTTGAGCCTGGTAGCAACGACTTTGTCATTGTAATGTCAATGTAAAACTCATTTCGTTTGAGGCATCGATCAACTGCAGAGGTATTAATATGATGAACCCGAAACAGAAAAATCTTGATTAAAATTTTGACTCTACCTTACAGTCCAGATTTAAAAAAGAGTCACTGTCATAATTTTGGATATCTCTTGATAACGAATACCTATCGCGAAGTAATCGAGCAATCAAACTCTTGTTCGTATTATCAACCAGTTACTAGATTATGCGAAAACACATTTTCATCACTAGCTTTAATTAAAACGAAGCAAAGGAATCGGCGGCACACCGCTGCAGAGCTACGTTTTGCAAAAACTTCTTTGAGGCCTCGTTTGCAATCGTGCATCGGAAACGAAACAGCAGCAAAATTCCCATCAGAGTTAATTGTGTTTGTACATTATTTGGCATTTACATGTTTTTTATGTAATGTAAGATGTTTCATGCGTGCCTTTCTTACGCATAATGGGTGCCCAGCACTGCATTTTATTACGCAATTATATAATAATATTTTATGTTTCACCTATTTCAATTTTTGGCCGGCATATTATTTGATAGTTTTTCTTCGTGTGAAATGTTTTTAAGTGTGCCTTTTTTGTCTAGAAGCATATTGAGTGCCAGGCATTGCATTATATTACGCAAATAAATGTTATTCTTTTCTGTTCCGGTCATTTTCATTTTTTGCCGGTCCGCTAGTACTTTTATTTTAATTTCACTAGTCCGCCAGGGTAGAAAGGTTGGGAACCACTGACCTAGGCTATATGTCACCACAGGATGCACGAGTGGATGAAACATCTCTATGGCCAAAGGTTGAATACCCTGGCGTATATTAATATCTCATCAATACACCTGGAATATACACAAAAGATGCCATGAAAAACAGGAAGAGTTTGAAAGCATACAAAATTGAACCGTTCCAGCGTTCGGTGTACAAGATATTAAAAATTTGACAGTGGAATGTTTTTTGTAACGAGAGTATACTTGGGCTCGGGCAAGTAATCGTTTCGGTCTACCGGTACCTTTTCTAGTAGTCTACTAACTATTGTAACTTCGGGCCGCCATGAAATGTGTATTAACTCACGCTTCCCACTTTTTTATTGCAACAAATCTGTATTGGAAGCAAATATAAATGTCATTAGCAATATATCAAATGATATAAATACCTGAATATAAATATTACCACACATTTTATTGTAACATTAGTTTCACACCGCTAACTCCTAAGAAGGAGAAAGACGCCGTCACACCCGAACACACACAAACATAAACAAATCGAGTGTAAAAGCTAACCCACCAATCAACGGACGAACGAAATGCCACTGAGAATAAACAACAATACACTAAATGAATTTGGATTATCGTAGCATTACAAATGGAGTAGACCTATTAAAATGAGAAATATACCGTGGACCTGCTAACATATTGAAAGTAAGTCCGAACACGTTAAATTACAAAAATGAGCGAAATGAAAATTGTATCTATCAATGGGAACGATAAAACTCAACTAGGCTAATTTATTACGTACGAAAAACTTGGCATACTCTGATTCCATGAGTTAACAAAATTAGAAACATGACAGTCGAGAAACATGGGCGATTCGATGTGAAGACCAGCCTGTTATTGCCTCACCACAAATTTTCATATTTCTTTTTTTTTATCATTATTTTATCCATCGTAGACTAGGTTTGAATGAATGCGCATCAGGGGATAAGTAACCTCGAATGAGTTGTCTTGCCATAACAGAATCAGCAAAAAAGATCAGATAGTTAGTGGTGGGGCAATATCACCCATAATTGATTCTCGTTATAAAAGTTTTTATATTCTTAATCAGGCATGGAAGTGAACTATATTGTTTTGTGGAAATTTAACATTAAATGATCAAAATACGAACGTTCTTCAGACCACATACTTTTATTTATGTATTGTTTGAATCGAGAAGAACACAGCCGACGCCATTTTGTTTCAGGTGTTCATCGGTCTCGAATGTGAGAGGAGGTTGAAATATCGGGTGACCGTAAATTTGCTCCCACGGATATTTGCCCCGGTATATCTGCGGGTTCAATCTATTCGAGGGTGCTTAAATCCATGGGTTAGGGTTAGTATGGGTTCAAATATTCGTAAAAAAAAATTTAAATAGGTGCAAATGTAATTGAACCGAAATATCGTTTCGCGAAGATGGAATGTATCGATTTAAGCGAGTGAATATATACCACGTCTTTTGGCGTAAACTTCTCTTTTAAATTTTGTACGCTTTAAACCAGTGGTTCCCAACTTTTCTACCCTGGCGGACTAGTGAAATTAAAATAAAAGTACTAGCGGACCGGCAAAAAAATGAAAATGACCGGAACAGAAAAGAATAACATTTATTTGCGTAATATAATGCAATGCCTGGCACTCAATATGCTTCTAGACAAAAAAGGCACACTTAAAAACATTTCACACGAAGAAAAACTATCAAATAATATGCCGGCCAAAAATTGAAATAGGTGAAACATAAAATATTATTATATAATTGCGTAATAAAATGCAGTGCTGGGCACCCATTATGCGTAAGGAAGGCACGCATGAAACATCTTACATAAAAAACATGTAAATGCCAAATAATGTACAAACACAATTAACTCTGATGGGAATTTTGCTGCTGTTTCGTTTCCGATGCACGATTGCAAACGAGGCCTCAAAGAAGTTTTTGCAAAACGTAGCTCTGCAGCGGTGTGCCGCCGATTCCTTTGCTTCGTTTTAATTAAAGCTAGTGATGAAAATGTGTTTTCGCATAATCTAGTAACTGGTTGATAATACGAACAAGAGTTTGATTGCTCGATTACTTAGCGATAGGTATTCGTTATCAAGAGATATCCAAAATTATGACAGTGACTCTTTTTTAAATCTGGACTGTAAGGTAGAGTCACAATTTTAATCAAGAGTTTTCTGTTTCGGGTTCATCATATTAATACCTCTGCAGTTGATCGATGCCTCAAACGAAATGAGTTTTACATTGACATTACAATGACAAAGTCGTTGCTACCAGGCTCAAAATACTGAAAAAGATTTCTGCGGCCCATGCTTTTTTGCGCGTCTCGAACATAAACAGACTCATTATTATTTAATTCTCGATGTGGAAAAATTTGAGTGTTGACAAGGACCACACTGAATGGGTTGGCGGACCGGGATGTGTCGCCTGTTGCACACCCTTGCTTTAGAGCCTACGATTTTGTTCGCTCCCCGGATTTTATAATCAGTTTTATTTATTTATTAACTGTTTTATCGTATGTCACGTTGTCACGATTAGGGAGTCGAACTTATACTGGCTAGTGAAATGACACTAGTACGATTAATAATTACTCATATCGTATTACAATAAATAGCGCCGCCATTTCCCTGGGTTCGCTTTTCTTTTCTAGTGTTTAGTGACATTTTGAAATAACGTTTCTAAATACGGGTCATATGAATATATTGCGTTCGACCAAGTTTTTTTGGCGTCATATATGGTAGCGAAATAACAAATTATGGGAATAATTGAATGGTTTATTGTTCGCGGTCAGGATTATCATAGAACGGCATTCTAAAACTGTTTTTTAAAATTATTACTTTCTGCCGAAGGCCCTATTCTCGCGTTTTCGTGAAACTAACCTCTGATAAAATTATGTTTTTTGCAAACCACAATTTACTTAAGAATCCATTTCTACAAGAGGCTCCGTGATGTATCTATCTATAAGAAATTTAATACATACAACCGTTGTTGCAAGCATTCTCCGAGGATGGGTCGTGTTTCCCTGGCACACGACTTCACATCGGATCTATAGACCTGGGTATTTATTTTTGAATAGCAGGCATACAGTGATTCCAGAGCTCATTCTAGTCCGCTAAAAAATTGTGAACAGGTCAGCGATCACTGTACTGAATTGAGTGTTGGTAATGCGCTTGTTGCAGTGAGATTTTATGAATAAGGATGAATTTTTTAACGTTGGATATCTGGCAAACTAAAAATTCCTTGTTCCTTGTCGGCTAAAAAATTGTGAACAGGTCAGCGATCACTGTACTGAATTGAGTGTTGGTAATGCGCTTGTTGCAGTGAGATTTTATGAATAAGGATGGATTTTTTAACGTTGGATATCTGGCAACCTAAAAATTCCTTGTTCCTTGTCGGCTAAAAAATTGTGAACAGGTCAGCGATCACTGTACTGAATTGAGTGTTGGTAATGCACTTGTTGCAGTGAGATTTTATGAATAAGGATGAATTTTTTAACGTTGGATATCTGGCAACCTAAAAATTCCTTGTTCCTTGTCGGCTAAAAAATTGTGAACAGGTCAGCGATCACTGTACTGAATTGAGTGTTGGTAATGCGCTTGTTGCAGTGAGATTTTATGAATAAGGATGAATTTTTTAACGTTGGATATCTGGCAACCTAAAAATTCCTTGTCGGCTAAAAAATTGTGAACAGGTCAGCGATCACTGTACTGAATTGAGTGTTGGTAATGCTCTTGTTGCAGTGAGATTTTATAGATAAGGATGAATTTTCTGATTGTCTCGGAAGGATTATAAACGTTCATTGCCAGCACGAACAATGCCAGGTAAGATGTTTTCCTATTACTGAAATATGTCGTATCCTACCGGTACCTTTCCTAGTAATATACAAACTATTGAGACTTCGGGCCGCTTTGAAATGTATATTGACGTAGGAAAACTTTTAGAATATACCTTTGATCTGCGCCACTTTTCAAACACGACAAATCATGCTATCGATAAGATATACTATTATCCCATACTTTTTAATTTACATGGTTGGTTTTAATGGCCTTATCAAGTTGGGATTTAAAAACATGCTCATGTCATTAAACATGCTCTGCTGAAAACAGCCAACGAATACAATATTCCAACAGGCTGTTTTGCTATTGCTTCACACGTAAAACGTTCTTCGTTGCCCGCAATGTGATTTCTCAATGTCATGAGTAATAAATATTGGACATGAAGTTGATGGATTGTTTTGTTATTATGTCGGTAGATTAGTTCAAGCTTTGCAACAAGGTACCCCATACACAAAATCGCTAATGAGCAGCTGAGCAACTTTTCCTTTTAGCTGGTTAGTCAGACTGCCGGCAGTGTGGAATTTCCTCTCTGTATTAGGTTATTATTATAGTGTTTTGATGCCGTAAATGTATGTAATTCTTGCTGTGAACTGATAATATTATTACATGTTACCTGTTTCCCCAGTTTGGCATAGCGCTGTTCACCAGTTATCTTGTATTTATCGTGTCCGTAAATAGTCTAATTTCGTAGCTAATTTCCCGTGTGAATGGTGTGATATCCGTAATTCTATGTGTACCGGTATTGTCATGTATATTAGGTGTTTGTCGATAAGATCGGATTTTTGTTGTAACTTTCGTGTCATACTAGTTATTCACACGGTTTTTATCGCCCAGCATTAGTCAATGGTTCATGATTGTGACGGCGTAGGCCAATTCCGTATCTTGTTTTCCGTATGTATCTCTATGGTATTTAGTACTGTATTTTTATTGTATATTTGATTGGAGTATTTGGTTGTATCAAGTTCTTACTGGTGTATAATTAATCTAGCTATAATTAAGTCAGTCACTCTGCTGCATTCGAAAACGCAAGAAGGCCATTTGTGATCTACCTTCATTACAACTTCAGTGTCCGAGAAGCTGGCAGAAAGAACCTGAGTGGTGATATCAATTCCGGTAAGCCACAATAAGCAACACTCTATACCGTTATCTATCTGAGTAGCCTACTAATGCTAATTTGGATTCATATGTGGTCAATTGTTAAATAAGGAAATGAAGTTCGAAATATCTCAGATATCAGTATGCCGGGAGGTGGCGATATAGAGCCTAAAATTAATGCCTTCGCAATTACAACCCATGAATGAATATCAGATGCGCGATACAGATCTTTTGGACTCTATGGCAGTGGTTCTCAACCTTTTTCAGTTCGCGGACCGGTAAAATTTCAAAAAAAATTTGCGGACCGGTGGACCTTCAAAAATGTCATGAACACAAAATGTAATCTAAGGAATGCAATTAGGTGGTGCAAAAGAAGACATTCTAATTTAATGAGAAATTTGCTGCTCTTGTTTTGATATTATACGTGTTAAACGCGGTCCTAATGAAGTTTCTGCAAGGCGAAAACTCCTCCGTTATGACGTTAGTCGTCGTTATGAGGTCATAAAGGCGAACTTCCAGTTGTTCAGGGTTTAAATGAGCATAGGACCTCTCACTAAGTTTGGTTGTTAGACGAATACCGGTGCTACAAATCAATAGGATATAAAAATACCAAAAGTAATGGACATGCCGTCAATACTTTGTATTTTACAATTTGCTTATAATACAATAATATTTGAATATATTTGGCAGACCGGCAGCAAGGTTGCCGCGGACCGGCACCGGTCCGCGGACCGTCGGTTGAGAACCACTGCTCTATAGCATATAGTTAAATATAGAAACCATATCATTTTTTGACGATGCGGAAGTATGTGTACCAATATGGTGGTAACTAATTTGTTCGCCTATTTTACATCAAGTTGTGTGAAGGGACTGAAATCTACGGACAGGGGGTATATTCATTTGACTAACACAGGAAGTGCCCGAACTCGTAATATATATAACCAAAATAAGAAAATCGGAATAAAATTATGGGCTAACCCTAACCTGGTACACATACCAGGGGCGTACTCATTTTTTTTAATGAATTAACAACAACTGGTTTTCTATTTTCACAGACGTTTGTAAATTTAATATCCAGTAGGTAGGTTAACACCATTGCGACACAGCGTTATTTGACAAGGCTCCTTCAGTCGAGGTTCGTCTACTTCCATTACAGCGGCAAGTCGGTCCGCGTCGAAGCAATTACTTTCCCGACCACAAGATATATGTATGAAGCAATATATTGATTCACTTATATAACTACAATTCATATTGTTCCACCATGCTTCCCTGCGCGAGAAATCGAAAGACAACTTAACGCCATTTTGTATCCGGGAACTCACACTAAACAGGCTTATCCATATGCGATAGGTGTCAATGATAGTCACTGTTTACTTAGTATAGCTAAGCTATGGTTATTATATAATGCCATAATTGATTATAATTCTGGTTTATTTCAGATAATTGTAAAAGAAAGTTGTGAATCGGTAAATATAAAGGTCACATTTTAGTTGAATCACACTGTTAAAAATACAATCAAATCACTGGCATTTACATGTAATAGTGACTAAGAATGAGCAATCAATTTACTTCAATATATAAATTATTTTGATTCAAACTAATCGGGAATAATTTTACAGCTTTCACGGAAAATATAGTTCAAAAATCAAAACTGAAATATTGGAAGCTACACATAAAACTATTCACCAAACGGCAACTCTTATATAAAGTGGTTTATGCTCTCATCTCTAACAAACACTTGTGATAATGCTTGGTATTAGCTGTAGTTATTTATTATAGTGACAAAATGTTTGAAATATCAATCAACAATCTTTTATATAAGCTACGCAAATTCTACAAAAAGCATTTTTTTTATATTTAAATATCATCTGTATTACGATACGGACATAAACGACATTAGTAAGGTAGCGAGCCTGGATAACATAGGATTCTATATTTAATTCTTATACTAGAATGTGGGTAGGACGAAGAATACATAAAACAGAGGGACATTAGTAATGTGACGAAAAATCGTATAGGTTTTGTTAAATAATGTTCATGTATATTATACATAATACAGAGTTGATATTTGACAATAAAATAACCAGCAAACATCACCTGATTTGCAGAATCACACAAGAACATTGAACCCTGATGAGTGAAATCGGCGTTCATTGAGTTACGGAGTCAGCGTTGACTGAGTTTAATAATAAATAGGGTTGGAAATGTTAATGAATTTTTCCAAAAAGTTCATTTTCCCACTTATCAGTGTCAGCTTGTTAGGAGTAAAGGTATAAGAACGCCACTTAAAAAATTCTGGTTAAATTTAAATATTTTTGAAGAAAATTTGCGAACCGTTAGACATACAGTTAAATTTATAATGTGAAAACTACAATAAAAATAACTGGTATTTACATGTAGTTGTGAATCTACATGTAGTTGCATTCTACACACTTCTAGAAAATATAAAATAACAATATGTAATGGTTAATATGTTGAAAATGACAAAAATATTGTTGAGCAAAATAATTCTAAAAATGAATCAACAAAACAACATAATAATTAGGCTTCAAGTAAATAGAAACAAATTCAAGTTAGTTTTGGAAATAAATGCTTTTCTAATATTTTTTGATAATTTTATTCAATTTAGCATTTTTACCAAATTCGACTTGGGGTTATTGAAATATATAAATATAAACATATAGTAATATTTCGCCTATATTCGTTCAAATGAAAATGTCAAAACAATTGAAATGTCAGTTAAACTCTAATCCAGCGGATGAAAATTGATCGTAAATAACGGAATAAGATAAAATACAATAAAATGAAAACAATTGGAAATATATAAAGTACAATTTTCACAAAATAAAGTTAACTTCATTGAGTATTTTTTTTTCGATATTGATTCATATTCGTAAATAAACCTTGGCCATGACTCGCCCGGGTTAGTGGCATTCACCACCATTCTGAGAGGTACAATGTGAAAATGCAAGATAATGTTACTATATTTTTAACAGCTTTTGACAAATTGCCCGTAAAAAAGCATTGCCCATATATAAATAGCATTCTACAATCAGGCATCATGTATGGTAACTTTGCCCAGTTAATGCTTGTCAAATTAAAAAGTGCAGTGCATCACCATAATTCTATATAGTTTCAGTAGCTTTTGGCACTTTAATGATGGCTTGTAACTTTGTCCAGAAATGAGTGTTCGTAATATTGCAAAAAGTGAGTGCAATGTTAAAAAGATTCAACGAATTAACTAAAATTTAGAAGTAAAGAAAAATACAAAAATAATTCAATTAATCAATTGTGTTGACTTGGTATATAAGCTGAATTCGAAGCTTGATCAAGTATGATCCATAGATGATTACATTCTGAAATGTTGCTATCTATGAGCCATGCTTGATCGGACGTTCATAAAACATGCCATTGAAATCATTCAAGAATATATAGATCAGCTCATAATTTGAATTACTCTTGGAAAAATACAAAAAAATGACTGGTATTTATATGTAATTGTGAATAAAGATAAGAAATCAATGTAAACGAAATTAATACATTCTGTGGAATTGAAATAACTCTTTATTACGTTCTCTACATCCTACACATTTCTATGGATATGAGATAACAATATGTAATGGGTATTATGTTAAAATGACAAAAATATATGTTGAGCAAAATTTTGAAAAATGAATCAACAAAACAAGATAATAATTAAGCTTCCAGTGAATAGAAACGAATTCAAAATTTTTTGGAAAATCATCGCTTTTTACATTTTTTGATACTATCCTTCAATTATGCATTTTTACCAATTTCGACGTAAGGTTATGCATATATATATATAAATATGAACATATAGTAATATTTATCCTTCATTCGATCAAAAAATGTCAAAACAATTAAAATGCCAGTTAAACTCCAATTCAGGGGATAAAAATTGATTATGAAATAATGGAATAAAATACAATAAAAAGAAATTAATTTGCTCAATAAGAAATATATACAAAACAATATTCACAAAATGAATTTCACTTTATTGAGTAATTTTTCGATATTGATTCATATTCGTAAATGAACCTTGGGCAATGCCTCGTTACTCTCGGGTGGCATTTACCAGTTAGTTATTCTGAGAGATACCACATGGCAATGCGAGGTAAGGTTACCATATTTTAAACAGCTCATGACAATTTATTCATAAACAAGCATTGCCCATATATAAATAGCATTTAACAATAACGGGTTTTGTTAAACGTAAAATACAAAACAGAAAGTAAATCGCTCAAATTATCATGCTACAGTATAAGATACTTTCAATGAAGAATATAAAAAACCTCAGTTAGAAATTGTAAATACGTAAACATCCCTATACGTAATGCATCACTATAATTCCATATAGTTTCAGTAGCTTCTGGCACTTTAGTGTTGGCCTGTAACTTCGACCAGAAATAAGTGTGCGTAATATTGCAAAAAAGTGAGCTTTAAAAATAATAAGTGAAATAACCAAAATTTACAATTAATTAAGTTGTTAAGTTAAGTAATACAAGTAAACAAGTAATTATCTCACGCCTGGTCATGTATGATCTATAAATGAAAACATTTTGAAATATTACTTTATCTTTGAACCATGCTTGATCAGTTGTTCATAAAACATGCGACTGAAATAATAAAGTTAAAATTATAGAGAATGGATATGACCAGTCTACGCAAGTAAAACTGCTGATTTTTTTTAACAGTATTGAATAATACAGCATTGATTAAATGTGAATGAAAAGTTTACATATTTGGAAAATATACGTTTTCTAAGATAATTTTAGTAACTTGAGTGTGATATAACTGGTCTACCCAAGTAAAACTGCTAAATCTTTTTACATTATCAAATTACAAAAAATGTAATTTAAGGATTCCAATATTTTATTCATTGTTTGAGATAATTTTAGTAAATTACGATTTGCCGTGGATATGCGATGTGGATATCAGGTTAATTTTGCTCGAGTGTCTTTGAGATCAGTTTTTGACATTTCAATCCGTTTCTGTTTCTCAGCTTCATTTTCATAATCTGAAGCCTTTTCACGAGCATCAATGGCTTTAATATAATAGGATTCGGCTTCTGCATATTGATGAAGATAATAATACCCTACACCGATATTATTCAGCAATACACCGTAGATTTTATATTTTGAAGCGTTTGATCCGAACTGTCTCTCCAAAACCTCCAGTCCATTCATAAATATTTTTATACTTTTCTCATTTTCACCTGCCAGTAAATAGTTACATATATCCAATGTAACTCAAGCACCGAGCCTCTTGTGTTGCTTTATTCACTGGATCAGCGTTTTCTATTGCGCGAATATCATCCAGCATTTCTGTCATGTATTCTATGCCGTAATCCACTCCTATAATTTTAGATCGACCACCGGCTTTTATCAATGGCGTAGTGGCATCATCTATCTTACTGATACAAAATCCAATCCCATTCATTACATCATCGGGTGATCTTGTGCGAGCTCTGTAGATATCACTTGCTATTCGAAGCAATATTATAGCGCGAATGTATGCGGAATTCGAAATTAAGTCAATCGCAAGGTATTTGACGTCATCAGCAATTGTCACAGATGACGTCATCAGGATATTTCGTAAGTTGCCAATAGCCTTTTCCGCTTTGTTTCCTCTGCCAAGTTGTATAAAACACTCGACCATCATAAGTATTGTATCCAAATCCTGATGGTTTTGCAGGGTTGCCAGTTCTTCTAAGATCGAGACTGCTTCTTCATATTTGGACTCGTCGAATAACTTGGAAGATTTTTCTGAAAATAAAATATATCATGAATAAAACCTATACAAAAAATAGTCAGTGCGTTGAAAGTCTCAATGAGGGATCTCACAATGTATAGCAGAACGGAATACCTTTTGAAAATAGTATCTCCCTGTGTAAAAGTGGCTGATTGTTACTTATCGATCTTAAGATGGGTAAGTATGTTGATAGGTATTTGTCTGTTTGTCTGTCTGTCTGTCTGTTAGATGCACGCGATATATCACGAAAGTCACAATCTGCCCCAAATTTTGCATGTACATTCACCATAGCTCGTACCAAAAGCCTATTGATTTTGGATGAATTATGTCGTATAATTAGCGTTATTAATTAATTGGTGATGGGACACGCGGTGTCACTATAGAGTCAGAGTGAATAAATGGGGATCCCCCAACTTTCATCGATAAGTCTTCGGTCTCCGCCCGATATTCTCGTTTTGAGCCTTATTAATTTACTTGAACCTTCTGGTTAAAAGCTTAAAACCCAACCCAACAGATGTAAATTGCGAGTTCAAACCCCATGCCCATTGATTCACCGCGAACTAAAAATATTCCGTATCATCTAACACAGTGGTTCCCAAAATTTTTTCCCGCGACCTAAATTTTCGTGAAATCAACATTTACAGATATTCGCGACACCACAAAAAAAAATACAGTATAAACTTTACCTACGAAAATAATTCGTTCCTGGAGCACCTTCGTAGGTAGAAAATTTCATAAAAAAGACACCTCATAAATGCCCAAATCCGTTCTAAGCCCCTACAAAACTCGGACATAACAATTGTATAAATTATAATGATGGTTAAAACCGGTAATAAATACATGTTAGAATTAGATTACGCATAATAAATAGAAAGGATATACATGGAAAAAAGAAAGAACAGAGAAATAACGAATAAAAACTAGGAACGGTATGTTTGTTCATCTTTGGCGTTGGCCGACTAAGTTAAGCGAATACTGTGGAGGGTGGGAGGATGGTGGACAGAGAAGGTGAGAGGAGCTGGTAAAAGTTGACGGCTGATATCGACCGTTTTGTACGAGGATCAGCACACACACGTGAAATTCAAAATCAGAATTTACTCTCTTTTATTTTTGTGTTGCGTTTCCGTTTTTTTATTTTGCATTTTTAGTTTATTTTTTCATTTATTTTGTTTTAACTGTTACGCGCGCGTATCGTCTTCTCGCCGAATTTCGCTACCAACTGAAACTGAGTGAGACACATTGTACGTAACCACGGGAAACAACCAAGCCAATAGGATGGCAGGTAGGTAGGTGCTGGGCGTCTGACAGGGAAGCTACCACGAGCTTTAATTTTAATTTTTTTAATTAATATATATAATCAAATCTATAAAAGAGATTTTATAAAAGAAAACTTCAAAAGTGGGGCTAATGATCCAAATTAAAAAATTGGCGCAATCCGAATCAAATACCCAAAAGGTCCAGATTCGGATCGCGGTCCGCCAGTTGAGTAGCCCTGGCCTAGGACCTGGATCTATCTTTTGTCACATTATTTCTCTCTAAAACTTAGTACAGTATATCGCGATGCCGAAAGAGTGCAGGTGCACGTGTAAAGAATGTTGCCAGATCCGGACCAAAGTCGACTACCTATTCGAATTTAACGCGTATAGAAAATCTGAAAACGGGGATACATCATCAAACAGCATTCATTACTACCTTGACCAGTAAAAATATCGCTTTCCTGATTTCACATCCTAGTTAATTGTATGTGAATTATTGCACGCTCATAGAAAGTTAGGCGACCCCAGAAAATCTTCCAGCGATGTCGCTATGCGTTGCGACCCACAGTTTGGGAACCACTGACCTAACATACAGGGTGACCCCACAAAAACAGCATTAATAATCATTGCCCAACATACATATCATAACTGTTCCGTACTAGTTTATAGACGAAAATTACGCGGTGAATATGGAACATTATGTGGCGGTGCTGAGAAAGCGTTGGACATCACTTGGACGACGTAGATAGATCAAGTCGATTGGTGATTCTAGCCTAACGGATCGACCCCCCACGTATCAAATCACGCCCCTGACTGACTGAGAGAGCGATTTAAATTAAAGCGATTCAAATCAGCAAGAATTGTGATGTCATGTGAGCACCTCTCTCATTCCACTTAACACCTCAAATGTTTCTCTGTGGCCGTGTATTTCAAGGACAAGGTGTATCAAAACATTTCTCGAACAATTGGTAAACTCAAAAATGCAATTACAAAATCAGAAAAAAAATCGTTATAGACAACGACAACCTGGTTGTCGAATTCAAAGAATATGAAGTTGGAAGTAAAGATATTCAACGTAGAGGAATCGAGAAATCCGGTTGCTCCAAAAACCATGTTGCAGAAAAAAACTTTTACTTACTTCGAAGCATGGAAATCTTTGGGGCATTAATTCCACTCTGTGCGGTCGTATATCTTGGACCGGCTGCTGTTTGTTTTGGTTGTTGATTGAGCTCCTGAGTTCGAGGTGGCGTTTTGTTAAGTTGATTTGGTTTTCTATCTGTCTTCGTGTGAAGATCCTGCACTCTGAGATCGCCTGTAGAATTAGTATATTTTAATTGCAATGAACAAAAACTGGCGGTTATCGATGATACGAATGCGAAAACTCACTGGAAGTCCTCTTAAAATTATATCCATTAATTAGGGTTTGAAATTAGGTATCGTAATACATTGCCATTACACGCTGCAATAAAGGTTTCTTGGGTTCAATTCCATTACAGATAGATCAGGTAAAGTGCAGTTATTTATTTTGGAAGTATCGAAACTTTCCCTGTTCGGCATTACTTTAACCAATTTATTATAACCCAATTGAAGTAAAAAAAGGTGGCGAGAAGAAAATGATTCAAATTGGCATTAGAGGTTTACCTGTTAGCATTGGAGTTGCAATCGAATCGGACTGAATTCCTTCCGGTGAAAGATTCAAAGATTCGATGCCTTTAGATATTTCTGCTGGCTGAGTTGGGCTGATTGATGTAGAATGTGCAGCATCTGTTAATAAATTGGTTTCGATTTACAAGGGATTCATTCAATGGGGAACATTATAACGAGAATATCGGTCAGAGACCGAGGACTTATGGATCAAAAGTTAGGGGATCCCCAAAACAGCGCTCTTACTCCATAGTGACACCTTGTGTCCCATCACTAATTAATTAATACCTCGCTAATTATACGACATACTTCGCCCAAAATCAATAGGCTTCTGGTCCGAGATATGATAAATGGACATGAAAAATCTGGAGCAGATTCGTTTTCGGGAGATATCGCGTGCATCTAACAGACAGACAGACAAATACCTATCAACATACTTACCGATTAAAATCGATAAGTAATAAACCGATCACTATAAAAATCAATCTTTAGTATTACAATTAAAACATTAGGATTTTAGAGCAGGGGTGGGCAACATACGGCCCGCGGGCAGAGTCCGGCCCGCGACGAGATTTTGACCGGCCCGCTGACTGTACATCAGTACATTATGATATCATATTATTACACTTTTAGTACATTATGATAAATTCATTATGTGTTTTTTGTAGTTTAAACTTTACTTTAAACGCGATTTATAATTTTCTTTCTTGCATTAGCGAATAAATATGTGATTAAGATATTGAATACTATTCATGTTATAATCCGGCCCGCCGAGAACATTATTTTTTGGCCCGTCGACTAGAGAAGTTGCCCGCCCCTGTTTTAGAGCACACAAAATCATTGGTTTGGTGAGCGCGAAGTGTGAATTTTGCTAAATTTCTGCCGTTGCCCATGTTGGTTTTGAACTTAGGCCACAACGCGTTTGCAGAAAGTCATGAGGTAGAGAGAAAAGCCATGATCGATTTCGGCTGGCTGATGTTGGAAATTCATTTCTTGTCAACAATTATTTTCTTAATACACCAATATTTTACCTGGCTGTTGAACCGTGATTCGGCTGATTTTGCCAGCACCAATTTCAGTCTTTGACCTGGAAAATTTGAAAATTAAAATTTTAAAAATAGAGAGAAAGGCATTAAAAATGGCATAGGGTATTATCCATGAAGCGAACTAGAGCAGTGGTTCTCAAACGCCGGTCCGCGGCAACCTTGCTGCCGGCCCGCCAAATATATTCCAATATTAATATATTAAGATTAATATATTAATTAATTAATGTATTAAGATTTTTTTAAAAAATAGTTATTTATGTAATGATGCGCACCTGTCTGCTAACTCAGATTATTTTTTCCCAAGATTCCGAAATCCATAAAATGGAGATTTTGTGTGACATGCACATTCTTGCAATTGTTTCGTCATAATGAATTGTCAGTGTTTATTGCGGGACTATTATGACATCACAAAGGTAAAATGACATCAGCGAAGTATTTTCGAGATTTTGCATCTTAGCTTCTAGCTTAGCGCTTATAAATTTGAATTTACACTACAGCATAGACAAGTGTGCACTTGTGATATTCACTATCTGAGTCCAATTCAGAGGGTGGGTGTGCAGAGCGCGCTATATTGATGAAATATATATTCTAAACATAATATTGAAACAGATAAGCTATTTTTGAAATTAAGCATCGTAGATAATGTAAATTACATACGTTTTTCGAATGTTCGGTTTTCAGGACTGGTGCATATAGTCAAGTTGCAAAATTGCGTATGTCCCCAAGTCATAGGCAGATTTCTGCGTAAGTCACAGTGCGCCATTATGACATCACATACCTGCGTCATACAAATTAATTTAAATCCGGATGCGAAATTATTGACTCTTAATGGCATAACAATATCATTATCAAGTTTGTTTTAGGTTTTTCTCAAAACTGCTAAAAATTACTTACGCCATTTGGTTAATAGCGTGACGATAAGCAAATTGCAAACTACAAAGTATTGACGGCATGCTCAATAATTTTGTTCAACTTTTATTGCTTCGTAGTACCGGTATTCGTCTAACAACCAAACTTGACGAGAGGTCCTCTGGCACCCTGCCCATTTCAGGCCCTGAACGACTGGATATGCATTAAGCCTATGACCTCATAACGGCGGCTAACGTCAAAACGGAGGAGTTTGATAGCACTTAGTACGGTACCTGATTGAGAACTTCGCAGTTCGCACGTTCCGTAATTTGACAGTAGGCCAATGATTTACCGAGGTTTGATAGTAAAATGGAGGCAAACAAACAGCAAAGTATTATCCAGTTTTTTTAAAAGAAACCCAGCGGTGAAAACCAAGTTAGTGGTGTTGACAGGGCAGAGGAACAGACTGCTAGTTCAACTTTACATCATGCCCCGAAACGACTTTGCAGCAATGTTGATATGGATCATGCAGAAGCAAGCAAAAAACGAAAGAGACACTTTATTATGCAGTATGATAAGAAGTATTTAGAGCTAGGTTTCACAATTGCTCCCATCGGCGAAAAAGTACCGGGGTCTTGTGAAGTTCACGCCGCAAGTACTTCTAGTTAGCCTGGCTCAACAATTTTTGTGTCATTCCCAACTTCCATCTGAGTAGGTATTCCAAAAATTACATTACTGCGAAGTCGCAGTGACGTAATACGGCCCTCCAAAGTAAACGTATGGTCGCGCAGACAATCATCCGAAATCACGCAAGCTATTTATCTCGTTTTCTTGCCGTAACGATACCGGTAAGAGAGAGTTTGCTGGCGTTGGTGAGTTCATTATAGTCGGCACAGATGCCATTTCGGACGATTGTTGCTATAATTTAGCAAGCTCTATGACGCGATTGTGACTTCGCAAAAATGTACTTTTTGAGTGACGTATTCAGGTGAGGGTTAGGCATATTATATGCCAAAATCGTTATGCTACGCCCGGTAGAATTACTTGAGGGCGCGTACTCCAGGAGAACCATGTACCGCTTCCTATGTGTCGTGCCTAGTCTGCGTCAAAATTCGTTTAAATGACGCAATAAAACCCGCAAAGCTAACGAAAACGCGTGGAAGTCAACGCTTTGGAAAAACTTCATTAGAACCGCGTTTAACACGTATAATATCAAAAAGACAGCAGCAAATTTCTCAGTAAATGGGATTGTCTTTTGCACCGCCAACTTTTGTCGTAACTGCATTCTTTTGATTATGTTTTGTGTTCATGACATTTTTGGTTAATTTTGAAGGTCCGCAAAATTTGTTTTGAAATTTTACCGGTCCGCAAACTGAAAAAGGTTGAGAACCACTGAACTAGAGGACAATATGAGTTTAAACGAATTCCCTGCAATCTTTCTCAGTGGAATTTCAGTGATAGCTGGCAATTATGGTCAGTTTTCTGACTGAAGTGTGACTGAAGATTATATTTATGGCCTCACATCAAATCAAAAACTTACTCGACATTATCTCCTTGGACACTGATATTTTTCCCTCCAAAATAAAGATGAAAAACTTGTTGCTGAGGTTGACCCCCTTCTGCCATTTATTCCAGTATGGCTATACGTGTTTGAAAATAAAGTTTTGGAGACTAAAAAGCGGACAATTTTATTTTCTATAATCTGAAATATTTCTAACAAGCTGAAAAAAGTTTAAAATGTCACACTTTAGCTATGTCGGCTGCAGATGTATAACGGTCCGTACGGTATTACGATGAGGATATTTAAGTGCCAGAGGATCGCTAGGCTTCTCACCGTCATATGGTGGTTGGTTCACGTACTCGCCTGTCGGTTAGTGCTTTGCCATCATCCAGTAGTACATATGAAATAGAAACAAAGAACTGGCTAAAAATATTTAAATATTATGGACTAGAGCCGACTGTGGTTTGTTATATGATTGAGATGTTTTATCGAATTTATTCTCCTCGGGGATGAATTTAATACCACTAAATAGCTTGTAAAATAGCTAACAACTGAAACTCTATCCCTTAAACCTTTTATTCACCACAACACTTCCCAATCTTCCTTAGACCGCCTTTTCCGACAGTGATTTCAAAGGCTCTGCTGTAGTAGGGCGTTGTCGATTATTCTAGATTATAGATAGAACATTCGTTACACGTAGCATTTAACCCTCAAACTACTATGGCATTATTCTAGACACATGCAGTTGTTTAAAATTATATACCGCGACAACTTGTTAATCACACAGCGCGTTGATGCGTATTAGCAAACAATTGATAAAGTCAAACATTGTGTCGCGATAATTGAACTATGCTCTGTGGTATTTATTACGACACACGACAGCCTTGTGTTATTTAAAATCTATCCTACACGCAAAAATAAAAGTTTTTTGATGATGGTGTTCAATGTGGGTGACGACAAGCTCTAGTAAATTGTTATCGTTTATCCCCGGCGAATATAATATATTCAGCAGTCTACCTTTCTGCGAGGTATAGTTAGCCAGGTAGTAGTCCAAGGTTAGACGAAATTAACGGAACAGTGTCAAATTTTTTTTTTTTCGCGTGCGGACAAATTACACGGGGAATGCCGCCTACAAGGTCGAGTATGGGGTTAAAACTTAAAACCACACCTCAGTATAGTCCGCAGACGAGCACCCGAAGTCGAACAGCTATTTCTCTCGTTTTCTCGTCGCTACGATCCCAATAGGAGAGAATCGATGACGTTTGTCAGTTCTTTATTGTCGGCGTCGATGCCATTTCGGGCGATCGTACGTATATTTGGCAAGTTCTATGACGTGATTGTGATGTCGTAGTGACGTAATTTTTGGATGGCGTAGTCAGATTGGGGTTATTGACATATCAAAAAATTGTTATTGCTACTAGAAGTAGGTTAGATACGAAACTACACAAGACCCTGGGAACGTTGGGTACCGGTAGGACATGACACGCCATTGTAGTAGAAAACATCTCATCTGATTTTCTTCGTACTGGCTATGAATGTTTATGATAAATCCGTGAAACAAATAATCCTCGAGTAAAATCATACTTTAAAGTTAGCATTGTCAACACGATACGTTTAATCTACAATACAGCAAGTTGCCGACAGCTGACAAGACCTAGCTTAGAGAATTCATATCATATAGTCGCAAAGAATTTATGGTTGCAGGCAGTGGCGGCGCGTCAATAGGGCCAACCGGGGCAATGCCCCGGTTGTTTTTTCGGTATAATAAAAAATATTCGAAAAGTACCTCAATATCGGTTGCACAGACTGTCTACACTAGCCATATTCTCCCGACATGGTTCATTTTTCGCTCGCAAAGCCTTCGCCGAACGTCGACGGGGCGACGCCGATTTTGCCCCGGTTGCTCATTGTATATCGTATTCTCTCTTTTATCTTCTACTCGCCGCATTTGTCTCGTTTGTTTTCTGTTCCTTTTACTAAATCATCGGGGCCGATCGGGGCTAGCCCCGAAATTATGACGACACAATGCCGACGTTTCTTACAACAGCGTGTTGACATATTCACGCATTCCTTCTCGTTCGTTGGTTGCTTGAAGAGTTGATAGTTTCCTCGCCTTCGTTTTTGTCGCTTGTTTCGCTATTTAAATCAGTTAAGAGACCTTTAGTCCATTTGCTTTCAATTTTCCACATTCCTTTCGGGCTCCTCACTTCTTTCCGGCTTCGCATTTCTTAGCCTTAGACCTCATAATGAATAAGGTTGATGCACTACTTCGCACTCCGTTTTCGCAGCTGCCGCTGGAACAAAAATTAGAGGTACAACGTCTTGGGCCTTATCAACCAAAAAATTGTTCACTGGAACAATCCCATGACGGAGGAAAGCGTCGGCGTACATTCTGCGCAGAAACTTGGTATAAAAAAAACACGAATGGTTGTGTTACAGCGAGGACAAAAATGCACTTTTTTTGTTTTTATTGCCTACTTTTTGCTACCGCCCGTGACTCACGTTGGTGTAAATTTGGTTTTAGAGATCTTAAACATCTTTCCGAGCGTGCCAGGGATCATCAATCTTCTATGGAGCATCTGGAAAATGCAGTAAAATACCGAACATTCGGAAATGTTAATATTGCAGCACAGTTGGATGAAGGACGCGCGGTTTCTATTCGTCGGCACAACCAAAACGTCGAGAAAAACCGCCATGTTCTCGGTCGATTGATAGATGTTTTGAAGTTCATTGGTTGTCACGAGCTGTCCCTCCGTGGGCACGATGAACGGGCTGGCTCTTTTAATAGAGGGGTATTTTTGGATATGGTGGAATACACCGCATCCCTAGATACAGTATTGAGAGATCATCTTGATGCCGCAACTGTTTCGAAAGGGACATCTAAGGATATCCAAATTGATTTGCTCGACTCAATGTATAAAATTTATTTACAACATTTGGCTCTGGAAATTGAGAATTGCCAGTTCCTTTCGATTCAGTCTGACGAGACAACTGACATCTCGTGCGTTTCCCAACTGGCTCTGATTTTTCGGTTTGTGAAAGATAGTAAACCTACCGAGAGATTTCACAGCTTTGTACCAATCGTTGATCGCACGGCTTGCGGGATATCGGCTGCACTGAAAGAAGTGTTACAGCCTTACAACGCGAAGTCAAAATTGATAGCTCAAACTTATGACGGCGCGGCAGTCATGAGTGGGTCGAAACATGGTGTTCAAGTTTATATAAAAGAAGATTTTCCTCATGCGCATTTTTTACATTGTTATGCACACCGATTTAACCTCGTTAAAGATGCTAGAAGATGGTGAGTTTTCATTTTTTCTCGCTTTTTTCTCCACAATATTCTATCACGTGGATTTATTATACGGCGCATTGCAGTCAAGGCTAATGGATGGAGCGTCTGTGCAGTCGTGTATTTCAGACTTCTGCGATGCTGTATCTCGTATCCGGGAAACAATAAAATACGACGACACATGGAGTGCTTCTTTACGCCGCGGGCAAACAACGCAGCGTTTGATTTTGTCTGCAAAGGAATGCTGTGACATTCTGGTGAATCAAATAGGCGATCGTTTGCGCACTGAACACCTTGCCGCGTTCTCTTTGATGAACCCCAAAAATTTTTCAAAATTTGCACGTCAATTTCCCATCCATATGTTGGCTACTGTCTCCAAATTTTACCCCATGATAAACGTGGGTAAACTGGAAAATGAATTGCGATGTATATACACCAATCAAACTTTTTTGAACATCACATCAACTTGCGCGCTCTATGGGTTCCTCATAGATAACACTCTAGTAACTACCTTTGCGGCGTCTGCAAAATTTCTGGACATCATTTTGACGACGCCTATTTCTTCCGCCGACGCAGAGCGAACATTCAGCACGCTGAAGCGTATTAAAACGTATCTCAGAAACACAATGAAGCAAGATAGATTAAATTCCTTGGCTGTTTTACCCATACACAGAGACGTTATTTCTGGGATGCATGACTTTAATCAGCGCGTTATTGAGCATTTTGCTTCCAAGAAACCGCGGCGTGTTGCATATATGTTCAAGCAGTAGAAGTCTAGCAGCATATATATCTATGAGTGAGCGACGCATGTCTTTATCTTTGCATTAGCTTTCCTTTCTTCATAGTAACGTTTTAAACCTTATTTTAGGTTTTGTCTGCTTTCCCGAAGTTTCTGTTAATATGTCATTGTATTTATCTGGGTAAATATTGCCTTTCCTTTTGAAAGAGGTTTCAAAATAAACTATGTCTATATTTATTAATCCCTTGACTTGGACCGGTTTTAAAGACACTTTCTTATCGTTAAAAATGGTCGCTTTCGCCGATTGGTTGTTACCGATGGAATGGTTTTTATACTCATAAAATGATGGGAGAACTTACAGCGCTCATCCTGTCCCCGTAGATGGGGGTGACTTGGTCCCGCAGTAGCTTGCCCCGGTTGTCAAAATGACGACGCGCGCCACTGGTTGCAGGTATTAATTAAACATAACGAAAATATTTCACTTCACGAAAATATGCTCATATTTTAAAATTCAAAAACAATTTTACGGCAGTATACTCCTTAAATCATCAAATTACGATAGTAAAAAATAGGTCAAATAGCACACAGAACATAACACAATTTATAGCTATTGGCAGGTTAGATTGAAGCGAAACTTGCCGTCACAATCTATAAAAGGCTGGCAACATAGATTTGTGGGGGATCAGCTGTGTAAAATTCAATTGTGAAATCACTGTACAACTGCTATTGGGTAACAATTAGGTGACTTGATGAAGGATACTAGGCACTAGGGCCACCAAACCTGAAACTGAGCCGGCTGTTGATAAAAGCCTATCTCGGCCAAGCTAGCAATAATGGCCGTATGTATATACGCTTTGCCTTGAATATTAAGACTTTATTCTTGCAAAGTAACTGCTAGAGGTAGGCATTCACACAAAAGTACGTTTTTAAATTAACATTACATTCCCTTAAAAATTCCTCTCTGCGCTGTAGTCCAGTTTTAGGACGTAAGACTGTTCTCGCAAGTTGGTCCATTCAAGACGCTGCAAATTATAATATTTCACGAATTCGATTAAACATATTTTTGTCGTCCCTGAAATATCAAGTACCGTAAATCACGGATCAAATCGATTGTTCGACTTATGAGCCAGTGTCCTTATGTATGCATCAGACGGTGCATACAACGTTCCCAGCGGTGTACGCTCGGCGGCAACGTGAAATTTATATGTACAACGCATACTCGCCTAATTATGGAATATACGTATGATGTGCTTTGAATTCTCAAAAGCCACGGCGATTAGTGTTTCGATCATTGCTATGAAAACCCATAGAATCACTAAAATATAACTTCGGACTACAATACGTTCTGATTATGACAAATCATTATTTTGACACATTATATTATATAAGCCTAACATGCTACCCCTTAAAACATCTCAAAGTCACAACTAAATAATCTTGATATGGTTTCACACGTCCATGCTCGGGCGGATTGTTGTCCGATATTTGCAGGGATAAACATTGAGACTGACTCGGTACTATCCTGTCAATGCCACAACACCTAATTTGCAAATCTGCGTTATCTTATTCTACTTATTTTGGGTTATGATGAGTGAAGAACTGTGAGACGATAAGTTACCTAACCTAAACAGAAAACGTATCAATCAATCATCATTTATTCGTCAACACAATCAATATAAATATATCACGAAATATGGCAAGATATAAAGTAAACAAAAAAGACGAACTTTATATGTGTGACAGGAGTCGCGAGGGACCACGAAAGGTCTTCGAGCAGCGACACCTACGATGCTGATTCAGCTTAGTAACTAAATTTAGTTAACGCCTATGCTTCTAATTATTATTATTTATAAAAAAAATAAAAAACGAGACACCAAAACAATTGAATAATATATATGTGTATATAACAAATTTAAAAAATGTGAAAACCACCAAATAGCTTTTACAAACTTTTCTGAAGGAAAACGTATATATATGAAGGAAGAAAAATTCAAAAGAGAAACTAAACATAAAAAAGTAGATAAAATCCAATAAACGTACAATTTTTGCAATGTGTTTTGGGACCATGTACCTAATGGCATAACCATTGTTAACCAAGCTGCAATTTTGAAAAATACGGATTCCGTGCACCTATGAATCGCTCCAGCTGGTATCACCGTTGTCAAGGATAACATGCCACGACCCATGCTGCCACGAGTCAGATGTAGAGAAACAGCAGTAGATTAACAAAAAGTTATTCGTAGACAAGACTAGGAAACATAAACGAGAAAATAATTCACTTCATTATGATACATTTGAGTATATACCTGTGTTGAAAGCCCCCTGTTGCATTGCCGCCTATGGATTCAGAAGTATGGTTTGTACTTCTTAAATATAGACTAAATTTTAAAATTTATTTAATTAAATCACACTAAAAATACAATGGAAAATACACCTAAAAACTTCATGCTCATATTCCGTTAAAAATTTGGTGGGAGCGTGTGTGGTAGTGAGGTTGTATAGAATAGATCAGGGTGGTTCAAGGTTGTCGGCCTCGCGGGCCACACTATTATTTTTCAATATTCGCGGGCCACAAAAATGCCAAGAATAGTTGAACAGTGTAATACAAAATAAACACCTTTATTGTGCAAACACATTAATCATTACTTGTCATATATCAAGCTTAAACCTGCAAAAACCATAAAAAACGTAGACCTACTAGTACGTGCCAAAATCTTACTATATTTACATTTAGTCACTTTATTGTAAGATTTCATACTCTGTCACCGACGCAACTTACAACTAACTGCAGAAATAGATTACCGAATTTTACCAAATTTGAGATACAGGAGGGTAATTACTAAATTTTATGACATATAGGGAGCATTGTTTCTAATCCTCTCTAGGCTGGTTGCAAAAAACACCCGGCATGATGTAAATATATTGTTCGGTCATAATATTATTATTTCGTTTTCAGGCATAGCCAACCTAGGCTAATAGATTCCTCATTCGATTTTTAGTGAAGACTATTTTGTTAGCATATATTTCCGACCAAAAAGATAGACAGCCAGTCAACAATTTAGACTATTTATTATCCGGACATTATTTAGCTTTGCTAGTTGCCTCAGATAGCCATAACACTAGCCAATTCAGTGACATTAGTGATGTAGCAATATGTGAAAAGTTTTTCTGGTTATATTATGCCGAAACATCGCCGAATGCGGTTTTTTGTTTACCCTTCCGCAAATGCGAGGCGGGCCACAGATAATGTGGCCCGCGGGCCCGGGTTTGGACCACCCTGGAATAGACTATTGCTTGGTCGCCTTGGAAAGATTTGTTCACGGTTCCGCTTTCGCGTTTGCGACCTTGTGGTCCGACAAGTCGTGGACGCTGTGGTACCGGTTGGCTGTTGTAACAGACTTCATACATGTACTATTTGCTGTTCGTATATTTGAGCGTCGCTCACTTGTTTTTCGGGCTAGATGCTAATTGCAACCGACGCCATTTTGTTTTGGATGCTCATTGGCGTATTACGCGGGAAAGACTTGCGAAAAATATAATTCCGCATGAATAGACGTGGAGAATATTTCCCCGTATGCCAAAAGACGCCAACAGTGTAGCATCCTATATTGAATACCGGTATCAGGCTCTACAGATAGATTAGTTCAGTCTGTGCTACGAGGAAACACATACATAAAATCGACCTAGTATTAACTATAAATATCCATGAAACGCACTTTCTGCTGTGACATATACATCACGGTGCTGCAATACCTGTCATAAAAGTTTAACTTCTCAAGGCAAAGTGTATATATACATACGGCCATTGTTGATAGCTTGACCGAGATAGGCTCTTATCAAAAGCCGGCTTAGTTTCAGGTTTGGTGGCCCTAGTATCAGTCATGTAAATATTTCGCAATAGCAGTTGTACTGTGATTTCACAATTGCAAATTACACAGCTGATCTGCCGCAAGTCTCTGTTGCCAGCCTAGTATATGGTGACGACAAATTTCGCTTCAATCTAACGGTAACCTATCGATAGTTACAAATTGTGTTGTGTTCTGTATGCTGAGTGTCGTATTTTTTTACTATCATAATTTGAGAAGTTTACTGCCGGAAAATTTGTATTTGAATTAAAAAAAAATAATCATGTTTTCTTGAAGCGGAGTATATTCGTCGCGGTTAATACCTGGCAACCATAAATTCCAAGCAACAGTAGACCGGTGGTCCGCAAATACGGGGTTGCGACCCCAATTTACTTATGCTAATTTAATGGAACGATCAATTGTTAATAAGAAATGAGGTTCGGAACTTCTCAGATATTTGGTCTATATGTCGGGAGGTGGCGATATAGAGCCAAAAGTTATTGCGTTCGCAATCACAACCCATGGAAGGATCTCAGATGCCCGACACAGATCTTTCTGGTTGAGCTCAAGTCGTTGTAGTTTCAATTCTTTTGAACTGCCTTATTCACGATTCTATCATGATAAATTCATTATGCTCATCATAAATAAAAAACTCCATGACATGAGATAAATATGAAAACATTAACATATTTGATGATCGAAGAATAAGTTGAATGTGGAAACGGTAACAATTTTAATCAAATTCTAATATCTAGCAGGATAACACTATGGCAACGTAGCGTTGTTTTTGACAAGACTTGTTCAGTCTAGGTTCGTTTACTACCTTTGAGTAATGCTGCTTTACTTCAAACTTTATTATCAGCGGCAAGTCAATCCCCGCCATTTTGTTTCAAACCCAACCAGTCTCACAGTTATTTGTTCCCTGCTGACCTCACGTTATAAATATTAAGCATTATATTATCGATACTGCTATGCATCTACAACGTGATATTGTTAGATTATTGTTAGCAACATTTCATCCTTGCGCGATGATTCAAAAGACAACGCCATTTTGTACTTGGGAACTCATACTCTCATACTAAACGGGCTTGTGCTATAGATAATGCGTATCCATAGGCGATATGTGTCAATGAGAGTCACTGTTCACTTAGTATAGCTAAGCTATGGATATTATATAATGCAATACTTGATTATAATAATTACAAAAGATAATTACAAAAGAAAGTTGTGAATTGATAGATATATAGATCACGCCTAAGATCAGAGGTGTGCAACGTTTGGTGCTCCAGAAGTATGCGCACCAAGATGTTACACAACCTGAATCCTAAACTGTACACACATACTATGTTCAGGTTGTGCGCCATCTCGGTGCGCATACTCCTGGATGTCCCAACGTTTTTTGTCGGTGGTCCATAAAACAACCTTCAGGCATCTAACTGCGCCACACAGAAAAATTTGGTACACAACGAATTGAAAAATTCGTAACGAATTGAACGAATAAATGAATTAAAATTACAATAATATTTAGTGGAGGAATCTGGGTGTTTACAAGGGCCACACTAAATAGCTTTGAGGGCCGGCTTGTGACCCGCGGACCGCCTGTTGCACACCCCTGATTTATTTGAATCACACTGTTAAAAATGCAATAAAATCACTGGCATTTACATGTAACATAGACTAAGAATAGCCAATCAATTTATTCAATATATATAAATTATTGGGATTCAAAGTAATGGGGAATAATTTTACAGCTTTTACGGAAAATTTACTCCAAAAATCAAAACTGAAATATGGGAAGCTAAATGCTTAAGTCTTTTCATGCATATTATACATAATACAGGGATTAAATCTGACAATGAAACAACCTGAAACGTCACTTGATTCACAGCTTCACATAAGAACATTATGGAGCACAAAGGAGCGAAATCGGCGTTCACTGAGTTTTAAAGGCCCGATAGTATACAACGCTAGATTATAATTCTGATGATAAATTTGGTTAGAAATGGTTGGTTTTATTCATTGCAAAAATTTTCACTTATCAATGGCTGATTATCATTATTAAAAGAGTAAAATTGGAAACGTCACATAAATAATTGTGGTTCAGTTCAGGGAGTTACAAATCAATCAATATAAAAATCACTAATTAATTCAGCCATACTGTGGAAAATGCTGCAAAATCACTGATATTTACATGTAATTGAGAATGAAGATAAGGGATCAACTCAAACCAAAATTAATATTGAAATAACTCGTCACAACTTTCTCTACTTTCTAAACACTTCTATGGATATGAGATAACAATACGTAATGGTTATTATGTTGAAAATGACAAAAATATAACTAGAGCATAATTTTTTTAAATGAATCAACAAAACCACATAAGAATTATGCTGCAAGTAAATAGAAACAAAATCAAGTTAGTTTCGGAAATAATCGCTTTTCTAACATTTTTTGATAATTTCATTCAATTTTGCATTTTTACCAATTTCGACTTATGCATATTTATAAATATGAACATATAGTGGTTTTTCTTCTTCAATGATCAAAAAAATGTCGAAACAATTGAAATGTCAGTTAAATTTCAATTCAGCTGATGAAAATTGATCGTAAATAACTGAATAAGATAAAATACAATAAAAAGAAAACAATTGGAAATATATACAACACAATTTTCACAAAATAAAGTTCACTCCATTTTTTTCTCGATATTGATTCATATTCGTAAATAAACCTCGACCGCCACTCTCGGGTTAGTGACATTTACCACCATTCTGAGAGGTACAATGTGAAAATGCAAGATAATGTTGCTATATTTTCAACAGCCTATGACAAATTGCCCGTAAACAAGCATTGCCCATGCATAAAAAGCATTCTACAATCAGGCATCATGTATGGTAACATTGTCCAGTTCATGCTTGTTAAATACAAAACAGAAAAATTAAATCAGTTCACAAGTTAGTTATTCTGAGAAGTACATCGCTGCAATGCAAGACAATTTTACAATATTTTTGATAGTTTATGGAATGCTACACACATTTCCCATAGAAGCAATCCCGCATTATATATGGCCCACATTGCCACATTCAGTTGTTAAATGTAAAAGACAAAACAAAAGCAAATCACTCCAATTATGATATGTTAACAGCATGAGATACAATTTGATGGAAATGAAAAGAAAAACTCGGTTAGAAATTGTAGAAATGTGAACAGATAGTTATTTTAAGTCAAATTACAGAAACAAATCATGCTATGGTAGTTTTCCTGATCGTATCGACCAAGATGGTTCCTATTTTCGTATAATGCACCACAATAATTCTATCATATTCAGTGGCTCTTGGCGTTTGGAAGTGGCGTCTTTTCTAATATATGAGTTTCTTTTAGTTCTGTATGAGTGCGTGTAGTGCATCACCATAATTGTATATAGTTTCAGTAGCTTCTGGCACTTTAGTGGTTGCCTGTAACTTCGACCAGAATTGAGTGTTCGTAATATTGCAAAAAAGTGAGTTTTAAAAATATTGAGTGAATTAACCAAAATTTACAAGTAATTAAGTTGGTAAGTTAAGTAATACAGGTAAACAAGTAATCAACTGACGCCTGGTCATGTATGATCTATAAATGAAAACATTTTGAAATATTACTTTATCTATGAACCATGCTTGATCAGTTGTTCATAAAACATGCGACTGAAATAATAAAGTTAAAATTATAGAGAATGGATATGACCAGTCTTTGCAAGTAAAACTGCTGATTTTTTTAACAGGATTGAATAATACAGCATTGGTTGAATGTAAATGAAAAGTTAAAATATTTAAAAAATATTCATTTTCTAAGATAATTTTAGTAAATTGAGTTTGAATATAACTGGTCTACCCAAGTAAAACTGCTAAATCTTTTTACACTATCAAATTACAAAACAAATGTAATATAAGGATTCCAATATTTAATTCATTGTTTGAGATAATTTTAGTAAATTACGATTTGCCGCGAATATGCGATGCGGATATCAGGTTAATTGTGCGCGAGTGTTCTTCAGCCAAGTATTTGACAATTCAATCCATTCCTGTTTTTCAGTTTCATTCCCATAATCTGAAGCCTTTTCACCAGCATCAATGGCTTTACTATAATAAGATTCGGCTTCTGAATATTGATGAAGATTATAATACCCTATACCGATATTATGCAGCAATACACCGTAGATTTTATATTTTGAATCGATTGACACGAACTGTTTCTCCAAAACCTCCAGTCCATTCATATATATTTTTATACTTTTCTCCGCTTCATCTGCCAGTAAATAGTTATGTCCAATGTAAACCAAGCACCAAGCCTCTCGTATTGCTTTATTCACTGGATCAGCGTTTTCTATTGCGCGAATATCATCCAGCATTTCTGCCATGTATTCTATGCCGTAATCCACTCCTATAATTTTGGATCGACCACCGGCTTTTATCAATGGCTCAGTGGCATCATATGTCTTACGGGCACAAAGTTGAATCCCATTCATTACATCATCGGGGGATATTGTGCGAGCTCTGTAGATATCACTTGCTATTCGAAGCAATATTATAGCGCGAATGTAAGCGGAATTCGAAATCAAATCGATCGCGAAGGTTTTGACGTCATCGGCACTGGTCACTGATGACGTCATCAAGATATTTCGTAGGTTCCCGATAGATTTTTCTGCTCTCTTCTCTCTGCCAAGTTGTATAAAACAATCGACCATCATAAGTATTGTATAGAAATCCTGATGGTTTTGTATGGTTGCCAGTTCTTCTAAGATCGTGACTGCTTCTTTATATTTAGACTTGTCGAATAATTTGGAAGATTTGTCTGAAAAATGAAAGAGTATACCTCAGATATAATCATGTATAAACTATAAAGCACATTATACAAGATATTTCAATGCATTCGAACATAATGACCAAGTGGTCGTCCAAGGTTGTCGGCCTCGCGGGTCACACTATTATTTTTGTATTTATCGAGGGCCACAATAGTGCAATACAAAACAAACACTTTTACAGGAAACACCTGACAGGAATTCATGACGAAACAACTCCAAATGCAATTTTTTGTTTACCTTGTTGCAAATACGACGCGGACACAGATAATGAAGCAGAGGGACATATGTGGCCCGCGGGCCTGGGTTTGAACCACCCTGGCCTAGTGATTTCAGTCGTGGCCACCGGGAAAGACTCCGCAATATTGGCGTCACAGATTAAGCTCTCGAGTTCAAGCCCAATGTCCATTGAGTAACTGTGAACCAAACATAATCCGTACCATATACAATTACATCTCTTTGCGTATCAGTAGCGGATTCAGATTCAAAAGTGCCGATTCCAACTTTAACAGTGATGACAAAAGTTCAGATACCTCAACCTTAGCGCTGACAAAAATATTCTGCTGAGGAAAAAATTTGACTCCAACTAAAATATCATCGTAATATGTCCAAGGCACTAATTTCACTAAAAAACGACTCCAACATCCACTCATTCCAACTTCTACGGATTATAGTTTACTTACTTCGCAGCATCGAAATCTTCGGAGCATTAATTACACTCGGTGCAGTCGTATCACCTGGAACGGCTGCAGTTTGATTTGGTTGAGGGTTGATAATTTGAGTACGAGGTGGCGGATGGTTAGGCTGAGTTGGTTCTCTAACCGTCTTCGTTTGATCATTCCACACTTTGGGATCGCCTGTGGAAATAGTATACTTTGAATAAAATGAACATTAATGGATTGGCATTGGGCTATTCCAAATTTTGCTTTTTCAAAATATTTTGTGAGCCATTTTTCATGAATTCAGTTACATTGTTTGTATCAATTTTTATTTGTTAATGGCTAAAACACACTTGTTGAATTGATCTGCTTGAGATAGAGAAAAAGATAATTGATGAGTGGATCAGAAGGCCATACTATCAGTACTGAATTTAGCGTTTTGCTGCATATATCTATTATGCCTGCGTAAATAGCTAAAGATCTCAAACAATTGGTTAAACGACAGCAACAGTATAAAACACTAAATTTAAAATAAAAAACATCCAACATTTGAACATGGTTTTAACTAGGTCTATTTTGACACAAAATTAAATGCAGAAAGCATCCTGTTAATTTTTGTTACGATAGATAGTTGAGTATAAAAGAGCAGTTTCATACCACGCGTTAACATTCGAAAACATAGATATGAAATATCAACTGGAAGGTAAATCAAGCAATATTGTATTTTTGTCCAAGTTTGTTTTTGAAAAAAAGTGACAGAAACGCCATCATGCAACACACAACATAACTGACCTTTCTTTTCAATTGCTCCACTTTCAGAAGCCTTGGTATTTTTTGGTGACAAATTCAAAGCATCGACACCTTCAGCCATATTATCTGGTTGAACGTTGTAAGCTGCCTGTTGTTGTCCGACATTCTGTTGTTCAGCTGCATGTGGAATATTTATCTGTCCAATCTCCACTGCAGCAATCTCAGTTGTCCTTGTTCTGGATAAAATGCGAAGGCATATTTAAAGCATTTCACTTATCGTAACTGTCCAGTTCGACTTCAAGTATGAGACTCTGGCATTTCGAAATTTTGGCAAACTACCATGTTTCCCCGAAAATAACACCAAGCCTGAATTTTTAAAAGGTTTTAAAATAAGCCCTCCACTTAGAATAAGACCTAGTCAATAACGCGAATTTTTTTTTTACTTAGTCGATAGCAAAAAATTTCTCCTACACGTTTTAAATGATAAATCTAAAACGTATGAGAGAGGAAAACGTGGTATTTATAAGTAAATGGATATTGGTTTCTTGTTTGGTATATTTGAAAATTAAGCCCTAGTGGTATTTTTCAAATGAAAATTGAAAAAAGACCCGTCGTATTTTAGGCGAAACTAGATAAGATGCCATTTGTCCATCCTCAGTGTATCTACATTTATATATCTTACTCAATCAGATATCACCAATCCCCACATATACTATCCGAAGAAATATTCGTAAGAGTTTTTACAGTCATCAGGATTTGAATATTATATTTCGACAACGCATTGCTAGCTGAAATTCATTCAAACTGTGTATTCGAAATCTCAAATGCGTTTTAAATTTAAAGCTGAGGCGAGAGAGACATCAACCTACGTCACTATCTACTCCAAAAATACTCCTATTGCGACGTTGTCTGTACAGTATTCCACTAGGAATCCGTTAATCCGGATGCCTTGGTGATACATTTGAAAACTTAGGTTATAAATTAAGTTGTCAACGTACTGTACAAATTCTCTCTGAGATTGTGGATTGCTCAATGAAATATTAGTGACGTATTAATCGTTTTTCCATTTCCCAGGAATAAATATGTAAATCTTAGTCTACCATAAAGTTATTCGTAATTCTTGAATACATTTATCACTTCCCAAACTTAGCTAAGGATTCATATAGCCAACTTACTGTTCTATGTCCCTTTGATTCTGCAGAGCGTTCAGAGCAATATTAATATGATATACATTTTGCTGATGCTGTTGGTTTTGCTGGCCACCTTCAGCCATGTGTTCCGCTTATAAGGACTCCCTGGATGTTTCAGCTTTGTAAATCCGAATGTGAATAAAACTGCTCGTCTTCAGTAAAACTGGGCGAGGCCTTACCAACGAACGAGTCCCACTGCTTTTTAACGCTTTGCACACGTTGGTATATTTAAAAGTTATGTATTTTAAACGCCCGCTGTGTAAACTTGTTAATCGCTTTCGTGTTAGTTCTTTACAATGAGCAAACAATACGAGAAAACGGATATTGTGCAATCTTCGCTCAACCGAGACAAAATTAATTCTGTCGCCACACTGCAATATTTTTATACATTCCCGATTGTACACTTTATATTTTCCTCTGGACTGAAGGAGATAACGATTCTGGTAATATATAAAGAAATGAGAACCGTGGATATGATGTTCATGCGTTTGAAATAAATCCAGTATGACGTAATAAAGATGGGATAGCGTATATGACAAACCACGACTTTGGCTCAGTTACCATTTCATGTCGGGTATGGGATTAGTTAGTTATTGGACACGTTTAGTGGACATAACGATCGTTTTTGTTGTTTTTCACACTTTTCTCTTTGATCACTGGACCAATTGCTTTGAAATTTTTAGTGGTTAAAGATGACATTTTTCTCCAGGAGGCTATTACTTTTATTTATTTTAAATATTTCTGTTAGCTCTGTGAGATTTGTTTTTGTTTGCTATGACGTCACTGAACGTTCTGCGGACGCATATGCAGGCTTTTCTCTTTTTGATCACGTGCCATCGAACGTTGACGTGACGACGGATTAAGAAATGTCAAAAATCGCATGTTTTTCGAGGTTACGCTCGTGGGACAAAATTTAGGGTTGCTAGTCTTTTGCGGGTCGCATATATTTTTTGAAAGGTAAAAACGGAACAGCGCGCAAAAACTGCAACAATTCGTGAACTCAACTCAGTCGTCCTATTGTAAAATTATTACAGTGACATTTATTGTGACACTGTCTTGTTGCTGTATTACGCTTGATAGCTTTACGACGACAAGATTGGAACATTTTCTAAATGGGCATCACTAATCCTAGTTCTTTGTAATGTTCATTTTCGGAAATAATTGTTCGCACAAATATGTACTTTCAAACATCGAAGTGAATATTTTCGCATGGTTTGTGAAATTTTGATAAAGATTTCTTTTAAGAAGATACATTCTTACAATAATTAAGCAGTGAACGAATCTCTCGAATAGAATATGAATTTAATTTCCTCATTGCATTGCAATATATTCGAATATTTGGCTGTTTCCTCGGGCACAGACTTCCTTGTTTACTTCGTGACATTGGCTAATCAGCAAGATGCAAAAATAAACGTAACAATGACCCCTTTCGCATCCGCTCAGACAGATTTTCAGGCGCGGTCGTGAACATCACCTCATTTTTGAATTATATTTGTTAGTTTTAGTTGTTTTTTCGGGAATTTAAATATAAATCAAATAAATCAATCATCACTTTGTCTTCCTAGGATCTTCAGTTTATTTACAGTAATCAAAAATTAGGTACTTTTAAAAAACACATTGTTGAATGGTATGAATTGGAATGCTAGTTTGAAACAAATACCCCATTTTACAGGCAACAAGTCGCGAACCTTTGGGGGGGGGGGGGGGGGGGCGATATCGCCCACTTTAGGAATCACTGGTCTAGAGCATAGGTTCTCAAAGTGTTCCGTACAGAGCCCCAGGGCTCCGCGAAAGAAACCCAGGGGCTCCGCGAGCTATTGGATTACTTTTCAAAATACTGACTGATTTTGTAACTGTTCTAATAAGAAGCAATAACAGCTTTGATAAAATTTGACAACAATATAGCCTCGAAATATGGCAAAGAGGCGGAATTGAAAAATGACATTATTAATAAGCAGGAGCGCAGCCAGGATTCTTAAGAGGGAGGTGGTTCAAAATTGGAATCGGAAATTTCCACGCAACATTCTTCGCGATTAAAAAAACGGATAACGAGATTTCTGTTGCGTAAAATATTTAATCCATGACCGATGCGAGCATTTAACGTGTCTCGTCGTCATAATGTAATTGTGCTCATCGTTACTCACGTTTGATTCGAGATTACTATTAGGATTACTAAAATGGTAGAATAGTATTCTAAAATAGCATAGTATTTTTGCGATCTTGGGATTTGTCAAACTTGATTTCTTCTTTCGTACTTGAGATTATTTTTAAGCAAGATATCGTCGTTTTAAAAATCACAATGTCTGGGCAAAATACGAACAATTGAAATTTATTTTATTGCATTCGGCTCCGTCGGTAGTTTCAGAATAAAGAAAAAGGTACATCGCGGAGCGCGCACAATTGATTGCGTGCGGCTCCGTCGGTAGTTTCATAATGGGGAAAAAGGTACATCGCGCGCACAATTGACTGTGTTTCGATTTCGCAGTTACCACGATGAGAACCTAACATAACACCAAATTTTGTGTGTCACAATGTCCATAAAAACATTTTCAATCTGAGGTGAGTCTGATAAAACCAAACGTGTGATCTTACATTTTAAGTTTCAGTTTTAATATTTTAAAATGCCGCTTTTCAATCAAGAAATTTTAGTTGCGGATTTACCTCTTTATTGATTATTATTTTTAGCATTTCGTTACCGATGACTATAATATGGTAACATGTTTTTCACATTGAACTCATAATTCCCCACGAGAACAAAAAAGCAAATAACGTCGTCATTGTGTAACAATACATGTATATATATGCCGAGGGAAATTTTTAATTTAGGGAGAATAAACACCGGCGTGAAGATGTTAAAAGGTTCAAAAACACGCCATGCTGACGAAAAAAACGGCGATTGTAACAAAAATGAAATCGCGCACGTTATTAGCGGCCTTTTAAGTCTTCCAAAAATGTCAAAAGGGAAAAGATTCGACCCCTAATTTATTAATATGTTTGTCAAGTGTCAAATTTACAGCTTTAGTATATATAATTTATGTTTGAATTTTAGATTTATGTATGACTTGTATTGACCCTATTAAAAAAAAGGTTCAGCATTCAAATTAAGTAAAGTACTTTTAACTTGCTCAGGAATATTAATCTGAAAGCTACAATTTTAACATTTATTTTAGGGCTCTGTGAATAATAGTCAACCTTTTCAAGGGCTCCGCAACACCAAAAGTTTGAGAACCCCTGGTCTAGAGGTACGGTAAACCGTACCGGTACTGTACTGCTTCGCTTGGTGTGAATATATTTGTAGACTGATCTAAAGGTACGGTAAACCGTACCGGTACTGTACTGCTTCGCTTGGTGTGAATATATTTGTAGACTGGTCTAAAGGTACGGTAAACCGCACCGGTACTGTACTGCTTCGCTTGGTGTGAATATATTTGTAGACTGTGGTCGAAATGCTTTGCTTGGTGTGAATATATTTGTAGACTGGTCTAAAGGTACGGTAAACCGTACCGGTGCCGGTACTGTACTGCTTCGCTTGGTGTGAATATATTTGTAGACTGATCTAAAGGTACGGTAAACCGTACCGGTACTTCACTGCTTCGCTTGGTGTGAATATATTTGTAGACTGGTCTAAAGGTACGGTAAACCGTACCGGTGCCGGTACTGTACTGCTTCGCTTGGTGTGAATATATTTGTAGACTGTGGTCGAAATGCTTTGCTTGGTGTGAATATATTTGTAGGCTGTGGTATCTGCTGTTATAATACCGTGATAAATCGAATAAGTTGGTTTTGCAAAGAAGAAGCGTCTGGCATTACAGGTAGGAGGTGGAATAGGATGTGCGCATTTCTAATACGTCGATAATATCTTTGTCAACCAATTTGCGACCACCGTGTTTTTGTCTGTTTGATTGCTGTGATGTGGTGCTTTGTCTATAATTTGACGAGTTTTGTTCGAAATAACCGTGTTCTTAAAATATATGACGGTCAGAAATGCAATTAGAAGCCCAGATAGAGAAGTTCTGGTACCGTAACACAGCGCGGTGACACTGAACTAACTCGTAGCTGTCAAAAGCTTGAAAATCCATACAAATATAGGAGATGAAACTTGGCAGGTGGGTAGAGTTGTGTTTCTTTTAACCACCTTTGAAGGTTGAGCGTTTTTACATTTTAAGGAGGGGGAATAGGGGGGAGCGCATTTCCAATACGTCGTTAATATCTTTGTCAACCAATTTTCGGCCACCGTGTTTTTGTCTGTTTGATTGCTGTAATGTGGTGCTTTGTTCATACAGGTACTGGTAAGTCACCGCATATGATTTTTAGGAAATTGTTCTGCGTGTCCATATATTTGAGCATTGCTCTCTTGTTTGTTTTTCGGGAGCATGGACTTGATGGTGGAAGAAGCCGTAACCGATCAGAAATTAACTGAGCCACCCAGCTAGGAGTTCAGCAATCCTCTCGCACATAATTATTCCCTCGGATATTCGTTCAAATTTTATTTACGTTATTGGACACGTGTGTGGATATAACGATCGTTTCAATGTTATGTTGTGGCTCTTGTATTCTTCTCCTTCGTCATGATGAAATCGCTTTTCTCTTCGAATGCTAGACTAATTGCTTTGAAGTTTTCAGGGGTTAAAGATTGATTTTTTTGCCAGAAGGCTATTACTTTTATTTATTTCAAATATTTGTACGAATTTCTTAAAATCTGATATTTCATGCAAAATTTCGCTGTATAACCGTACCGTACTGCTTTGCTTACTTTCAATATAATTGTAGACTGTGATATCTGCTGTTATAATACCGTGATAAATCGACACTTTAGCACAGTATAGAGCAGTGATTCTCAAACTAGGGTTTGAGAGCCGCATGCGGCTCTCAACAACCTTTCCTGCGGCTCTTGTTAGTGTTTTAAAAATTAATTACTTTCAAAGAAAAGTTTTCATTGAAAACTAATCATTTCATTGAAAACTAACTTGAAATTAAATGCGGAAGTCTATTGGTTAGTCGAAGGGATTCCCCGTGTTTAATTCGCGTAGCGTTGACTAATCTACAAGATGAAATAGTGACGCAACAGTAAGCGTTTTCGCGGCCACTCGTACACTTTTCACTTGGAAAGATTTTAGACATGGCTGTAATCATTGGCTTGCTTCCGTGAATTTTCAGTTTCTGTCACATTTCCGAATATTATGTATAAATCAAATTACATAATGATTATTTTAATTTCTAGAGCATTTTAACTTTGTTCCAGTAATCGAAAATAGTGCCGAAATATCTGACGATCATCTCAAGCAGCTACTGCACCTTGAATCCTCCACGATTACGACCCGCTTTGTCAAACTTATTAGAAATCAAAGCCAAATTAAATGGCTGTTAGTCAAGGGTGGGCAAAATCGAATATTTTTCGAATTGAATAATTTGAATATTTTTAACGAATACCGAATGGTCGAATAATGAATATTTCTTCATACAAAAAAGCGATCATAACGTCGGGGGTCGATACTCCATTTGGGAATTATTAGAAACATTGAAAAGTCTGAAATAAAGCTTTTTTTAGTGGTTAATGGTTAATTCCATCATAATCGCTGATTGTCTTTGTCACCACGATCGTTTCGGCAGCGATACCCTAAAGTTGGTGTTCTATATTACCGCCTTTTCTCGTTTTTGCAAGAATAAGGGGTCGCCAGATATCGAAGTTTCATATTTCTAGTATACCCTTGCGTTCACATCAGCGACAGCTGTTGAATACATTTAGGGACTGATTTCAAAACCAAATTAATTTTATTCTGAGTTTCATCCTCTGCCTCGGATATGATCTTCCTTATCATCGCTTGTAAATTAACCGTGCATGTTTATTAAAGTGATCAGTAACCGAGATGCAGATATTAAAATGATAATTGAGTTTCTCATGCTTTTCTATGGTGTTCGTGTTACTTTAGTATTAGGTTTAGATAGATAAACGTAGCAAATTTACGATTGCGTGAATCCTGAATGCTGATTTAAAATAGCGATTAAATAAATTGGCAATAAAGGCATTTCTAGTCCTTTGTGCCTAATAAGGGGTCAGACGCTAATTCCTTCAAGTTTTAACTTTTTTTCAACAAAGCGACACCCCCCCTAAAAATACTTACTGAGTGATGCTCAATTTTCTTTACGGAATTTGCCAATTCAGCACTTCACCTAATGATTTTGATTATGTCATGCCTTAAGACTTAATTATTTATTACAGCTCAAACGCTTCAAAATTTAACAATTGTAATCATTTTCAATGATAATAACCGCAACAATGCGTGAGCAGTGTGCATTGTTACAACGAAATTCACGATTGATTTTACGTTCTACTCTTGGCTCAACGACCATGCATGGTCGAGTGAAATGTTTACATATTCGAAACATTACTTGGCCAAGGATGAAAGGGATCACCAAAGACCTAATACAAAGTGCTTTAAAGGGAGTAGGACATGGGATTTCTTATATGGTTACAACTTAATGAGTGTTTTTCATACAAGTAACTCATAACAGCGTTTGGAAGAACTTTTGGTCATTTTTAAATCCATGCTATTTACATAACTAGAGTTTTCTAACGACCTTAAATCGCCCTTTTCACAATGAAACGCCGAAAAGTCATTTTAACATTTAATTTTAATCAACTTTATTTTCGGTAATGCAAGAAATGGCTAATGACATGTCACCAAGCATGCGGAGTTTTAAATCTGGGAAATTTATTTCAAATACCCAATCTGGTTTGACGTTTCTAAATTTACGGAACGGTCGGTAGGTTTTTTTGCAAAATATGGAATTGGAACGATAAGTCAAGTGCAAATATAAGCATATAACACCATAACGCAAAGACAACGACTTTTCAAATTTGTCTTTTTTTTCTGATAGCGAGCGCCGTTGGGAAATCTCGCACAATTCACGATTGAGTTGGAGACCCGCGAGTTCGGCGTCCAAGCAGAGCGGCGCAGGTCACGTGGTAACGGATATTCGAATAGTAAAATGCCATTCGAATATTTTATTATTTGAATATTTTGCCCAGCCCTACTTGTTACGATGACTTGGTATTTAATTACGCGCTTAATAAGGTTTGTTGCTATTTTAGCTTGTGTTGTTTGTGTGCGGCTCTTCATAACTTTGAGGTTTGAAATGCGGCTTTGGGACTAAAAAAGTTTGAGAACCACTGGTATAGAGTCTATAGATTAAAAATCTTTGTGCGTAAGTCGCAAGTGAAATAGTTAAAGACTAAGCCACAACCCTGTGAGATTGACCACTTCCCAGGGAACTGAAGGGCCGATCCGGACGAAATTTGGTGTGAACCCTGGAAGCGATACCAAACTGACACAAAATTTTCATAACGATCGGCAAAGGTAAGTGGGCCAAAACAGGCTTTTAGTGGCCCGGAGCTACCTGTCATTCAAGCCATCGATCAAGTCACGCTAGAGTGATTTTGGCGTTCAGAGGCCGTTAAACTACGTTCTCGGGGCGGAAAAGCGTTTGCCAGAGTATTGGAAATTTTTTCAATCCATTGCGCCTGATGCAGTGGTTCTCAAATTTTTGATCGCGCTTTAAGCAAATGAAAAAATTTTCGGCACTTATAAATTTTAGTTACAAATACATTATAACATAACAATTATCACGTTACAACCACATTTACTACAACTCCAAGGCAAATGCAATAATATTATCAGTCTAATAATGGATAGTGCGCACTCAAGTTTCACAAGCTTGACCGTTGCATTTAGTCCATATGCAACTACGAATACTGCACAAAGGGTAGTTTAACGAGAATGTAGTTTCGAAAATTTCGTAATCTGTGTGAATGGGTCTTTGCCAGAACGCACTTGCAAACAAAAGTTTAACTTCTCAAGGCAAAGTGTATATACATACGGCCATTGTTGATAGCATGACCGAGATACGTCATTATCAAAAGCCGGCTTAGTTTCAGATTTGGTGGCCCACAACTATTTAACATTGTTGACGAAATAAAATACTACTACTACTACTAGTATCCGTCACGTAAATATTACGCAATAGCAGTTGTACAGTGATTTCACAATTGAAATAATACGGCTGATCTGCCACAAATCTGTGTTGCCAGCTTAGTAGATGATGACGGCATATTTCGCTTCAATCTAACTCACCAATAATTGTAAATTGTGTTATGTTCTGTATGCTGATTGTCTTATTTTTTGACTATCGTAATTTGAGAAGTGTACTGCCGGAAAATTTGTTTTTGAATAAAAAAAAAATAATCATGTTTTCGTGAAGTGGAATATTTTCGTCGGATGTGGCGGATGATAGTCGTAATTCTTGGAAACATTTATCACTTCCCAAACTCAGTTAAGCGTTCAAATAACCAACTTACTGTACTAGTTCCCTTTGATTCTGTTGAGCGTGCAGAGCAATAGTAATGTTATATACATTTTGTTGATGCTGTTGGTTTTGGTGGCCACCTTCAGCCATGTGTTCTGCTTATAACGACCGTGTATTCCTTGCGGTTTAAATTAATGTATGATAGTATCATAAACTAAAGGGCTGAATTAGGAATAAAATATCCAGTTTAGATCATTCACGATCGAGTTCATGGACATATACTATTAATATTCATTCTGTATTCTTCTGTTTGTAATGCAGAGGATTATTGCGGCTGAAGGTATTCTGTCCTTGAACCATTTGCCATAAAATTATTATGCCGTATAGTTGTTTTTACACACATCCGTTAATAATACGCGGTGCTATTCTACAGTTGTATCCGTAATTACAACTAAAAGCTCGGTTCCGATTCAACAAATATTAAACTGTGACTCTATATCATAGATTAAAACGATTTTTTATGATCTTTACTGCTTTGCTCTATGAAACCCTGAGCTGTTCTGATAAATTGCGTTGATCGGGCGCTGTCTGTAGTGTTCGGAGACAATACGACCGCAAACCGTCCTCTGGAGCATCGCCTATTTGCAGCTGTACATTTGCAAGAAGTGAAGAAATTTTAAGATAATTAAACTCTTAAATGCGCATTTGTAGAAGTATCCATGTCACATACAATGAAACATGTATTTACAAATGCATATAAATCCATCCAACTTTAACTCGCGTCACCACCGAATTCAGCTTCGTTCCAGTTCGCCTATTTTTTTTCGCATCGATTGCGAGCATAAATGCCGACTTGCCCGTTTATGACAAAACAATCGATGAGGCGTGAACGACCTAACTAAGGAATAAAATTGTTAAAAATAAACATATCGTGAATTAGAATTTTGTGACTTTCATAGTTGTTGCTGAACTTACCTTTCAGAGAAAAATGCAAAAAAACGCATAGAAATATATATCATCCATCTAGAACAGCGGTTCCCAAACAACTTAATATCGCCTAAATCAAATTACCCAAAGCCCTCTCCACAAAAATACAGTCGTACTATCGTTATCGCTTTTTTTTTTTTGAGAAATGGCAATAATACTGACACCCATTGCATCTTCCGATCGGACTTGATGCTAAAATCTGTAAGATCATAAAGTGAAGTATTGTTATATTATGGAGCCGTATGACTAGGCTCATTCACTAGATGCGAGCATTGCATGCCCAGCTTTTTCTTTCGCAGACTAGTCATAAGTAAGGAATTACAGGCGAAATTGCTAATACCGTGAACGTCTGAATTATCCTTCAAAACTGGCAAATATGGGGGAACACTGATCTGAGTGTATACATTTTCTCATACACTCGCCTTCTGCAGTTGTGAAACACTTAACGATGTCACGTAATCGACAAAACACGGGTTGCAATTGCAATCTTCATCCATATTTTCCAGTCTTCAGGGCGATATATTCGCCTCTGCTCCGCGAGAAACATATATAAGCAAAGTAATCTAAACCAGTGGTTCCCAAACTTTTTTGACCATCGCCCCCCTAAAGTAGTTTATACAACTTCATCGCCCCCCTGCACTACAAAAAAATATAAAGTCAGAAACGAATTTATTACAGACCAAATAAGAAGACAAATCATAGTTTATAGTGTTTTTTAATGAGATAGATGAGCTTGGTGTTCTTCAGCGAGGTTTTTATTATATCTAAAATTACCCCATTTACTGATGGAAAGGTGATTTTATTGTTCTAATAGCAATAGTAGCACGGCTGAAAACCTCTTTTTCACCATATAATAGGTCGGAAATGAAAGAATCCAGGGTCCTACCTCCTCAAAAACCGCCGTGTACTCTTGCCTTATAGCATTTCACTTCCTAAATTCACCCCATTTCACATTAAAATAATAAGAACAAAAATAATTTTCCCAAACTTATAATAATGATTTTCGTACATTTCATTCATTCGTACAGCCTGATGACCTGCACCAAAATACTTCGAAAAAGTCCATCCCCGATTCCTCATCCTATCGCGGCCTCCAGTCCATAATTACCCAGCCATTTGTTTTGGATTCATGGACTCGGATGTGGAAGAAGCCGTGACTGACTATCGGCTACGGCCCAGGGGTCGGTAAATTTTATGTCGCTCGCAGGACAAAATTCAGGATTGCTAGTCTTTTGCGGGTAGCATATATTTTTTGAGAGTTAAAAACGGAACACACGCGAAAACTGCGACAATCGTGAACTCAACTCAGTCGTCTTATTAAAAAAATATTACAATAACATTTAATGTGACACTGTCTTGTTGCTGCATCGCGCTGGATAGCTTTACGACGCCAAGATTGAAAAAATTTCTAAATGGGCATCACCAAACCCACTTCTTTGCTTGTTCTTTGTAATGTGCATTTTCGAAAATAATGGTTTGCACAAATATGTACTTCCAAACATCGAAGTGAATATTTTCGCACGATTTGTGAAATTTTGATAAATATATATTTTCTTTAAGAAGATACATTCTTACAAAAATCAAGCAGTGATGAATCTCCCGAATATGAATATGAATTTTATTTCCTTATTACTTTGCAATATATTCGAATATTTACTGCGCTATTGAACCCCTGCACTCAGCATCAACTTTTCTGCGTGTTTCCATTTGTCTAATTATAATTAAATTGTAGGCTCGTTAAACGAGTGGCTGTTCACTAAATTGTTAGGATATAGTATAATTTACTCTAAACGTGTCTCACGATAAATTCTGTTACGTAAAAAAATGTAATTTACTCCTCGAGCGTAGATTATAAATAAAAAATTTTCATCGTCAAACCCGCCGTTTGGATATTTCCCCGGGCATAGACTTCCCTGTTTACTTCGTGACATTGGCCAATCAGCAAGATGCAAAAAACGTAACAATGCCCCCTTTCGCAGGCGCTCAGACACTCTCACTCGGACAGATTTTCAGGGGTGGTCGTGAGCACTACCTCATTTTCGCGTTTTTGAATTATATTCGTTAGTATTTAGTTGTTTTTCGGGAATTTGAATATAAATCAAATAAGTCAATGATTACTTTGTCTTTCTATGAGTTTCAGTTTAAATACAGCAATCAAAAATTAGTGTAGAAATAGCTATGATAGACTAGGCTAAAATTCTTTATCGGTACTTTTAAAAAACAGATTGTTAAATGGTGTGTATTAGAATGATAGTTTGAATCAAATACCCCATTTTACAGGCCACAGCTCGCGAAACCACTCTTAAAATAAGCACCGAAAATTTTAAAATGGTAAAGTATGGAAAGAATTTTCCGCGGTCAAAGGTCGGGGAAAGGTCCATTCAGTGAATGGTCCCGGGCCAGATTATTTTACTTCGGCAGTATTTTGCCGACCACTGGGATACGCAAACTACCTTACCTTACTGCAAAGACGAGACCAGAAATTCTTTCGCGTGTGAATATCGCCCACATGTTTCAAGCCTGCGAATGCACACAGAGTACAGAATTAAGAGCGCCGAACATAAAACAGCTTTCGCGAAATCGCCCCCCTATCGCCCCCTTAGACTTTTTCGCCCCCCTCTGTATCGTTTTCGCCCACTGGGGGGCGATATCGCCCACTTTGGGAATCACTGATCTAAACTACTGTGTTTTTCCTCTCAACGATTTTGCTTAGCTTAATCCGCGTTGGATTCTAACAAATCGGCTCCATTACGATCGCTGTTATGAAAAACCCACAGGACTACCAATATATAACTTTGATATATTCTACGTTTTGGTGATGTCAAATCATTATGCAAACACGTTACATTATATGAGCTTAGCACGCCATACCTGACGAACATCTCAAAACCACAGGTAATTACACACGGTGATACCCAGACGGTTGTTGTTGAAGAGTTACAGTGGTAAACACCGGGAGTATCCTGTTATTGCCCCACCACATATTATGTGTTTACTTTGTTTCGTTCAGCTCATGTTGGGTTAGGATCAGCGGAAACCGACGAGGCAATAAGCAACCTAGCATGAATCACCTTGACCTAAAGGTATCAGAAAGTTGGTGGTGGAAAATAAAGCATGACGATTTGTAATTCCAACAAGTTGGTAATTATTTGGTGCTCCCGCAGTATGTGAACCGAGATGGCGGACACCGAAACGTAGTATGTGTACCAGGTTCGGCCATCATTTTATTCTAATTTTCCTTATTGTAGTTATTTTAGGAGTTCGGGGAATAGCCAAGTGACTCCCGTAGTATTTGTATCTGAACTTATGGCCTAACCCGGTACACATGCTACGTTCCAGTGTCCATCTTCCAGTGTCCACCACCTTGGTTCTCATACTTCGGGAGTACCAATTATTTTTGTACTGGTCAACATTAAGCTTGTTTAAATATAGGAAGACGAGAAAATGATTAATTTTAATCTGACATATGATTAGTACGATATTTCACTTTATATTGTGTTCTTTTCGACATGTTTATTGGAAAAACAAATTGTTAATAGCGAACTATTTTAAAAACTTAGCAAATAGCATGGATTCCATGTTTTTAGTTTTAAAATATAGTATGAATCGTATAATTATGCCGATGACTAACTGAAAGCTTTCGACATCACGGTAAATAACTGACAACCTAAACTACTTCATGTTCCCAGTCCGATGAAAATTGTATGAGCTGACAGGTCGTCGTTTCCTTGTACTGTATTATCGAAATCCGCTTGTGGTAGTGAAGCTTTATGGATAATTAATGATTCTTTCGACTGCCTTAGAAGGATTGTAAACGTTCATTGCCATCACGAAGAATGTCAGGTGAGACGTTTTCTTATTAATGAGATGTGTCATATCCTACCGGTACCTTTCCTAGTAGTCTACTAAATATTGTAACTTCGGGCCGTCATGAAATGTGTATTAACTCACGCTTCTCACTTTTTTATTGCAACAAATCTGTATTGGAAGCAAATAAAAATGTCATTAGCAATATATACCAAATGATATAAATACCTGAATATAAATATTACCACTCATTTTATTGTAACATTAGTTTCACACCGCTAACTCCTAAGAAGGAGAAAGCCGCCGTCACACCCGAACACACACAAACATAGGGGACGAACGAAATGCCACTGAGAACAAACAGCAATGCACTAAATGAATTTGGATTATCGTAGCATTACAAATGGAGTAGACCTATATAAATTATGAATATACCGTGGACCTGCTAACATATTGAAAGTAAGACCGAACACGTGAGTCCAAATTAAGTTACTAAAATGAGCGAAATGAAAATTGCAGTGGCGGCGCGTCAATAGGGCCAACCGGAGCAATGCCCCGGTTGTTTTTTCGGTATAATAAAAAATATTCGAAAAATACCTCAATATCGGTTGCACAGATTGTCTACACTAGCCATATTCTCCTGACATGGTTCATTTTTCGCTCGCAAAGCCTTCGCCGAACGTCGACGGGGCGACGCCGATTTGGCCCCGGTTGCTCATTGTATATCGTATTCTCTCTTATATCTTCCACTCGCCGCGATTGTCTCGTTTGTTTTCTGTTTCTTTTACTAAATCATCGGGGCTAGCCACGAAATTATGACGACACAATGCCGACGTTTCTTACAACAACGTGTTGACATATTCACGCATTCCTTCTCGTTCGTTGGTTGCTTGAAGAGTTGATAGTTTCCTCGCCTTCGTTTTTGTCGCTTGTTTCGCTATTTGAATCAGAGACCTTTAGTCCATTTGCTTTCGATTTTCCACATTCCTTTTGAGCTCCTCACTTCTTTCCGGCTTCGCATTTCTTAGCCTTAGACCTCATAATGAATAAGGTTGATGCACTACTTCGCACTCCGTTTTCGCAGCTGCCGCTGGAACTAAAATTAGAGGTACAACGTCTTGGGCCTCATCAACCAAAAAATTGTTCACTGGAACAATCCCATGACGGAGGAAAGCGTCGGCGTACATTCTGCGCAGAAACTTGGTATAAAAAACACGAATGGTTGTTTTACAGCCAGGACAAAAATGCATTTTTTTGTTTTTATTGCCTACTTTTTGCTACCGCCCGTGACTCACGTTGGTGTAAATTTGGTTTTAGAGATCTTAAACATCTTTCCGAGCGTGCCAGGGATCATCAATCTTCTATGGAGCATCTGGACAATGCAGTAAAATACCGAACATTCGGAAATGTTAATATTGCAGCACAGTTGGATGAAGGACGCGCGGTTTCTATTCGTCGGCACAACCAAAACGTCGAGAAAAACCGCCATGTTCTCGGTCGATTGATAGATGTTTTGAAGTTCATTGGTTGTCACGAGCTGTCCCTCCGTGGGCACGATGAACGGGCTGGCTCTTCTAATAGAGGGGTATTTTTGAATATGGTGGAATACACCGCATCCCTAGATACAGTATTGAGAGATCATCTGGATGCCGCAACTGTTTCGAAAGGGACATCTAAGGATATCCAAAATGATTTTCTCGACTCAATGTATAAAATTTATTTACAACATTTGGCTCTGGAAATTGAGAATTGCCAGTTCCTTTCGATTCAGTCTGACGAGACAACTGACATCACGTGCGTTTCCCAACTGGCTGTAATTTTTCGGTTTGTGAAAGATGGTAAACCTACCGAGAGATTTCACAGCTTTGTACCAATCGTTGATCGCACGGCTTGCGGGATATCGGCTGTACTGAAAGAAGTGTTACAGCCTTACAACGCGAAGTCAAAATTGATAGCTCAAACTTATGACGGCGCGGCAGTCATGAGTGGGTCGAACACATGGTGTTCAAGTTTATATAAAAGAAGATTTTCCTCATGCGCATTTTTTACATTGTTATGCACACCAATTTAACCTCGTTATTAAAAATATGTGTCTTGATACCCCTCTCGTCCGTATATTTTTTGCAAATGTTTCGGGGTTTTCTTCATTTTTTTCCGTTTCGCCGAAGCGCTCTGACCTCCTTCGCCAGATATGTAGCCGCCGTCTCCCAGCTTGTGCACCAACACGTTGGAACTTCCAATCACGCGTGGTGCAGGGCGTGTCCGAAATTAGGTCTGAGCTCATCGATTGTTTCAATGGCATTCAGAGCTCTCCGGTTTGGGACGAACGCTCTGTGAGGGAAGCGGCAGGTCTGAAGCGTCTGCTAGAAGATGGTGAGTTTTCATTTTTTCTCGCTTTTTTCTCCACAATATTCTATCACGTGGATGTATTATACGGCGCATTGCAGTTAAGGCTAATGGATGGAGCGTCTGTGCAGTCGTGTATTTCAGACTTCTGCGATGCTGTATCTCGTATCCGGGAAACAATAAAATACGACGACACATGGAGTGCTTCTTTACGCCGCGGGCAAACAACGCAGCGTTTGATTTTGTCTGCAAAGGAATACTGTGACATTCTGGTGAATCAAATAGGCGATCGTGTGCGCACTGAACACCTTGCCGCGTTCTCTTTGATTGATTTGAAAATTTTTCAAAATTTGCACGTCAATTTCCCATCCATTTGTTGGCTACTGTCTCCAAATTTTACCCCATGATAAACGTGGGTAAATTGGAAAATGAATTGCGATGTATATACACCAATCAAACGTTTTTGAACATCACATCAACTTGCGCGCTCCATGGGTTCCTCATAGATAACACTCTAGTAACTACATTTGCGGCGTCTGCAAAATTTCTTGACATCATTTTGACGACGCCTATTCCTTCCGCCGACGCAGAGCGAACATTCAGCACGCTGAAGCGTATTAAAACGTATCTCAGAAACACAATGAAGCAAGATAGATTAAATTCCTTAGCTGTTTTATCCATTCACAGAGACCTTATTTTTGGGATGCATGACTTTAATCAGCGCGTTATTGAGCAGTTTGCTTCCAAGAAACCGCGGCGTGTTGCATATATGTTCAAGCAGTAGAAGTCTAGCAGCATATATATCTATGAGTGAGCGACGCATGTCCTTATCTTTGCATTATCTTTCCTTTCTTCATAGTAACGTTTTAAACCATATTTTAGGTTTTGTCTGCTTTCCCGAAGTTTCTGTTAATATGTCATTGTATTTATCTGGGTAAATATTGCCTTTCCTTTTGAAAGAGGTTTCAAAATAAACTATGTCTATATTTATTAATCCCTCGACTTGGACCGGTTTTAAAGACACTTTCTTATCGGTAAAAATTGTCGCTTTTGCCGATTGGTTGTTACCGATGGAATGGTTTTTATACTCATAAAATGATGGGAGAACTTACAGCTCTCATCCTGTCGCCGTAGATGGGGGTGACTTGGTCCCGCAGTAGCTTGCCCCGGTTGTCAAAATGACCACGCGCCGCCACTGGAAAATTGTATCTATCAATGGAAACGATAAAACTCAACTGGGCTAATTTATTATGTACAAAAAACTTGGCATACTCTGATTCCATAAGTTAACAAAATTAGAAACATGACAGTCGAGGAACATGGGCGATTCGACGTGAAGACCAGCCTGTTATTGCCTCACCACAAATTTTCATATTTCTTTTTTTTAACATTATTTTATCCATCGTAGACTAGGTCAGGATGAATGCGCATCAGGGGATAAGTAACCTCAAATGAGTTAGTTATGTCAAAACAGAATCAGCGCAAAAGATCAGATAGTTAGTGGTGGGACAATAATTGATTCTCGTTATCAAAATTTTTATATTCTTAATCAGGCATGGAAGTGAACTATATTGTTTTGTGGAAATTTAACATTAAATGATCAAAATACGAAAGTTCTTCAGACCACATACTTTTATTTATGTAATATTTGAATTGAGATGCTGAAGAACTCAGCCGACGCCATTTTGTTTCAGGTGTTCATCGGTCTCGAATGTGAGAGGAGGTTGAAATATCGGGTGACCGTACATTTGCACCCACGGACATTTGCCCCGGTATATCCGCGGGTTCAATCTATATGCGGGTGCTAAAATCCATGGGTTAGTGTTCAAATATTCGTGAAAAAAAAAATTTAAATAGGTGCAAATGTAATGGAACCGAAATATCGTTTCGCGAAGATGGAATGTATCCATTTAGGCGAGTGAATACATACCACGTCTTTTGGCGTAAACTTCTCTTTTAAATTCTGTACGCTTTAAACCATGGGTGTACAACATTTCTTGTTGGCGGGCCATATAACCAATTTCAGACATCAAGATAGGCCAGGTAAAAATTTAGTTTTTCCATGTACCCAACAAATTGAAAAATTCTTAATGTAAGGGCTATCGTTTATTAGCCTTACAGTAATAATCGCGCAGAGCGAAACGCCAAAAGAGTGAAAAAAATATGGATTTCTACCGATGTGTGCGCCTATCTGAACATAAACAGACTCATTATTATTTAATTCCCGATGTGGAAAAATCTGAGTATTGACGAGGGCCACACTGAATGGCAGGGCGGGCCGGGATGTGTTTCCTGTTGCACACCCATGCTTTAGGGCCTACGATTTTGTTTGCTCCCCGGATTTTATAATCAGTTTTTATTTATTTATTAACTGTTTTATCGTATGTCATGTTGTCACGAGTATGGAGTCGAACTTATACTGGCTAGTGAAATGACAATAGTACGATTAATAATTACTCATATCGTATTACAATAAATAGCGCCGCCAGTTCCCTGGGTCGGCTTTTCTTTTCTAATGTTTAGTGACATTTTGAAATAACGTTTCTAAATACGGATCATATGAATATATTGCGTTAGACCAAGTTTTTTTGGCGTCATATATGGTAGCGAAATAACAAATTGTGGGAATAATTTTCTGCGGAAATACAATATTTGGCCAAAAATTTAATTTTTCAAGAATATATCTTGCGGGACTGACTCTTATTTTTTCGCATAAATTCAGTTTTCGCAATAATATTTTGCAGTACATGTGCGATAAACTAGTTTTTTTTAAATATATGATAACAATTGAATGGTTTATTGTTCGCAGTCAGGATTATCATAGAACGGCATTCTAAAACTTTTTTAAAAATAATACTTTCTGCCGAAGGCCCTATTCTCGAGTTTTCGTGAAACTAACCTCTGACAAAATTATGTTTTTTGCAAACCACAATTTACTTAAGAATCCATTTCTACAAGAGGCTCCGTGACGTATCTATCTATAAGAAATTTAATACATACAACCGGTGTTGCAAGCATTCTCCGAGGATGGGTCGTGTTTCCCTGGCACACGACTTCACATAGGATCTATAGACCTGGGTATTTATTTTCGAATAGCAAGCATACAGTGATTCCAGAATTCATTCTAGTCCGCTAAAAAATTGTGAACAGGTCAGCGATCAGTGTACTGAATTGAGTGTTGGTAATGCGCTTGTTGAGATTTTATGGATAAGGATGAATTTTTTAACGTTGGATATCTGGCAACCTAAAAATTCCTTGTTCCTTGTCGGCTAAAAAATTGTTAACAGGTCAGCGATCACTGTACTGAATTGAGTGTTGGTAATGCGCTTGTTGCAGTGAGATTTTATAGATAAGGATGAATTTTCTGATTGTCTCGGAAAGATTATAAACGTTCATTGCCAGCACGAACAATGTCAGGTAAGATGTTTTCCTATTACTGAAATATGTCGTATCCTACCGGTACCTTTCCTAGTAATATACAAACTATTGTGACTTCGGGCCGCTTTGAAATGTATATTGACGTAGGAAAACTTTTAGAATTTACCTTTAATCTGCGCCACTTTTCAAACACGACAAATCATGCTATCGATGAGTTATACTATTATCCCATACTTTTTAATTTACATGGTTGGTTTTAATGGCCTTATCAAGTTGGGATTTAAAAACATGCTCTGCTGAAAACAGCCAACGAATACAATATTCCAGCAGGCTGTTGTGCTATTGCTTCACACGTAAAACGTTCTTCGTTGCCCGCAATGTGATTTCTCAATGCCATGAGTAATAATTATTGGACATGAAGTTGATGGATTGTTTTGTTATTATGTCGGGCTCACAGATAGATTAGTTCAGTCTTTGCAACAAGGTACCCCATACTCAAAATCGGCCTAGTACAAACCATATATATATATCCATATAACGCTTGCATCTAATTTTCATTCAACTTATAAATCACGGTGCTGAGATATTAAAGTGTATAACGACCACGTCTATTACTATATTCTATTTTTTATGCCCATATTTATTCTCACCCTTTGAGTCGCTAGTGAGCAGCTGAGCAACTTTCCCTTTTAGCTGGTTTGTCAAACTGCCGGCAGTGTGGAATTTCCTCTCTGTATTAGGTTACTATTATAGTGTTTTGATGCCGTAAATGTATGTAATTCTTGTTGTAAACTGATAATACTATTACATGTTACCTGTTTCCCCACTTTGGCATAGCGCTGTTCACCAGTTATCTTGTATTTATCGTTTCCGTAAGTAGTCTAATTTCGTAGCTAATTTCCCGTGTGATATCCGTAATTCTATGTGTACCGGTATTGCCATGTATATTAGGTGTTTGTCGATAAGATCAGATTTTTGTTGTATCTTTAGTGTCATACTAGTTATTCACACGGTTTTTATCGCCCAGCATAAGTCAATAATTCATGATTGTGACGTCATAGGCCAATTCCGTATCTTGTGTTCCGTATGTATCTCTATGGTATTTAGTACTGTATTTTTATTGTATATTTGGTTGGAGTATTTGGTTGTATCAAGTTCTTACTGGTGTATAATTAATCTAGCTTTAATTAAGTCAGTCACTCTGCTGCATTCGAAAACGCAAGAAGGTCATTCGTGATCTACCTCCATTACAACTTCAGTGTCCGAGAAGCTGGCAGAAAGAACCTGAGTGATGATATCAATTCCGGTAAGCCACAATAAGCAACACGCTATACCGTTATCTACCTGAGTAGCCTACTAATGCTAATTTGGATTCATATGTGGTCAATTGTTAAATAAGGAAATGAGGTTCGAAATATCTCAGATATCTGGTCAGTATGCCGGAAGGTGGCGATATAGAGCCTAAAATAATTGCCTCCGCAATTACAACCCATGGATGGATCTCAGATGCGCGATACAGATCTTTTGGACTCTATAGCAGTGGTTCTCAACCTTTTTCAGTTCGCGGACCGGTAAAATTTTAAAAAAAAATTTGCGGACCGGTGGACCTTCAAAAATGTCATGAACACAAAATGTAATCTAAGGAATGCAATTAGGTGGTGCAAAAGAAGACATTCTAATTTAATGAGAAATTTGCTGCTCTTGTTTTGATATTATACGTGTTAAACGCGGTCCTAATGAAGTTTCTGCAAGATGAAAACTCCTCCGTTGTGACGTAGTCGTCGTTATGAGGTCATAAAGACGAACTTCCAATTGTTCAGGGTTTAAATGGGCATAGGACCTTTCACTAAGTTTGGTTGTTAGACCAATACCGGTGCTACGAATCAATAGGATATAAAAATACCAAAAGTAAAGGACATGTCGTCAATACTTTGTATTTTACAATTTGCTTATAATACAATAATATTGGAATATATTTGGCAGACCGGCAGCAAGGTTGCCGCGGACCGGCACCAAGGTTGCCGCGGACCGGCACCGGTCCGCGGACCGTCGGTTGAGAACCACTGCTCTATAGCATATAGTTAAATATAGAAACCATATAATTTTTTGACAATGCGAAAGTATGTGTACCAATATGGTGGTAACTAATTTGTTCGCCTATTTTACATCAAGTTGTGTGAAGGGACTGAAATCTACGGACAGGGGGTATATTCATTTGACTAACACAGGCAGTGCCCGAACTCGTAATATATATAACCAAAATAAGAAAATCGGAATAAAATTATGGCCTAACCCTAACCTGGTACACATACCAGGGGCGTACTCATTTTTTTTAATGAATTAACAACAACTGGTTTTCTATTTTCACCGACGTTTGTAAATTTAATATCCAGTATGTAGGATAACACCATTGCGACACAGCGTTATTTGACAAGGCTCCTTCAGTCGAGGTTCGTCTACTTCCATTACAGCGGCAAGTCGGTCCGCGTCGAAGCAATTATTTTCCCGACCACAAGATATATGTATTAAGCAATATATTGATTCACTTATATAACTACAATTCATATTGTTCCACCATGCTTCCCTGCGCGAGAAATCGAAAGACAACTTAACGCCATTTTGTATCCGGGAACTCACACTAAACAGGCTTATCCATATGCGATAGGTGTCAATGATAGTCACTGTTTACTTAGTATAGCTAAGCTATGGTTATTATATAATGCCATACTTGATTATAATTCTGATTTATTTCAGATAATTGTAAAAGAAAGTTGTGAATCGATAAATATAAAGATCACATTTTAGTTGAATCACACTGTTAAAAATACAATCAAATCACTGGCATTTACAAGTAAAAGTGACTAAGAATGAGAAATCAATTTACTTCAATATATAAATTATTTTGATTCAAACTAATCGGGAATAATTTTACAGCTTTCACGGAAAATTTATTTCAAAAATCAAAACTGAAATACTGGAGCTACACATAAACGGCAACTCTAATATAAAGTGGTTTATGCTCTCATCTCTAACAAACACTTGTAATATTGCCTGGGATTAGCTATAGTTATTTATTATAGTGACAAATGTTTGAAATATCAATCAACAATCTTTTATATAAGCTATGCAAATGCTACAAAAAGCTTATTATTTGTATACGGACAAAAACAACATTAGTAAGGTAGCGAGCCTGGATAATATAGGATTCTATATTTGATTATAATTCTTATACTAGAATGTGGGTAGGACGAGAAATACATAAAAACATAAGGACATTAGTTATGTGACGAAAAATCGTATAAGTTTTGTTAAATAATGTTCATGTATATTATACATAATACAGAGTTGATATTTGGCAATCAAATAACCAGCAAACATCACCTGATTTGCAGAATCACACAAGAACATTGAACCCTGATGAGTGAAATCGGCGTTCATTGAGTTACGAAGTCAGCGTTGACTGAGTTTAATAATAAATAGGATAGGAAATGTTAATGAATTTTTCCAAAAAGTTCATTTTCCCACATATCAGTGTCAGCTTGTTAGGAGTAAAGGTATTAGAACGCCACTTAAAAAATTCTGGTTAATTTCAAATATTTTTGAAGAAAATTTACGAACCGTTAGACATACAGTTAAATTTATAATGTGAAAGCTACAATAAAAATAACTGGTATTTAAATGTAGTTGTGAATAAAGATAAGGAATCATTCAAAATAAAATTCAAAAATAATACATTCAGTGAAATTGAAATAACTCTTTACAACTTTTCCTGCATTCTATATTCTACACACTTCTAAAGATATAAAATAACAATATGTAATGGTTAATATGTTGAAAATGACAAAAATATTGTTGAGCAAAATAATTTTAAAAATAAATCAACAAAACAACATGATAATTAGGCTTCAAGTAAATAGAAACAAATTCAAGTTCGTTTTGGAAATAATTGCTTTTGTCAAATGTCAAAACAATTGAAATGTCAGTTAAACTCTAATTCAGCGGATGAAAATTTATCGAAAATAACGGAATAAGATAAAATACAATAAAATGAAAATAATTGGAAATATATAATGTACAATTTTCACAAAATAAAGTTAACTTCATTGAGTAATTTTTCGATATTGATTCATATTCGTAAATAAACCTTGGCCATGACTCGCCCGGGTTAGTGGCATTCACCAGTTAGTTATTCTGAGAGGTACAATGTGAAAATGCAAGATAATGTTACTATATTTTTAACAGCTTTTGACAAATTGCCCGTAAACAAGCATTGCCCATATATAAATAGCATTCTACAATCAGGCATCATGTATGGTAACTTTGCCCAGTTAATGCTTGTCAAATTAAAAACAGAAAAATTAAATCAGTTCACAAGTTAGTTATTCTGAGAAGTACAACGCTGCAATGCGTGACAATTTTACAGTATTTTTGATAATTCACATTTCCCATAAAAGCATACTACAATCCCGCAACATATATGGCCCACATTGTCAAGTTCAGTTGTTAAATGTAAAAGACAAAACAAAAGCAAATCACTCCAATTATGATATGTTAACCGCATGAGATACAATTTGATGGAAATGAAATGAAAAACTCGGTTAGAAATTATAAAAATGTGAACAGATAGTTATTTTAAGTAAAATTACAAACAAAATCATGCTATGGTAGTTTTCCTGAACCAAGATGGTTCCTATTTTCATAATTGGCACCACCATAATTCTATCATATTTAGTGGCTCTTGGCTTAGTTCTGTATGAGTGCGCGTAGTGCATCACCATAATTGCATATAGTTTCAGTAGCTTCTGGCACTTTAGTGATGGCCTGTAACTTTGACCAGAAATAAGTGTTCGTAATATTGCAAAAAGTGAGTTTTAAAAATATTAGGTGAATTAACCAAAATTTACAAGTAATTAAGTTGTTAAGTTAGAAATACAAGTAATTAACTCATGCCTGGTCATGTATGATCTATAAATGATAATATTTTGAAATAATACTTTATCTATAAACCATGCTTGATCAGTTGTTCATAAAAGATGCGACTGAAATAATAAAGTTAAAATTATCGAGAATGGATATGACCAGGTTGTGCAAGTAAAACTGCTGATTTTTTTAACAATTTTGAATAACACAGAATTGATTGAATGTAAATAAAAAGTTTAAATATTTGAAAAATATTCGTTTTCTAAGATAATTTTAGTAACTTGAGCGTGATATAACTGGTCTACTCAAATAAAACTGCTAAATCTTTTTACACTATCAAATTACAAAAAATGTAATTTAAGGATTCCAATATTTTATTCATTGTTTGAGATAATTTCAGTAAATTACGATTTGCCGTGAATATGCGTGCAGATAATCAGGTTAATTGTGCCCGAGTCCTCTTGAGCTGAGTTTTTGACGATTCAATGCGTTTCTGTTTCTCAGTTTCCCATACGCATCAATGGCTTTAATATAATAGGATTCTGCTTTTTTATATTTCTGCAGATTATAATACCCTACACCGATATTATGCAGCAATATACCGTAGATTCGATATTTTGAAGCGTTTGTCCCGAACTATTTCTCCAAAACCTCCAGTCCATTCTTTCTGATTTTTATACTTTTCTCATATTCACCTGCCAGTGAATAGTTATATCCAATGTAATCCAAGCACGAAGCTTCTTGTATTGCTTTATTCACTGGATCAGCGTTTTCTATTGCGCGAATATCATACAGCATTTCTGTCATGTATTCTATGCCGTAATCCACTCCTATAATTTTAGATCGACCACCGGCTTCTATCAATGGCCTTGTAGCATCATCTATCTTACTGCTACAAAATCCAATCCCATTTATTACATCATCGGGTGTTCTTGTGCGAGCCTTGTAGATATCACTTGCTATTCGAAGCAATATTATAGCGCGAATGTAAGCGGAATTCGAAATTAAGTCAATCGCAAGGTCTTTGACGTCATCGGCACTGGTCACTGATGACGCCATCAAAATATTTCGTAAGTTGGCGATAGATTTTTCCGCTTTCTTCTCTCTGCCAAGATGTATAAAACACTCGACCATCATAAGTATGGTATCCAAATCCTGATGGTTTTGCAGGGTTGCCAGTTCTTCGAAGATCGGGACTGCTTCTTCATATTTGGACTCGTCGAATAACTTGGAATATTTTTCTGGAAATAAAATATATCATGAATAAAACCTACAAAAAATAGTCAGTGCGTTTAAAGTCTCAACCAGGGATCTCACAATGTATAGCAGAGCGGAATAACTTCTGAAAATAGTGACTGTAGAAGGTGGGGGACGGAGGAAATGAGAGGAGCCGGCAAAAGTTGACGGCTGAGAGCGACCGTATTGTACGAGGATCAGCACACACACATTAAATTCAAATTCAGAATTTACTCTCTTTTATTTTGCGTTTCCTTTTTTTTATTTTATTGTTTTGCATTTTTAGTTCATTTTCTTTTATTTTGTTTTAACTGTTACGCGGTATCGTCTTCTCACCCAATTTCGCTAACAACTGAAACTGAGTGAGACTCATTGAACGTAATCGCCGGAAATAAACAGACCAATAGAAGGACAGGTAGTTTGCTGGGCGTCTGGCAGGGCAGCTACCACGACCTTTAGTTTCAATTTTGCCCGCGAAAACATTTGATTCAGAAAAACGCAAATGTTATTTCGAAGAAAAAAATCGTTATAGAGAATTGTGTAATATATGTACAGCCTGGTTGTCGAATTCAAAGAATGTGAAGTTGGAAGTAAAGATATTCAACGCAGAGGGTTCGAGAGATCCGGTTTCTCCAAAAACCTTGTTGCAGAAAAAAACTTTTACTTACTTCGAAGCATGGAAATCTTTGGAGCATTAATTCCACTCTGTGCGGTCGTATATCTTGGACCGGCTGCTGTTTGTTTTGGTTGTTGATTGAGCTCCTGAGTTCGAGGTGGCGTTTTGTTAAGTTGATTTGGTTTTCTATCTGTCTTAGTTTGAAGATCCTGCACTCTGAGATCGTCTGTGGAAATATTCACATACTCAGTGAAATGAACATTGATGGTCTATAACAGACAGTCCAATATTACAAGTGGGAATTCTCGTATGCTTGCCAACTTTTTTAATTTGTTTGTGAAGATTTTGGTTTTTCCGTCGAACAAACAGATGTAAATTGTAGCTTTTCATCGAGATAAAACCATATACTAACTATCGAATATCATTTTCAAGAGTTACCACACCACTACGAACAATGCCATGTACAAGCAGCCACTAATACATGAGACTGTTGAGAGGCAATAATTTTTCTTCGCATATTGCAATGATGTCGTAGCAAGAGTGAAGATAACTGACACAAATATATTTCTGTATCGTTTGGAATACTCTTGAATTACTTGTAGACGTTTTCGAATTGCAATTAAAACAAACCTGTTTGCATTGGGGTTGCGAATGAATCAGTCTGAATATTCATGGATTCGACGCCTTTTGATATTCTTGCGGGTTGAGCAGGGCTGTATGATGTTGCATCTGTGAAGAAATGAAAATTTGATGATAAATTTACCAGGCATAACAACCTTTTATATTAGATTTTGTGACTGGCAGTGGATTTTTATTGAAAATACCCCAAAGTTAGCATGTCTGTATTGTCTAAACTCGATGTGCCGGATACCATCCAGGTCATTTTGATCTAGCAGATGTCGCATTTCCTAATATTTACAATATCGTAACGGTCGGATTTTAAAGTTTTCATGTGGTGACAGAAATTTAATTCATTTCAATTTGCAAAATGGTGGACTTAAGATTACAGAAAACCCCAGTTGCACGTTGGCTCAGCGTTAAAGCGTCAGCCTCGACTAGGTTGGTATTGCACGATCTCATATCGGGTTAAAACCAGATGCTCCCAAAGTATTCGTACCAAGATGACGCACAACCTGAACATAGTATGTGTACCGGGTAAGGGTTGTTCAGGTTGTGTGTCATCTTGGAACGAATACTTCCGGAGCACCTAAAATCATATGCTCGAACCTCAACCAGGTGAAATGATATATATGGTATATTTAACTTGGGATAAAACTTCATTTGACTCCTCTCTTAATCATCGATGCATAATAAATCCTAAATATTTACCTGGTTGCTGAACCATAATTCGACCAATTTTCCCGGCACCAACTTCAGTCTTTGATCTATAAAGTGGAAATATGACAAATTTTGAAATCGAGTAAACGGGCTAAGTGACAGCCTATAAAACAAAAGAACAAAGTAAAACAAGAGAGCTATGCTCAAATATATGGACACGTAGCGACACCCAATCGCAATAATTTTGATGACGTCATAGCGGGGAAAAAAGCCTTCTGGAGAAAAATTTTATCTTTAACCACTGAAAATTTCAAAGCAATTGGTCCAGTATTTGAAGAGAAAGGCGATTTTTTGAAAATGATGGAGAGACAAATAATAACAATAACAACATAATATTGAAACGATCGTTATGTCCACTAAACGTGTCCAATAAAACTTACCCGACATTATCCCCTTGCACGTTGATAGGCGCCCCTGCAAAGTAGAGATTAATAACTGGTTGTTGTGGTTTACCGCCTTCCGCCATTATGTTTTCCTTTCTCTGATCAATCGTCAAACGTTTTATTATTTATCATCAAATTGAAAGAGAAAACAGCACTTTTTTGTTACATTTAGGATATTTTTTAGAAATTATTTCTGTAGTGCAAAAACTGATTTTCTGAAAAAACATAAAAAGTAAAAATTTACTTAACTAAAGTAAAATTCAAAATGTTGCCTAGAGCGGCTACCCCAAGTCACGACCCTACTTGAACTACTTAGGATACATGTCTCATCTGAAATCCTGCCAGCTTTTGTTCTGATATTTTTATTATTCTATTGAATAAACTGATATTATAAATCAAAAAAATTATCGAACATTTTAACTGAGGCATTCCTTTACGTTAGATTCGCGAACATTCACCAAGTCTCATTGTATATATATCCCAGAATATATTCATACATTTTTCAAATCTGCCCTGTAATTGCGACGGCAAATAATTTGCTCGAAAAAATTGCTTCCTATTCCAATAAATTACTATGCTCCATCTCCTATCGCATACTTAGTGTTCGGTTGATAATGGATATAAAATTTCTATAAATTTCTATAAATAAAAAAATACCTATATCTCAACAAAAACACTTGAAAAATAATCTCCCGATGCGCGAACAGCGGCTGATGTCAACGATGGTATCTCGTACTAAATGCCTTTCTGCTGTTTTGAAATCGGCAACTTAGTTTACTTATTAACTCTATATTCCGATCTGACGATTTTGAATGCCCAACTTCGCCACGACTATCCTTGAGTGGCCGCAACAGGTTAACATACCAACCGTCTGTGGGGTCGAACGGGACGAATCCCGTAAAATTTGGAACAATAAGATCAAATTTCACTTTTATTCAGAGCAGACTTTTGTTAAATCACAATACCCGATACCCGACAATACCTTCCTAAACTATAATGTAACAAAGGTTCGTTATTCCCCAGAAACTCGTTTTCTCTCTTAGTCTACAGAAGGACAATGCGCGACTAAGCTATTTACGGTGTGTTGAGTTGAATTATAAACGAAACATGTTTACCCCAAAGTAGGCGATCCTGGTCCCATATTAAATACGAGGTAAACATACTTTACCAACCTAGATCAGTCTCAGAATGTTCTTCAATAGCTATTGTCTGTTTTATCTTAAGATGTTAATATATCTCTAACAAGTCAGGCGACTTGGGTTGGGAATACTGATGGGCATATTCCAGGGGTGGGCAAATTACGGTCCGCGGGCCGGATCCGGCCTACTTTAGTGTTTTATCCGGCCCACTTGAATTAGGCTATAGTTTTTATGCATAAAAATTATCGTTGAAGAGATCGGAAAAACAACAAATCGTCCGCAATTGTAAATATTGTAATTCCACACGTACTATCAGCCCTGAATATAAACATAAAACCATCTGAATAATTTATGTACAATAATTCAAAACGCCAGCTCCTGACATATCAGCATTTTGGTCTGCATTTTGCTACGCGCGTGTTCGTGGATATCTCAGTACATTTTGTTTACTTTTGTCTGGTACAGGGGAGGAGGGGGATTGAGTTGAAATCGCTGATAGTTACTTCAGCATGTCATGGGTATTTAAGACGTGAACATCAGTAATATATCGGTAAACTATATTACAGGGAATTATCCCTGTATTATGAGGACGTCGAAAAAAGTATTTCCTTGGAACTGTGCGTGAAGTGTGCAAAACTCCTTATTGTGTGGTCATCTGAAACGAGAGACTAAATACAAACTAAAAATTTAATCCGTAAATCCAATTAGCGACTCAAAATGAGGAAGTGATTATTGTAAGAAAGGAACGGAGTCATAAGATATAAATATATATCACAAAACATAATGCAGAACTTCATAAATTTTGTTTTCAAAACTCTATTTTTGACCTGGTAAATCCCAAAAATTTCGGTATTTTTCATCAAATCGGATACTATAGCAAATCCCAGCGGTTCCCAAATATGTGTTTGTGCTGCGCCATATCGCCGCATTATTTCAAAGTTGCAATGCTTTTACTTTATCGTAATGAATTGTACTCGTGGGATTTTATGACCGACCTTGGAATTTTGCAAATGGTGATTTCTTAAAAAAAATAATCTCAAGTGGCTCAAATTAATCAAATGACCAAGATCGCACCTTTTCTTAATATATAATTAAATTAATTATATTATATCTTAAATTGATATGGCAAGACATTTTTAATTCTCGTAATAGTCTTGAACTGAATATTTTGCGCAACAGAAAAACCATCAACGGTGAAAAAGTCGGCAATTTCAACAAATGGGTAATCACGACGACAAAATAAAATCAATCAAATAATACTTACCTTCTAAATCCCAAGTTACAGTAATTTTGTTCGTAAACGATAGGAATGCGCATCATTTATTCTCTTTGATTTGAATAATCTATTTATCAAATACGGTCATCATGACCGCAATTGTTACATTGTACTATCTTTATTTTTAACGTTATCCTAGCCCATTAGCCCAGCTGTTAAGCTTTTTTTTCTATCAACTTTCTTTGCGCTGCTGCCATAATTTGCCAGCCCCTGTAATAACGGCCCATTGATCATTGTGTCTAGGACTCTAGGTATTTGCAAATAACCGTTTCTGATCATACTGAATTTTGATCATCCGGCCCAGTAACCAAGTCTGTTATCCGCATCCGGCCCACTCAGGAAAGTAATTGCCCACCCCTGGCATATCCGTATGGCAAATAAGGTCACTGGAAAACACGCCGGACGAAGATCATGTCATAGGCCAGGGGCGGGAAACCTTTTTCGGCTCGCGTGCCAAAATCGGCTAAATTTGACGAAAAAAAATTTCCGCGTGCCGACCAAAATTAAAAACAATTCGTTGCTACTTTTAAACAAAAATACACAATAATAAACCTTTCAAACATGTACAGACTTCACTATTCAGGAAAATATCCGACAAATAGACTCGATATATAAGCTTTTCTTGTTTTATATCAGTGAGACTTCTGCTGTTGAATTACCGCTGATAGCGATTTTATATTGGGTTTATATTTTGTAACTTTCAAAGAAATGCATGAACTGCTGGTTTCATCTTTCAGGCTACTCATGTTACGAGACTTCAAAGTTCATAACTGAAGTCAGAGATATACAAGCATATGTAAATGAAAACATGGAGAGTAATGCAATTGCAAAGTTTTTAGGGCACGATGAATTTTCCGGAATGACATCCCAATCACGCAATACTTCGTTTTCTGCACTCTGCACTCTCTTGTATTCATTTTCCTAATCGCTTATATTACTTTCGAAATCAATTTATAACAGTGAGTTAGCAAGTAACTCGAACATACATGAGCTGTTGAACTTCATAAATGAGGCAGAAATGAAGAAAAATGGTGACGCAGACGAACTATATTATGTAAGAATGTAGTCAAATGAATGCTGCGCTCTTCTAGACAAAATTTCTCGAGAGCTCACTCATTTGTTGCGTCATAATATATTTGTTTGTAGCTATATGTCATGAAGGACAAAAAGGGTTAAAAAAACGGATTGTTAACAAACGATAATGAATAAACGAACACCGAGTTTCATCAGATAATTGTTGAAACTTTTTATCTGAAGGAGAATGATCTCGTTTTTGATGATCTCGTGCAGAATAAATGAGCTCGTGTGCCAAGTTTGGCACGCGTGCCAGGGGTTGCCCACCCCTGCCCTAGGCCATTCCATTCGTGAGCCCGAAGAAGAACGAAAATTAGCCGTGTCAAAAATCCGAGTTAATGTTTAATTTTACTGTATAATTTGAAACATTTCTCTGGGCGCCTAGTTGTTCTTTTTTCTGTGCTTGTTAAGATACACCACAATTCATAACTACTGTAATGTTTATTTAAGTCCATTTCCCTAGAGCAAAAAATAACTAATTCCACTCAATGATAATATCATGAAAGCCCATTTCCTATGTTCCTGGAATTTAGAATGTATTCGAAATTCAGATTATAAAATATTTTTTACAGTGTACCGGATCACAAGGATCTGTGGCGTCGAATAAAGTAGAAAACGAGAATATCGGTCGGAGAACGAAGACTTATCGATCGGAGGTTAGGGGATCCCCCAAAACGACGCTCTTACTCCATAGTGACACCGTGTGTCCCATCACTAATTAATTATTAACTCGCTAATTATACGACATAATTCATCGAAAATCAATAGACCTCTGATCCGAGCTATGATGAATGCACATGCAAAATTTGGAGCAGATTCGACCTCGCTTACGTGAGATATCACGTGCATCTAACAGACAAATAGACAAATACCTATCAACATACTTACCGATCTTAAGATCGATAAGTAATGAGCAGTGATACGTTGAGAGGCCCCATATGCTATGCTGCTTGTGAGCCGCATCTATAACAATGACGTAATTCGTATTATTCTGGTGCCATTGTCATTAGGCAGAAACCTTCGTGGAATTATCATTATCGGTTCATGCTATCAAATTAGCCACCAGTGCTTCCATTTTGAGTTTTAATTCTGAAAAATATGTGCCATTGTCCATTTCATATACATTAAATGCGATGGGTAATATTGGTGACATGTTTTACTGTTTGTGACAAACGTGTGTTTCGTTTCGTTTCGATTTTTTTTTTTTCAAAATATTACGGGGATTTATCCATATCTTATCCTTATTTAGGCGGTTCCGCCCTCACGTTAGCGATCTTGTGGTCCAGCGAAGTATTGAACGCTGCGGTACCGGTACGCTGCTGTAAGAGATTGCGTAACTATGTTACGCCTTGTCGATATATTTAAGCATCGCTCTCTTGTTTTGTTTGGTAAGATGCTGACCACAAACGACGCCATTTTGTTTCAGATGCGCATCAGGGTCTTACGCGGAAAGAAAGACTTGCATAAAATATAATTTCGCGCGAATAGACGTGGAGGATTTTACCCTGTATGCAACAGTGTAGCATCCCTTATACATAGAATACCGGTACAATATCGGGCATTACAAATACAATATACCCCATATACAAAACCAAACTAGTATTTTAAAATGAGGTTTGAAATATCTCATGCCAGTGTTCCGGGAGGTGGCGATATAGAGCAAAAAATGGATGGATCTCAGATGTGTGATACAGATATTTCTTGGATGATCCCAAGTCGTTGTCGTTCTTGGATGATCCCAAACTCAGTGCTCATCACGACTACATAGCATGAGTAAAGTATGAAAACGGTAACATATATCGATGAACAAACTACAATTGTTTTCTTGTTCACCGACGTTTGTCAATTTTAATATATATTTGGTGCGTTAAAATCCATAGCAACATAGCGTTGTTTGACACGTTTTGTTCAGTCTAGGTGCGTTTTTTATTCTTTTTACCTACAGCCTTTATTACCAGCGGTAAGTCAATCCACGCCATTTTGTTTTAACCCCAACCAGTCTCAAAGTTATTTGTCCCCTGCTGACCGAGCGTTGTAAATATTAAGCATTATATTATCGATATCGATACGCGATATTGTCAACTTCAACATTTCTTCCTTGCGCGATGATTCAAAAGACAATCAACGCCATTTTGTATTTAGGAACTTATACTCTCCTACTAAACGGGCTTGTGCTATAGAATCTACAGATAATACGTATCTGATACGTAAGCGATATGTATCAATGAGACTCACTGTTCACTTAGTACAGCTAATCCCTGGATATTATATAATGCCATACTTGATTATAATTTATTCGTTCCAGATAATTGCAAAAGAAAGTTCTAAATCGATATATATATATAAAACATCACGCTTCAGTTCAGGGGTGTGCAACGTTTTTTGTTGGTGGGTCATATAGCAACCTTCAGACATAGCTGAGACACAAAAATTAGTTTGACCATATACACAACGAATTGAAATTTCGTAACGAATTAAACGATAAAACGGATGAAGAAATTAAAATGACAGTAATAAATGCACCGGGCGAAACGGCGATAGATTTAACGCAGCGACATGAACAATAAAACAATATGTATTTTTACTAATGTGAACTCTCTCTTCAACATGAATTGTTTGGGTATCATTTAATATTTGATGGGGGAATCTGAGTGCTTACAAGGGCCACACTAAATGGCTTGACGGGCCGGCTTTTGACCCACGAGCCGCCTGTTGCACACCCCTGCTTTAGTTGGATCACACTGTTAAAATACAATAAAATTACTGACATTTACATGTAATAGTGACTAAAATGATCAATCAATTTCAATATATAAAATATTGAGATTCAAACTAGTCGGGAGTAATTTACATTTTTTACGGAAAATTTAATCAAAACTGAAATATTTTAAACTCAATAAAAAACTAGCAATCAATCAATCCAAAAATCAATACTAAAATATTGGAAACTAGATAGAAAACTAGCAATCCAAAAAAGAGAAAACTACTAACCAAACGGCTTATATAAACTCTTATATAAACCAAACTCTTATATAAAGAGGTTTGTGCTGGGGTGAAAGTATAAACGCTGACAAACTTGGGCTGGGTGACATAAACACGAATCATACAATAACCATCTCTAACAAACACTTCCAATTTTGCTTGGATTAATTATAGTTTGCTAAATAGTGGATCTCTTCTTAGTCATAAATATTTTGCCGAAATTCGATGTTTGAGAATATCCTGTTGAAAATTTACTGAGTTTGAAATTTCAACAGTAAGCACGTAAGGCCGGCGGGCCGCCTGTTGCACACTCCTGCTTTAGTTGAATCTGACTGATAAAAAAATCAGTAAAATCACTAGATTTACATGTAATGGTGAATAAGAAACAATATATAAATTATTGGAATTCAAAGTAATGAGGAATAATTTACAGTTTTTAAAAAAATTTCGCTTCAAAAATCAAAACTGAAATATTGGAAGCTAAATGCTCAAGCCAGGGGTCGGCAACCTACGGCCCACGGAGTAATATAATCCGGCCCGCGACGCTTCGCTGAATTATAGCAAACCCGCTGTTTTGACGATTATTAGATTTTCCATGCATATTATACATAGTACAGCGTTGATATTTGACAATAAAACATCCTGCAAACATCACCTGATTCGCAGCATCAAATAAGAACAATGAGCCCCGATGAGTGAAATCAGCGTTCACTGATTGTAAATGTTAAATTGGGAAAATTCCCCTTTTTAAAAAAAATTCAGCTCATCCACTTATCACTGGCATTTTGTTAGAAGTAAAGGTATAAGAACGCCACAAAAAAATTCTGGTTGAATTCAAGCATTTTAAATAAAATTTGCGAACCGTTAGATATACAGATCACTCAATAGTTTAAATCATACTGTGGAAAAAACAACAAAATAATTGAGAAAAAGATAAGAGATCATCTAAACCCAAATTAATACATTCGGTGGAATTGAAATAAGTCTTCTCTACATTCTACACACTTCTATGGATTTTATGTAATGGGTATTATGTTGAAAATGACAAAAATATGAGTTGAGCAAAATTTTCAAAATGAATCAACAAAACAACATAATAATTGAGCTTCAAGAAATAGAATGAAATTCTATTTGAGTTATATAAATATGAACATATAATGATATTTCTCCTTCATTCGATAAAAAAATGTCAAAACAATTGAAATTTGAGTTAAACTCCAATTCAGCGAATGAAAATTGATCATGAAAAAATAAAACAACATAATAATATATACAACACAATTTTCACAAAATAAAGTTCGTTTCACTGAGTACACGAGAAATATACTGATTCATAAACGTAAATAAACCGTATCTGGCCACTCTCGAGTTAGTGGCAATCCACAAGTTATTTCAAGACATAACTCGTGCCAATGCAAGATAATTTTACTATATTTTCAACAGCCTCTGACAAATTATCCATAAAAGAGCATTACAATAAATTGGAAAGTAACCATACGAAAGCATTTCCTACTTATTAATAGTATTCTACAATAACTCAGCATGTATGGTAACTTTGCTCAGTTAATGCTTGTCAAATGCACAGCAGAAAAGTAAATCAGTCCATCTGTTAATTATTGTGAGAAGTATAACGCTGCAATGCAAGACAATTTTACAATATTTTTGATAGTTTATGACATTCTACACAGACTGCCCAAATAAAAGTTTCTGCGCGACTTCGTAAAAAAAGTGAAACTTAAATTTTGAAAAGATCCAACAAATCAACCAAAATCTACAAGTAATTGCGACAACTTGTTATATAAGCTGAATGCAAAGCTTGGCCAAGTATGATTCATAGATAATTATACTTATCGATTGGAATATCGATTTCCCTATGAACCATGCTTGATCAGTTGTTCATAAAACATGCGACTGAAATAATAAAGTTAAAATTATAGAGAATGGATATGACCAGTCTATGCAAGTAAAACTGCTGATTTTTTTAACAGTATTGAATAACACAGCATTGGTTGAATGTGAATGAAAAGTTTAAATATTTAAAAAATATTCATTTTTTAAGATAATTTTAGTGAATTGAGTGTAATATAACTGGTATACTGGACCCAGGGGCGTAGGCAGAAATTTTCAAAGGGGGGGGGGAGGGGTTCTGGAAATTTTATTTGTCAGGTTAGATCGAAACAGCTAGCGGGTCTAAAAAGCATTTTGAGCTACGGAAAATGGATATTTATGATACAAAAAAAGATTTTATTTTTTTACATTTAAAGGGGGGGGGGGGGTCGACCCACAAAACAACCCCCTGGTTACGCCACTGCTACTGACCATTTTTTACAGTATTAAATTACATAACAAATGTAAATTAAAAGTTTAAATATTTTATTATAGTTTGAGATAATTTCAGTAAATTACGATTTGCCGTGAATACGCGATGCGGATATCAGGTCAATTTTGCTCGAGTGTCTTTTAGATCAGTTTTTGACGATTCAATCCATTTCTTTCTCTCAGCTTCATTCTCATAATCTGAAGCCTTTTCACGAGCATCAATGGCTTTAATATAATAGGGTTCTGCTTCTGCATATTTCTTCAGATTATAATACCCTGCACCAATATTATGCAGCAATACACCGTAGATTTGATATTTTGAAGCGTTTGACCCGAACTGTTTCTCCAAAACCTCCAGTCCATTCTTGAATATTTTTATACTTTTCTCATATTCACCTGCCAGGTTATAGTTATATCCAATGTATTCACAGCACCAAGCCTCTTGTTGTGCTTTATTCACTAGATCAGCGTTTTCTATTGCACGAATATCATCCAGCATTTCTGTCATGTATTCTATGCCGTAATCCACTCCTATAATTTTAGATCGATCATCGGCTTCTATCAATGGCCTTGTAGCATCATCTATCTTATCGACACAAAGTTTAATCCAATTCATTACATCATCGGGTGATCTTGTGCGAGCCTTGTAGATATCACTTGCTATTCGAAGCAATATTATAGCGCGAATGTAAGCGGAATTCGAAATCAAATCGATCGCAAGGTCTTTGACGTCACCGGCACTGGTCACTGATGACGTCATCAAGATATTTTGTAGGTTCCCGATACATTTTTCCGCTTTCTTCTCTCTGCCAAGTTGTATAAAACACTCGACCATCATAAGTATTGTATAGAAATCCTGATGGTTTTGTAGGGTTGCCAGTTCTTCGAAGATCGAGACTGCTTCTTTATATTTAGACTTGTCGAATAATTCGGAAGATTTTTCTGAAAAATAAAAAGTATACTTCGAATATAATCACGTATCGCATAAACTATAAAGCACATTATACGAGATATTTCAATGCATTCGAACATAATGACCAAGTGCAGGATGGTCCAGGGTTGTCGGCCTCGCGGGTCACACTATTATTTTTGTATTTATCGCGGGCCACAATAGTGCAATATAAAACAAACACTTTTATAATCCAAACACATTGACCACTATATGTAATTTATCGAGGTAAAACTCACTAAAACGTGCGAAAATCTTACTATATCTACATTCGATGTAAGATTTCAAACTCATAACGGATATAGTTCCATAAGGAGTAAAGGCCTTGTTAGATTGTCTGTTTAAATCAGTCAGCTCAAACTCATGTATACAAAATAACTTACAAATAACTGCAGATTGATTGATTACCGAATTTTGTAATACTGTTTAGGCTGGTTGCAAATAACACCCGACAGGAATTATATTGTTTAGCCATTACAATAATATTAGTTAACAGGCATAACCAACCTATAGGGTAATGGATTCCTTATCCGTTGTTTAGTTTTCTATGAAGCCTATTTTGTGAGCATATATTCCCCACAAAAACTAGAGAGCCAGTTAACAATTTAGACTGCCAAGCACATTATTCAACTTCGCTAGTTGCCTCAGCTAGCCATGACACTAGTCAATCCAGTGACATTAGTGATGTAACAATATGTGAAAAGATTTTTCTTGGTATTTTTATGACGAAACAACTCCAAATGCAATTTTTTGTTTACCTTGTTGCAAATACGACGCGGACACAGATAATGAAGCGGAGGAACATATGTGGCCCGCGGGCCTGGGTTTGGACTACCCTGGCCTAGTGATTTATGCCGTGGCCACCGGGCAAGACTCAGCAATATTGGCGTCACAGATTAAGCTCTCGAGTTCAAGCCCAATGTCCATCGAGTAACTGTGAACCAAACATAATCCGTACCATATACAATAACATCTCTTTGCGTATCAGTAGCGGATTCGGATTCAAAATTGTCGACTCTAACTTTAACAGTGATGACAAAACTTCAGATACCTCAACCTTAGGGCTGACAAAAATATTATGCTGAGGAAAATATTTGACTCCAACTTCCATTCATTCCAACTTCTAAGGAAAAATAGTTTACTTACTTTGTAGCATCAAAATCTTCGGAGAATTAATTACACTCTGTGCAGTCGTATAACCTGGAACGGCTGCAGTTTGTTTTGGTTGAGGGTTGAGATTTTGAGTACGAGGTGGCGGATGGTTAGATTGAGTTGGTTCTCTATCTGTCTTCGTTTGAAGATTCCGCACTTTGAGATCGCCTGTGAAATTAGTATATTTCGAATAAAATGAACATTGCTGGACGATAACAGAGAACTTAAAATAAATAAATAAAATCAATAAATACAGAAAGCATACTGTTAATACTTGTAAGGATAGATAGCGAGTATAAAAGAGCAGTTTTGAAACACAAGTTAAAATTTGAGAACATTTATTTAAATATCAACTGAAAGGTAAATCAAGCAATATTGTATTTTTGTCCAAGTTTGTTTTTTAAAAAAAGTTACAGAATCGCCATCATGCAACACACAACATAACTGACCTTTCTTTTTAATTGCTCCAGTCTTAGAAGCCTCGATATTTTTTGGTGACAAATTTAAGGCTTCGACATCTTCAGCGATATTATCTGGTTGAACGTTGTCAGCTGCCTGTTGTTGTCCGACATTCTGTTGTTCAGCTGTCTGTGGGATAATTATCTGTCCAATCTCCCCTGCAGCAATCTCAGTTGTCCTTGTTCTGAATAAAATACGGAGACATAGATAAGATATTTCAAACTGGCTACCGTACATTTGATATATTTTAACCGTCAAGTTCGGCTTCAAGTATCGGTCTCTGACATTTAGTCTTTTTGATAAACTAAGATACTATTTATAAATCCTCATTGTATCTACATTTATAGATATATCTTTCTCAATCAGATGTCGCCAATCACCACCTAAAATATGCGAAAAAAATTCGTAACATTTTTTACATGTATCAGGATTTGAATATTATGTTTCGACAATGAATTGTTAGCTAAAATACATTCAAATCATGTATTCGAAATCTCAAATGCGTTTTTATTGGTAAATTCTAAGCTGACACAAGAGAGACATCAACCTACTTCACCCCCTACTCCAAAAATACTCCAATCGCGACCGGACGTCCATATACATTATTTCACTTGAATCCTTTAAGCAGTCTAGATTGTAGGTCAGTCTTAGGTTCTACTAAATAAAGTAACCAACTTACTGTACAATTTCCCTCTGGTTCTGCGCGTTATAAATATTAATATGATATACAGTTTGCTGTTGGTTTTGCTGTCCACCTTCTGCCATGTCGTCTGCTCACAGGAACTCCCTGGATGTTTCAGCTTTGTAAATCCAAAGTGTACTAAAACTGTTCGACTTCTATAATACAGGACGAGGCTGTAACTAACGTACGAGTCCCTGCTACGTCTTGACGCTTTGCACACGTTGGTATAATTAAAAGTAATGTATGTTAGAACGCCCGGTGTGTAAACTTGTTAATCGCTTTTGTGTTAGGACTTTAAGTGAGCAAACAATACACAAAAACAAATATTGTGCAATCTTCGCTCAACCGAGACCAAATTAATTATGTCGGCACTCTGCAATATTTTGCATATTCCTGATAGTATACTTCATATTTTCTTCTGGACTGAAGGATTTAACGATTCTGGTAATTTATAAAGAAATGAGAACTCTATATAAGATTTCTATGCGACTGGAATAAATCGAGTATTACGTAATAAAAATAGGATAGCATGTGGCAAGCCATGGCCTGTCGTCCGGTTACCAGTCCATGTCGGCCGAATTAGTTAGTTAGCACTTGTTTGTTTTAGATGCACGGACTTGATGGTGGAGAAGGCCGTAACCACCTTGCTGGGAGTTCAGCAACCTCCAAACCACTCATGGTGCGATGGGGAGCGCATTCCAAGAGTTCGAGACGATGCGACACAACGCCGTGCCTTATTAGGTCGTTTGTCGGCTATCATGTTTCAATTTGAACATTGTAATGTAAGAACTCAAATTATCTCTCTTGTCATTTCTCAATTTTTACGTTCACATGCATTCAGCGCGCGCGAGAGAGAGAGATTTTGGTGCTCCAGAAGTATGTGCAGCAAGATGGCGCACAACCTGAACGTAGTCTGTGAAACAGGTTAGGGTTATAATGTTGTGCGACACCTTGGTGCACATAATTCGTGAGCGCTGAGATTTTACTATCACAAACGAAGTCAACATTTAATGATACTTTTAAATCAACCAGAAAAATAATTCAATAGTAATTGGTTGATTATTATGTCTGAGGGTCGGTCAGTATGCAAGACCGGTTAACGATATTCTCACGCTACCTATTCTTACGTTAGGAATGGATTGGAAATTTTGGTACTCCCGTAGTATGTGAACCAAGATGGCGGGCACCGGAACGTAGTATATGTGTACCAGGTTAGGGTTAGGCCATAATTTCAGGTACAAATACCATATACGTGAGCCACTCGGCTAGTTCCCGAACTCGAAATAGAACTAAAATGAGTAAAATTGGAATAAAATTATGGCCTAACCCTAACCTGGTACGCATACTATGCTCAGTTCAGGTGTCCACCATCTTGGTTCACATACTACGGGAGCGACGCAATTTTATCTATGTTGTGAGATAAATAAGAACAACCAATTTGAACACTTTAGGTCAGGGTGGTCCAAACACAGGCTCACGGGCCACATATGGCCCGCCGCTTCATTGTGTGTGGCCCGCGTCGCATTCGGAGAGGAATCAAAAAGTTCCATTTCGTGTTGTTTCGTCAAAAAATTAACCAAGAAATCTTTTGACATCTTATTGCATCACTAATGTCACTGAATTGACTAGTGTTATGGCTTGCTGAGGCAACCAGCGAAGTTAAACGAGCGAAGTTCTTGGCACTATTGTGGCCCGCGAACAATGCAAAAGTAATTTTGTGGCCCGCGGAGCTGCCAATCTTGGACCACCCTGCTTTAGGTCTTATAAAAGATCGAAAAAATTGAAAATAGGGACAATTACCCAATCAGACTTTGCCAACGTGACCGACAAAACCCAAACTAGCCAAAACCAAAGAAAATGCACCAGTGGATCTGTTATTTCTAATCACCATTCTGTTTGTTTGTTTACCCGTATTTAACGGACCATAGGGTACTTTAATTAAATTTTTTCTTAAAAATCGATCATGCTACTTATAAGCCGATACCTTTAGTGTAGTGGTTCTCGATTATTTTTTTTTGCTCGCGGTGTACTACGCAAGTAAAAAAAAAATCCAGCGCACTTGTAAAAAAAGGATAAAGTTAGCTTTGAACAAATTTATTTTGCAAATGTTAATGCGATGTATGTGTCTGTTTGGAAAAACAATTGAAACGAGGCTAGATAATTTTGATGGCTTTTGCACTTATGATTGAATAGAAATTGTGAGCAGATAGCCAAAACCCGTCTTAAGTTGCTTTCCTGTTAGCCTAAGTCAAGTCAACATGGTGGACTTCTTGTTTATAAATACTTTGTATTATAACAATGCATATTATTCTGTCACAATGGGCGAAATATGAAAAAAAGTAAACGATCATTTTTTTCTGAAAAAAAAAAAATACAACTCAAAAAGTACTGTATGTTACTTTACGATCTATGAGGCGCACTGCCCCCGCGCAACCAATTAATCTAGGCGCAACCTGTCAAAGAAATCATAGTTCATGCGGTTAATCCCCAACTTTCCTCTCCTATGGGGACAAATATGGAAATTTCATGTAGAATGTAGAGTATTCAAGCGCTTCCAACCAATAAAAAGCAGGCGTATACAATCAGTAGCGCAACCAAGAGGGAATTTGGGGAAGACTGAAAAAGTCTCTGATAATGCGTGTGATTGTATTTTGCTAAATTCGCTAATTGTTTCGTGAGGCGTTATTTGGAGGTCGGGAACCTATTTGGTCAAGAGAGCCATAATAGGTACATATTTTCAGTTGCATTCCCGTGCGAGCCATACAGCGTTTTCCTTTGATCGTGTCTTAAAGGTATACTCAAAGGTCAACACATATAATGTCTCAATATACATTTAATGTGACTTCTGATGCTGGGCCTTGAACGACTGCTCACATGCAACACATGTTGAAATTCATAATATTTATCGCCTTTCTTAGGCATCTCCGCGGTGCTTCAAATTACGGTATATTACAAATACAAAGTACAAACGGACACGGAAGGCTTTTCCTCATTGCTCCGTAACATTATCGCTTCATGATGTCACAAAATGTGTTCCAGAATCCCCTAGTTTTGTCACAATGTTCGTCTCGCAAACGTGGCAAATGTCCTGCCAAATTTCGCTATACCTATTTAGCTTGAAATCTGGTAACAATAGGATAGGATTTACATATTTATCCCGGGGGAGAGGAAAGCCGATAAGACGGCTTAAACATATGGCGAACCACGGCCTCTCGTCCGGTTACCAGTCCATGTCGGGTATGGAATTAGTTTTAGTTATTTGTTTTTCGGAAGCATGGACTTGATGGTAGAGGAAGCCGTAACCGACCAGCGGTTACGTGAACCACCCTACGACGGCGAGGAGGCCAGCAATCCTCTCGCACATAACTACCCCGCATGGGATTCGAACCTGCGAACCCACGCAGGGTAATCAGAGATGCGGTGGCGAGCGTATTCCTAACGCTTAGCACGATTTTTCCTATTTTTAAAAAGGTGCTGTAGACTAGATGACGGAACAATCCGTCCCTCACATCACCTGTCATTTTGATACTGTATTTATTACATACACTTTATTGTTGAATGTTTTCTTTATTCGAAGTGACAAATAAAATAACTCTGACACCGAAACGGAACAAGTAACTAGACTTGAGACTGCAATATGGCATACGATCAGGCCATTGTGAGGCTTTCCTCTCACCAGGGATAAATGTGATAACCCTATCAACATAAGGGCCGTGCCTCCACATATAAATAAGCTATTTTTTACTCTTCTATTTCATCGGCCTTTCTCTACACCAGGGTGGGTACTCCCATATAGGCCGCGAGCCGAGGCCCTGAAAAACGCCTAGAAAGTGAGTTTCGTAGCGCACATCAGGTAACTACCTGAAAATGATTTTAAAATGTTCCTTAAAAATTTAGTAACAAATATTGCCTTGTTCCCACTTCCAAAAGTTGCACGTTTTACGGAAAAGACGCTTTTACTACAAGAAATATGTGCTACGATCTGTCCTATATTCTCTACATTTTCGGCAAGGAACAATGACTTCTGCATGACGTAACAATTGAATTAAACCAGCTGTTAGCGAGCGGATGAATATTAGTTCATTACTGCTCGACCTTGCGCTGAGTTGGGCAGGCTTTCCATAGCCCTGTTTAGTTATTATTAGTTAAGTCATGCTAAGACGTTGTTGAAAAATGTATAAGTAAGTTATTAAACACTAGTAGATCTTTACCACGGATATGGGCCGTGAGACGAAGCCATGAAAACGCCCAGAAAATGAGTTTCGTAGCGCACATCTGGTAACTAAATAAATTCTTCAGTTTTGTGTGAAAACGAACATAATGAACGCATTACAGCTTGTTCCACAATCTTGGTGCGAAATTGAATATAAGAGGTTCCCGGAAATTCAATAACCATAAGTTTACAACACATACATAAGAATTATGCAATTCGAGAGCCCTACAGCACACTAACACAAATGTATTCCTGTAATGTTTTGCCTGACCAAAATCGGACTTCCTCAGTCAATCATAATTTATTAGGTAGGTTACGAAAAATATGGCATACATGTAACCAACAACAAAAAATACTTTAATTGTGTGACAGGAGTTGGGCGTGACCTCGAAAGCAGCGACACCAACAACGCTGATTCACATTTGCGAATAAATTTTATGTAATAACCACAAGCAGTTTACAACGAGAACAGCATAAAAATCTACATCCATTTTATAGAAGCTATCAAACGTATTTATTTTTAAGCAATGAAGTTGCAAATTAACATCGTGAGCACGAAAACACAAATAAATCAGTTATTTCTCACTTAGAAATTTACAGCAAAAGTCAAGAAAATTGAATGAATGTACAATATGTACATAACATAGTGAACAGAAATATTACAATTAATCTTTTTTAGTTTATGTGGTTATGTATTTGAACAAAGGCAATAATATTTCTAAAAACAGGACTACGACACTAACAAATGTCCGAAAAAACAACAAATAAATGATACTTATTAAATCAACTGTAATATATAATTCACTTTCTTCTGAATTGTTTTCGAAATCCACTATCTCAAAAATCGACTTTTCCTCTATAAGTGTACTGTGATTTTTGCAGTCAATACAAAAACAAAAATCTGTGCAATTTAAGTTGATTTTGGCACACTTTCATAAATTATTTTGACTATTTTTCTTACAATTGCAGTTTGCCAACTCAAGAACTGATTTGAGGGCCACATGCTTCTTCAGTGAATCATTGTTGGGTGGAGAGTATAATCCTTATGTTTGACAGTGTTAAATAGACGTGCCCTGGTATCATTTACATTCTTCATATCCTCTTCAAATTCCTCAGCTTTATTTATTAATGCCTCGTTAACCTCAAAAGATCTTCATAGTCGAGGGAAAAAAATGAATTGAAAATCTCAATGAAGTCTCCAACATGAATTTGATGGGCAGTTCCAATTGCAGAAAAGTGCTAAAGTATTTTAATATGACTAGCCCATCTAAGCTGTTTGCAACTATTATGATTCTCATATACCTTTAAGCTTCAAGACTTCTTGTTTAATCCATTTTATAGCACTGATAGCAGCAGGGATCAGAGCCTGCGTTAGGTCGGATTGGTGGAACATTGCCGTTTTCTTTTGTAGTACAGTATCTAAAATGAGGAAGAAAATAATATTTGGAGCAGCATGAGTTTAAAAATACCCCTAAATACTAACTAATACCTTGAATACATACCGGTAATGCATTTTATCTGATGTACTAAATGAGCGTATATAGGTATGCTTATTGCATGCACTACAGTCCAGCAGTGTTTGCATACCATTACTAGACTATATCTACACTAAATTTTGATATATCACAGTCTGAAATGTCCTATGACAGTATAATTATGGACTATAGCAGTACCGGTATAGACTATATTTTAAAACATCAACTGTTTGTCTACAACTTGATTTCTCACCTCTCAATCGTTTCCAATGTTACCTTTCTTTCCACTCCGGCATAACTTATCATTGCTTCCCAGGTTCTTGTCGACTCTATGAATTTAGATTTAGACCAACCGACAGTAGTAAAATTGAATAATTTCTTCTCTTTCACACAATCGTGCATTACAGAAACAGCCATTCATTTCTATTTCCAAATATGCTGTGGCCTATATAGTAGTATAAGTCTGCTGAATAGTCAAGAAGAGTCATTAAATTAATCATAAACATTTCATGCAAGCCAGAAAATATTGTTGTTTGTGACATATCACAGTATTATTCTAGGTCTAGCCTTCCTTGGAGTTACCGCTCCGTACCTATTTAACAACGTCTTATGAGCTAGTGCTCAACTAATATTTCTATTTATGGTAAGGATATACAAGTGTCTCTTTCAGACCGACGGGATTCATAAGAATATATTTTAAGTCTGTCGCGTCGGCCGGGAATGTATTCATATGAATACCAAGATTGTATTATTCCTATTTCATTCGCGGAATGTGTGATTTATCTACGAGTTGTAGATCTACGGAATGTGTGATTTATCTACGGGGTGATATATGAATAAATGTGGTATGCTTAGTTGACCGACACGAAATTGCCGACAATTCCTCCAGTTACACTTGGCCCAGGCATGGGTGAACATGCGATGTCGGCATGATTTTTGTGTTCCCCTCGACCTATGACTATCAGATTAAAGGCAAATGTGATTATAATTTAGATGTGAATGACTGATACTATTACATTTTAGTTATGGTGGCATATTGTAGAAAATACCATATTTAATTTTGAGAGTATGACGTAATGATTACGTCAAAATTATACCATTGGGGAACACTTTGTGATTATCTTGAAAAACGCACAGCTGAGTGTAGTTTACTTGGTGTTGTGCAATGTTGAAGAAATATGTTTACGACGTGTTGTGCAATGCGGTAGATAAACGCTGCTCTCTCTGTGATAATAAAGAAATAGAACACTTTTTGATTATCTTGAAAAACGCACAGCTGGGTGTAGTTTACTTCGTGTTGTGCAATGTTGAAGAAATACGCTTACGACGTGTTGTGCAATGCGGTAGATAAACGCTGCTCTCTTTGTGATAATAAAGAAATAGAAAAAAATCAGGAAAGAAAGAAGAACGTAGAATCGGCTTATAAAAACTAGTGTTCCCATTGTTATCACAAAAATTGAAATAACGCATATCTCGAGGACAAAATAATTTTATAATCTTCAATTTTGGTCAATATAATATAGTTAACGATTGGTGTATCTGATTCACGCAAGTTCGATTCATTTATTTTGCGAATTCTTTAGACAGGGTTTTATTGGGAACACTGCGGGCATCAAGCGCTTTACGACCTGCTGATGAGGGCATTTTCTCTAATCAATACTTTTTACTTCTTTCTGCTTTGAGCAAGGTTAGTCGCATAAAAATATATCTGTTGTACCAAATCTGTTGTATTAAAATGGAGGAAGAGTTTCAGAAATATGAAGCAGAAATTAACATTGGGAGTGAGAGCGTGGAAGATACTTCAAGTGAAGACGAGGAATCTCATTATATTTATGATGACCTTCTGGGTGAGTGAAAACATAATACTTCTTTTATCAATCAATTCCAACCTAAAAGCCGGATGGCATATATATAGTAATTTTATCTATTTTTCAAAATTGAGACTATAATAAGAGTTAGAACTTGATGTTTAAACCAGACACGGGCAAAGTACGGCCCGCGGGCCAAATTCGGCCCGTTGGGTAATTCAATCTTGCCGCCTAATGCTGCTGCCTCAACCAATCTGAAATCAAATTTTGATGTTTTAGCTAATATAACTCAAGGAATTTGCTGACGATTGCCACTAATTCGAGTTTGGCCAGAACTTATTGCTTTCCACCTTTGCTTTGTAATACTATAAATATCGTTCATAAAATGTAACTTTTTACGTCACATTTTTATGGCCCTAAGTCAGGGGTTCTCAACCCATTTTTCTGTTAAGTACCCCCTGAGTCACAAAACATTCAATGCGAACCCCCAAAATCACAAAACAATCAAAGCGAACCCCTTATCCTCCACCCAACTAATCAATTCTAATAAAGCCGCGCATTTCACATTGTGGCGTCACAATCACAACAACGCTACATCAAGGAAAAAATACGCTGAGTTTCAATTGGCATGCATTTTCATCTTGTGGTTACCTAGTTTTCCTTTGTTAGTTAAAAGAAAAAAAACACGCAAAAACTCGACTGCCATCCAAGTACCCCTGGAAATCGTCTCATGAACCCCTGGGGGTTCGCGAACCCCAGGTTGAGAACCCCTGCCCTAAGTAGACGAAATTTTTGGCTCTTTGTTTAAAAACTGTGCCCACCTCTGCTTTAAAACTTACTTGAGGTTTTGCTCGCTCCCTCAATTCTATAATAAGTTTTATTTATTTTCTTTTTATCAATCATTTCATCATCTATTGCTGATTACGTAGTTGAAATAAACTTATACTTATATTCTAGGGCCAAGAGGTTCACCTTCAGTTCAGCCGTCTTTTTCATCTGTATACACCACCCCAATCTCGATGGGACCAGCAATAAATTTGGGATTGGATTTATTTGCTCAGCCATTTTCATCGGACTCAGATGAAGAGTTGAGTCAGTTTACAACACTCCAACCCATTCGGCCTGCATCCTATGCATATGTGGAACAGCAACAGAGCCCACAGCTGCAATTCAATTATCCCACAATCCAGACTTCTTCAGACATTCCTTCAACATCCACGACTACACCACGTGTAGGAAGGCCCCCTTCGAGAAGATGGCGCCGTGGTCGTCCTAGGATGTCTAGAAGTCCTCAATATCAACAAACCTCACTGATCCAAATACGCCGTGGTCGTCCTAGGATGTCTAGAAGTCCTCAATATCAACAAACCTCACCGATCCAAATATCACCAGCCACAACGCCAACCCATCCAGTTTCAAGTCCATTGCCATCTACCCCAAGATCTTCAGTTTGGGATGAAAATGAATCCGAACATCCTCCACAACCTATTCCATTCACAGGTCAGTCTCGGCATCACCTGAAAGGTGACCAATCTCTCCATTATCGGTTCTATTTCAATTTTTGGATAATGATTTTTGGGATAACATCACATCCCAAACCAACTTGTATGCGGAACAAGAGAAGCAAAGAATTGGAGATAGTGCGACCCCACGAAGTTATGTCAGTGAATGGAAACCAGTAACAGTGGCTGAAATAAAAGTCTTCCTTGGCATCATATCAAGATCGCAACAGGAAAAGTTAGTGATGAGTCCAACACCACATATGCGGTTGTGATGCATCTCATGAGGAATTATCTAGGTGTCGGACATGAAGTGTATACTGATAGATACTATACATCACCCCAACTGTTGCTGAGTTGTACAGACAAAAAACTGTCGCGGTCGGTACATGCCGAATTGATAGGCGTGGCCTACCAAGAAGTACGATTCAAAAAAAACTCGAAAAAGGGGGGATAGTTTCTTCCAGAAAAGGCTCACTGCTTGTTTTGAAGTGGAAAGACAAGCGTGATGTACTTATGCTTTCCACAAAACATATAAGCGACACTAAAACAGTTCAAGTTCGTGGGCCTGGGGGATACAAAGATAAAGTGAAGCCTGTCGTTGTTCAGGATTATAATGACAACATGGCTGGTGTTGATAAGTCTGACCAGATGTTGTCTTACTACAGTTTTGAGAGAAAAACCAAAAAATGGTGGAAGAAACTTTTTTTCCATCTTTTTAATCTCACTGTTGTGAACTCTCACAAACTTTATACTATGGCGGCTCAAACAAACGACGATTTGAAGAGACTGAATCTTCTAGAATATGTTGAGGAAATAGTCAATAAGCTCACTTGTGAAGCTCATTCTGTAACAACAAGCCAAAGCCATCAAGTTGCGTCACACATCAGGCTATCCGGGCGCCACTTTCCAAAATTGAATGCTGCTAGTGCTGGAAGACATCATGTTCAAAGAAGTTGCCATGTTTGTAGTAAGAAAGATAGATCGAAGAGAAAAGAAGAGGGAGCTGGTCCCAGCACTAAAAACAGGAATTGGACTCACTATCATCGCCCCATCTGCATCGTGTTCTTACATGTCGATCCGTGCTTCGAATTGTACCACACAATGGTGGAATACGACAAATAGGAAAGCGTTTGCATATAGATTTCTTCATTTTACGTTTTTTCATATATTATCTGTTTGTATATATTGGATTTCTCATATTTTAGCAGTGTTGTTTTTTGTATGCCCCCTTTTTTTAATTCCTCTTATTCAAAACACTGTTCAATACATCATTACACTGCTCATATTTGAAAGCTGTTAGTTTATTTCCGGTGTACGTTTTCTGCATTATGTTTTTGTTTCATACAAGTTTATATAATTTTTCATTCTATGTTTTTCATATTCAAAAAATTTTTCATTCCATATTTCTTCATATTCAAAACATCCACTACACTGTTAGTATTCCAAAGCTGTGTCACTTTATATGTTCATATTAAAAAATTTGCTTGAAACACAATTGTCTTTGATAATTCAGAAGGGGGGAGGGGATAATTCTGAGCTGGGTTCGTCGAAGAAATCTTGAATTTTTTTTCAAACCTGGAGTAGGCAGCACAACACGATTGGTTCTTAGGCTCTACATCTGGGTAGACTAAATTATCTTATAATCTAACAAGCATAAAATTAATGGGCCTATAATTTAATTATAATTAGAAAAATGGCAACAAAACGCAGAAAAGTTGATGATAAGGGTTCAATGGCACCGAAAATACTCTAATGGAACTTTTTGAGATGCAATGTAATGAGGAAATAAATCTATATTTATTTGAGAGCTGTATCACTGCTTGGTTTTTATTATAAAAAGTAACATCCATCCGTTCAGTTTTCAACTTTGTACTAAAAATATATGCGGCCCGCCAATGACTTGCAACCCTTAATTTTGGCCCGCGACCGACAAAAGTTTGCTGACCCCTACTCTACATCTTCAGGGGTCAACATTGTTGTTTATTACATCTTCAGGGGTCAACATTGTTGTTTATCGGCCGCAACAGTATCATAAATACTGAAATAACATAGCCTCTCACTGGCGGCAAAAAGCATCGACACCCCCATGTTGAACAATCAATATCTCATGAATGGTCGAAACTAGAATTTTTATGAAACTTTCTATGAAAAGTATTAGTTTATATCTTCAATTGGACGGATTTTCACAGCTGTAAGTTGAATATTGGCGTCTTGAGAATTTCAGATAAATACTGCGGTTTTTGCTTCTCAAAGCCAAAAAATCGTTTTCTGCCCCTGTTCAAGCAGTAATTTCTCCAATACGGTTCAAAATAATTTGTTTCTGCGAGTTTGCCTCTGCAGAATCAATCATGAACTACAAACTAACCAAATATTAACCGTATGCGCCCATCCAATATTGCACAAGTAATTTTGTAAGAGCGACACTTTTTGAAGCCGCGAAAACGTAACTTTTTATTTTACAAAATCACGTTGAGTTTGAGCTCTACCCAAAGACGTCTCACGCGCTCGGTCGCCATCTCGAGGGTGGATTATTGTAGATAATGATTTTCTGCGCTCAGGGATAATTTCACTAAGTTTATGGGGTAGATGTTACGGATTTTGTGGGTGTTTAAATATTTTGAAATTTTGGAATTTATCCGGCAGCTTGCAGCTATTTAGGCTCATTATCTCCGGTCTGAAAGAGTTAATATCTTACCTATACTTTTCAACACCTCCTTAGAATAACTGAACTAATATTACCGGTAACTGAAAAAAACTATGGAAAGGCTACTCAACGCAAAAGCGAGCAGTTGTAGTACATCTGATATTCATCCGACCACTGGGGATCCACCTACAGCTGACTAACTTGACTGTTACGTCGTGCAGAAGTCTGCGTTCATTGGCCCATGATACCGGAAAAGCAGAGAAAATAGGACAGATGGTAACACATATTTATTGTAGTAAAAGCGTCTTTTCTGTAAAACGTGCAACTTTTAGAGGTGGGAACAAGGCAATATTTGTTACTAAATTTCTAAGGAACATTTTAAAATCATTTTCAGGTAGTTACCTGATGTGCGCTACGAAACTGAAAGATAAATGGCCTCGGCTCGCGGCCTAATAGTATGTGAACCAAGATGGTGGACACTGGAACATAGCATGTGTACCAGGTTAGGGTTACGCCATAATTTCCCGCCCCCTTATATTCTGTCACGCTGCTCCCACCCCTTGAGATAAATATGTGAATTCCACTGTGAGAAAATATATGTGGACACTTTGTACTTTTTTATAAGTCTTTTATTATCACAATCACACATAAAATCAAATCTTGACGAGTTTCTTTATAATCACAGTGCATTTCAATACCACCATGCAAAGTTCACACTGACTAATCAACATAGTCTATAAATAAAATAAGAATAAAATTGAAAGAAAAAGGACGAATTACAGGTGGCTTCTTCTACTCTAGTGTTTGCCAACCTATGAGTCGCGACTCAAAACTGGGTCGCCTGAAAATTTTCTTGGGTCGCTTTTTTCAACAAAAATTTAGAGTTATTAATTTAATTTTATTGTTTCTTTGGTATTGAAGTGTTGCTCAATATTATGTAAAGATCATTGTTTTTTTATTAGTCGGCAATAAATGATAAACGGTATATTGAATTGAGTATTTGAGCACATCTTTGAGTCGCAAGATTTTACAAAATTTATTTTTTAGAAAATTTGGGTCGCTTGGAAAAAAAGGGTCGAGACCACTGTTCTACTCAATGCAAGTTTTCTCAACATAGAGTCACACAACCCCCGATTTATGAGTGCTTTTCCATTTTTTTATCTTCGTGGAACCCATGATAGGTTATTGGGCTCATCACGAAAGCCCTATTAACAATTATTTCGAAAAACATCTTATATTTCTGTGTTGGACACTCCAACAATAAAAATAAAAAGTTATTACTGAAGATAAAAAAAACAAGAAATTAAAGGACCCTTCTGGTTGCATTTCACTCACAAATTTTCAGATCATGGCTCCATGATGCTCTATCATTTTAAATAGTTGTCAGAGCAGATAACACTGTTCCATTAAATTAGGTACTGGGCAGTTGGCCAACTATTGACACATTCCACTCCAAGAGGTTTGGCGCTAGGGATGGTTCCGAAAACGACGGTTGAAAAGAACTGCAATAAATAGATTTTGCTGAGGAAAAAAATCACAAAAAAATGTTTTCCATAAGGTTTGGTTATAGAAATGGCACTGGTAGGCCGTCACATGGGGAAAAGTGACATACTGAGATCGACATATAGTTTTACAAGTTTGCTAAACTGACACTGACTTTAGGTAACGGACACGATCAACCAATCACATACTGACAGCTAATATATTCCATTATCATGGAATATCCATTAACAAGAAAATTGAAGCACCCTTGCAAAACTATAGAGCAGCAAGATGACAGCTTGAAGGACTTGTTGGATGCGCAGTTTAGAAACCTCCAGTTGTACTAATCATATGCGAACTACTTCATACAGGGTGTTATAATGTGGCCAGGCAAAAGACCCTCCCCTGGGTAGGAAGGGGGGGGGGGGGGGGGAATAAGGTTTGGTTATAGAAATGGCACTAGCCGGCCGTCACATGATGAAAAGTGACATACTGAAAACGACATATAGTTTTACAAGTTTGCTCAAATCAAGGTCATTAAGTAAAGGAAACAAACAGCCAATAACATACTGAAAGATACCGTAATGTGTTCTATTGACATGAGGAAAAATTAACCACCCATGCGAAACTGAAACTTATGAGCCTATGTAATGACCTAGTGATGAAAGCAGCACTTGTTGGCCCCGCAGTTCAGAAACCTCCAGTTGTTCTAATCATATGCGAACTACTTCATACAGGGTGTAATAATGTGTGGCCAGGCAAAAGACCCTCCCCTGAGTAGGAAGGGGGGGGGGGGGGGGGGGGGTCTCCATATAATCTCATATTTCTATGTAATATTTTTGAATGAGCTCTTTGACCCCCATTATTTTTGAATAACTGATAAGTTGCAATGGTAACATATGTATGAAGCATTGTTCTAGATTCTACAGTATAAAATAGTTTGTTTAAACATTGAAATGGAAATTACAGAGCCTTAGTAGAGGTCTGCTAATATAAATTTCAGGATGCTCTATAGTCAAAGGATCAATCAAAAAATACAAGATTCTCGAACGCCTCAATCAAATATAGGGTGTCTACCACTTGGCAGGCTGAAAACTAATTCAAAAAAAGGGGAGAGAAACTCTCGGATGCCCAAATGAATTTGTTTACTACTCAGTGGCCTAATAATCAAAGAATTCGAGACTAAAATTGGGTGGAACGGTCTCAAAAATAAAATACAATTCTCTACGATTTTCCATAAAATGTTTTCATAAGCATTTCAAACGAGGCGTTAATAATTCCCCATGAAATAAATGAACGTGCAATATTGATATGACAACCCCTGAAAAATTTACTCCAGTCTTTGTTTCGTTCGTTATAAATAATTACAAATGTTTTTGATAACGATTCAAACTTCCCTCCGACATTAGATTGCATTCTTGTTTTAACAACATTAATTGGATAAAACATTGTGCTGCATAAAGCACCAATCACAGCACCGCTTATAAAATCATTAAGAGAATTTTGTATAGTTTTTTCTTCAGCGTGAGGTAACATGGTTTTAATCGGTTTTCGAAGCCCAAAAAATATCGCATTTGAGAACCCGTTTCTTATGAAAATAGCACTTAGGCCTCTATAATACTCTTTCAATCCGCTGTAATTATGCAATGTTGCCATTGTGTGGAACGTACTTTTAAACGTATCATGGTGTTTTGGAGTTAAAAGCAGCACCTGTGCTCTTTCAAACGGTGTTAACGTTGATTCACACGCTCCTGCAAAAAAGGAGGCATATAACATCGCCAAATGTTCATTTATATTCCATTTGGTCGTCATTTTCTGATAGGATTGATGATATAATCCGAACATAAGTGCCGTTGAAATTGATTTTTGTAATAATGGGGCAGGTAATCCCCGATATAAATTGATAAATCCTTCATGTGTAATCTGCTTAACAGCTTTGTTCATTCTAAATCCAAAAAGTTGTTGACGAAACATAATTTTATTGATCGGAAATGTAACGATGATATTGATTGCAGAAGCACCGGCACCGCAAAAGAAATGAGCATCATTTCGTGTTAACGGCTCATTGTCTGTCAACTTTTGTGAGCCAGGAGCAAGGCCCGTAGAAACGGATGACTTCGATGCAACATTCTCAGTTGTCATTTTGTCTACATAATTTAAACAAACAAGTATATACACTGCAATTAAAAATATAAAAGATATAAATTCAGTGGGGAATATGGTTGTACATAAGTATAATATGACATCTGTTGAAGCTTGATAACTTCCAAGTAGGTGTGACTATTGTAATGAATTCGAAACTAAGTACCTTCGGGCCTTGATATAAGATTTTATTCAACTCAACTGATATATAAAATAAGTAAAATACAGCACAAATAAATGTTAATAATACAAATAAATGTTAATAATAATAAACAAAAATACAGTGGATTGCTGACGTTAGCAGTGGTCAATAGTTGCCATCTGATTTTAAGCATGCTACAAAAATCATTTTTGGAAGATATTGTGCAAAGATTCTGCATTGAGTCATTACTACCGGTACCGGTAATGTACGGTACGACAGTACTTACACTTACACTACCTGACTACTGGACTATCAGAAAAACTTCTCTACCTTGTGTGGCTCATTGTGCTAAGCGTTATGAATACGATCGCCACCGCACCTCTGATTACCCTGCGTGGGTTCGCAGGTTCGAATCCCAGGTGAGGATAGTTATGTGCGAGAGGATTGCTGGACTCCTCGCCGTAGGGTGGTTCACGTAACCGCTGGTCGGTTACGGCTTCCTCCACCATCAAGTCCATGCTTCCGAAAACAAATAACTAACCAATCCCATACGGTACCCGACATGGAATGGTGCGGTAACCGAACGAGAGGCCGTTGTTCGCCATATGGTTAAGCCGTATTATCGGCTTTCCTCTCCCTGGGATAAATATGGATAGGATAGGATTTACATGTAAATTAGGATTTATATGTAAATTCTATCCTATCCTTGTGACAATGAAGTCCAGGCATATTGCTGTATTGAACAAATAACATGTCAAATATTTCCATACCGGTAGAGTACGGTACTCCTTACGAACCGGTACCGGTAACTGCTACCCGGGCGAGAAGCTGTGACTAACTACGGTACCGTACGTCAGTATGTGAATAAGCCATAAACTGATTATATCGGGTGGAGGCTAACTCGCCATGGACCACTCGCCATGCGACGGCTGTTAACGGGTTAGCCTGCAACTGTGTGGAGGCTCTTCTTGTAATGGGAGATGGAAAGGTGGCTGTTTATACTAACAACTTCAATAGTAAGGATAAATATATTAAATTAAATGTGTTTGGTTACAATACCTACTGTGCAAATGGTACCGGTAACAAAGTGACAAGAAAACGTGCTTATATGTCGGAAGGCATACCGGTACGGTACCGTATACTGGTACCGTACCGGTACACTATATTACTCGGTATCAGTATACAGTACCGTACTGTACGGTACCGGTAGTTTAGTAGAGTACGGTACGGTGCCTTCCACAACATTGCCACTCGCCCACTTCGAAAGTAATTTGGAGAATAAAAACTCGTCCAAATACGTTCGTAAAGCAATATACGGTACCGGTACCGGTAAAGCAACAGATGCCTTACCATACGCTTCGCATGCGCTGGTACCGTGCTCTCGACAACGGATAGCGAGAGACTCCGGACAGCAACTCCGAAACTCAGGGCTCGTTGAGTGATTATCAATAAACGCTGTTACAAATTTGCCGAAAGATAGAGAGAGTTTATCTTGTTTTGTCCACCAGAAAACAAAAACACAACAAAATATAATTAATTGAAAGCAAAGAGTTCTCGGTACAGACTGGGTGACAACGACACGACCACCGTAGTCACGGTACGACCACCGGCCACCAACGATACGACTACCGGCCGTCGTAGTCAGTTACCACCCATTAATAATAAACTTCAATAAAAAACGCTTACGATGTGGTTCAAGTATTCAGGTATTTCCGAAAACAATTAAATCGAAACTTATGTATCAGAAATAAATTTATACATCCTAACTCCTTGCAATACCCATTTGACGGCGCGGCGATGTAGCTCTGGATTAGGCATATGCGCGCCACCGCACCTCTGATTATTCTGCGTGGGCTCGCAGGTTCGAATTCAATGGGATGGTTATGTGCGAGAGGATGGACTCCTCGCTGGTCGGTTACGGCTTCCTCCGCCATCAAGTCCATGCTTCCGAAAACAAATAACTAACTAATCCCGTCTTATCGGCTCTCTTCTTCCCCGGGATAAATATGTAAATCCTTAATGAGTGATATGTGGGATGGCTGCATGGTGTGAGAGAATACGGATTTTACAATTTATTGCACCGGGAATAAACTACTGTCTATAATCTATATATTCCCAAACTCGATCTTGAATTATACCGTGACCCGCCCTAGTATTACTTGGCGAGAGTTGGGCAATTCTTTCGTTCGTTTCTTTGACACGTGAATTCGAATCTGCACTCGATGGGATGTTAAGCCAATTATATCGAGATGTGCTGTACAGAACGTATCACAGCGAGTGATATCAATCGACAGTGGAACGAACGGCATGTCAATTACGTGTCTTGTGGGGACCTTGTACAGCAGTTAGTAACCCAAGATTGTTGTTTGGATACAATTTATAAGGCTCAATCATACGTCAAACCACGGCAATGTATGATATGGAAATAGTTGCGAATGCTCCAGATGTATGGATCTGTCGACGGGGAAACCTTACGACGGTAGGAGTAATTATCTCCAATGAAATTTGAACCTGTGAACCCGTGTTGGCTAATCCAAAGTTTGCGTATACCTAACTCTTACCACTATGCGCCACCGTCGCTGATATACGAGAATTACAAATTTTGATTAAACATACCGGTACGCTTGTAGCATCTATACATTCTATAGTATTTAGATGACTGTTGAAAACTTATATACAATGGATAGTTTCTCTTGTACATTTTTCCTGACTCAAACTTAAAGTATTAGCATAAACTGTTATAGCAGCTATTTATTAGAGTCCGCGAAAAGCTGATAAGCAAAAATATATCAATTAAAATGGCGCGGCGGTGTGGCTCATCGTGCTAAGCGTTAGGTATACGCTCGCCACCGCATCTCTGATTGCCCTGCGTGGTTCGCATGTTCGATCCCATGCGGGGTATTTATGTGCGAGAGGATTGCTGGACTCTTCGCTGTCGTAGGGTGGTTCACGTAACCGCTGGTCGGTTACGGTTTCCTCCACCATCAAGTCCATGCTTCCGAAAAACAAATATATAACTAAAACTAATCTCATACCCGACATGGACTGGTAACCGGACGAGAGGCCGTGGTTCGCCATGTGGTTAAGCCGTCTTATCGGCTTTCATCTCCCCCGGGATATATATGTAAAATCCTAAAACAGGACAGTACTTTATTGCGTGGCGTGCGATGCTTCCCGTCTGCAAATGACAGTATCATTTTGTTGCTTGATTTCAAATGAATATGTTACAGGCATATGGTTCCTGAGTTCCCTCTGTCTTCCGCTATATTAGTCTATATCCCCGTGATAACCATAATTGCGGCTACGCCATTTCAAATGATTACAGGAAGCGCACAGGACGTGCGAAGCAAACAAACATACGGGCGATAGTCGTCGATCACATTAATCATCTCTCCAGTCTACCGTGTTTCCCCGAAAATAAGACTGGGTCTTTTATCAATCAATTTTCTTTCAAAAAACAAACACTGAGGCTTATTTTCGGGAGATGTCTTTTATTTTCATTTATCAAGAACAAAATTGTAAAGTAGAGAATTACAGAGCAATGATCATATAGTCAGTCACACGCAATATCAACAAGGTTTTCAACCAATTTTTGAAAAATTAACCGAATGTCATATCATGTGAGGTTGAGCATGTGAATCCTGAAAATCAGCAAAAACTGGAGGCGAAATAGCGGGCTTCCAAGAACTTGTAAGATTTCCCTTTACCTGAAAGAACCAATAAAAGCATTTTAAGTATTGGAAATGTAGCATTGTTCGATCCAATAGTTGGAAAAAGGTGCCATTTTTCAAAAAACTTTGGAACAACAACTGTGAGAATTCAGGCACTTTCTACCAAATAAGCGACATATGATTATACCAGTCTAATCGAAGAAAGAACAAATATTCGGCCCGCTTTGTTTATATTCGATCACCTGACAAAAAGGCAAAACAGCCTACAACTACCTGCGGTTACTTCGCCCTTGTGTTACTCTTTTTTTGGTTGACGAAATAAATCTCTCTCTCTTCCGTTGTACTTTATTTTTTCTATACGAAGGCTCATACAACTTGTACAAAAAGAAAAATAAAACTACCAGGTTTTTAATGACTATTTGATTTTAAGATGTGGGTATATAAAATCGATAAATCCAATATTTGAAAGAAAAAAAAAACGCTTTTTTTACAACAAGAGAGCTATGCTAAAATATATGGATACGTAATTTTGAAGACGTCATAGCAAAAAATAATTCCATATTTAACCACCGAAAATTTCAAAGCAATTGGTCCAGTAATCAAAGAGAAAAGCGATTACTTCAAAACGTGTCGAAGAACAACATAACAACAAAACGATCGTTATGTCCACTACGTGTCCAAAAACTCTTAAACAACACAGCAAGAAATTAGCATTTCGCATGATTTCGTGCCGAACAAATGTGAGATAATAAAAAACTGATTAGACAGATTCATGGTGAAAGCTTAATCGCCCGGTCCGCTTTTTTCCAATTGATCACATGACAAAAACAAAACAATCTACGATTACCAACGATCGGTCACTCTGCTCTTGCGTTGCTCACTGCCGGTGTCCTTTGTTTTCTGTTTTATTTATCGGCCATCGTAATGTTTCGCCGGAGGAACCCCAGTTCTGAGGATAATTTGTTCAGTATTGACCAGAAAAATGTAAAGACCAAAATAAATCAGGTGAGTGCATTCATTCTTCCGTTTGAAGGTAACAGTCCGTGGCGGTTCTCTGTCTTTCTGCAGATTCAAGTTCTGAAGTTACGGTACCGATATTCAAAACAAAGCTTTCATTTTATTTTCAACGATGTTAAGATTTCTTTATTTTGCAGGTTTGCACGAGTCTATCCGAATGCTTGACCCTTCTGTGATTCTGTCTACTGAATAATTGATTTGATCAAATTACAGAATTAATTGACATTGTTTCAAGTTAATAATAACTGAATATTATCTCTATGGGTCTAACATGCCGCAAGTGCTTAAGTCTAAATACTGGCAAAAACGGATGTGATGTGAAAATAAATGCCCAACTGCTTGTTTAAATAATGCCAAATGAATATGCGATATAAAAATACAGCCGACATTTTAGTTTTTTTTTAAATAAAGTATATCTCACACCGAGCCCCATACACCATTTAGCGTGGGACATAACTGCTTATATAAAAATTAGGTTTTGAGTTTAACATGTCTGTCAAAGATTTCATTACGTGCCAGGCACATTTTTTTAAATGTATGAATTTTAAATGGTATTTCCGTTTCGGTGATAATTTACATCACATTTTTGTTTGGCGTTATTTGAGAAGTAACGGTGTTTACTTCGCTGGACTGATTTTTAAAAACTATATATATTGTGGTAGAGAAAAGTTGATGTATCATAGAGAGTTCACCATTTATATCATTCTGGTCTAGTCTAAGTTTGCATTTATATAATTGATATTTTTGAATAAGGGTGGTTATTCTTGTTGGATTTGTCACCTCCTTAGTGTGGTTCACGTAGCCACTGGTCGGTTACGACTTCCTCCACCGATCGAGACGATAGAGGCCGTGGTTCGCCATATGGTTAGGCGTTGAATCTGTTTATCTTTCCCTCAGGATAAATATGTGAATTCCATCCTAATCCTATCTTATCCTCTTCTAGTCTTACCTTGGCCTCCAACAACCTAATTTATACCTATTAAATTACATAATTTTTTTGTAGAATCTTGCCCATATTGTCAAAGAACTACAAAAGGAATATCCTTTATCTGGATCTCCTGTGTTGTCTGAGTCTGCCCTTGCTCAACATCTATGCAGTGTGGTGGAGTCTGCATTTATTCATGGATTAAAGGTAGAAATTATGAACATTATTGCATTTTATTTGGTACTCCTGTAGTATGCAAACTAAGATAGTGGAATGGAATGTAGTATGTGTACCAGGTTAGTTTCAGGCCATAACTTTATTCCAATTTTCATTATATTAGTTCTATTACGAGTTTGGGGACTAGACAAGTGACTCTCATAGTATTTGTACCTTGAATTATGGCCTAACCTAACCTGGTACACACACTACGTACCGGTGTCCGTCATCTTTGTTCACATACTTCGGGAGTACCTTTTATTTTGTACACAGGATTTTGCACTGAGTCTCTGATTCCTTTTAAGTGCCATGGACAGACTTTCGACCTTTTGTTGATCTCAGTTAATTCTTTAATGTGCAGATTGAGTGATTAAAGCTCTGCTCTAGTGCTCTGTTTGAACTTCTCTTTGCGGAAGGATAAATCAGTGGTTTCCACTGTTTAGGAACTCTTTATTCCTTCATAATCATGTTAAAAAATTATTTAATTCATTCAATCTTGAAGGAATCCTTGAGCTAGTCGCATTCCCACTGTTTGCAGTGATATAATTTTCACATGAATTGCATAAATATGTCTTATAAGAATAACCAAGAACTGAGGAACACTACAGAAAATGCAAAGCCCAATTCCTTGCCAGAAACAACTTTCTGCCTAGGTGTATTTCTTTCCCGATGAGAAACATGGCGATAAGCTATCCATGAAAAAATAGTTTTGAAAGACTAATTTAATTAATAAAAAGTATTTCTTTCTACAGGTTTCTTATTATGAAAAAGATAACTCACGTTCAACATCGAAGAATAGTTTTCCTCGACCACAATTTTGGAATTTAATATTGAAAATAAGCCATGCAGAAACGATCAAAAGGGTAAGCCATGTTTTTATAATATTTTCAATAAGTTATATCATGGGTACTCCAGGAGTATGTGTACCAATATGGAGGTGACTAATTTTGTTCGCCTACTTAACATCGAGTTGTGTAAAGAGACTGAAACCTATGGGCAGGTGGTATATTCACCTTGCTAGTCCCCGAACTAGAAATGTACTAAAATAAGGAAAATCTGAATCAAAAAACACACTATGTGAGTACAGTATCATGTATTTATTAGTTGGAGCTATGGACTAAAAGTGAGATCAACAAAACCTTATTAAGTAATGTTTAAGACATATAGATTTTAAATTGAAAGATGTCGCTAAAAAAAGTGATATGTGTTCGCTCACTTAATAAAAGTATTGAGTTATTAAAACATGCACACACACACACACTAATTAACTATTAGTGGCCGTGTTTTTTTTTACACGTGTTGGTATATAATTGCAAGTTCAAACCTCAGTCAAAGTTAGTTCAGTCCAATGCTTTTACAATATTGGTCAACCCAAGTTTTTCTCCCAAGAACTTCAATTGTGGGGATGCGCCACCGGCCATCGCATAGCTTTTTTTGATCGGATAGATGTTTCCCTGAGCGTCGACTTTCTTGTTTATTTTCCCAACAATTACAAAACAGCAAAGTTAACAATGACATTGACATAACAATGGGAATTTATGCCACCCAGACATTTATTTCGCTCAGACAAATGTTCAAGCGCGGTTGTACACATTACCTGTTTTTGGTAGTTTTATGTGTTATATGTCTGGTTTTAGTTGTGTTTATGAAAAATAGTTGCAAATCATATAACTTAAGTGTCATTGTGTCTTACCTTTAGTTCAGTTACAATAATCAAAAACTGAAACCGCAAATGCTGCGATAGACTAACCCAGAGGTTTCCAAATCAGGGGTTGCGGCCCCAAATTGGGTCGGAGTGATAAGTAGGAGGATGGATGTACAACACATCTAAGATTTGACAAACCATGTTAAATTTAGCAGTTTGGCATACTGTAAAACAGGCCCATAGGCATTGCTTTATGCTTATGTTATGGAAAATGTAGGTGATTATTGTGACATCACTGTTTGATTTCAGCGTATTTTACTTAATACCACCACAAGACCAAACTCAAAAGTCCGGTGAAAGAAGCTCTAAAGCTCCATGAAAAATATATATATTGACCCGGGGTTGCACTGGGGGTCGTCCTGAAAAAAGCTTGCAAACCCCTGGACTAACCTAAAATTAGCTACCAATACCTATAGGCATTTGGTTTATTGTTTTGAATTTTGAATAAAAATATTATTGAAAATGTGAGCCAGTTTGTTAGCGCTAACTCTTTAAAAATCAGAGTTGAAAATTTTGCTTTAATAAAGTATAGGGAGAATCTTTCAGGGTCAAGAGTAGGGGAGACTGCCATTGACATAAAATGCTTCAATTCTTGTGTCATTCGGTATTTATTATCATGCAATTCTACAATATAATTTTTTATAGTATGATGTTTTTCTGCACTTCTGTGGTCTCTGTAAATTTGCTCAGAGATCTTTCTCATATATTTATTAGTGCATGTCGTTAGTATTAGTAGTGCATGTGACCTTATTTCTTATTATTTTCTTATAGAAACATAGTGGGTGGTAGCGTCGAATATTTGGTCATTGCTAAGGTGTGCGTCAGTGTAGGTATAATTTGGCAATACAGGAAGTATATGTGTCAGTGTGTATTGATTTAGTTAATTTGGTCGAAAATCTATTATTACACTCGTAAATTTGAATGTTCTGTGTTTCGTCTGACCAAAGTCTGATTTCTTCAGACAAATATAATTTATTCAAGTATGGCTATAATGACTATAGTGATTCAGTGATTTTATGCGCAGTTTAAATTCCTTTTTTAATGATTTTTATTTTTGTTTTAAGGTTCAAGATCTGACATATATTACCTCACGAATTGGGAAATGTCGTGCGTGGCTACGTCTGACGTTAAATGACAGTGCAGTGACATCATACCTCACTTCCATTCTATCTAAAGACCAGAGGTCGATGCTCTCTCATTATTACGACTCTCATGCTTTATTTTTGGACCAAGAACATGTAGGTTGAAATTTGTTTTTATGCATAAATTATGCTTCAAACTAGGGGGTTCCAAACCGCGGCCCCTCGGCCAATTATGGCCAGCGTAACGATTTAATATGGCCCGTCAAACTATATGTTTTTACGTTTTTGTGTTCTCTAATTTCTAATTGTTACATCATTATTACTGTTTAAGCATGTGTATATTCGTCACAATTCGATCAAACCAGTATCCCAATTTATACTGATATCGGCATTTTGTCCTCTTATCAGGCCTGCGAATATCTTTCCGCTTCTATTTTTCAATCAACTTTGGGAACAAAGTTTTAGACATGTAGCCACTAGGGCTGGGTAAATATCTGATCATTTTAGAATCAAATATTTTTTCGAATCTAACGAATCTCGAATACGTTAAAGATGCGTAGTTGTGATGACTGTTTTATTGTAATGAGTCTTCCAGCGACGTAAATTGGTAGAAACGCATTTTATCTATCACTCAGACAGTTTGCTGAGCGTTAATACACAGTAAGAAATATGTTTGATTTTGTGATGAGCTATTAACACAATCATTGATTCAGCAAATTGAATTATTTCAGGAACTGACTTAGAGCAAACTTGTAGAATGTTCATTTTGGCTTACTAGAAAAGCCTCTTTCTAAGCATAAGTAACAAACAACCTTCTAGTCTGTATCTACAGACCTTATATCTCTATTTAATAAATTTTTCCCTGACTTGTGACCCCTGGTAAATTTTTGTTGATTAGCCTATGTTATGGAAGTAAATGAGGAAGTAGATGCTCGGGGAACAGCCATTGTGTCTTGTTTGTTCAGGGTTATATTGCTTTGGTATTCCAATGGAACCGAATCAATAGTTGTATTGTTTACATTTGTTTGTATTGAGAATATGGTTGAATGGGGATAAAATAGTCTTTGTTCAATTGCTTGTTATTTTGCATGGTGTTCTTTGTTATCTGTGTTTTGTCGAGTATAGAATTTTGGCTTGTAGGTTTTTGTATTGGGAAGTTAACAGTCGAGTTAGCACAGTGGTTTTTAACTGTTATGGTGAGATAGTTCTCAAACGGTGATGCGCACCCCTCATAGGGGGGCGTAGGCAAATTTTTGAGGGGGCGTGAAGCTACTTAAAAATAAAAATATTTATTAGATTTGATCTTGCTCGCCTTATTTTGGATATTTACATTTCAAAGCTTTCCATTTATTTCATTATTTACGTTCCATTCACATATTTTCAACCTGTTTTTTCCATAAAACATACTTCCATCTGACTATCTGTTATCTGTAGCTTATTGTTAGCTAGTTATTTTTGGAGTGGGGCGCGAGAATTCTAAAAAGTTTTAGAACCACTGGTGGCGTGGAACCGCAATGCAACAGTCCAGAGGATTGATATATCCAAGTGGATTAGTTACTAGTCTTTCGTTGTCTCAATTGTGTACAGTAAAAATAGAAATAAAAGCCAGCCTAATACTGGCAAAGAAAAGGATCAACGATTTGTTAAGTGTAGCAAGTTTAGTAATAGCGAGCATATACCATAATTATATATAATTTTGTGATCTTGTAACAAATTACTGTTTGTCTGTAATTTTACTTAGTTTTTCGTAACTTTGCTCAGGGATGAGTCATTCTTACTTTTGAGTGAGTGCCAGCAACTTTGCTCAGAGATGAGTCTCCTTTACTTCTGAACAGGTGCCCGTAACTTTGCTCAGAGTTGACAGTTGAGTCTTTTTTTTGCCACAGTGAAATGAATAAAAACTTGTGTTGCAAAAATTTGCTACATACAAAGTATTATGCCGACACTCCTCTTTGTTTGTACCAATGCTTATTGGATTTGAATAATAACATTTTCACACCTATGTGTCATCATAATCACTTCTGTATCTAGCAGCCAATCACTTGGAATTGTTTTGTTTATCTTTCCAAATTGACCTTTGACCCCTAGATATTGTTTTTATTTTGATCATCTGACAAATTTTATAGGTATCATAAAAATAGTACACTTTATTTACTGGTGTTTTGCTAGAAGTGTTAGACTTTACTATGAGGGATATAGTTGGTTAAAATCCCAGGGTCACATCGCATGCCCACCACCCACCTGGTATAGGGCAGTGGTTCCTGGTCCGCGGGCCGGTTCGCGTAGTTTTTTTGCCGTTCTATGAAAAATTTCGTTGTGTTTCATTGGTTAGCATAGGAATTGGTTTTGTTATGCAATTTATCTTCCGACGTCATAATTACACTTATTGCTTTTCCCGTACCGATACATCGCGAAAGATCTCGCAAGATTCAGAAACCTAAAATTTGGCACCAATGCTGTTCCTGTTTACTTATCAGGGTTATGAATACTCATTTGATTCATTTCAATTTTATTTAATTTTACCAGTTTGCCAGGGTAAAAACTTGTGAAACTATTGGTGTAGGGTCGGCAATGCCAAACTATAGTGGCTACTTACCTAGCTAGCAGTGGCTAATTGAGCAAAGCCTCGTTAAAGTCTTTGGAATCCCTAAAATTTCACTTGACGCAGAAAATGAGCCACAAGAAAATCCAGGTTGAGATCCACTGGGAGTTGAGGCATAATGATGACGTCTAGCCAAATCTGACTTTGTTGATTGATCTACAAATATTGATTGCCAATCTGATTGGGAAATGGCGATCAATACCTTGATCTTTCAACTTAGAAATGATTCTTAGGAGAGCGAGTCTGAATGCTGGATAACGTTTTATTTGCGAAATTGAAAGCTAAACCCGGCAAGTAAAGTCCACAGGCATACTTTCCTGGCAGTCGAAAATTAAATATGGTAATAATACTGAGAACACCAAAATTAAATAGTTCTATCAAGACAGTAATTGATATCTTATAAACACTTGCTTCGGGATCCATACGACTTTGAGTACAAAAATTAGGGTCCACATCGAATAAAGGTTGGAAAGCCCTGCACTATAGTTCGGACAAACTGAAATATTTAATCATTTCCCCCTGATTTGTTACATCCTGAGTAAAGTGGGGAAATGGGATTTGAGCCAAGATAATCAGGTCCAACTCTCTATATTTATATGATATTTTTTATAATTTTATGTCCTTTCTTGTGCAAATTTTATTTTAAAATATTAAAAAAGATAATCAGGTCCAACTCTCTATATTTCTATGATATTTTTTATAATTTTATGTCCTTTCTTGTGCAAATTTTATTTTAAAATATTAAAAATAATTGATTTTTGTGATGAAATACCTAGAAGTTATACTAAGTGGGCAATTTGTCAGTTCTTACATAATTTCCAGATATTTCCCCTCAGGCAATATATGACAAATTTACTTTGTTTTGTACATTTCTGGTGTTTTCCCGGGCTAGTAACGTCACAAAATCTGGGGTGTCAAGAACCACGATATCATTTTCAGTGTTTTTAAGAATAACGAATATTGTGCACACATAGTTTATAGCTGCCGTACTGGACATTTTAATTGAAAATATTTTACAATTATCATCTTATGAAACAGGAATGCGCGAGTGATATTAAATTTTTCAATATTCGATATTGGTTAAATTCATTATTTTAAGTTCTTAATTTCAGGAATAAATTTTTATGAAAGTATATTTTTTTCAAAATCTGACAATAAGATAAAAATTCAGCGGACCTATAATGGAAAGCTGCATAGTCATAGAATACAATGCAAGCGCTTATTTTTTTTCTGTTGGCCGACTTTTCCAAGAGCTTTATTAACCTACGGTAGTTAAGTGCAACTTGAAAAATCTGTTTTGAGAAAAAGAAGACTTTGTATAATTTTTATTTTAAACTCTTCTTACTCTCATCGATATAATTTGGTAAATATTTGCTTAAAATTATGTACAGATACCGGCTTGATTAGTTATTTCTTTGCAATATTTTTAAATAAATTTTTTATTAAAATTTCCACATTCACCCTTTATCTTGAATTTTGATTTCGATTGTCACCATTAAAAGTCTGAAAAAGCTCTGATTCATTCTGGACAATCTTTAAGTTCAATTTATAATGTTATTTTGGTAATTATTTCCTCATACACAGTGATACCAAGCAAACAACAAATTTAATCTACAATGTCTAAATTACAGTATGACGCATCATACCGATATCATTCCACGATATCATTCCACGTTTACATATTGCATCATTATTACTATCTGCTTAGGAATGTAAAGTATTCGAGCCACATGGCCGACGTGGGCGAGTGGTCTGAACTGGAATTTTTGAAATTCAATATTCATTACAAAAAAATCTGGAAGAAATGCCAAACATGACAATTTTTTGTGTTTTCACACTATTTGCCCTTAACAAGGCCCAATGCAATCAACCTCCACTGATATATAGTGATATGTATCACCTCACGTTAGATATTGTGTCATTATTATTATTATTTGCTCAGGAATGTCACATGGGTGAACGGTCTGAAGGGGAATTTTTTAAAATTCAATATTCAACATGGAAAATGTGGAAGAAATTCCAAACATGACAATTTTTTGCGTTTTCACACTTTTGCTCTTAACAAGGTCCTGTACAAGCAGGCACCACTGATATCTAATGATATGTGAAGCTTTTTTAGAGGAGAGTGTTTATGCAAATTACTTAGTTTCATCTATCCATGTTTGTGTGTTATATTTTCTATCTTCTTCTCAGAAAAAGAACTTTGATCTTTCTCAGGAATAACCCTTTTACATTAGGTTTATTTAATTAACAGTGCCCATCTGTTCTATAAATATTTCTTCATACAGCTATGTATGTTGGCAATGCGGATTGAACATCTGTTTCAAATCTTATGCCTACCATCTCGTAAAAATTTGAGCAGGAAATTTCGAACTGGAAATAATTTGAGTTTGAAGCTGCTTATCACCACAGGCACACAGCATAACCAAAGCAGCCTAGGACAATATTTGGTCTAAATTTCACCTGTTTTAGTTTTGATTTAGTGCCTTATATCCATTTTTAGGTTTGACCGTACAGATTTGAAAATACAAAAATGATCTTAAAGCCTTATGAAGCCGTAATAAAATGTTACTTCAGCTAATTTGGTTTTACTTTCGGCAATATAATGCCATTTCTGACATAAAATGATGGAATACTTTATTTTGGCGATTTTGTTAGATAGACATCTGTTCAATATCTTGGAATTGTTTGTTTCTACCAACGTCACATGAACTCATGAGTTGTTAACATTTTCACAAATAAACACTTCCAGTTTTGTCTTATGACATGAATGACAAATTACCCAACTTTTGTGTTATGGTTTAGCATGGACATGGTTTAAATTTAATAAATAAGGAAATAATATTAACATTGTTTTGAGTTATTTACAGTCATCAAAAGTTGACTATCAATTTTGACTAGGCCACAGATCATTTGTCTCACACAATGGGTTCAAAGTTTATACTGCATAATGACTAAGCACAATGACTAATACTGATGTGTATTGATTTGTCTAAATTTGCCAAATTTCAATATTTCAAGATACTCTGATTATATGTGGCCAATGGTATAATACATTTGTGCAGTACTTCTAAGATTCTATAAAATTCGATAGATGATGTATTATATGAGGCCAAGGTTGTTGTAAAACTAATTTGTGCATTTGACGTTATCAGGTACTATTTGTATTTAGTATGGCCAAATATCTTCCAGAGATGTACGGTAATACCATTATGCAGCAGCAGCACTGCTAGGATTTAAATCAGAAGTTACCAGAAGTTCTTCGGCATATATTCCCCTTTATAAAATAGTTAATTCGTAGTAGTTAATTTGTGCATTTGAGATGCTATTTATTTATCTTGGGCCAAATGTGGCAATGACCAAATTACGATTATTTACTATGCTGTATTTAATGCCAGGAAAAATTGAATATTTGAAAACATTTGAAATTATCTAGCTATATTTAATTATTGTAAAATTTTGATAATGCCTAATGGGTAACTTGTGAGTCTTTTATTGTTGGTAGCTGTCATAGTATGTCATATTAGGAGCAACACCTACAAATACAATGACATATTGACACCGACTGAAATGTTACGAGTTGCCCAAACAAACACAGGAGTATGTCTTAACAACAATTCAAAAAAGTGATTGAAACCCGAAAATCAAACCAGCACAACTTATCTGGCATTACAATAGTCCTTCACACAAAGGATGACATTCAAATGGCAGTCAGGACCATCCTTATCCATCCTTATTTTCAGTCAGCCCTTTTATGCTGATTGGGACCCTATATCCAAAAACAAAACATTTTAAATAGTGAGTCGATATGTCATATATCCATCTCTATTTCTAACCTGCTATTCAAATGGTGATTGAAACCATATACTCATCCATTTTCCTAACACGCTGTCCATATGGCCGACCTCTACACAGAAGGCCATTTAAATAGCGATTGGGGTCATATATTTATTCCTATCTGTCTATATGACAACCCATAGCCCCATTCAGCCCCCTATAGAGAAGGTCATACAACTATTGAATAGAAGCATATACCCTATTCCCAACTGTTCATATTTGTCCCACTTATACTCCAACAAAAATTATAAAAAAATGCTTTTCTCTTTACAGGCAGAAATATTCCTTCGATATCTGCAAGGAGTGGAAAGCGTAGTTTTTGAACTAAGTTACAACTCTTCAGTATTGAACCAGTGGACTAAAACACCTCTGGAACTTGCTGGTCTTGTGCCACCTTCTACCTCAGCACCTCTGTATCAGGGATTGCATGCAAGGTACCCATTTTGTATGTTTAAATATAATTATTTATAGTCCATAAGGGGTACTCCTGAAGTATGTGTACCAGGTTAGGGTTAGGCCATAATTTTATTCCCATTTTCCTTATTTTAGTTCTATTACGAGTTCGGAGATTGCCCGTGTTAGCCAAGTGAATATCCTCCTGCCTATAAGTTTCAGTCCTTATACACAACTTGATGTGAAGTAGGTGAACAAAATTAGTTACCTCCATATTGGTACACATATTTCTGGAACGTCCCATAAGCTGCACTCTAAATTTGTTTCCTCAAAAATCATTTGCGCCTCTAATCAACTGCATCAGGTAGTTGAAATGTTGAAAAATTTGTTTGACTTTGACTGCCAATAGACTGTTAAAAATGCTTAGTAAACTTACTGTATATCTTGCACATAATTCACTCCTAAAAAAGGCGCTAAAACGGTGAATTTATGAAAATTCACATATAAGCTGACCCTACAAATCAGAAAACGCAGTACGCATCCATCACAGAAAATGGTTGCAAAATGGAATTGATGAAAATAATAACCCTTATTGTTATATTTGCTTATAATAATAACGGTAAAAATTGTCTCAAAATCCATTGATTAAGGGTTATTGGCATACGAGGTGCGGCTAAAATGAAACGGGACTGACGTCACAGACGTCACCTCGCTGTTTTGACACAATATTGCAATTATTTTTGCTTTTCAGGATCCATAAGTGAATGTGATAAATTTCTTGTTGAAAAAAAATGCTGTGCGAGGTCTGATTGAGTTTTTTGGCGATAGGGGGTTCAATTGCAGAATGACGATTGAGCAAAGAATTAACATTAAATTTTGTGTCAAACTTGGAAAAATGCATGTCAACTCGGCATGCATTCAATCGTTGAGCTTTCTGCTCCTCAGTCAACTCAAGAGCCTTTGGCATCATTTTGGCACACACCTTTCGCATTCCCAAAGTGTCAACCAAAATGGTGCGGACCGTTTCTTTGTCCATCCCAATTTCGTTGGCAATGACGCGAATTTTTAAGCGACGGTCACTGCAAACCAACTGCCAAACCTTTTCGATGTTGGTATCAGTAGTGGAAGTGCAAGGCCTCCCTGACCTCAGATCATCCTCCACATCCTCCCTGCCTTCTACAAATCGCTTGTGCCATTCGAAAACTCTTGTTCTGGACATGGAAGAATCTCTATAAACATCACGCAACTTCTGCAAAGTCTCAGTCGCCGTTTTTCCAAGTTTGACACAAAATTTAATGTTAATTCTTTGCTCAGTCGTCATTCTTTAATTGAACCCCCTATCGCCAAAAAACTCAATCAGACCTCGCACAGCATTTTTTTTTCAACAAGAAATTTATCACATTCACTTATGGATCCTGAAAAGCAAAAATAATTGCGATATTGTGTCAAAACAGCTGTTGAACAAAGAACATCTATTACGCCACACTGCAAAAGTGTTGATTACCGATGGTTAATCGTGTTGCGCAATCTGTGACGTCAGTCCTGTTTCTTTTTAGCCGCACCTCGTATAGCAGGACCCCTTGACCCGGCGACTTTTTTTGAGTTATAAACTCTGCTTATATGTGAAGATATGGTGAATTTTTTATTGAGTTTCGACCATAGAGTCAGGAGAGAAAATTTACAATCGACTCCTGAGTTTGCGTTGACCTTAACCATCCATTCTCTTGCAGATCTGAAAACAACAACCTCTCAAAGCCTTACAATCATAATAGAAGATTGGCGTACCACCGTGCTTCAACTCCTGCGGACTTCTTGAAGCATGACATCATCAGCGCCTCTCTACCGACCACTAGTGGTGACGAGTGGATTAAAAAGAATCGAGTAGCTGAAGAAGAAGTTGATGGGAAGTGAGTGCGAATTGCAGATGCAATATTCTTTCAAAATTGTTGTATCATTTCAAGCAGTTCTTGAAAGCCGGTTTGAAATCAAAATAGAAATGGCTCCAGCCTTGAAGTCACAGCATATTTACTTGTGGCAGGGGCTCTGGAAACTGGATATTTTTTTTTCTTCTGAAAGCATGGCAACAGACTCCATTGCCATAGATTTCAGAAGGTATTCAATATATTATATTCGAATTTATTTTTTTCTTAGATATATTCCAAATGATAAAATACTCAGTTTCGGCCACCCCTGGTACCTGGCATAGTTGAGTGCAACGCCTTACCACAAGACTTAGTTTTTTTGACTGGGCAGGAATTCTGGTGTACATGGATAGGAAATAATACTTTATTGAGTATTGTTAAGTTATTGTGATACCTATTCATGCACATATTATAGACTATAAAAGCCAGAAAGCGAGTTCTGCGTAGCTTTAGATAAGGTCCATAAAAGATTGGACAAATAACGGAAATAGCTTTTCCACATAACGAGGGAAGAATAACAAGATCCGAAATTAGCAATAGGATTAATTTATTTGATTAATAAGATATTCATTTTAGTCATGCATCAAAACTTGTGAACAAAGGTAATAATAAATCATGACACACAATGTTTCGACCACATTTGAAATGGAGTCACAAAACACGATCAGGTCATCGTGTCTACAACACCATAATTGTAGAGTTCAGCAGCTGTGTCAGATTGAAAATTTGTTTTTTTCAATCCTACCGGCTTCCTTAGCAAATCGTAGCCTCGTGCATTGGAAAATCACTTGTTAAAAGTATATTCAATTTTCTTCACAGAGAAAACGCATCTCAAGTGACCAAGCAGGAACCAATTAAGGAAGAGAAAGAAGAAGAGGTCAAAGGTGAAGCTGAAGAGCCCGAATCAGGTACAATTCCTGCTGTGATATAATGCTGTCCTAACTCTAGTCCTTTTACTGTTACTTTAAAGACTGAAATTTTTATGCCAAATTTTTTTCAAGAAATTCGTTTAACTTATTTGTCTGTCTGTTTGTCTTTTACATACACGTGATATCTCACGAAAAGGAGGTTGATTCTGCTCCAAATTTTGCATGTGCATTCATCTTATCTCGGACCAGAAGCCTATTGATTTTGGATGAATTATGTCGTATAATTAGCGAGTTAATAATTAATTAGTGATGGGACACGTGGTGTCGCTATTGAGTTGAAGCGAAGGTTACACGCCGCTAGATCGATAAGTTGGCGGCCTCCGATCGCCATCTCATTAGAGTATCACGTCATTCTGTGTCTGTATTCTATATACTTCCAGTAACTCTTGGCAAATGGTTGCTTGTAACTTTGCTCAAAGAGGAATCTCTTTTAATATGAGTGAGTGTGATGTTTCGAGTTAATTAATCTCCTTTACTTCTGTGTGTGTATATGTTCTTACTTTTAGCAAAAATTTTTTTATAATATCTTGAAATGCATATAATTTCTGTCTTTATTTAGAAACTTCAACTCCTCTTGTGACACCGACTGAAGACGGAATTTTGCACAAACGACAATTGATAAAGAAAAAAAAGAGAAGAAGGCATTCTATTGTAAGTTGGGGGGAGGGGAAGGGAAGTTGATAAGATGGCTTACAAACTTTGGTCTCTTGTCCAGTTATTAGTCTAAGCTGGGAGTAGTTCAATTACTTCCTTCAGGTGTAAGATCTGCTTTACTCTGAACAAGGCTCTAGACCAGGGGTTCCCAAACCAGGGGTCACGACCCCAAATTGGGTCGGAGTGATAAGTAGGTAGGGTTGCAAACAGATCATGGGGTCGCTGAGGTATGGTAGAGGATGGATGTACAACACATCTAAGATTTGACAAACCATGTTAAATTTAGCCGTTTGTACCATGGCTTACTGTGAAACAGGCCCATATGCATCGCTCTATGCTTATGCCATAGAAAATGTAGGTGGTTATTGTGAGCTCCACAAAGTTTCATGAAAAATATATATATTGACCTGGGGTCGCACTGGACACTTGAAAGTCTTTGGGGTCGTCCTGGAAAAAGCTTGGGAACCCCTGTATTAGACCTTACATGGGAAAACTACGACCCGCGGGCCAAAGCCGGGTAATTCAGTTTGGCCTGCCTGATGCTGCCACAACCAAACTAAAATCAAATTTTGATGTTTTGGCTGAAAAATAGTTTAAAGGAATCTGTTAAGATTGCGTTTAAATATAGTTTTGGCATGCGGCCTGTTTTTCACTTTTGCTTTTCTAACACTGTAAATATTGTTCATAAAATGGTAACTACAATGTCCGCCAGTCTGGGTGGGTGACATTTTTGGCCCTGGGTCTGGAAACCTTGCTCACCCTGCTCTCGACAATGACCACTATTTTTGAAAAGTATTACATCTCGGTATTGCTTGCCCTATGTGTTGAATTCTAGGTGAATCGGATTAAAGAGGGGGAGGGAAAATTGATGGGATGGCTCAATCATAAGAACCATAATGCAATTACGATACTTGACACATCGATGTATGGTTAATTGTCTTATTGGGGTTGGGAATACTCATTTACTCCGGGGGAGAAAAGTTGGGGCTCCTGAAGTATGCGAACCAAGATGGCGGACATCGAAATGTAATATGTGTACTAGGTTAGGGTTAGGTCATAATTTTAGGTATAAATACTGCGGGAGGCTCTTGGCTAGTCTTCGAACTGATAATAGGACTAAAATAAGGAAAATTGGAATAAAATTATGGCCTAACCCTAACTTGTTACCCATGCTACGTTTCGATGTCCGCCATCTTGGTTCGCATACTTCAGGAGCACAGAAAAGTTGATAAGACAGCCCAATCATAAATAGCAAACTTTAGCCTCTTATCCTGGAATCAGACTCTTAAGACATTTAAATAGTGTAATTGAATCATGTTAGCAGAAATTCTGGTGCTTCAGAAGTGTGTGTACCAATATGGAGGTAACTTATTTTGTTCGCATACTGCTTCACTTCTAGTACTACTTGTGCAAAGCCTTGTCTTGAGTTTAACTTATTTCATACAAAATCTTTTGCAGAACAAAGGTCTGGACGGGAGTTGGAGTAGTCTATCGGGCGGTGAACTCGGATCCTCTGGATCAAACCCAAGTTCGAGACGAGGCACACCAAGAAATAACAGTTTCTGTGACACTCCGCCAACAATTGAGTTGCAGGTAGGTCTCTGTGTGGGTTCTAGGAAAAATCGTCGTAGGAAATCTCTCCACAGGAAAAATCGCTGCAAGAGCATTTTGCTGTAAAACAAGTATTTGTGATGAAAACAATTAGGTTTTTGAAGTACCTTTTCTTTTAAATAAGATTCGTTATTTAAGAGGATAAACCTAATGCGGCGAAATTTCCTCTGTCAAATTTTGACGTTCTAACCGGCTAATAAGTGGGCCAACAACAAACTTTCTCAACCTGCCAACCGAGAACATTGTTACATTACATCGAAATACGTCTGTGCGCAAAAAGACTATGCATGTGCGCAGCCTCTGAAAGCTGTGTGCGTGCGCACACGCGCACACTTTAGAGGGAAAACTGGATGCAACTATTCTATTTTTTTCATTTCTTGGCTTATATCAGCCTTTCCCAAACTATTTTTCGTGCAGCACCAAATTATCAGGGAAGAAAATCGCTAATCTGTACTTCATGCATAGGGAAATGAAGGCCAAGGCACATCTTATCATTAGCATCCTTTATTTATAATTGTCTGTTATTTTTAATCTCTAATCAAACAGAAGTATAATCTTACCGGGTCAATCTATTATTTATCTTATTATTTCCTTCACATGTATTGTCTCATCAGTACTCTGTATTTACATAACTGATAATTTATTGTTATCTTTAATCTCTAATCAAACAAAAGTCAGATCTTATTAGACTAATCACTTAATTATTTTGTATTTGTTTTAGAAAAAAAGAAACGATATGACAGAGAAAAAATTGGCCTCACTTATAAAAGAAAAATCAGCGAGCCCACTACATCAAAGGCTTCTCAGAAGTGAATCACCGGACAATTTTTTTAGTAACAATTTGTCAGATAAGAAGCCTACGACGTCTACAAAAGATAAAAAGAACAAAAATTTAGTTCTTTCACCAAAACGCGAAAAGAAAATATCAAGTTCCAGTGATAAAACAGATAATATTGAACCTTTTAAGTCTTTCCCACCAGAGGGCAGTGTTGGAAAAAGTCAGAGCTCTTCAAACTCCTCCTCGGGGCTGGAAGACTCGACAGGATCGAGTAGCAGCGGAAACGTGGGTAACAAACTTGAATCCCAAATGCCGTTATCAGACGCTTATAAAACGTCCTTTGTGACATCATCAAGCAGTCTTAGTGGAGCTGAAGGTCAAACCAAAGAGGTCGAAGGTCAAAATCCAGAACAGGAAGTGAATGATGTCATGACCAGAAGTACAGATGCTATTGATATCTACTCTAGCTCAGTTCTGGAAGATACGTTCCCCCCCAGTAGCGTTGATTTGAGCCTTGAACTGAGTACCCCTAATAGGGTGGGTAATAGCTTATCCAGGAGTGGGGGTTGGTCGGCCCCAAATACCCCCGATTATCAGCAATCTACCCCCAAAAGCATAAAAAATGGAATTTTTGGTTCATTGTTGAATCAGGATCATGTCTCATCTTATGAAGAATCTCACGAGCCTATCAAGTGGGCGCCATCGCAGAAATTGCCGAAACAGACAAAGAAAAGCGAACAAAACGGACAGGAAAATGAAAAATTGGAAATATTTATAAGAAGAGAGGGATATTTAAAGAAAATGGGTGAAAAATTGAAACTATGGAAACAGCGGTGGTTCGTACTTCGAGGAACGATGCTTAATTATTATAAAGATAAAAACTCGAACGTTCTTTTGGGGTCGATTGATCTAACTGACGTGCTTGTGATTTCGGAAGAAGTGGATCACCATGACGCTGATATCGTAATTGTGATGAACAATGGCACCAAACACCACCTAGCAGCAGAAAGCAGGCAGATTACGCTCGATTGGGCGTCTGATTTCAATCAAGTAGTAATCGAGCCAGAATCTCCACAAAAAGGTGGCAGTAAAGAGCAAAATGGGGAGGACATTTATTCGAAAAATTATTTAGAAGAATATGAAATTATCTCAGTCCGAAATAACCTACTAAATGGCACAAATACGAGCTGGTATGCTTCAATGATCGCACACATGGGTAAAATCGCAAACGAGAAAGGCCTCGACTCGCAAAATTATCAGTGTGCCGATTGTGCCTCTCCTATCGGAATTATATACGGCGCACCAAGGGTCTGCACATTCACAGGGCAGTACTATTGCTCACAATGTCATTCTAACGACGAGATACAGATACCGGCAAGGATTGTACATAATTGGGACTTTAGGAAACACAAGGTACTTTTAGGTTTTTAATTTAGCTAAATTCGGCGTTTTTAATGAGCACGATGGTGTAGTCTGGTGCAGGGTATCGTCTAGGTATAAACTGGGGTTCACAACTATATGAAAAGAGTTTGTTCGATCTCTAATGATGATTCCAATGAAAAAGCCATTGCATCTTTTTGGTTTAGCAAATATCCATTGTTGTCAGAAAATGGTTATTGAAAATCCATTGATTCACCCAATGGGCCGAATTTGGCCTTCGGGTCATAGTTTACACATGGTAGTGCCAGTGCTACCTCGACATTTCTTGCTGGGATGCAGATTCCATATTATTCATTAGGGAATTCGCTCCAAACACCAACAAAATATTTTAATTCCCCCCTAAATTTCATTTTTCTGTTTCAAGGTTGCCAAAAGGTCAAAATCATTCATTGAACAAGTATTCAACGACCCGCTACTCAACCTGAGTGAATGCAACCCCGGTATTTACAAATATATCGACGAAATGGGCAAAGTATTTCATTTAAGGCAACGTCTTGTGCATTTGAAACCTTATCTGCAAACTTGCAGAAGTTTTGATATGGAGGAAATTAATAACAGGTGGGCTTGATTGTTTTTGAATGTTTTGTCGAGTTTGTTTGAGTGGAAAGTGTGCTGATAGATGATTTACTTATAGGCAAACACTGAGTGCTATGAATTGTATACACAAGTTTGTGCTCAAAGTAAGAAGTCACAGTATATAGGATAGGATTTACATATTTATCCTGGGAAGAGGAAAGCTCATAAGCCGTCCTAATCATATGACGAACCACGGCCTCTCGTCTGGTTACCAGTCTATGTTGGGTATAGGATTACTTAGCCAGGTATTTGTTTCCGGAAGCATGGACTTGATGGTGGAGGAAGCCGTAACCGACCAGCGGTTATGTGAACCACCTTACAGCGGCGAGGAGTCCATCGGTAACCGGACGAAAGGCTGTGGTTCGCCATATGATTAAGTCGTCTTAGCCGCTCCCCTCGCCCGGGATAAATAGGTAATCTTACGGGACATTACTCTCTTCTTCACTTATGAAAGTATATAAATCATTCCTATTTCACAGGTTAGGATCTCGTCTCTACTTTCTCGATGACAGCCATCTTTATTCTATCCAAGATTTATGCAACGTTCACGACAGATCGCTCGGTAATATGCTCAACAAATTGGTCACATCCGGTACGAAGCACGTCTACGGATGTACGCTGTGTTCTGCTAAAGGATTCGTCTGCGAGATCTGCCAGAGTAACTCGATTATTTTTCCGTTCGAAACAGACTCGACAGTCCAGTGTTTTGAATGCAAAAGTGTTTTTCATCGCGAATGTAAAAACGATTCTTGCCCGAAGTGCGAACGTCGACAAAAATATTTCATGGCGAAAGCAAATGAATATGTTCATGACTCATCAGATTCTGATGAGATTTAATGACTTAGCACTTTTCATAACATCAAATAAAATATGGGTATGAAGCATCAAAATTTGCTCAACAAAATCATGACTAAGCATTTTTGTATGATTGAAAAGATAAAACGAATGAACATTACTCATCAGATTCTGATGAGATTTGATGACTCAACACTTTTCATAAGTTCAAATTAAATAATGGCATGGATTAACAAAGTTTGAGAAAAAATAATGACTGTGTATTTTTACTTATCGATCTAGATCGGTAAGTATGTTGATAGGTATTTGTCTGTCTGTCTGTTAGATGCACGCCATATCTCACAATAGCGAGGTTGAATCTGCATCAAATTTTGCATGTGCATTCATCATATCTCGGACCAGAAGCCTATTGATTTTGGATGAATTACGTCGCATAATTAGCTAGTCGTTAATTAATTAGTGATGGGATACGCGGTGTCGCTATTGAGTCAGAGCGAAGGAATCAAAACCCCAGTTTCTGTTTTGGGGGATCCCCTAACTTTCGTCGCTGTGAACGATAGATCTGTGATCGCCATTTAGTGTGTAATATTGAAGAAATAAAAACGAACGAACATGACTAATCAAAATTTGAGTACCAAAAGCATTTTTCACAAATCAGGAATATTATTTTTATTGAACTTGAAAAGTAAACATGGCGTGACTATGACAATATTAGATCCTATATCGAGGGCTTCAACCTAAAAGCGCAAAACCTCGAAAACAAATCTGTCTTGGAAAAGAAGAAAAACGTATATTTTGGACTCATTTTTGTAACATCTTTAACTTTTTAATTAATTGAATAGTTTGTTGAATATGGCTTCAATTTTCGATTAGAATGGCAGTTTTTTTTCTTCGTAATTATTTTGAAATTCCAATTTCGCCCCTCACCTTGGAAACCTTGATTTAATAATTAAGCACTTTTTCAAAAATTCTTTTCTCGAGATCTTTTTCTAAATATATATATGTGTGTGTTCAATATATATTTTCATGCTGCAATCAGCTGTGTAGTCGGTGAAAATCTACACTCGACTTCAAACTCAGACCCAATCAGGAATAAGTTCTGAGCCATTTAAGCGCTACCAATAACAAGTTGGCAAAAATTTTTGTCTCAGTCTCTCGACTCTGAATTCAAGGGCAACTTTGACACTTTTTGAATCACCATGATAAATATTTCGGTATTCGATTCTCCAAGTATGCGTACTAAGATGGCGGACACCGCAACATAGTATGTGCAACAGGTTAGCCATAATTTTAGGTACAAATACTACGGAGTCACTTGGCTAGTCCCCGAACTTATAATAGAACTGAAATAAGAAAAATTGGAATAAAATTATGGCCTGACCTTGTACTCGTGCTATGTTCAGGTGTCCACCATCTTGGTACGTATACTTCAGGAGCACCCAATTTTGATAGATGTTGTCTTCAAAATGATATGTATTTGGTTAGAATACTTACTGTTCATTAAATCCTCCATTCTCTCTTATTTTGTAAAATATAAATGACAGGTTCGTACTTTAATGTTTCCATTGTTTGTTCGTTGTTTGGTTTATGATGCAATAATCGATCATGATATTTTTGTGCCTTAAAAGTATTTTTGTGATTGTAGAAAATAACATCTTTTTTTAATTCTAAATTGTCATGTTCGATGTGTTGTGTGTGTTACTATGGGTATCTCTAGATCGGGAGAAAAGCGACTGGTGCCTACTCGGAAGTAAAGGAAGATCAGCCTCATCTCTGATCATAGTTGGGCGCTCACTCATTAGTAAATGAGGCTCGTCTTAAAGAAATGTTCAGGGCACTCACTCAGAAGTAAATGATACTCATCTCTGAGCAAGTTACGGGCGCTCACTCATTAGTAAATGAGGCTCGTCTTTAAGAAATGTTCAGGGCACTCATTCAGAAGTAAATGATACTCATCTCTGAGCAAAGTTACGGACACTCCCTCAGAAGTAAAGGAGACTCATCTCTGAGCAAAGTTACGGGCACTCACTCAGAAGTAAAGGAGACTTATCTCTGAGCAAAGTTACGGGCACTCAGAAGTTAAGGAGACTCATCTCTGAGCATAGTTACGGGCAATCACTCGGAAGTAAAGGAGACTCATCTCTGAGCAAAATTACGGGCACTCACTCGGAAGTAAAGGAGACTCATCTCTGAGCAAAATTACGGGCACTCACTTGGAAGTAAAGGAGACTCATCTCTGAGCAAAGGTACGGGCATTCACTCAGAAGTAAAGGAGACTCATCTCTGAGCAAAATTACGGGCACTCACTCAGAAGTAAAGGAGACTCATCTCTGAGCAAAGGTACGGGCATTCACTCAGAAGTAAAGGAGACTCATCTCTGAGCAAAATTACGGGCACTCACTCAGAAGTGAAGGAGACTCATCTCTGAGCAAAGTTACGGGCACTCACTCAGAAGTAGAGGAGACTCATCTCTGAGCAAAGGTACGGGCATTCACTCAGAAGTAAAGGAGACACATCTCAGAGTGAAGTTTCGGGTACTCACTCAGAAGTAAAGAAGACTTATCTTTGAGCAAAGTCACGGTCATTCACTCATTATTGAAAAAGACCAATCTCTGAGCAAAGGCATTCGTATCCCACGAAAGCGAAGTTAAATCTGCTCCAAATTTTGCATGTGCATTCACCATATCTCGGGCCAGAAGCCTGTTGATTTTGGATGGATTATGTCGAGTTATTGTTCAAGAATATAACTAGCAAGTAATTAATTATTTGGTGATGGGACATGAGGTGTCGCTATTGAGTCAGAGCGAAGGATACACGCCGCTAGATCGATAAGTCGGCGGTCTCCAATCGCTATCTCGTTATTTTTAATGGTGCTTATATTATAACTGGCGTGGTTTTGTGCACCAGGACTATGATATTATGCGTTGGTTTACGCTTTCAAATGCTTCGACCTTTTATAAGGACGTATTCTATAACAAAAGATATACTTCTGTGATTTGTTAGCGGGAGATATATTCAGTAAGTTCTTTGCATTGATTAATTAAAAACAATCCTGGGACGTCATGGCGGGGACAGGGCAGTATAAAATGTTCGACGGTTCCTTTGTCGACAGAAACACCACAATGGCTGTTCTACAGTGCCATGTCATACGTCCTGAACAGCGCAGGGATTATGTAAAATAGAATAAGCAGGAAGGGAGATGTAGAGTAATTAACATGTAGTCACAAAACGTTCGCGGCATACCTTGTCCTCATTAATGGCACACAGTTTGGGAACGTCTGGTTTAGTTAGACTCAAATATATATATTTGATAAATGTAGACTTTAGTACAGGTCCTCCAAACACTGGCACCATGCGACTCTTTTATCACCAAAATCTTCGCTTTTCTGTAATCTACGCTCTCGCTCACCCAGATCAAAGTCGTACAAAGCATTCAGGTTTATTCAATTAAAAGTTAAAACTTTATTTTCAGAAGCGAAAGAAGGTTCACACGGTATATAGCGTGTGCAGTATTTTGATTCCCAATTGAGTTCTATCGAGCACAGGGTTTCCAATGAGGTCCCGAGAGTTTTATTGGGAGAAATTTGCTTGTGATTTACAAACTACAGAAAAATGAATTAAGTAGTTGTTATCAGGCTTACAATTAGTATGGCGTCATATATTGTGACGTCACTTTTCTTTTTAGTAGTGGTCAACCCTATTGAGACCTGCAATGCATCTCGAATTCCACATACTAAGGCATATTATGACGTCATGTTTTGTGATGTAACTCTTTCTTTATTTACTGATGAAACCAGACTGGAAGTTAGGTAATTTTTTTTTTATTGGGTGTAACGTTATTATTTACGTTATTATTACTGCGAGCGAACTCGCTGGGAATCATGGCAAAGTTTGACGAGATATAAACAGTTCGGTAATTGAACATAATTCAAACGGTATTGTTTAATAATAATAGTGCATTGAAACGTAACAATTGTTAAAAAAAAAGGCGGGAACATTATTGGAGAAAGATTCAATAAAATATATTTAACAAGGAAATAATCAAAAATGGGCAGAAAAACGAATAATGAAACTTGAGGCACTTTTAAAATAATTGTAATTTTGATATGCCGTGTGCTTGGACCATATCAATAACAATGCCCATCGCGTCAGATAATTGATAAATTCGAAGCAAAAATCCTAAAGATTAAAATATTAGCAAAAAATTGTTTATAAATCGGGCTATAATAAAGGCGCTCCATAATTGTGTGTACCGATATGGAGGTAACTAATTTTGTTCGCCTACTTCACATCAAGTTGGAAAAAATGAACTTGACTAAGCTGCGCTAAGGGACTGAAATCTATGGGTAGGGGGTATATTCACTTGGATAACACAGTCAGTCCCCGAACTCGTAACAGAGCTAAAATAAGGGAAATCGGAATAAAAATATGCCCTAACCCTAACCTGGTACACATACCACGGGAGAACCCAAATAAATGAAAACAAATAACAGATATAATTAAACGGATATATTAGTTAAACTAGGCGGCTCGGCGGTTGGCTTATTGTGATTGAATCTGAACTCAAAGACTAAATTTTTAATCAACCAAGAGACGAGAGTAAGCTGGCGTGGTGTGATATATGTAAGAAACACGACTGATATCGAACAGCTCAGAGGTTCTCAAACTTTCAAAGCCGCGCCCCCCTTTACAGAATATGTCAGGACATGCGCCCCCCTTTACAGAATATGTCAGGACATGCGCCCCACCTCAAAAAAAAAAAAAAAAACTAGCTAACAAAAAGCTACAAATGAGAGATGGTAAGGCGAAAGTAATATAACAGATAATGAAAATAACAATAACCACAACAGCTCTTTGCAATCTCTAAACAATAAAGAAATGTAAATATCCAAAATAAAGCGGACAAGATCAAATCTAACTTATATTTTTATTTTTGAGTAGCTTCACGTCTCTCAAAAAATGGTCTACGCCCCCCTTGTTTGGCGCCTCCCATCGTTTGAGAACAACTGCTTTGCACTATACGAGAGAAGCTGGCTTGAATTCAGTGTGGGCTATTCTGCGTTTTAGTATTGCTGGACTCGGGTCTCTTATAGCAACGATTGAAGTCAACATTTCTGACGGAATCTCAAGATGTATTTTATACGTATATGCTTTTAAGTTTTTTTTTATATCTAAATTTGGTATTTTCGCTATTCGAATTTGGAATAGGAGTCGAGAAATTTTTTACTAAATAGTAGCCGGGTTAGTTCCTCGATCCATCATTTTTTACTTACATACCTATTTTTCAGTCGACGGTCAGCACATTTATATCAGGGAAACGACTGCTATCATATATATATATAACAATGCGCACAACAATGCGGGTTTCCACTGCCAGAGTTCATGCGAATTGGTCCTGGTTAACTCATACTGTTGACACGGGATTTTGGAGCAATCTTTAAAAAAGATATAAGCGGATTCCATATCACTCTGATAAGAAACCTTGTCATAAAAATCTCTTTGCCTGGTTTAGAATGTGTGAAATAAACGGATAGTAATCAGAAGTCATAATCTTAACGCGAGATATAAAGTCAAACTGTCCAGAAAAAAAAAAAGCTGAAAATTGTTGAATTTAACATAACTGAATAATAATATTGTCATATTATATAAAACGTACACCGACAATAAACGGATGGTAACTCACAGCCAATCGAGAAAGACGACCAAGAATTTCTCTTGGAGGAAAATTTTTTAAAAAGTTCAAAAGAAGGCCGATATAATAACTGTGAAATAAAATAGCCTGTCGTTAAAGTCAATGTGGGCAAATAAAAAACAGTCACAAAAAGTCCACATAACTGAAATTGTCGAAAAAAAAACATCTGTCCTTACGTTTAAGAGTTCCCAGCCAGTCAAGGGGTTTAGAAATTTTTTTGAAGGGACGTCCTCGGCGGTGCTAAGCATCAGGAATACGCTCGCAACCGCACCTCTACGTTGGTTCATGGGTTAAAATCCTATGCGGAAATAGTTATGTGTGAGAGGATTGCTGGACTCCTCGTTGCTGTAGGTTAGTTAACGTAACAACTCATCAGTTACGGCTTCCTCACCATCAAGTCCATGGTTCCGAAAACAAATAACTGGCTATCGTTAACTAATTCCATACCCGACAATGACTGATAACCGGTCATGAAAATGATTAAGCCGTCTTATCATATGTAAATCACATCCTATCGGCTTTCCTCTCCCGTGGGATAAATATGTAAATCTTATCCTATCCTAGTATTTACCGACGCACAATTATACACGTTATACCTATACAGACTTAGCAGTACTTGCCTTCTGTAACTGTACTCAGAGATCAATCTCGTATATTTCTGAGTGGGTGCACATGTCCTGGCTTTGAGCAAATGCAAATTTTCTTGCGAAAAAAAGAATTTCAAAAGTACAGAAGAAGCCTTTTATAATATCTGTGAAGTAAAACAGCTAGGCAATGTTGCGCCGAAATCTGTTGAAATATACAATGAGGTAGCAATAACCAGATAATAGGCATCTATCTGCACCAGTGGGATTCGAACTCCTGATATCTTGTTCAGTGGTTTTCTCATAGCTCGTACGTAAATTCAACATCAGTGCCAGATAGTTTTTCTTTTATTATTCGGTCGACTTTTTCGGACTGCTCGGACGTAAAATAGTCTTTCCAGTTCCCGACTTTACCTGAGAGGAAATTAAAAGTTACCGTTAACAGACGATACAAGACGCTATCAATTTTAAAATCAGCTAAGTTTCACACCCCGCACACACACAAACATAAGAACACACATACACGCACATAGAGTGTTTCTTATTCACCATATGGGGTTTTCAGTGTTATACTGATATGAGAATTATCTGACGCACAACACAGAATCAGAAAAGTAAAATCAGTTTGTGCTGGTATTGTGGTCCCACCCCGTTGCCCCCCCCCCCCCCCAAGATTTGAATGAAAAAAAAAACAGAAACTGCAACTCCAAAAAGAGTCTGTCATGTGGTCATTATATCTAGTTTTCATTACTATGGAATATTTAATAAAATCCACTTCAAATACCTTTTCTAAACAGCTCATAAATATCTTGCAGTGGAGTTCCCGTGGATGACTTCTTCATATATTCGAACGAAGATTTCTCACAGATTGAAAGAATCTCTTCGTCTGTCAGTTCCTCTCCGAGATATCGCGCAACTCTGCGAACTTCGGATAAAATATTCTAAAAAGGAAATTGAAAAATAAATATGCGAATTATAGTCGTACCGTAATAGCTGTGTCATAGTTGTTAGCTGGGGATTTCAGAATCGCATCGAATCTCGAATATTTGGGACTTTGGGAAATATGTAATCGTATGTGATTTTTTATTGTGTGAGGTCCTCCAGACACATAAATTACTGAAAACATAGATTTCATCACTCAGACAGTTCGCTGAGGAAGAAAAACAACAAATGTCGGAATTGCATTGTAAGTAAATGAAGAAATTCACCTCGACTTTCGGCTGACAGAAAAATAAAAAGGCGGATATTCGAAATTTTTGTTCGGTCTGCTATTCGAATGAAATTCCCAGCCTTACTTGGCAGAGTTAAGCGTTCGGCATACGCTTACCATCACGCGCTGGTCAGTCCTGCGTTACATAATAGAGCCCCATGGGAGATGAATAAATGAGATATTTTTTCAACCTGTACTGAGGTATTTCCCGGACAAATATTCATATATAAGTATTTATGGACAGGGAAGAAGGGAATTACACAAACATCTAGTAATTACTTTAATTAACGAATTGATTGCAAATGGTGAGGGTCCGTTGCCCTCTAAAGATCTACCTTTGGTAGGTTGATAAATTTTGCCTTGGGCCATCGCGCCTGCAAAGTGAAACCATCTCTGGATGCCTAGAAAATCACAGTCGATTTACTTTGAATTATTGCAGTAATCGCAAATGTTACCCGGTGAAAGGTTTTGCTCCCGTCTCCTAGAGAACTGCCTCGTGTCCTCCTGAAGGGACTTAAGAACCCTTTTTGAGAAAGTTTGCCTTGAGCTATCTATCACGCTTACAAATTTTGTTACCTCTGCAGTATGCGAACCAAGATGGCGGACACGGGAACGTAGTATGTGTACCAGGTTAGGGTCCGGCCATAATTTCAAATAACAAATACTACGGGAGTCACTTGGATAGTCCCCGAACTTGTAAAAGAACTAAAAAAAGGAAAATCTGAAAAAAAAATAGCTTAACCTTAACTTGGTACACGTACTACGTTCCGGTGTCCGCCATCTTGGTTCGCATAATACAGGGGTAAAAAAATTTCAACATTCCTTGGTTTACCTTAGACAACAAATCTTACCTAGTGCAAATATTACCTAGTGAAGATCTTTGCTCATGTCTCTAATGAACCCCTCCGTGGCCCTCTGAAAAGCCCAAGGGCCCATTTTTGGAAATCATACTTTGGGCTATCGAGTCTATGAATTGAAACCTTCTCTTGCTTACCTTAGACAAATCTTCATATGAGACAAACATTACATTTTCATCGTCTTTGTGTTTACACCAGCTCTTTATATGATCAGGATACCATTCACCTTGCCGGAGCTCTGTCGGCATTTTACCTGAAGAAAATCAGAAATAAATAAATGTGATACTTATATACCTGTGATTGGGGGCGAAGTCAGAAATTTTCAAAGAGTTGGAAACGTGTGTTTTCATTAGGGCTGGGCATTTTCGAATAACTTGTGATTTCAGAATCGAATCGAATAATTTTTTCGAATCGAATCGAATCTCGAATACTTGAAAATATAAAATTGTAAGCCACTTTATCATAGTAATTGGTCCTCTCAACAAATGAATAACCGAAGACATAGAATAAATCACCCAGATAGATTACTGAGCGTTCACACAAAATAACAAACACGTTTTATCAATAACTCACTAAAGAAAATAGTCATATGTTAGAATTCCGTTGAAAAAATATGACTCCAATGAAAACAAATTGGGGAATTCACCTCGACCATTAGCGGAAAGATAAAAACAAGATGACGGCGATTCGAAATTCCAGTCTGAACCGATTCGAATAATTTACTATTCGATTCGAAATGCCCAGCCCTAGTTTTCATGAGTCTTGAGGGTCTAAAAAGCGTTTCAAACTTTTGAAAAATTGCTATGTGTGATACAGAAGGATGTACGGGTAGGGGTTCCGACACTTAAAAACACCTCAGCAGTAATTTAATTGTTTCTAAATGGTACTCCCGTAGTATGTGTACCAGGTTAGGGTTAGACCACAAATTTTATTCCGATTTCCTTATTTTAGTTCTATTACGAATTCGAGGACTAACCAAGTGAATATTCCCCCTGCCCATAGACTTCCGTTCCTTTACACAACTTGATGGGAGGTAGGCGAACAAAATTAGTTATCTCCATATTGGTACATATACTTCTAGAGCGGGTAAACTTTGAATATATACAAAAGCAAACCCTGGCAAAACATAATGATCTTCAAAGTGTAGTAGATTTACCAAAAATGGTTAACCTATTAGATATACGTGCACAAGACACAAGGCAGATAGCCACTAACACGCAGTATAATAAAGAATTCGAGCGGACATTCTTGGTCAGTTTACTCTTACCATCTGGTAGAGATATTACACCTCCGTAAGATAGCGCACCTGAGCTAAATCGTAGCTAATACCACTGTTTGGCAATCAGATTCGGGCATCGCTGTATCACTTAATTAATTAAACGATTATGGTTCATTATCTCAATTTATTTGAAAACAAAATTTAGAAATTTGGTCGCTTTTTTTGGAGAAAGTGGAGGGATCGAATTTAATATATGTAATTTTTATATTTAATAAGAAACACTAATATATTATTACTTTAATCTCTTATCCCATCCTATCCTATCTAATCTTACCGCTGAAATAGTTATCGATGAATTGCTCCCAGTTATCAGGATACAAATCTTTGAACTGCTGAGATTTCGCGTGCGGAACTTTTCTTGAGAAATGATACCAGGATACTGTTTGATCTTTAGGGTTTCGGTAGATATAAATAATCTAGACATAATAGAATAAAAGGTTTAGTGAATATAAACTAATGGTTCCTAAAGTTGATTGACCGGGGGACAAACTTAGAAACGGAAGGTTATCCGCGGACCGGGAAAATGCAGAAAGTGGCCGATACCGGTATCGGCTGTTTTAGGAGATCGACTTATATGCGAGGATAATATGTTTCCTTGAAGCAAAGTCCCGAGCTCCAAACAAAAACATTAAATAAAACAAGTATTTGTGATAGCACGGAAAATCGCCACAAGAGCATTTTGCTGTAAAAAAGTATTTGTGGTAAAAACAGTTGGATTTATAGGGTTAGGGTATGCTCTTAAATACCGAATCATTTTTAAATAAAAAGGTACATCATTAACCTAACTGTTTTCATCACAAATACTAGTTTTACAGAAAAATGCTCTTGCGGCGATTTTTCCTATGCGGCCTAATTTCCTGCGGCGAGATTTCCCATCGCGAAATTTCCTGCGGCGAATTTTCCTAGAACCTGTATTTATACTCCAAATAGAGATGTCTATGAAAAAAGACAAGAAAAGTATCGGGTATGAGGCGCGAACCCGAATTTTCAACCAGCAACTCAACATAGTAAAGCCTAACACAATAATCAACTGCTACCACTAAAACCATTTAATAGAGAACTCCTATATATCTCGACTTTACGTCTAAGAGCAAAGCCGTAAGCGAACTATTGGATCTATTTCTCAGAGGAATCAAGCAGAATTAGTTAATGGCTTGTGTATGGAAGCATTTGCTAATCATGAGTCATTCTTTGTTATAAAATAAGTCCCGTGCAACGTGGGAGCGGTAATATTAAAAATCGGTCTAAGGTTTTCAACCGATTCGTAGTCGAACGTGTTTCTATATTTTTCATTTTTAAATTCATTTCATATAGTTTCCAACTGTGATAAACGTTTTCACACTTTAACTGCGAGCAAGTCTCTTTAGAAGCAGACAACAAATACGCGAGACTTGACGAACAGCTAGTTGCCGACAAATAAAGGCATCGGCATTAAATGAACATAATGAGGTAATCTGCTATTTTTTTTTTTCAATAAATGAGCACCATCAAGTACACTGAAGGGAAATCGAATGACAAGCTTAGCTAACAGGGTAAAAAGTGCAAAAAGGCGAAGTTACTACTACTTGAGGCTTGAGAAGATTAGATTCTTTCGAGTTTGGCACTGCCAACCCAATTTATTACAGCCTGGTTTAATTCTAAAAAAAATGTTGTATTTCTAAATAAAATCAAAATCGCGTACACAGGTTTTCGATGAAATTGAACGCAGATGAACTCGGTCAGCGTCGAGTGAAAAATCGATTATTTCGTCATAACAAAGTTAGAGTACAATGGGAAAGCATTCGTCAGATTTTGCCAAGCAAGACGTCGACTCCAATAGTGACGAAAAAACGCTATACTTGGCGTTCAAGTTCATCTCCAATTCTTGTATATTTAGAGATTCATAATATAACTTCAGAACTACGAATTTAGGATGGGCTAAGTCTGCAAACGAGCCCATTTGAAACTCTTACTTGGCAAGATATATTTTAACACAAATGCGGACCGACCCTTGACTCATACTTCTGGAATTGCGCGCAAGGCTTTCGCCAAGTCTGGCAATACTCGAATGATTACTCATTAGTGAGTCACATTTCTTCCCCGACATTGCGCAAGGTTGATTAAAATCGAATGGAATTGAACCTATTTGAACTCGGTCGTCTGCCCACAAAAATCAATTATGCTGTAACAGAAAACAGTCATTTTAGCAGACGACGTAACATCGCGGAATCACTTTGTATCATTCCAGAAAGGGGATATTCTGATAAAAATAAATAAGTCGATACAATTTACCACAAGGCATAACTGAAAAGGGATGAATGAAAACTTCCATCGTTTTTAAAATGGTCCGAGATTTTGATCCTGCGATTCCAACATGGTTAAGGTTAATAATACTTGAACCACTATGTCCACACGACTAAAAATATCTAAACGATGTCTAAAGCAATATTTTGTGAAACGGATTTTGAGTTAGGAGACCCCTGCAGACGTTGGTTAATGAACAAATTATAAAGTAAAATTAATCAGAATTGTCACGGCAAAAGACACCAACGTCGTCATCTTTACCTCCATTTATAAAACACAACGTGAGCCTCAGTATGGACCTTACAAAGGCCGTTGTCCCCCCGATGCGTTACGTGATGGAGTAAAATTAATGTCATATATTTTCCCCTATTTAGTAAAGCAAAGAAAGTAAGTTATCTTACTAACCCTATCATGATTACATTTTACCAGTACGTAATCTGTATCTAGTGTACATTCAACACATAATACAAAGGTTTTTGAGTAAACCAAATTGCACAGTAGTACCCCAATAAGAAAATAAATTTCATATTAATGTAGTAAATTTCATTTCATCTAAAATAACCCTATTTTTTAAAAGCACAAACTGTTCTCTTCGAAGGGGTTTCAAAAGTCATGCTGAGCACGAACAACCCTAACAAAAATACATTTTTGTAAAGTTTCGTTCGACCACGGTCTAGACATACAGTAATGTTCAAGCACGTCAATTATCTAGAGATTAGAATTAAGAAACATAATTACCTTTGCTTTACATTTTCTTATTTTCTCGAGATTTATAAGATGGGCCGGTAGATGGCAGGAGAAGATTCGACGAGGGACGGGGAGGTGATCGATGATTTGAAACTTTGATGCTGAAAAACAATGAATAAAACGATGAACGTCGTACATTTGAGGATGACAGGGCACAAATCAATGTGTGGACAACGTGAATTTTGAATTAATTTTCGAAACCCCGGCCGGGAAACGTTGCTCCACATCAGGGTTCGCAACCAGATACAAACGAGAATATCGGTCAGAGACCGAAGACTTATCGATCGAAAGTTAGGGGATCCCCAAAACAGCGCTCTTACTCCATAGTGACACATTGTGTCCCATCACTAATTAATTAATAACTCGCTAATTATAGGACATATTTCATCCAAAATCAATAGGCTTTTGACCCGACATATGATGAATGCACATGCAAAATCTGGAGAAGATTCAATCTCGCTTTCGTGAGATATCGCGTGCATCTAACACACAGACATACGGACAAATACCTATCAACTTACCGATTAAAATCGATGAGTAATAACTGGGCAAAACCGGGGGCTGCACCTATATTCAACATAGGTTTTCTAGTAATGGCAGGCACAACAGTTTTTGGAAATGTTCGGGCATTGTAACGTCATTGCCATAGATAAGGAATTGGACACCGGATAGGCTTTGCAACCCAAGGGAATTGGAATAACGCGCATGTACCAGATTAATCTAAATTAAAAACTCGTTCCGCGGGCCGAACAACATTCAATATTGGCCCGCGGGCCGCAGGTTGCACAACCCTGCATAATAAATATGTCCCTTGCCTAACCCCTGGTTCAGAGTGTAAGATTTAAAGTATAGAAAGTCTTTGCCGAAAACTTTTGCGGCGAATTCCTTCACCAAATCTTGACCTCGTCTGAACTTTCTCTCGTTTAAAACGAGAGAATAATTGAGAAGTTCGAGCGGGTTCAATCACTGTTGCGTCACAATATTAAACGTGAATAATCATAATAGGAAGCCCGCTCATATCCGAGAGTTTGAATAATGTATTTTCGAAGAAGCGCGAGTCCGCAACCTTTGGCATTGAAAGAGCCATTTGTTATCTTTTTCGTCGAACTCAACCCGACTCAGAGCAGCAATATCCATTCTAATGTCAGTGGCTATTAAACTTCCAAGAAAACCACTTATGATGCAATATTATAGTTATTACTAAAAAGAAGTCAAATAAATTACGAGAAAAAAAAAGGAAAAATTTGTCTTGATATATTTGAATCACCCTAATGGAACCTATATTTACCGCTCTCGACTTACACAAGCCGTGATGTGTGATTAGTGAGTAGTAACCGACTTTATGCCCCCCCCCCCCCCCCCACACACACATCCATTTTCATTTAATCCAACAACGAAACTGTTGTAGCCACTTTGATTCAAGGGAGCCAGAGATCCGAGAACAACGAGCCGCAGATTGCCGATCACTGGTAAATGACATCAATTTTTCGTGATTCGCGGCCTTCTTCCGTAGATTCTCAACACTTCGTGTTCCCCAGCTTTTTACTGAAAAACCTACTTTTGTCCTTAACGAAGTTAGTAAAGGCTTTTTCGCGTTTGAGCGTGTTTGTGTGTATGAAAACGAAACAGTACAGAAATTTATTAGTGTCGGTGTGAAGCCAGACTCCCGAATCTACACAAAATGATATGGAGTTATATTTGTTCAAGACTCAAGTCGATCTGATTCAAGTCAGGTGGGAGTCACATGAATACATTCAAGTGCAACAAGTCACTAGAGTTATTCAGACATGAGATATATAAATACATTTGTTTTAGAGTGCAGCAAGGCACCGGAGTTTAAGCAAAACTATAGAAGCAATTAACATAGTAAATTTCTTGTTAAATCAGTGAGTATGTTTAATCCTTACCCTATATCAGAGACTTTTAGCACTCATTCAAAAATTTTCATGCTCAACTAAGTTTAAACCTCCTGTGCATTGTGAATCCTTTTTAACAAATGAAACTAGTTAGAACGGGGTCTTCCTTGTACAGGGAAATGCAAAATCAGTTTCGCGTCTAGCATTGTCCCCCCCTTTAAGTGCTCTGTGGCGTTCTAATGGGGCACACAACCCCTGGTTAGGAACCACCGCATTACATTGTGCTATGTGCTAGTAAAAGATACGCTCTCGAATCGATAAAAATTTATTCATATTAAAAATTATTCAAATGGCAACATTTTTGACATAATGAATACAAACTTTAAAAAATAAATAAACATAAATAATAGCCTTCAAGTGACGTTTCCCACCTTTAAGTTTCAAACTTTTTTGGTCTATCTAGGGCTGTAATAAAGCGTTTTACCAACAACAGCAACGATATAGCAAAAAAATTCATATATACAATAAATCTGACCTTAGCCAGGCGAATTATTACTAACACACATCAGTGAAAGTATATGAAAACGGTATGAGTCACACGAATTATTCATAATTTAATTGTTTTATCCGACATAATGATGGATGATTTTCGCTTTTTTGCAAATGATTTTAAATTTTGTCTGAAGGGCGATAAGTCAGTAAAATGCTACGTGATATCGTTGCAGAGTTTCGCTGAAATTTTCAAAGCAGACAGACGAACTCATTTGACACCTCTCGTGGGTCGGAAAGTATACAAGAAACATTCTCTTTGTATAGAAGCATAGAAGCCAAAATATAATGTTATCAAGTTACTCTACGTAACGGCCTCATTAAAATCAAGCCCAGAAGTAGTGTAACTTTGCGATGCACTGTAAGTAACGGCCAATCTAAAACTATTCTCAAACGTGGTGTTATTACCGATGCGCTTTTATTTGAGTACCGGTCATTCTGAAATCATGCCCGAACGTTGTTTTGCGATGCACTTTAGATATTTTAAAATCCTTCTTAAAAGTAGTTCCACTTTGCAATGTATTTTGTGATGGCCATTCTAAAACCATGCTCAAACGTTATTTTGCGATGTATTTTATTTAAGTAATGGTCATCCTAAAATCATGCCTAGAGTTGTGCCACTTGCGATGTACTTTAGGTAACGGCCATCAATCACTTCCCAAAGTAGAGTCTTTTTGCGATGTGCTATCTTTGGCGGATCCATTTCAAAACTACGATGGATATAGCTCAGACATACACAGTTGAAACGAGTTCAGTCTGTTTAAAAAAAACGAAACTTACGCACCGTATTGAACCGGGCTACGTTATCTTAGGTGACATGACTTATCATACTCCAGTGTTTTATTACACGTATTCATGTTATTCGTTTTGCGTTAAGTTACATCGAATCAATTAGGCTTGAAACATTCAATATAGCGAAATTCCTTATATAAAATGTCCCATATTTCAAACTAAAATTATTAAATTAATTGTTTTAAAATATAGTCTTTTCCTTCGGCTAGGACAAAAAATAATGTCTTATCTTTTGCGATGTGGTATTTTGTATAAAACTGATGTGATAAAATTTCGACAAAGTTACGTTTTCTTATCTAACCTTCAAAGTAAAAATCTGTCCTGATCAGGTAAATTGGAATAACATGCTGAAATTCCAACGAACTTGAATGAACCGTACGTATTGTTACATCATAACAGGTAATTACAGAATCTCTTAAGTGTCATTGTGCCATCATACGACCCGAGGTTCAAAGAATTAGTCAAAACAATGATATTAGCTAGCATTAACGTTATTATAGACACACAATAATTTTTTTAGGAAAAAATTGTTTAAAACAAGGTCAAGCACACTCATTCAGGAGCAAAGGAGAACCATCTTTAACGAAGTCAAGAAAGTCACTGAAACTGTATAGAATTTTATCGGCCATTATAGATTGCTTATTGTAAAGGTTACTGTTATTTTTGCAACTAGAATTATTTTATTTTCGTTCGAAATATTATACCAACTCTAATTCTGAAATATTCAACTGAAATTGTCTATCAATTTGCAAATTTATGATAGTCAAATGCCAATATGTAAGCTGAAAGTCTATTATTTTCGTTTTTTATGTCTAGACCTGCGATTAGAGATCCATTAATGTAAAGTTGAATGTTATTTTGCAACTAGAAATATTTTATTTTCGTTCGAAATATCATACCAACTGCAATTCTGAAATATTTTACCAATTTATAATAGTAGAATGTTAATATGTGGCATAAAAGTCTATTAGATTAATTTTTATATCTATACCCGCTGTAGTTTTATTTCAAATTTTTCTAATTTCGAATAAAATGCGGTGCTAGCCTTTCATCGATTCCAATCAGTCAACATAGAATAAGAAGTGTTAGAAATTATGATGTCCCAATATTACGTCATTGAGTTAAATGGTCGAATAAAATGTGGTGTCATGTCTTGATTAAGTCCCAGAGTTTTTTCTCTAATCGCATTCCGATAACAGATACTTCGTGTCCCTATGGATATGCGGGTCTCTTTCTATTCAAGTGGGTGTTTTCTTAACTTTGCTATTTGAACTTAACACCTGCACCAGTGAGTTTAAAATTTAATCACTACATGATCTGGTGTAATTATGCGTAATTTCAGCAAACTGACGCACAAAGGATATCCGCGCCAATCGGAAGAATTTCTTAAATAGGAAGTTCTACGCATTTTCACTTCAAACTTCACTTCAAAGACGGCTTCATACAAGAGGTCAAAGTCGTTTTTTTAGTACTTGTAGTGGTTTTACGGCGCTCCAGAAGTATGTGTACCAATATGGAGGTAACTAATTTTGTTCGCCTACTTTACATCAAATTGTGTAATGGGACTGAAACCTATGGACATTGGGTATATTCACTTGGCTAACACGGACAGTCCCCGAACTCGTAATAGGACTAAAATAAGGAAAGTCGGAATAAAGTTATTGCCTAACCCTAACCTGGTACACATACTACGGGAGTGCCAGTTTTCCTTTAGCGACATGGCGATGCCTATAAAGTTATGAAGAAAACTCCAAACAAGCAGTACATACACGAAAATGACATTATGTTTTACCGTACTTTTCGTTTTATGATATAGCGATAAATTCGACACAATCAGTGGCATAACTTTTTTCGGTGCAGCAAAAAAGAATAGGATGTCATAATATATGATATCATTGAGTTAATTGCTTCTGAATTGTTTAATTGCGTAATTAAAATGACTAACTAAAGTTCACACCGTGTTTTTTGTTGACCTGACATGAAATGGCTTAGCCATTCATAAAAATGAACTCAGATATCTGGCATCAGACTTTGACGACCTTCGACCCAAGCAACGAATATCTCCAATACATAATTTAAAATTCTACAAATAGTAGAAAATTTGGCACTCCCGTAGTATGTGAACCAAGATGGCGGACACCGGAACGTAGTATATGTACCAGGTTAGGGCTAGGCCATATTTTCAGGTATAAATACTACGGGAGTCACTCGGCAAGTCCCCGAACTCGTAAAAGAACTAAAATGAGGAAAATTGGAATGACATTATGGCCTAACCCTAACCTGGTATACATACTACGTTCCGCTGTCCGCCATCTTGGTTTACATACTACGGGAGCGCCGAAAACTTTCCGTTAATCCTGACTATATGAAGCCCTTTGCACGGCCCGACCACAAACACCCATGTTTTTCGCAAAATGCACCCATATGTCTGATCATACTGTTTCAAACTTTAACCCGAGCAAAAAGTCATTGGAGTACGCTAACCTTGTAAGGATGAGTTTAATATTTCAAATACTGCTCACTTCATGAAGAAGTATTCGACAGGTGTTAGCAACGGTTATAGGCTGTTTGCCAGGAGGAAAGTTCGATACAGTACGAGAGGGCGAAAAGGTTATTCTGGGTGGAATGAAAATAAAATTGTTGTGACGTGGCCTATTATACCTTCATTTTGTAACTTAATTGACTTAAACTAGGTTATATTAGCGTTTTAGAATTTATGCCCAGAGAAAAGAAAAACGGTAGGCTGGCTTAATCAGCTATCGGGGGACTCGGGCATGTGAAGAAATGTCACTTTATTTCTGTGAAACCGGTCATTCTTCCAGTGAAACAACGATAGTGAATTTGACATATATGGCACGATTTTATTGCAAAACAAATTGATATTTAATATCCATAATAGAAATTGATTGCAAACGTGATTTTTAACTATTCAAATACGAACTACACCTACTCATAACAAGAGTTGGTGCTTCCTATTCGGCTAAGCTAATACAACTTTGGTACCTATGAAGACTTAAAACAACATTTGCGTTACTTGTTCGGGATCGACCTGGTATTGTTTAGTTTAGGTCGGGTCCAGAGTGACCAAGTTATACACTGATAAAAGGTGGTTAGATAAGTTGGTATGGACCAGAATGGCATGTCGATTGTATGGAACGAAAAACGAGTCGGTATGTTTGGTTTAAGTCGGGCTCAAACTGACTCGATTACACCGATATATGCGGACCAGAATGACATGTCGGATGCGGCGGGTTATCAACATCCATAGGTTAATACAAAGCTGAGATTATTAAATCAGCTCCTATTATGTGCAAATTTTGGCGCTCCAGAAGTGTGTGTACCAATACGAGGTAACTTATTTTGTCTGTCTACTTTACATCAACTCGTAATAGAACTAAAATAAGAAATAGGAATAGAATTATGCCCTAACCCTAACCTGATACACACACTACGGGAGAACTCAAATTTTACCAATCTTTTCTTCAAACTAGGCGCTAGCCTCAGTAGAGGGAACGCGGCGAAGCACACACACTTGAAGCACACATCTTAAATTAATCATAGTAAATCGCGCCTTGTATGCCCCATGCAAAGCACACGCACACATGCCTACCTTGTCCAAACTCTATGATTGCCAATTCCGCGTGTCATATTAAATCAATCTATAGGAGGAAATTGTGCCTTATGTGCCTTTTGCATAGCAGATAGCACACAAATACACATACAAACACACATGCCTACCTGGACCGAACTCAATGATTGCCAATTCTGCATGCCATCTTCTACCAATCTTTAGCCTGTGTGGATCACGTCTGTATATGATTTGCTTAACGATCTCTGTAATCCAATGCGTACCTGTAAACATAATGAAGACCTTGTTATATCTAAAATCGATTGGTTTGCTTTTAACAAAACACCCAACAAGACAATAGTATAAATAGAATAACTACTGAAACCGTATAGAATTGCGGCGGTGCATTACGCATACTCACTCAGAATTATGAATCATTTATTAGCTAAGGGGCACTAGCTCAGAAGTAAAAATGACTTATCTCTGAGCAAAGTTACGCACACTCACTCAGAAGTAAAAGAGACTCATCTCTGAGCAAAGTTACGCACACTCACTCAGAAGTAAAAGAACTCATCTCTGAGCAAAGTTACGCACACTCACTCAGAAGTAAAAGAACTCATCTCTGAGCAAAGTTACGCACACTCACTCAGAAGTAAAAAGAACTCATCTCTGAGCAAAGTTACGGGCACTCACTCAGAAGTAAAGGAGACTCATCTCTGAGCATAGTTACGCACACTCACTCAGAAGTAAAGGTGACTCATCTCTGAGCATAGTTACGCACACTCACTCAGAAGTAAAGGAGACTCATCTCCGAGCAAAGTTGCGCACACTCACTCAGAAGTAAAGGAGACTCGTCTCTGAGCAAAGGTACGCACACACACTAAGGGGTAAAGGAGACTCATATCTAAGCAAGGTTACGATGGACAAATGTAATGCCGAGTGCTACCGAAATATGAAATGATGGCAATGCATTACGCGCACTCCCTTAGAAGTGAACAAGACCTATCTCTGAAGTTATGGTCGGTTACTAAATATGCAAAGAACTGCTTAAACCATTGCATGCCTGATGACGCAAAACAATTGGACGGCAGTTAATTCTATATAAATGAAGTTATAGTAAAAAAGTTTTGGCATGGCAGTAAACGGATGCTGGCTCCCACCCAACAGGCAGGACGGCTGAAAATCTTTCTTGGGCGAATATTTATGCGTTTCCAAAATGGTGGACATGTTGTTGGACTCAAAATGGCGTAAGTAAGGTTCAATAATTGATGAAATTGACTCGACCTCGACATGATGATATAAGAAACCGCTATGTAAGTTTTATCAATGAATACCTCCCTTAAGACTTGGGGCAATTAAAAACAAGCAAATTCTTTATGCAACTTCCTGCAAACCGTCTTATACAAACACGTTACTGTAGACTTGTGGAGTGTAGAATTACGTGAAAATTGTGTTGCTTGCTTCTTACAAGTTGTATTGCAATCGGCAACGATCACTAACACACTAACTAGATAGACAAGAATCAAATTGAAATGTACAGTAGTGCATTGTGCACAGTTATATTGGCGTCATATTGACAATTAAAGATAACCGGTTCAATTTGAATGCACACAACTCCAACAGAGTGTAATGATCAGGGTGGGTCAGTGGTTCCCAACCGGGGCCCGTGGCCAGCCAAGAGGGCCACAGAGAAGTTGAAGGAGGCCACCATTCCAGATGCAAAATTGTTTTTTTCTAATTTTTACTAGAAAACTCCCCGATCTTCCTTTTTTTTTAATTTATTGTTTTTAAGATTCCAAGCCCAATTTTTTTTGTCCAATTTCAATTGTCACATATTTGCCAAATTATTATTTTATCTTTGTTGAGCATGAATTGTTTGGACATAATGGGATTTGGAATCTACCAATCAAAATAATACTATAAATATCAATGGAATAATAAACGGGGGCTATGAGTGCTAAAAATCTCGGGAAGGTGGCCACAGGATATAAAGGTTGGGAACCACTGGGTGTAGATAATGCCGTATGTACATATCCTTGTTCAAAGTACAAGCGTAAAAAAAACCGTAATAAACATTTCCGTGGAACAATTTTTTTAACAGTAATTGTAAAATTGAATTATGTTGCCTCTTCCTAAAGCTATCAATAATGAGGTTCTTCCCAAATCAAGAGAAAATTAATCATGGATAATTTTGAGAACGATCTGAATTTCCAATACGTGATTTTAATGGATTGCTTTTAATGATTCGTTTTATGTATTTTAGCACGCATCTGCCTTTTGTCTCAGAAATTAACATTTTGCATAATAAATGAACATCATAACATAGACAGTCACATGTACAACACCTTGATGGCCTTAGACGTTGTTGTGCGACACCCTTCACAACTACTGCATATCACTGTACTGTATATCAATTTAATAACTCTAGCAATTTTTAATATGTTCGTGGGCTCGTGGCCCATTTGAAAATGTTTATGTGGCCCATGGCCTACTGATTGAGAACCGGCGGCCTAGACTAAACCATTGCTCATTTTGCTTTTTTGTTAGTTGATCCGCAAATATACCGAAGCAAGACTTTTGAGGGGTTCAAAAGTCTTGGATTACACTTTCACAATTATTATAGAATAACGCGTATACGTATAACTACTTCTCTCTGCCTTTGTATAAGTGGATTTATATGTGCTGGCGGCAATAGTACTGCAGCATGGACCAAAATTAAATGATTCAAAAATAAACGTTTTGTTAAACTAAAGTCATTTAAAACGGCTTGAATTTTCGTGATGTCCAGTTACGTATCCTGTTTAATTGTGACAGCGTAAAGGAGTGTTTTACGTAACCTAAATTTTGAGTCAGTTATTTTTTTGCTGAAAAGAAAATTGTTCACCTGTTTTCGGAAAAGACATAATAAATACATCCCCTTCACGAGGCGACCATTTCTCATAAGCATATTTTGCTGTATCAGCAAAAAAGTTTGGGGTGAAAGTATGTCCGTCCCACTCAGTGATTTGACGATTGTCTGCCCAGTTACGCTCAAACTCTTCGACTTCGTCCAACGCTGGCTTCAGCTTTGACGGCAATGAAGCCTCAAAATCGTCCATTTTGTAAGACTTTTATTTCCAAGGAAGTATTCCGTTTTGTTTTAGGGCTTTGAAGTAGTTGTTTTCAGCTTGTTACTCTTTTTAAAAAAAGGTTTCACTTTTTTTCTCCTGAAGGACCAAATAGAATAAACATAACTATTAAACTGCATTAAATCTGTAAATAAAATGATATAAAGTGTTTTCTAATTCAGGTGACAATTGAAGCTTACTGGCTAAGGTCAATAGTTAACAATACCACTATTGCTAGTGCCAAATATTGTACAGTTATATTGTACATAAAGTTAAAATAAATTAACAGAAAATTTTTCCAAAATCAGGTAATTCAACTTTCACTGCATGAGGTCAATAGCTAGCTAGCTAAAATAAATTATAAAACTGCAATCAAAATTTGAACATACAAAAAATATTCAATGCTGTACCATACTTATCAAGCAACATATTAAATTCATGTTAGGAAATATTAAATAAATCTCTCTCACTTTCAGGTCCAACTGAACTCGTACCAGCGCACGCCAAAGCGACTGCACGAACACTTCACATGCCATTGGTTTATATAGACACGCCTTTTTCTTTTCAAACTAAATGTTCCATATAACATATTATGCGAATATAAACGCCGATTCAACCCAAACAAACCGAAATGCACGCAACATATGTACGAATGCTCAAATAAGAGAGAACACATTGCTCTGAAAGTTTCGTCGATGCACATGGTGTCCTGCCCATAAAATCACTCAGAAATTGTGCGTGCAACCTATTCCACTCATTTATGTTATATAAAATCGGAAAACAAAATTATAAAATAAAATTAATGAGCCACGGCATTTTTGTGCAATAAAAATGGGCTACCATAAGAAAAAGGTTATCACCATGTCACTGTGTTCGTGACTTATTATGTTTATGCCGAGGCGAATAGATGAACTCACAGTGGTTCGCGGTTCATAACATTTATCTATAGGCGTCAATCGGTTCATTTCGCAAAATTCGTCTGCTGCATCGTCGAATCATTATTATGAAACAATGTGGGAAAATGACTAATCCTTTCCTCTTTAGAGTTGAATGTGACTTCACAATGGGAGGAATATGGGAATCAAATAACACCCAGGATGGACCTTTATTGCGAGCACAGGATTGAAAAACATTTCTGGGAAATCGCTGATGGCGTATGGCGTAAACAGCACGGCACTAATCAGCCGGGCTACATACTACTGAGGATGTTTTGTTGCATTATAGTTTACCGACTCTAGATTAGACTGAAACCGTTTTATTTTCATACTAACAAAAAGATATTGCTATTTTTGTACGACATTCTGTATCCTGTGGCCCTATTTGCCAGTATAATTTATATCGAAATTGAATATATATACTAGAACAGGGGTTGCCATCACGTCGATCGCCACGTTCCTAATAGTCGATCGCGTTTGATGCAGAGTGATTTCAAAAATATACCCCAAAAAATTGCCCTAAATCAACTTCACGCAGCGTCTGTTGTATGCTTTAAAACGAGAAAAATACTGGACTGTACATAGGCAATCTTGGGACCTTCTCCAATACTTGGTACCGATCAGTCGATTGCGAGCTATTTTGAAGATTTTAGTCGATTGCGATCGAAAGCAGGTTGGTCCCCCCAGTACTAGAACAAAGAAGCGGCGTTACTTACAAACGCACACCTTTCACTTCAAAAAAGACGAACCATTTGTATCTGTAACATGCGATGCTAATATGTTTCATAGCAAACTTGAATTGAACACAGGTCAAGTAAGAATCGTATTTTCGAATTATCCGGAAACCAAATTTATAGGAAATTGGAATGTTAGACTTCTATTCGTCCGAATTCCAATGTTATGACGAATTTTTGAACAGCGCGTTATATGAAAGTTTTTTTTCTGGCTTCACAGCTCGATACACAGCACAATAAATTATCGTTGAAACAGATTTGTTAACTACAAACTATTAGTCCGGGTTAAGCGAGACTAAGCATATTCCATGGTATTAAAGAGCCTTGCTGCGCCCGGGGCACATGGCCCCCCGGGGTAGGCACAGAGCACTTGAAGGGGGCCACAATGCTAAACGAAACACTGATTTAACTTTTTACTTTACAAGAAAACTCCCCGTTTATCCTAGTTTCATTGCTTGGCGAGATTATTTTACAAGGTGTTTTCACTTTGTTGGGCCTGAATTGTTTGAACATAATGAGATTTGCAATCTACCAATCGAAATAACACTATAAATACCACTGGAATGATAAACTTTGCACGAGTGCTAAAAGCCTCCGGAAGGGGCCACAAGCCATGAAAGGTTGGGAACCACTGCTTTACAAAAATACGTTTATGTCAGTATGCAGCAAGACTCTTGGAATACATGGATACTGTAATTAGTTAAGATAGTTACTATACAAGCTTGGGATCATAAGAGTTCGCTTTACAGCAGGAAACATACTGCTACTAATTGCATTAGTCAGATCACGGTAACGTTATATTAGGAAACTATAAAACTATGTAACAGTCTATAGGCATCAAATCACGAAAATTGACCAGATACAAACATACAGCGTTAACTGCACAAAATATTCGGTAGTCCTGAGGTATATGAACCAAGATGGCGGACACCGGAACGTAGTATGTGTACCAGGATAGGGTTAGATCATAATTTGATTCCAGTTTATCCTTATTTTATTTCTATTACGAGTTCGGGGACTAGCCAAGTGACTCCCTGAACCGACTGAAATTATGGCCTATCCCTAACCTGGTACACTTACTACGTTCCGGTGTCCGCCATCTTGGTTCACATACTTCGGGAGTACCAAATATTCTAGTTCTAAATGGCAAGCATTTTGATCCTAATTGTGTCACCCGGAGCGATTGAAGATCTTTCCATCAAACCCCACCACTTCACCCACTCGTAAAAAAACTATGCAAAAAACTTAGGTGTATGCATACCCGAGCCAGGTCTGACTTCCCACTTACCGGTACTACATGTGTGATAAGTCCCATCCTTCTTATCCAACGCTTATATCTATAGCAGGTTCGTTGCAAACATCCTTCTTAATGACTAGAAACAGTAATTTTTCATCTAATTTAGCGTCTTGACCTTACATGGGCATACTACGGCCAGCGGGCCGAATCCGGCCTATTGAGTAATTCAATCTGACCCGTCTGATGCTGCCACATCCAAACTAAAACCAAAGTTTGATGTTTTAACTAAAAAATAGCTCGAGGAATTTGTTAAATCTAGTTTCAGGCACGAGGCTCATTGTTTTCCACTTTTGCAACAATGTAAATATTGTTCATAAAATGTAACTTTCACGTCACACTTACATGGCCCGTCCGACTGGTTGGGCAAAAATTTTGGCCCTGGTCTAAAATCCTTGCCCACCCCTGGTCTTGACTATTTTCAATCTCCAAATGAAAATGAAATATCTTATCCTAAAGCTAGGTAACAACATCTCGAGCTGGAAGCCCTACAAACACAGAATACCGTTACAATGACGCCGACGAATAATTATAAATTAGCGCCTAAGTAATCCTGATATTGTTTTTGTTTAAATGTCGTGACCCGACGGGCATCATGTATGCAAATTTACAGATAATCTTGTTGTTTTACGTAAGCAACTATGCTTTTAACAATCACGGTACAAATACATAGCATTTTGAAGTAATTAAACAACTAATACAGACCACAGCACAAAAGTTTTAAAGGCCTATTTGAATACAGTTGCGATCTGGTAGAGTGTTATCCGTGATTCTTAGTTATCACCCTTCAAAAGCGCAATGCTATGCGCAAAACTGATTTCACATCTCCATTCACAAAAAAACTCCCCGTTCGTCTTTCATTGCTTGATACGGTTATTTCACAGGGTGTTTTCACTTTGTTTAGCATGAATTGTTTGAACAAAATGGGATTTGGAATCTACCAATCATAATAAATATCACTGGAATAATAAACAAGGGGACCATGAGTGCTAAAAACCTCCGAAAGAACACACGAACCTAAAAAGTTTGGGAACCACTGGCCTTGAGCCTTGTCTGGAGTGAATGTGTGAAACGTCTATTCAAAATAACGAATAAGAGGATTTACAAAGCGAATTGATGTTCAGCACCCGTTCAAGGTGTAATAAATTGAACTCTGTGTCGAATAGATAAGATTCCGTTAATTTTGTTTTCTTAAAAATGTACGAATGTGATTCTCTACGCAATGTAACAAAAAGGTACTTTTACTTTGTGAATTGGTAAAGTTGCGAACTATTTTTAACAGTGTTTGTGGCTTAGCTCGATCGGAAATATAAACAGTCTTGATATTTTGAATATAAATAAACGAAGCGTTATACCTCTCGTCTAAAGGAGATAATGAGCGCGTGTTGATTTGGGGTCTAACTTAGTTTTTAAGAGGCATTAAACTGAATTCATACAGAATTATGTCGGTGCTTGGGAACTTTTCGAGGTCCCGAGACGCTGTCACATAGCCATAGATCACATCTTAGTCTGTGTCAGTGGTTCTCAACCACGATTACGCGGAGGTCAGAGGTTACACCAGTTCAGTTCAGGGATTCTACAAGCTTTCGTTTAAATCCGGGAGTTTTTATTTATACATATTGTTTAAATATAATCAAATACCCTTGATTAACAATTATTGAACTTGTTATACCTTGAAGCCGTCGAAGATCATTTTGTTTTGCCAGTATTGGATTTGCTTTTATATTTATTTATAGTTTATACCAGCGGCGTGCAAGCTGCGGCCTATGGGTCAAATGCGGCCCACAGGGAAAATTGTACGACTCGGAGAGAAGTGCCAATTTCGAATGGTATACCTAGGTCAAATTTATTATCTATGACTATGACGTTACAGTGCCCTAACAACTAGCTTGTGCGGCGCGAACAACGCATGTCATAAGATCAATAACAAAAACATTCTGCCTGCAACTACGAGAAAGCCCATTTTTGATGAGGTTGCACTCCGCGGTTTCAACCAGTTATTTGTATTCCTCCTGTATTAAAGGTTGCAAACTCCAGGTTTATACAATTTAGACATTTTTCTGTTGAACAGGGGTTCTTTAAGCCTCGGACCGCAGTCTATGTATTCCAGAGGCTCGCTAGTTGCTATACACTAACACAAATTTTTCTGTAACGTTATCTATCTTGTTTTATCCGTATTTCTGTATCTGGTCAGAGCGTGAACTTCTTCAGACAAGCTTTTACCAATTTCATCAATGGAAGATGATCATTATTCAGGCTTTGCTTGTGATAGCTGGAATATGATTTTCTAAGCAGGTCTGATTTTTCGACCAATTGAAATGTTTCAAAAATGCATTTGTGTTAGTGCGCGGCCTTATAGGTAGGTAGGAGTTTTATAATATTTGATTAACTAATGTAATAACTGCTTAAAGATGACTTAGTTTTTAGTTTCATTTTTTTTTTACTATTGGAGGTTTCAGAAAAAGCTACACCTCGGCTCTGTCGTAAGGTGGAAACGTCAACGTCAATTATAGGATAAAATAACGTAGTATTACACACAAGACTCACGCAATTCAAGATTTGCGGTTACGATAATATCACGAATAATAATTCCCGCTGTTCACCCAATTTGAGCGACGCCCTGATAATATCAACAAATCGATCGTTTCTGAAGGCAAAGAAACAACGTGAACTCTCACTGACCCGCGAAAATTAGGGTTTGTGCCAATCTAAAAAAAATTATCTTTATGCGAAAAAGAACAAAATAAAACATGGCCATGTATCTAACGACTTACTTTATGAGCAAAATTAATCTATACAATGTCCAGAAGATCTTGAAACTTTTTTAAATTTAAAGAGGAATTCATCGATACCATATATTGTTCTGGCTCCCACAGGTGTATTGAATGAAGTGAAAATACTTGAACAATTACTGATTAAAAACAGCAAACCTTGTTAAGATATATGGAGAACTGACTTCATAACAAAATTGAAATTGTTAAGTGACTTACAGACACCATGTATATCACAGAAAAACACAAACATGCCGGTACATTTTACAAAATATATCACAGTAAATGAGAGGTCACGTCGACTGGAAACTGAAAGCCCAAGTCATACCAATACGAAGAACTCGCGATTCCGACACGATATATCTATGTAATTACACACGTACATGAGATGGAATAGAGATATATTTCACCACAAAAACCATAAATGACTTTTCATTAAACGAGCGTGCAAATAACGATACAATCAACTGTGTTCCATGAAAAGTAAACAAAGAAAAATAAATAAACTTAACAAAACTATGTCACGACATGGTCATGATATTGCAATCCACCTCACACATGCCGTAATATATCGGGTATGCAGTGCGGAACCTGAAAGATCCTAATCTGGCGCTCCAGAAGTGTGTGTAACCATTCACTTGGTTAACACAGCGGAGAGTCCCCAAATTGGAATAGAACTAAAATAAGGGGAAATCGAAATAAAATTATGTCCTAACCTTAACCTGGTACACACACTACGGGAGTACTTCGAATATTTTTTTAAATAGTATAAGTCTTTGCCTATATTTGGCCTTCTATGGGCAAAATGCGTAAAAAGCGTCGAAGAAAAAAAGTCGTTAATTTTTATGTAATGCAACCGTAACTTCTGCGCTGGCTTGTATATGGCACTGTTCGGGGCGAAACGATTGGTATAAAAATGTGAATGCCTTCTTATTTGAAACCTTATTACTACAAACGTTGTATTTGCTATGCCTATGGCATTACGTAAACAGAGCAGATAAGATAGAAAAGCAAATATTGTGTGGAAAGATTTGCGGTACCAAAAGTAGAGGAAGACAACGCGCAAAACACAGTCTGAATGATTACACAACAAAGAAAGAATTCTCCAACAATGAACTCATCAGGACAACTAACATAAAATTGGAATAGAAGGCCTTGATCGCCGATGTCTGTAACAGACCTGGTACATGAAGAAGAGAAGAATACGATAGTATATTGTCTCAAGTCTGCAGTAAGAGGAATGGTGAAAATTGCATTTCCTATATCTTCGTGTACTTTTTATAAACAATTTTATTTGTTTTTGACCATTTTTTCCCAAAAATTAAATACATCTTTCGAATCGAAAATGTAATTAATATAAATTTGTTTTTAATGCTCTTAGCTAGACCACAGGCAGAATAAATCTAATTTTACACAAGTATGCGTTTTGCTGATAAAGATGACAATAAACATGACCTATCGTCTACGTGATTTCTAACTCGTAGACAATATGAGAAAAACCCTTCTCCAGGATCTCGGTGTCGATGATCAACAGCAAACAAGTAGATCATTTACAAAATCAATTATTAGACACTGTGTAGTATACATATGCAATGTTTTTCTAAATTAATAGTTTTCATTTACAACTAATGAACCAATGTTTACAAATTTTCAAAATAAGGTGAAGCCGCTAGCAGGCTATATTATTGGACACAAAATTCGTCTATGGATCGTTTTGTAATTATTTTGTTGTTCTTGTTGGTATTTTTCTTCTTGTAACCTAATTTACGGAAGACCAAGTATATTATTCCCAAAAGAAAACATAAAAGATAGGTTAGCAGAATCCATATCTACAAAATTCTCTCCCAATCATTATTGCTCAATTACAAATTTGTAAAATATAGCGCATGATTATATAGCGCTGCTAGGTATATTGATGCTCGAGACATATGGAGCGCAACCGCTATTAGAAAAGCGATGTAATTTGTCCACGTTTCGAATTTCTATTCCGAAAAGCTTAATCAGGACGTGATATGGTAAAGACGTTAAGCATAGGCAATATAAATATATGTGTGAAGGGTAGTTTTTTGAATAGATATCACGTCTTTATCTTTCTCCTAAGAACACAGAATCGACCTAGCTATTGCAGTGCCCGTATGCCGCATGGTAGAAATAAATATAGTAACTGAAAATTGAATCTTTAGTCGAGCAGGAAACCACGATTTCAGTAACTTTTGAGTCTACGGAATTATGACATATACTTGATAATAACTTAAAATGGATAAATCCATATCTAGAATTAGCTAGGGGGTACATATATATATGCTATCCTTCCCTATGAGGCCTTTATGAATGGAAATTTAAAATATAGTCAAATTATCCAAATGTGCTTTGTATCGTAAATATTGTAGAATATAAATTGCCAGAATCTTTACCTATACTTACCAATAAAAAATATTCTGCCTTGTCACGCTTCACTAGCTAACTAATTAATAACATACCGTATCATACATGTAATCAGTACTCTTCGACGAATAATTAAACTTCGTTTAGTTCACCTGTTAAATAACAAGGCGGAGGAAAATTGCCCAAGGATATCAGATAACGATGCGTTAATCGTATCCTAACACGTATGCTCTTCCGGTGAACTTTGGTCGTTTGAAAATTTTCATAAGAGTAACTTGAATTTTAAGGTTTATACGTGGTCGATCGGGATTGGGTGTAATATATACCTATATCTCACGCCTCCGTGTCGGTTCATATACACTTTCATATACATTTCTTTATTTGCCTACTTTAAACTCTTAGTCATCTTCCTTATACACAACAACTGCACAAATATCTAACGCTGCTCTATACTTTGCGCATATGGAAACTAAATTTCTTTTGACACGCCAGTATAAAGACAAAACAAAAATGCTAAGAGCGTGAGTAGATACGCCAGGTAAATCTACCACCTCTTTTAGTATCTAAGTGTTACGTTACAAGTTGACTCAAATCTACGGCTGGGCATATTCTAATACCTGATGATTTCAGAATCGAATACTTGTAATTAATAGTGACTTTTATATTGTAATGGGTCCTCCAGACACATAAAATACTAAAAACAAATAAAGTACAAATAAATTATAGAAAATCAGCCCGACTTTTGGCAGACAGAAAAAATAGGATGGCGGCGATTCGAAATTCAGTCTGAACCGATTCGAATAAATTACTGTTTGATTCGAAATGCCCAGCCCTACTCAAAGCAACGTCATGAGCACTCAATTTATTTCGATGCCGAGAAAAAGTATGAAGTAATTTTATGCCAAAAATATTTTCCCGAAACTTCAGCTACGAGGAAGTCACATAGCTCATAGCTGTTTATGTGGTCGTATTGGCCTGAATTACCTCAAGTTTCGAGCTAAAAAGTATTTATCAACGTGTAATACGTCGTTTCAATGCTGTTTAGTGTCAGTAACTTTGTTCAAAGATCACCTCTTTTACTTCTGAGTAAGTGCTGATGTCCTCGCTTTGAAGCAAATTTCCTTTAAAAAGGATTCCCATCCATTATGCTACATAAGGTGTTGGTATATCTTACAAAAAACGTTACGTGAACATTAATTTGTTAACGACTTCCATATTCCATGTTTATTCTACTTGAACGTTATATCCACTTTACCGAAAACATACTACATAGGCCTTTCATAACAGTCTACCTATGTATTCACACTGAGGTCCATTACACTTGGACGCTGGAGCGTTTATTGCACATAGGTCCTACTGACGTACACAAGACTCCGCCCAGCCTACTTAGGAAACTTGACTTTATATTTAAAATCGATAAATATAGTCTGTGACGTGAACGCTCGACCTCTAGCTAGCCTAAGCAGGCTACGCTAGGACTGAATATATAACTAAGCCGACCTATCAGCTGGTATATATGACGTAACAAAACGATCAGTCGTGCGCTTCCTGTTCTATTCTGAACTGCGTTGAACTCATTCGCCTGCAGAAACAGTCACGTCACTTGAAGGGAGGCAGTAATGGAAATATTTAATACATGAATCTGGTTGTAATAGATAGATAGGGCATGCTAAACCGAGACAGGTACAGTCATCTCAACATCCGGCCGCTAGTCGACAGAAGTTGAGGATCCGTGGTCGAATTTTGTCAATTTCTTCGCTGTTTCAATTTTTTGTCTAAGCTTTTTTCCTTATTTCTTTCTAACTTTCATTTACTATCTGTTCAGTTGGGTTAACAGAGATAGTAGGTCAATGACATAACTTATCCAAACTTGAATTAAAGCAGCAGAAAATATGGTGGGCAATATCAGAATATTACTTAACACAGCGGTTCCAAAACTTTTTGAACGACTGGCGCCATTTTAGCAGGGAAAAAACTCACGGCGCACTTACACAAAAACACAAAATGCTGCTTTTGAATGAAACTCAATTTTGTGATCGTTATGAGTACTTGCCTTTTAGAAGTTTGTAAACATGTAGGCCTATAGAATAAAGGCAAAATGTCAACTCTTCTTGTTCATATACACAGCATTTAAAATAAGAAACGATAATACATTTATAATAAATACAACATGTAAAATATTCAATAATTATTTACTTATGTTCAACACAATTCCGTTAATTTTCGAGGTGCACCTTTTTGGAACCGCTGACCTAACCCATAAATATGCTCACTTTTTGAAATACCGACAGAACATACATTTGTACGGAACTCTCACAGAGTATGACAATATATTTTATACAACGTTTTCCCCGCAGGTTTCAGTTTGTTAGGGCCCTACATGACATAGAAAAGGTCATTTTATTTCTAAAGGACCGAAATCTTTCCATTTCCAAATTATAAGTCCTAAATTGATAGGACTACGCCAGTGGTGTGCAACCTGCGCCCACAAGGAAAAAATGTGCGTTCCGCGGAAAAAGTGCCAATTTTGAATAGTGTGCGGCCCGCAAAATGAATTTTTAGTTTATTCTGATACGTACGAGTAATTCCGATCCCTTTGCGTTGCAAAGCCTATACCTATGACGTTACATAGCCCCAACAGCTAACTTGTGCGAAGCGAACAACGCACGACATTAAAAACTGAAAGTTTTGGGCTTGCAACTACTAGAAAGCCTATGTTAAATGAAGGTGCGACCCGCGGTTTCATTCAGTTTTTTGTATCTGGTCTTTCTGTATTAAAGGTTGAACAACCCTGTACTACGCGATCAATGATATAATATACAGAACTACGCAACGCTAAATCTCATTGACTGAGCAAAAATGTGCGAAAACGACTAATTTGAAGCATTTCACCCTTTTTCATTGAAAAATGTCTGATGCAATCTTGTACAAGTCTTTATCATCTTTCTCGACTTCAAGTGAATTCGTTCAGACAAATTGGAAAATATCTTTTCGTAAATTACGGTATATTCTCTCACAAGCATGTCGCAATAGCGAAACATTTGAAAGAAAAAAAACTGTTCTTAATGATCCATGATTCCTGCTGCACGCTGACACGAAGATTTTCTGCAACGTTTCGTCTGTCAGATAACGAGTTTGTATACTGGAAACATTGTGGAATTTATCAAGTCGATTCTCATTAATTCTATAGGTTATGGTCTCATGTAGCTAGATATTCGAATGGCCTCCTCCATACAGAGATATTGGGCTTCTATATAGTCAGCAAGTTAGGTATAGGCATGGATAAGTGGTCCAATCGCCGGTTTAATGAACTCTTCCGTAGAGGGCAATTGGGCCGCCATATAGACATGAGGTTAGAAATAGAAGAGTAGAGAGAACGTCATATACAAAATCTACAGACAACCGGCTAAATATTATAAATTATATTATACAGGGTGTCGAAAATAACTTCCCCCGATTTTATAGAAAAAAAATTAAATTATACTTTGTCTTTGTTAATTATTAGTTTTCATTGTGCTTGTGGTTCTAATTCATCATACAATTTTTTTTATTTAAACACACAATTGTTACTACTATGAAATCGGACAAAATTTTTGATTGTTATTGTTGTGGGGTCGGGCGAAATTGGATACCTTGCATATATAACATATGTTACAAAAATGTGTACGCAAAATTTGGTACAGGTAATGCACAAAGTTTTCCTTTACATATTTAGAATAAGCATAAACGGAACATTTGATACTCCACGAGTTCACGATCCTTCGCATTCCCTATTCGTTCGCATCGACCGAGGCACGTTCCTTCAAGACCGCATGTATTGACTTAACGCAATGTCGCGACAACCACAACCCGCAAATGAAAAAATTGTTGAAATTATCTGTTTTTTAAGGCATTTTCATGTTTATCTCGAGAGAGAGGGACAGACACAATACTACTTAAGAATATGACAAACCAGGGATTTTCGTCCGGTTACCACTTCATGATGGGAATAGATGAACATTCATTTGTTCCGGAGGTACTCCCGTAGTGTGTGTACCAGGTTAGAGTTAGGCCATAATTTTATTCCGATTATTCTTGTTTCAGTTCTATTACGAGTTCGAGCACTGTCTGTGTTAGCCTAGTGAATATACCTCCTGCCCATAGGTTTCAGCCCCTTTTACACAGCTTGATGTAAGATATGCAAACAGAATTAGTTACCTTCATATTGGTACACACACTTCTGGAGCGCCGTTCCGAATACATGTACTTTTAATGAAAAGTCTTTATCAGTAATAAATTGAGTTGTCAATAGGGATGGGCCGGGATTCGGATCCGGACTCGGATTCGAGTCGAATCCAGGCATTTTTTGGACTCGGATTCGATTTCGAGTCCGCGTCGTTTTTACCGAGTCTATAATCAATTCTGTTTTTACTAATTTACGCCTATTTTTGTACTTTACCCCTATAAATCTTACTATCTACCTTAACTAGTTGAAATTCAAGGTTAGATATTTAACAATATCACTCGTGTGTATTATAAACACTCCTAATAAAAACGACGACAGATATCCAGATAATATAACGCAAGGTAAAAACAATTGATAGCTTATAACAATGATACGCCAGTCGCTTTCAAAATATCTATCCTTTGGAGCAATGGAAAGCATGGAGCGTTTCAGAACGTTTACATGAACTACTAAATTGCAAGCATTGTATTAACGACAAGTGGCATCTCTCTACCATTTGCACACGCGGCATAGTAAATTTAAGGTTAGAAATATCTGGAATTATGGGAAAGCATTGTAGTCAAAAGCTTTTTATTTTTTTATTTGACCTGTAAGAATTTCTAAATAGCCGCCCAGAATTGACGCAAAGTGGTTGGCTGAAAATCCAGTTCACAGCCAAGGGGCACATTGACCCACGTTTACGTTTGTATTATGGCAGCCAAAAAAAAAGAAAAATATATTTTTAAATTGATTCAACAGCTATCTGCAGAACCATTAGGCAAAAAATATGAGCTACGTCGTATGTTTGTTAGCGCGCGATGCTGTAGTATGGTCAAAAACGTGTTTTTCCACTCTTACATTGTGACGTCACGGACTCGGAGGATTCGATTCGAGTCCTTGACCTATTACTCGGATTCGTCGAATCTCTGTAATGCCGGACTCGTCCCATCCCTAGTTGTCAATGTCACCGAAAAGAACTTTATAATTCCAAAAATAATAGCTCTTCATATGTTGTATCGAGCAGAAAGAAAATTCACAAAAACAAATATAATATTCACAACTGTGGAACAAAGTCCAAAACGGCTGTTTTCCTGGTAATTTCTCAGCAAACATAAACTCTACGACTCGCGGTCACATAAGGAAATAACAACGCAAACCAAAATATCAGCTGGGTAACATGTGATACATACGTGCAATACTGTGCTAAAAATAAACCGAAATGGGCGGTATTTTGTCTGAGTAGAAGAAGGAACTTGAAAATGAAACACCGTGCAATTTGCAGCTGTATCGAGCAAAATGCACTATTTTTATTATTTATGGTCCAGGTCGGCGTTTCAGGAAACTTCCCAACAATACTCTCTCACGTATTTTATTACAAAGTTTATTTGAGATTTGAGTAAAACACTCCCGCCACGATTTTAGATAACAAATTAGTAAATTATCTAGTTGGGGTTAGGGTTAAAATAATTTGAAAATTGGAATTCCCAGCGCAATTTGCATTTCTAATCCAACTCCTAACTGGATAATAAAAAAAGTTTCTCATTTTAAACGTTGGCGGGGGATATGTATAAAAGATCGCGAAAGTTTATACTCGTTGAACTCTGAACAAGGCTCTCCACGGGCAGTTACTTACAGGTCTGGCCTCAGACCGCTGCAACCTGAGCGGCCACAAATGGCGTCGAACTTTTCCACAGGTGTAATTAAATTTAACCATACTCGTGCGACTCTTAAAGTAAAGTACTCTAAACGTTATTTAGTTAAAAAGGTCGGTAGCATTTTTTTTACACATGACGAACGTACACATTGTAGATACAGAATGAGGAACAATAAAAAAAAGTGCATTTTAGTGTAAAGGAAGACGCGATAAACCAGTAATGGGTCATGGAAAGTAAAGGTTTCATTTTCGTCATAATCTTTACCTAGACAGGCTCCGTGCAATCTTACACATATGCAATATAGCTAAGGCCTGCCATGGTTTTGGTTATGAGAGAAGCTACAGCATTGTCGCAAGTTCAAGTCCAGGTGATAGATTTTTCCCACAAACTCGACGACCCGACTGAACTCGCTCGAGTTGTATCAAAATTATATTCCCACGGGATATAACACACACCGTGCACTAATTGACATTACGTAAACTATTATGAAAGATTCATAATCTGATAAGCTTATTTCTTCATAAGCAAAATATTGGGGGATGAGCGTGGGCGGGGCCCTCAATAGTTACGAAGATACCTCTACGCAGTAACTTATTCAAATGGAGATTTCAATCCTGTATAAGGTCTGTCGTAGGACATACTTTACGCAGCAGGACTGAAATTCGAATTTAAAACATCAAGTGCAGTAGAAAAATCAGAGAGGCTATTCCAAGAGTCTGTTGAAACATAGATGCCCGAGTTGTTAAATTACTGCGACCGGATCAAACCTCTTCAAAATCGGTCGAAAATGCAGACACCACCAAGGACGGGCGTACGCATAATCTATGAGCATTCAGTCTCAAGTATCTTTAAAGTTAATAGCTTATATAATTTCACCCATCACTGATTATGGACCATCTTTACGTTTCTTTGTATAAATCTGATTTATCGAGTCTCCATACTTGGTGAATTGTGCCAATAAAAAGGGTCAAATTACCGTATTCAAGATGATTAATTAGCAAGCAGACAGGCGATGGATGTCACAATAAAATGGACGAAGGTTTGTCGACCAATAAGTCAAATTGTTGAATAAAGATAGAAAGGAAAAGCGATTGCTGTGGAGTTGCCACGCTAATATAAGAATTCCAAATTCTGTTTCATATCTCTTCATATTACACTATATAAGCTGCCCATGACGTGAATAAGAGGCGCTCCAGTAGTATGAGTAGCAATATGGAGGTAACTATTTTTGTTCGCCTACTTCACATCAAGTTGTGTAAAGTGAGTAGGGACTGAGGCCTTTGGGTAGGGGGTATATTTACTTGGCTAACACAGACAGTCCCCGAACTCGTAATAGAACTAAAATAAGGAACATCGGAATAAAATTATGGCCTAACCCTAACCTGGTACAAATACTACAGGAGTACCGAATAAGGCACAGTTATGGCAATTGGTTTCATTTCTTTTCTCGGAACGACGCTATGCTGCTCTAATACCGTTAGTTTCAAATTTTTGCTAGTTTGCACTACACTATGACCACAATAGTTCACGAATAAAGCACGGTACAATCATCCCGAGTAATTGATTCGAATAACACTGGTTTCAAAGCCTTTTTTTAAATTCCACCTTTCGCCTATTTTGAAATTCTTCATTCACTATGTTCACTACCGTTTCCGGAAATTTTGCAGAAGAAAATTTTGTCGCATAGAAAAAATCGCAAGAGCAGTTTGCTGTAAAACAAGTATTTGTGATTAAAACAGTTGGGTTTATATGGATGAGGTATGCTCTTAAATAAGGAATCTTTTTTAAATAAGGCGATTTTTCCTATGCGGCGAACTCTCCTAGAACCTATAAAAACTACTTTATTTCTTCAATCTTTAATAAAACCTTAGCCGGTATTATTCGCACTCACGCTTTCGTATAATTCAAGTATCTTATGTGTTCATAAATGACCGTAGTAATAATAATAAAGAATATTGGAAGTTGTATTAAGGCAAATACTAAGTAAAATTGCTCACACAAAAGTCTCTCCCGTGGGAGGAATTCTTCCGCGGCCGTGAAATGTTGCATTGTGATCAACATGTTAGTTGAAAAAGTTCCACTTATTTTTTCAATATAGTTAGGTCCAATACTCATAAGTCTCCACTAAACCGCAATAAAGTGCTGAGCTAAACTACAATACCCATTATTAGGAGACTAAGAAGTGGATTTATTCAATAAGCATTATAACAAATATGTTCTGACAACGAACTCGAACTGATAGCGAAGGTTTTATCTCGTTCGTCTCATAATGATGACACAGACAAGAGCGATTATTAGCATACAATTAAAATTCAAAAATATTTCTGACGTCATAAACGTGATATTCTTATCAAATTTTCCATCACAATATGAAAATTTCATGACCTGTTACGTAAAGTTTAACGAAAAAATCATGAAAGTTCAGCCAATTTCGCTCAAAACTTGGTTCTGAACGTAAAGAATATTGATTGACTTTACTATAATAAACTCATAGGAAAATTTATTCGCATTATTTTTATCTGCACGACTCATTTTTATGATTACGCCTGTGCGTAATTAGGCGCGCATTCAGCCCCAAATTTTTGTAGGGACTAAATATTTATATTTTGCGCAATGACGTAATATGACGCTTACTCGTGCCTTTTGCTTCGAACAAGGCTAGATAAAAGTAGCCACTGGTATCTAACAATAATTTAAAGAATTTCTCTACAGACTTAGTTCGCTATATCAAAATTATCCGAGTTATACAAAAGCGCATTTTCGTCTATCTCGGTTGATTTTTTTGGTGAAGGGATTATTGATAGCAAGCCAGGAAAAGTCATTTTTCAAAAAATTGTTCAAGAAAAGAGTAAAATGGCATTCCCTCCCCCCTGGATACGCCTATGCATGCGTTTGCCACTCATAACGTTTAATATACTTTCCGTTATCAGGTACATTTGAACATTTATTCCGAACAAGACTTTTTGCAATACCTCTTTTTCTGATATCAGCATTTGCGAAAAAAATTTCCCAAATCATTATGTTCAATATAATATCTATTTTTATAGGGTTGTTCAAAAGATTGGTCTCTCTTGAACGGCAACACCATGACGCGAGGTCTCTGATCTGCGATACCGACATTATTTGGTCCAATTTTTACTACTACCAAATTTCAGTAAATCATTACTGTCCTCTGTCTCGCTAACTAGCTAAAATAATGCTACAAATAACTTATAGTAAGGCGAAAGTATGTTTTATTTAAAAAACGTTGATAGAATCGCAATTTCTGAACAATACAGAAATGTAACTATCCAAAATAAGGCGGGCAAGATTACATCTGACGATTTTTTTTTCCAATTAGCTTCACACCCCCTCAAAAATTTGTCTACACCCCCCTTGTGCGGCGAGCCCCACTGTTTGAGAACCACTGGTCTATACAATCCCCATGTCTACAACCTCACCCAGCGTATGAAAATTTGCGCATACTGTGTCAAAAATGAAAAAAAGCGATATTTTCAGAAACACGGTATCTTTTCCCACACTATTAGCTTCCTGCTTAGAGAGTTATTTGTAGAAAATGGGTGTAAACCTCATTAAAACTTCCTAATGCATTCTCTCATTGACCTGATACACTATAAATACGCCAAATACAACCAAAAGTCCCCCGTGAAGATAAAGCACCAATCTATTGCGTCGTATTGATCACTTATATAACGAATCGTTTCTAATCTGAGTCACTGCATAAGTCTGATTCGGCGACATAAAGCATTACACGAGATATGACGATATTCTTGTTTGTATGTTATTGCACTCATTGGCCAGGTTTCAGGAAGTAATGATTGTTTAAAGTTCATGAAAGGGTCAGACAATTAATTAAACCGTGCCATAATAAAACAAAACTAATAGACAACTAAGGTCTTCAACGACATAAAAATATTCACAAAAATTTGCATGTATGACCATATTTAATTCCACTGTTGCAAGTCTCACTTCAACAAATATATGGGATCTTTTGTACGAAGCCCTCACAAAAAAAAAAACATCCTCGGCAACGCTCAAAATAAATAAAAACAGCGATTATCCAGTTCGGGGTTTGGAATGCAGATTGAGCTGGAAATTCAAATCATTCCTAACCCGCCCCCTAACTGAATAAATATCAAGTTTTTATTTTAAAACCGTGTTTTTCTCAAATCTCACATTTTTGCATTAGTGTCGGGGGCTTTGTACAAAAGATCCCAGTTATAAATCTCCCGTTGGATTTGCACAGTGGCGACATTAAAAATTTCAAAAACTGGTGCTTTTTTGTATCGAACTCACTAACAACAGGTTCCTCATTTCAGAGAATGTATGTCACTACGTAAGCTGCATTTGACGTTTTACATCAATCTGATACAGAACGCAGGGTGCTTCCGTAATGTATGTACCAGGTTGGACCATAATTTTATTCAGATTTTCTTATTTAAGTTCCATAACGAGTTCGGGGACTGTCTGTTTTAGCCAAGTGAATATAGCCCCTGCCGTATTGGTACTTATAATATAGCGTCGAAATAACACATGAAATAAATGAAGGGTTCGATGATTATCTCGAAATTCCAAGAACGGGTTCGCGCGAACTCACTGAATCACTGCTGCTTTTGTCGCACACCGTGTTTCCCCGAAAATAAGACCTATCCTGAATTTTAAAAAAGATTCCAATACAAGCCCTTCCCTTAAAATAAAACCTGGTCTATGGCGCGAAATCTTTTTGGCTTTGTCGATAGCAAGAAATCTGTCCTACACATTTTAAATGATTGGTCCTTTTTGAATAATCTATGTTTAGCATTTTTTTTTAAACAAAATGGATATCGGTTTTTATATTTTGTATATTTGAAAATCTCGTAATTAACCATTTTTATTTTTGATAAATGAAAATAAAAGACATAACCCCCCCCCCCCCCCAAAAAAAAAACCAGTGTTGCTATAGACTCGGATTATATGTAAACTCAACTCTCTTTGCAGTTGCACTGAGCGTAAATTCGTAAAAAATTATAGATAATGAATACAGAAAAAGGCGGCAATGGTTCCAAACCTTTTATGGCTCGTGGCCCACTTCCGGAGACTTTTAGCACACATGGTCCCCTGTTTATCATTTAAGTTGTATTCATAGTGCTATTTTGATTGGTAGATTCCAAATTCTAACATATCCAAACAATTAATGCTCAACGAAATGAAAACACCCCCTGAAATAAACAAATAACCCTACTAAGCAATATAACTACGAAGGACGGGAAGTTTTATTGTGAAGTGAAAAGTAAAATCTGTTTTGCGCCAAGCATTGTAGCCCCCTCCAACTTCTCTGTGGTTCCTTGGAATCACGGTTCCCCGCTTGGGAACCGCTGGTCATAAATGTATTTATTAAAGTAAAAAAGAAAATGGTCCCCAATAATACAGGTTACGTGCATTCGGCTGCCCGTGTACAACATTGTTCGAAGTGAAATAATAAAGCGGATTTGTGGCTTTTCATCGTTATTAATAACACACCCTGACTAAGGCGATGATCTAGAATGGTATTGATGTAAAGTTCTGAATGGACCAACACGACAAGTGTAGAGTGCAGAACGCTAGACTTGAGGCCTCTCACATTACCGCATGCTGGACCTCTGAGAGGTAATTCTGCACGCCTAAAGTTTTCAATTTTATTATCTGAAGACTGCAGCAGGCCTGGACAATACTTTCACCGACGCTTTTGAATATCGGTGTACACAAGGTAGGTCTACTTTAAAAGTGAGCGCGGGCTTAGTTCGTGGGTGTTGCTGATCTGAGATCTGCTCTTATACTAAATTAATTAGTACGCTGAAAATGGCAGCTCAATATTCATTCAAGTCTAGTCAAATGGCGATTTTAGAGCATAGTGAAACCTCGGCACCTAATTATTCGGCTATTCGAAAGACTATTGAGAACATATACCCACCCCATTTCTAGTCTGATGTCTATACGGTTATCAAGTAGCGCTCTGCACGGATACCATTCAAATAGCATTTAGGACCATATATCCATCTCATTTTCTAGCCTGCTGTCTGTACGGTTGCAATATAGCACTCTAAATAGATGCCATTCAAATGGCGGTCGGGACGATATATCTATTACTAACGTGCGCTCTGTATTGTGGCCAAGTAGCCATATACGAAGAAAGATACATTTCAAAGATCATTGGGACCATACTGCCGTATATCCATCCCTATTCTTAAACCAGCTGTCTATCTGTCTATATCAAAGCCCAATACTGCAACAGCCATCCACGTAGAAGGCTAATCAATTGGCGATTAGGAACCATATATGAACACTGTTCAAAACCTGCTCTATCTATATGTCCGCAATCTGGTTGTCGTCGTAGTGAGCAACGCAAATAGCCACCAGAGAAACCATTTATCTATCTCTTTGCTTAATTCATGTAATTCTACTTGCAATACGACATCGTTCTTATAGAAGTAGCAGCTCTAAATACCTGTATCTACCTGGGTTAATCAATCCATGCTAACAGGCGTACGGTACTGCTTATGATGGAATAATAGATTACCAAACGTAGGTTTATGACTTAACAAAGCGGTTTGCAAATGCCTCAACAAATCACTGCAAAATTGTTTGAGCGCTCAACCAACCTCGAAGCTTTAACAAACGCTGGAAAACGAGAGAAGAAAATAATATAAATAAACAAAAATTAATAGCCGCCTGCGATCACTCAGGCGCGAGCTCGGGCGGCTTTTCTTACGTAAAACTCTCCTATTTTGTGATTTTTGAAAATCTTACGTAACGTTAGGCCAAGGGTCGCATAAACTGGTTGTTCGCATTTCATTAGCGAGACGGAGAGCCGTGTAAACAGATATCATTTTTGTTTGTTTTAAGTTTACTCGAAGCAATAGCCGAGCTCCCTACTATTAAACAACTCACAGCAAAAAGTTGCGGCACTTGCTTTGTACTGCCTTGATTTACAATGTAAATAAAATGCATGCTTGATTTTGGCTAGATTGGTGCGTGATCGAGTAACATAATTTTACAAAAAATTCTGAGTCTCATTTACTTCTAGGCGAGTGCCCATAACTTTGCTCAGAGACGAATTTTTCTTCATTCTGCGTGGATGTGCGTAATGCATGGCAATAATTTCACACAGTCTCGCTTTCCATACTTCCTAACATTTCTTCCCAGAGATAAATATCCTTGCCTTCTGAGTGAAAGTGATGGGCAAATTATTCTTAAAAAAATCATCTATTCCAATATTCGGTACTCACGTAGTATGCGAACCAAGATGGCGGACACCGCAACGTAGTATGTATACCAGGTTAAGGTTAGGCCATAATTTCAAGTACAAATACTACGGGAGTCACTTGGCTAGTCCCCGAACTCGGAATAGAGCCAAAATAATGAACCTTGGAATAACTCTAACCTGGTACACATACTACGTTCCGGTGCCCACCATCTTGGTTCACATAACTCGGGATTACCCAATATTCGACTCCACGTCACGTGGTTGAGCCCTCAAACAGGGCTTCTGCCTTCTCCATTCATAGAACACATGTCCCATCTTATATGCACAGATTTCGCTAAATCTTACGACTGCAGTTTACCCATATCTTTCGTGAGGTACGCTTATTTAGCCTAAGCAAAATGCCTTGGTCTACAAAATACAAGTTGACCTTTGAACAAGGAAGCGGAAACCATTTGGAAATACCCTTGCAATGATAGCGCATCTGAATTACTGTATTTCCGCTGTGATATTTGCAGTACATTGCCAACTTTTTCAATGAATTAGGCAGTAACAGGTGCATACCCAGAAATTTCCAAAGGGGGGAGGGGTCTGAAATTTCTAATTGTTAAGTCAGACCGTAACAACTAGCGGGTCCGGGAAATGTGGGGTTTCTAGACTCGAGGGTTTTCATTTTTTATTTAAAATGGGGTTCCGGTCCTTCCGCAAACTTGGTGTAACCTTCTGGTGCATCATTAGCATTGATTTCCGTTATATAAAATCTGAAAATCCTTTTCACGGTCGATTATACCAGTGGTTCCCAACCTTTCTACCCTGGCGGACCGGTAAAAGCACACTTAAAAACATTTTTCCATGAGAAAAAACTATCAAATAATGTGCCGGCCAAAAATTGAAATGGATGGAATATAAAATAAAAACATATATTTGCGTAATAAAATGCAGTTCTGGGCACCCATTATGAGTAAAAGAGGCACATACCTCACATAAAAAACATATACATGCCATATCATGTACAAACATAATTATTTCAAGTGAGAATTTTGCTTCTGTTTCGTTTCCAATACATGATTGCAAACGGGGCATCAAAAAAGCGTTTTGTAACACTTAGCTCTGCAGCGGCTCACAGTTGATTTATTTGCTTAGGTTTAATTAAAGCTAGAAGTAGCTGGTTGAAAATTCGGACAACAGTTTGATTGCTCGATAACTTAACGATGAGTATTTGTTATCAAGATAGCTCAAGTATTGTGACAGTGATTCCTTTATAAATCTGGACTGTAAAGAAGAGGTTTATCGGGTTCATCATATCAATTGTTCTGCAGTTGATCCACGCCCCCCCAAAAAAGAATGAATATTACAATGATATAATCGTTGCTAAGTTGCACCAGGCTCAAAATCCTGTTGTGCAGCACTCGGAAAAGATCTCAGCGGCCAGTGCTTTTATTGTGCGTATTGTGACCACCTTCATGGTCGCAACAAGTTCCTGTTTCGCTGGGTGTCAAGGGAATATTATACCGTTCTTGACAGTTTTCGGGTTTGAACAAATAAATATTCATAACCTTTTATTTGGATAGTTTATTAATCAAGAAAAGCATGCGGATCGGGAAAAGCACACATGCTGATTTCAAGGTTTCTGAATCGTGGGAGATTTGACGGAGCGCTTTCGCGATGAATCGTAACCGAAAAAGCGAAAAGTGTGATTACTCGGCGCCAAGACGTCGCCAGACCATTAATACCGAACTTGTTAAACAGCAATATGATGGCGGAAGTGAAATTGCGTAATTAACCAACGTAACTTCGTCTTATTAATCAAGAAAAAAGCACACATGCTGATTTTCAGGTTTCGGATTCTTGCGAGATTTGACGAAGCGCTTTCGCGATGAATCTGAACCGGGAAAGCGAAAAGTGTGATTACACGGCGCCAAGACGTCGCCGGCCCGCACTTATCAAACAGAAATATGACGGCGGAAGAGAAATTGCGTATAAGAAATTAACGCAACTTCATCTTTTCGATATCGGTAAATCGATTGAGACGGCAGAAAAACAAAAGGACGAAATCTCTCGCGGACCGGCAAAAAAGCTTCGCGGACCGGTGCCGGTCCGCGGACCGGCCGTTGGGAACCACTGGCATTATACGTCAAAGCATTAGTTTTTTTTTTCATTTCCGCTAGGTGGCAGCTAATCATCACGCATGAAAATATTAATAATTCTGTAGCGCCGTCTTACAATCGGATATGAGATGAGCAAATTGTATTCTCTCGTAGTCATCTCTTCAACCTAACTGAAATCGTAGGGAATAGCGCTTCGGAGGCCAGAGCATTCGCTTTGTGGGGATCCGGTAAATTAGCACTTATAGGATATCGGGAATAAACGGATCGAACTGAGATTTTGCGAAATTGACTTTCTTAGCGAAAAAAGTCGTATGTGGTAAAATAATTTCAAAAAGTTTCGGAATATCCGGCCTCAACACTGTTTTTCGATGCTATTGATTGTCTCACACCAAAGTTATTAAGTAGTCCAACTTCGAATCTGACTTCGCATTATTGGACACGAAATGGACCTATGGATCGTTTTGTTATGTTATTATGTTGACTTTCTTGTTGTTGTGGAAAAATTTCTCTACAACTTCTGGACCAATTGCTTTTGAAATTTTCAGTGATTAAAGATTGTTGTTGTCGCTAGCGGCTATTACTTTTTTTTATTAAAAAAACTTTCTGTACTCTCTGTGGGATTCGCCTGATATAGTCAGTCGTACTTTTCTCGCATTTATTTTACGATCAATAATCATTTTGCAAGGCTTATTCGCGAGCAGATAATTTGTATTTTTTAGGGAATGGATTAATATTCCATAACGCACAGTATGAAACCACCAATTTAATAAGGCAGTTCATCAACGTCTAACCGTACGTTTATACGTACAATTTTCGAAAAAGATATTGGTGATTTGATTGGGTATTGTGCCATATTGCATATCGCAAAGTCATCGTGGCGTAATATTTTATATGACGTCACAGTATGTCATCATAGTTTTAGAGTTTGTTTGCGATTGAAGTTCTCAATATTTTAGAGTCAATATATGATCGCTATGATAAAATATCGCTTTACTTCTTTCTACATCACGTGACTACTAATCTATGAAACCCATTATTTGATTGTCACGTCATAAAAGTCTTTGTTTGCACTTAACGGGCCATCTGACGTCATGTCTAGGTAATAATGAAAAACACGTTTTAAAAAAAAAATAAACATTTTGATATACTTTTAGCGAGTAGATTATGTCATAATTTTAATAGGAAGGTCATGCTTTAATGATTTTAATTGTTTCGTAACAAACTGTTTCATAGGAAACGTAAGTCTGTATTTTGATGGATCGAATAACACGTTGATCATAAGAGCAGTCAAGCAGAACGGGAACGCCTCCTTCAAATATTGTCATTTGAGAAATAGAACCTTTAATATGACATGTACAGTTAGCTATCAAGGCGGCTGAGATGTGTAGTGCCACCAGTGTCAAACGATAAGAAGTCTTAGCCAGCGGTTTCCAACCGGAGAGGCACTTTGTTGTTTCCGGGGGAAAATACGGTAATACTATGTTGTATTCTGTGCAGTTTTATTAATATTGTTATTTATTAAGGACACATGATAAGCTATACCTGGGGTGGGCAAGGTTTTTAGACTAGGGGCCAAAAATGTTGGCCCCTTTACCGGCGGATGATGTAAGTGTGACGTAAAAAGTTATATTTTATGAACAATATTTACAGTGTTGAAAAAGCAAAAGTGGAAAACAATATGCCTCGTGCCCAAACTAAATTTAATCGCAATCTCAACAAATTCCTTGAGCTATTTTTTGGCTGAAAGATCAAAATTTGGATTTAGTTTGGTTGTGGCAGCATGAGGTAGGTCTGATTACCCAGCGGGTCGTAGTTTACCCGGGCGTAGTCAGAGGTTCAGGGCTATACACGCTTTGCAAAAGGTGAAGTGTGACTTGCGCGTAACACGACCTACGGAGCTGAAATTTGAACGCATAACGGAATAGAATAGAACGGAATAGGGTGTCCAAAAATGTCGCCTGAATTTATAGTAAAAACCATTGAAAAATTTTTTGTCTTTGTTTATTAATAGTTCTTATTGTGCTTGTAGTGCTCATTTATCATACAATAAATTTCCGGTCTATAATTTGTGATGTGGATTTTGTCACATAAACGGTGATATCCGGTCTAATGTGCTCACGTGGATAGAATTCGATACCGGTATCACGAATTTATAGATCAAAGAATATTTTCTCGACCATTAAGTTTTCCGAGATTATTATTTAATTTTTTAATTGCAGGCCGTGGTGAATGTAGGAAAAACTTTGGTCCTCAAAACATAGCAGGTTCTAACATACGGTGACTCTTTGTCTAGATTGTCTTTATTGATCAAAGAATATTTTCTCGTTTATTGTGTGTTCTGAGACGATATTTATAAATTTATGACTTTCGTCTCATTTCAGGTCATTTTTATACGCACAGAACGCCAAGGCATTAGTGGTTATAAAAACCCGGAAGCGGAAATGATTTGGTCCAGAAGAGTTCGGATAGTCGTACTTTGCGCTTTAGAAAGTGCTTCCCAACCAAGAAGGGGGTGGTCGCGAAGTATTCCCAAATGTTATATACAGTAATCGATTGGATCGCGAAATTGTGGCATTTTCATTATATGAAACAACGTAACAATTGGAATTATGCGTCCTTATTGCACTTGATCCGATAATATCGAATATGCAAGATCAAGTTTTGCATTAATAGTAAATTGCATGGGAATACATTGTTTCTTTTCTTATATATTAACCTTTCATTGTGGGTCGCACAGAAAAAATGGCAATAAAAATGGGTCGCGAACTGGGAAAGGTCGGGAAGCACTGCCTTAGATGAAGCTTGAGCATTTAATCTTTCTCCAAGCCTGTAATCCTTTTCGTAGCAATGGTCTAACACAGGCCTGCACAACTCAAATTACCACGAGGGCCGCAAGCATAAATCTGAAGGCCCGGCGGGCCGCAAACTTTGCCACATACATATTTCCCAAGATGAACTACAAATCAAAATAATATTGTGAAACAGTTAAATTTAATGAAACACTTTCATTACTGGGGAGCTTGAAAATATGAAGAATCTTATTTACTTGAGTAAGAACTAGGTACAGTATTATTGCATATGAGATGGCAAATATATATTTAGTGGTTCATCTACCTTGAAATCCCACTCTTCATTTTCCATATTTCTTTCTTTATTAAAATTAGGTATTGCGTGTTGCAGTACAAACTGAGTGCAGGAAAATATTTTACTCGGGTTCAGTTTTGTAAAATCCTCCCAAATATATGTATGACAATTCATTTAGTCATATCTACCATTATTGGATATTTTCATTGTAGGCTAGACAAACAATCTGTTTAGTAGCAATAGATCTTCCTCTGTTGTACTTTTTCGACTGTTAAATTACATTTTTCTACAAAATCTGCTCCAATTTATTTGAAATTTTACAATAAATAGCAATATCTTTTGTGCGAGAATTTCTGCACCATTCATAAACAAAGGAATTGTTTTTTAAGTTCTAAATTTGAATAAAAAAAAACACCTCAGTTTCATAAACTGCTAGAAAAAAATAACGGGGTTATTAATATGTTGCTAATATGCACTAATGGGTGTGAGATTGTATACCAATATTGTTTTGAGCATGATTCAGTCTGAATACTGAGATATCTAAATCAGGGTTTCGCAAACTGGGGGGCGAGAGGTCGAGCGACGAATTTTAAGGGTTGCGACGGGCACACCAATTTCACACAAAGTTCGATATTTATTGAAACTAGTGTAAAACAGAAATCTCACGATTTCGAATATGATCGGAGTAGCGGCGCACTTGCATAACAATGCCGTCTTTGATTGTTAGACCCGAGAAGTGGCGTGTTTCCAAATCACCCGCGGGTCGCACAGAAGTATCTAGCGGGCCACATGCGGCCCGCGGGCCGTATGTTGTGCAGGCCTGGTCTAACAGTAGAAGTTTGATTCATTTATTTAGTTTTAGTTCAAAACCTTCCTGACATCTCACACAGAGTCTAATAAATTCGGCTGTCCTAGATTATTTGGATTTTCAAAGTTACAATGGTGATAGTCGAATATTCGATTCAAAATGCCCAGTCCTAGCATAGATAAGTCGTATAGAAAGAACATTCAAGACGATCAGTTTTAAAGCCTGCTGTGATATGTATCGATGACTAATTCTCCTATTCGCGTCATTAAATTGTGACTCGGCCGCACGATACATGGTTTACGATATAATTATCCTACCTGTGATAAAATTAGGATTTGGCGAAACGATTGGAAATTTGACTTCAGGCAATCAGGATGTATAAAGTGTTAAAACCTCAAAAACATGTTTTTTTACATAAAAAACACTGAGCGGGCAGAATTAGCGGGTGTTGTACTATTGTACACACAAATTAGTTGGCTGAATATTATAAAATTTACTTAAAGCAAGCAACCGGAAACCGGTCAGGAATTGTAGCTATTTCAGAGATTGACCATAGCATAATTCTAGTCTAAAAATCCTTTCGCCGGGCTACAGATAATAATAATGAAACAATTACTGTTAATTGCGATTGCTGCGATTGTTTTCCGTCAGCGAGTTTTTAAATCGTGGCGTGGCTCCAAGCAAAATGAATGCTGCCATGTTTTTATGCTGTGATACTACCCACATGTACAATTACTATTGGGCAACACACGTCAATACCAAATATGAAATAAAATTCGGTTCTCCCGTAGTGTGTGTACCAGGTTGGGGTTAGGCCATAATTTTATTCCGGTTTTCCTTTTTTAGTTCTATTACGAGTTCGGGACTGTCCGTATTAGCAAAGTGAATATACCCCCTGCCCATAGGTTTCCGTCCCTTTACACAACTTGATGTAAAGTAGGAAAACAAAATTAGTTACCTCCATATTGGTACACACACTTCTGGTGCGCCTAAAATTTATTAGAAAATAGAATTAGTAACAAACAAGCGACCTAAAAAGCGGTGCTCCTGAAGTATGCGTACCATGATGGCGGACACCGGAACGTAGTATGTGTACCAGGTTAGGGTTGGGCCATAATTTTATTCTAATTTTCTTTATTTTAGTTCTATTACGAGTTCGAGGACTAGCCAAGCGACTCCCGTAGTATTTGTATCTGAAATTATGGCCTAACCTGGTACACATACCACGTTCCGGTGCCCGCTATTCCGGTACGCATACATCAGGAGTGCCGTTTATTCAAGGTGAATTCAAAACAGGAAAACGTAGATCTAGAGAACTGTTTTATCTTTTTCTTTAGCGCTCTCAGCTTCGGTAAAATCAAAGTTCTAAAATACTCGCTTGAACGCGAAACGGTTGATACCTACCAAATTTTAGGTAAATTACTGATATTTTTACATCAAATTTTGTTTGCGTGGTAATTTTCTGCAGCGCGTGGGCAGTTCCGAGAATACCTCGCCAAAATAGCCAATTTCAAACTATCATGTCGACCGCTATCTGCGACTTATCTATTGCGACGGATAATTTATATACATGGTGTCCCATAAGTCGAACACCGTGTAAATAAAAAATAAACCTCATATATGGCTCTTGGCGGATCAGTTTGTCATCAAACAAGTAAGAAGGCAAATTTGAAATTGGTCGAATTCGAATACAAAGGAATCAATTTTTTCACGCCTAATGTTCCCTGAACACTCGTCTAGCAATTTTAATTTTTGGCGTTTTATGAGATTACAATTATTGTGAGCACGTGGGTATAACGGGGAATCTACCACAGGTGAATACTTTATACTAGCGTCAGAATGTTCAAATTATCGAAATTGTTCGAAAGCGTAAATATTGAGCAAGTGCCTATAGTGATCGCTGGACAGTCATTCGGATCGAAGATAATAAAAACATTTTTTTTTAAATTTTTGTCACCTCGAGGGCAGCTAACAAATTCCTCGACGGGCAGGCAGCTAAAAAGTTTTTCGATGGTCGCAATTTAACCGGTAATTTTTGGATGAAAAAATAACGATAGAACATAGGGCTTCGATTATTTGCGGTTAGTGATTACTTAGATGTGGCCAGATCTGCTTCGAGGCATTTTTAATTTTTGTTAACACGTGGGCAGCGTGGAATCTAGCCTAAGTTAGTACTTTCAAATTATCCAAATTTTTCGAAACTGTAAATAAAGCAAGTGACTATTGTCCACGCCTAGTGATCGTTGGATAGTCAGTCGTCTAAAAGCGGATGAAAGCATTATATTTCTTGTGAGCTCGAGGGCAGCTAACAATTTCCTCGACGGTCGCCATTTTATGGGTAAAAGCTGAATAAATAAATAACGATAAGGCACAGGACATTGTCAGTTGCGGTTAGTGATCTTTGGGCAGTGGCCTAGATCTGCTTCGAAAATTTTTTAATTTTGTAAGCACGTGGGCGGCGTGAGATTTACCTCAAGTTAGTTGTTCGAAAGCGTAACTGGGACAAGTGACTATTTTTCGCGCCGAATTATCGCTGAACAGTCAGTCGCCTAAAAGCGGATAAAAGCATTTTTAATTTTTGTTAGCTCGAGGGCAGCTAAAAAGATTTTTCGATGGTCGCCATTTCACCGGTAATTCTGGATAAATAAATAACGATATGACATCGATTATTTCCGGTCATTGATCATTAGAGAATGGCTATGAAGCGATTCAGTGCAGTGGTTTGTTCAACCCGACACATGGGTGGTATCCAGTGGTGGGATTCAGCCGGTTCGCACTGGTTCTATAGAACCATCTCACGGAATTTTATGAGATCAGCGAACCGGTTAGCATTACTAAAAAAAACATGTAGCAGAACCGCCCGAAAAATATGACTTTTGTGATGGACCCGGCTGACAAAAAATTCGAATCCCAACACTGGTGGTATCTACCTCAAACTAGTAATACTAAAACGTCAGAATTCAAATTGAGTGTCCATTTTCACTAATGATTGCTGGACAGTCGTATAGTAATTTTTAATTTTGCTTTGCGTTTTTCAGTTCATATGAGCAGGCGGGCAGCTTGAAATCTACCTCAAGCTAATAGTTAGTACCATATCGTTGGACAATCAGTCGCCGAAAAGCGGATGAAAGCATTTTTAATTTTTGTTTGCTCGTGGACAGCGACGGTCGCCATTTTTTAGGTAATTGTTGGGTAAATAACGATAGGGGACATGATATTGGGCAGTCATTACTGAGAAATGGTCTAGATGTGCTTTAGGGCATTTTGAATTTTTTTGTTATTACGTCGGCAGCGTGATATCTAGTTCAAGCAATTGCTAGCGTAAACTATTCGAAAAACACTCCAAATCGTAACTAGGTCATGAATTATTCGCTTCAGTGATCATTGGACAGTGGCCACGAAGTGCTTCACGGCGTATCTAATTTTTGTTATCGAGCGTAAACGAGAAATTTATCTGTTGGTGATTGTATTAATTTGATGCTTCATGATACTTACCGTAGAATGTGAATTCTGTAAATTTTGATGCCTCCGAAGTATGTGCACCAAGATGGCGCACAACCTGAACACAGTATGTGTACTAGATTAGGATTCAGGTTGCGCGCTATCTTGGTACACATACTTTGAAGCGCCGAAATTTCGGTATCAAACAAGGATAGTGAAGTACAGAAGTTTTAATTCAATTTATAGTAAGTAAATCCATTACTGGTGAAAACAAAGTATGCAAGTTTTGCGAACGTTTCTAATGTCTAAAGCAGGTTCCCACTGTATGATTCTCGAAGGGCCGCAAAGTATACGTGACATGACATCAGAAAATAAAATCTTGAAAAATTGGACGCTGAGTCTGTTCTAAAAGCTTGCTTCGAGCCTTGTTCATAGTGGAGTCGTGACAACTACTCGTTTGATATTTAACTTGTTTAAACAGATACTGTTAGAGGCATCAGATGGCATAATTCCGATTTGGTTTCAGTGAATTTTGTTTGTTTAATGACCCGTGACATTGCGTCATAATAGGTTTACCTTGCAATGTTTGGTTACGCATACCTTTGTGGTGGCATGTAAAACAAACATTCAGGCCATTATGACATAGTCCGGCAGAATCAGGCCTCAACATTGTGTTGGGACATAAAGTTTTTTTTATTGTTTAGATATAATGTATATGACATATATAATGATACCCAGGGGGTTGTGGAATATATAATGTTGAGCAATTTTTTTTTAAGTGGATTTAAAGTATTCGGTCCAAGATGACGCACATCCTGAACCCTAACCTGGTAAACATACAATGTTCAGGTTGTGCGCCATCTTGGTACGAATACCTCAGGAGCGCCTTTTTGTTAAAAACAATTATTTCATAACTACATGGTTTAGTTTTGCAGACATAGTAACATTGAATCTCCTTACAATGTCAGAAATTCAATGTTAGTAGAATGAATGGTAGTTTATTTCACTAATACAAGCCAAGATCCATCGACAGCATCTAGCCACTTTCTATTGCGCTCTTCAAACTACATTTGCGTTGCCGCGCGCATTTCGTTTTCCTAGTTTAAGCTTAGGGACTTGAGAAATATTTTATTAGTTGAATTGGATTGGAATATTTGACCTCGTCTTTCACTCCGAAAAGGCCATGTAAAACCGTCCACTGGTATCTAAAGATGTGTAACGTGTTTTCTTTTGGAAGACCCGCAACCTTTCAGTGCTGCATTGACTTTGGCAAAATTAATATACAGTATCCTTGTGGAGATAGAAGGTATGCGAAACCGAGATGTGCACCTGTTATGCCAACATAGTTGAGTCAAACGTTTTGAATACTAATACACCACACACATTTTCCTGCGTGCTTCGGTTGTACGTAGTAACGCGCACATTTTTGCGCACATGCATCAAATTCGACTTGATTATTGAGCTATAGGTTTTTGACGAGCTGTTGTGTATGATTTCATTTCATAGAATTTGTATGCTGTTCTAAAGAATACTAGTTTCAGCTTTTTCATTCTCTTAAACCGCGTGTGGAAAGTGAGTTTTGTAATATTGCGTGTTGGTTTCCAACATCCTTAAATCGGTGATGCCAGTAAATCTTTAATACAAAAAGATCAGTAACATCTGCAATAAAAACAGCAGTACCCACTCAAATGACAGCTGAGGGATGGATACTCTTAGTATCTGCTCCATCGCGTGCCTCTTACAGTCTTACCAGTTTACATGAGTGTCAATCGGTATCTAAGCTCAGCTAGAGACAAAAGTTTCGGATTGCAGTTGGCGTGACGAAATGTTTTTAAATATATATTCAACAATAAGATTATTTGATTGCATACTACTGAAAGTTCCGCCTCATATGTCTTTCCCCATTGCACTATTCCTTTACTGATATTCGGTAATATGACGCTCAACTGACATAGTTCTTAAAGTGTGTAGATGGGTATAATCTTTTCCACGCTGTTCAGATGGGAATGCGCGAATATATATAAGAATTGCTAATATTGGTTTGCAATGCGATGAAATCCCATCTTGACATTTCTGCCTCTCGCAATTGCTGCGTATACTTATCGGGGAAGTTCTGTGGCGTGGTTATCAAATGAAAAAAAAAACATGGGAGTATTTTTTCTACCTCTCTACTACCATCATACCTTGACATTTTGTGAAAACTTTTTTCCATGCAACCTTTTTTTAACATCCCACACAATTATTAACCACAATTAATTCTGTTATTAAACTTCCGAAACAAACACATAAAATCACCAACAGATGCATATCACCAAGTAGATATTGCTGAATTGATTGTTATTTTACCATTTTTCTTGTAATTCTTTTTGGTAAACCTGTTATCTATCGTAAATACAGCACATTTGACAATGCTGTAGTGTGTCTATTTTGGCCTCACATTTTTGATATTTGTAGTTAGAGCTCTTGGGGCTCTGTCAAACAAAGTTACATACAAAATATTGGTTGTAAATTGCAAAACATGATCATGTTGTTGAAATAACTTGGCATTTGACCACCCGTATATCATTCATTGTTGAGAATATTAATAAAATCATAAAATTTAAAAATCCGTTTTCGTGAAATTTTTGTTGTAGCTGATCTCCAGGGACAGCATGAAAACAGGCAAGATAAGCACGGTCGCCTGTTTTAGTTTGTGACAGGGTTTTTTAAAAGGGGACCCCGTCATCCTTGGAGGCCACCAATCGGTTATCTGTGAGCACGAACAAACAGATGGAAATGCGAATATATATCAACAATGTATTTTTATAGAAGAGAAGAAGCAAAAGTGTTGGTCTTTGGTAGTTTGAAAAGCATTGGCATGGAACATAAGAATGAACTACATTCTTTCTCAGGGATATACTATAAAAAGTAGCAATTTTCTCATTCTTGTTCTCGTGATATCATTATCACTGCGTCGTCGTGATCATCCCGCTGCATAACAATTCTCGCTAACAAATAATTGACTGTTCTCCAACGGGCGTATATCCACTTGAACCACTGGCGACTGCATTAGCAGGCTTGTATTGTTAATTGCAACAAAAACGGGTATTTTGAAATAGTACTCTTTAATTTACGCGTATGTTTCGACAGTATTTCCATATACTGTATATGAGTCGCGACCGAAAGCTGGGCTCAACAAATACCTAAAAGTTATTGATTTTATTTCCTAGTAAATTTGGTGCTTGCGTAGTTTGTGCACCAAGATTGCGCACAACCTGAACATAGTATTGTAACAGATTATGGTTCAGGTTGTGCGTCATTATGATGCACATGTTTGACGAAAAACACTAATACAAATATCTCAATAAATACCTAAAAGTTATGGATTTTATTTCCTAGTAAATTTGGTGCTCGCGTAGTTTGTGCACCAAAATTGCGCACAACCTGAACATATTATTGTATCAGGTTATGGTTCAGGTTGTGCGTCATTATGATGCACAGGTTTGACGAAAAACAGTAATACAAATAAATATCCAGTCGTAAAAAAAATTGCTCAAGGCTGCAAACTCCACACCCATGTAGAAATGATGGGCAATGACCCCAGGATGAATAATCACAAATAAAAAAAACTTTATGTCTGAAATCAAACTTGGGCCAAAAAGGTCCCCTTATCTGCCGGACTAACACGTTTGTCGCAGGAATATACTCACCGGTTTGTACATATTACTGTTAGCGATTTGATTCGTTGGTGGTGATTTGTGACCAGTACTCTTTTTACGTCTAATTGGGGTTAGTGGTGCTAGCAAATCTTCTACTTTTCCACTTTCTTTAGGAGAATTCACAATCGACTACCACTTACCAACAAGACAATGTAAACGCACGGAAAAAGGTACGCGATTTTATATCGGTCAATATTTTAATAGAGAAAAGACAACTGGTCTTGGTGATTGGTTGAATATATCTTTCAGACAATTTACTAAAAATATTGTTCGCAGTGACGTTGATATATTAACAGGAAATCCCATACCTGAAATTAATAACAGTTTAATCGAGGCGGCATCACCTTGAGGGTTCACTTCTCGCAATTCGAATTATTTAAAACTAGATTTTTTTTTGGAAAGAATAGTAGTTTGGGATAGCTATACTGATTTTTTATGATTTACTCGAGGTGTATACTCTGAATAATACAATAGGCAAGCAGACAGAAATTTGATTATTGTTATGTTAGCATTGGGTATGTTTATTGAGGTGTATACTCCAAATAATGCACTAGACCAGTTTTCTTACAAACTTTTTGCCCTGAAACACCTACGCTTTTATTCTCGCCTCGCGGAACATCAAGATATTAGGAGGTTAAATTATTGGGTGGTTTCAAAAAGATTTAGTTTATGGTAAAATTGAAAAGTTTGTTGTAGACTTTACAATTAAAAACTCAGACCGACGGTCAAGGATATTGGACGGTTAACGAAACGCCATGATTTTCAGACTTGCACCAGGCCTTCAGCCTCTTTATAGCCGAAATTGCCATGGCGACCAATTTAGTGGCAATTTCGATCCCTCTTCGGCGGAACACTCCGAAGAGGCTCGCGGACCAGCAGTGTTCCGCGGAACTTAGTTTGAGAAACGCTGACTTAGACAAGCAGAAATTTTGCTGTCGTTGTATTAGCATTGGTTATGTTTTTTGAGTGTATACTCTGAATCAGGCCATAGGCAAGCAGACAGAAATTAGACTGTTGGTACATTAGCGTTTGGTATGCTTATTGAGGTGTGTACTCCAAAAGTATTTCTTGAACTTTATTCTCCCCGGAACACCCACGCTTTTCATCTTGCATCGCGGAACACCAAAAAAATTGGAAGGTAAAATTGTTGGTTGGTTTCCAAAAAATTTAGCCTATGGTAAAATTACAATTAAATAATTAGGCCGACGGGTAACGATATTGAACGTCCAACAAAAACGCATGTTTTCAAGATTGGCACCAGGCAACTATTCAAACTGCATTATCAAAATTGTTCGAAAGCGTAACTTGGAAAAGTGAGTATTTTTTCCCTCGAATTATCAATGGACAGTCAGTCGCACAGAAGCGGATAATTGGTATGGGTAGTTATGGTATTATGGGTAATTGCTTGATACATAAACGAGAATATCGGTCAGAGACTTATCGATCGAAAGTTAGGGGATCCCCCAAAACAGCGCTCTTACTCCATAGTGACACCGTGTGTCCTATCACTAATTAATTAATAACTCGCTAATTATACGACATTATAATTCATCCAAAATCAATAGGCTTCTGGTCCGACATATGATGAATGCACTTGCAAAATCTGGAGTAGATTCAATCTCGCTTTCGTGAGATATCGCGTACATCTAACAGACATATAGACAAATGCCTATCAACATAATTACCGATTAAGATCGATAAGTAATAACGATCAGACACATCGGTCATAATTTTTTTTAAGCCTAATAGTCGCTGGGCAGTGTTCTAGCTCCAAAGCTTTCATAATTTTGATTAGCGCAACGTTCCCAGCCTGGGAGGAGGTTGGATATTCTTGGGGAGGAAATATTACTTCGCATTTGGTGTAGCTATTTGGTACTCCCAAAGTATGTGAACTAAGATGGCGGACACCGGAACGTAGTATGTGTACCAGGGTAGGGTTGGGACAATTTTCTTTATTTTAGTTCTTATATGACTTCGGGGACTAACCAAGTGACTCCCGTAGTATTTGAACCTGAAACTATGGCCTAACCCTAACCTGATACACATACTACGTTCAGGTGTCCACCATTTTAATTCACATACTTCGGTAGTACCCATAAAATTAATAGACAGAAAAAATTAAACAGACGCCAACAACCTTTCCAATAAGACTAAGAGCCTTGTTCAGAGTAGAAGAGAGATTCATATCCAATTACTGGATCGTGCTATTTTATTCGACTAAACAAATGATAGCATCAATGAATTTTGTTTGCTTAATGACCCGTGAAATCGCGTCATAATATGTTTACCTTACAATGTTTGGTTAGGCATACCTGCGTGGGATCATGCAATACATTGAAGCCATTGTTATATATCTGTCACGGAGATAAATTTAGCGTAGCGTTGTTGGTTGGTGATTTTCTAATCAGTACCTCTCTACTTCAGAACTGAGGATTTCGCTTTATGCAGATATTCGTATCTCTGTTGTTTCTTGCAACTCTTTAATTAGTGTGGTTTCCATTTTTATTGAGGGCTCGTGGCCTTGCTTTGAGCAAACTAGCAGTAAACCTTCATATAGATGTTAGTAGTTACTTACATATCTTGTATCAAAACTGTTTCAAATGTTAATTGAGGACTCGTAGCGTGGACTTAAATTGAGAAAAATTAAGGCACTCCCGAAGTATGTGAACCAAGATGGCGGACAGGGTTGGGGTTAGGCCATGATTTCATTCCAATTATTCTTATTTTAGTTCTATTGCGAATTCTATTTCGGGAACTGACCAAGTGACTCACGTAGTATTTGTACCAGAAATTATGGCCTAACCCTAACCTGATACACATACCAGGTTCCGATATACGCCATTTTGGTTTACATACTTCAGAAGTACCGAAAATTGGATAAAAATGCGAAAGTAGCCAAAAACAGACACTTTCAGATAGCAAGCCGGTACGCGGAAACAACGCAATGACGTTAATACTGTAACAGGAAATTCCTATTTTTGAAATTAATAACAATTTAATTGAAGCGGCATCGCCTTGAAGCTTCACTCTCGCAATTCAAACTATGAAAGTCTGAATTTGGTCAGACAAAACGTTACAGAAATATACTTGTGTCAGTGTGCCGAATAAATTTTAAACCACCTAGAATGGTCATCTTTACTCTTGCTACAGTATCGTTGTCTTATACGTATATTAGTCTACTATCGCACAAGTATAAATAAGGATAAACAATTGATCCCGTAGATTCATAAATATTAATAAAACATATCAATTTCTGCCTGAAGATGCAAGTCAGTCCCAGATTTTCGGACTAGTTTCACGTCTGGCCAAAGTCTCGTCTAGACATTGGCTTTGTCCAAGTTATTGATAAATTTAAATATTGTCAATTTCTTGAAACCAAGCGTCAATTCGGGAAAGTTGCATAAACTTCCGATGAGTTTTAATACACGATATATGAAAGTACTAAGTGAGAAATTCCACACTGTGACTAATATAATATTTTAACACTGTCAGTCGGGTCGATGTATTCGTTTTTTACCTGCAAATTATTGTTGAGATTTTAAATTAAATATTCGCCCCGTGGGTTTGTATGTTTCCCAAATATTTTATTTATACTCCCTTCCTCACTTAGGGTGTAATAAATTGGGTAGACCGTATCGAGCCCAAAATTGATGAATTTTATTTGTAATCACGTAAGACGACGCTTACTCGTGGACAAAGGCATGTAAAAGCAGCAACTGATATTTAACAATTCTTCAAACAATCTCTACGGACTTGCTTTGCTGTCAAGGTATATAAGTGCGCATTTTCATCTGTCTCGGTTTGTTTATTTGATGAAAGAATTATTGATAGCAAGCCTGAAAACGTCAGTTTTCAGTAAATCAAGGAACATGACCCATCGGGCCACCTGAATACGGATATGGCTCCTTACATATGGCAGAAATCCGTGGCTGCTTGTATGGGAACTTGTTCGGAGCGAAAATGCGATAATAAGCGTAGTAGAGAAAATATATGTGAAGAGCATTATGAGATATTGTCTACTAAAATTGTTACCATTTCAATACTGCGCAACGGGACTTTTAAATTAAGTAATATAATCATGTTTATTCCTGCTATAGCGCTATAGCATTCTCATATTATACACACACGGATCCACTCGGTAGGCAGATTACGGCCCGCACGCCAGATCCGGCTGAATTTACGACTGTAATTATTATTATAAATTTACGTTGAAAATATCGATGAAAATAACGTCATAATGACGACGATTGTTACATTGTGCTCCTTTTTATTATATAAACGTTAGCCTAGCTGTTGGACCAGCTTTTGCAAATAAACTGTTTTTCATTCATAGTTTTTCTTATTGAGTTTTGAGCCTTCAGCCTTGTAACCAAGTCTTAGTATCTGTGACTGACCCACTCAGAACAGTAATTTTAATGACTGTTTTTAAGGCACCGATCCATTTTTGATCGTTCTAATCGAGAGCCAGAAATAGGCGGAAATTCGACTAGACTAGAAAAAAGATTAGTTTCTATGTATTTGCTGTTTAGTAGTGGTAAGTTATGGCGTCTAACGGTCGTACAGTTAATGAAAGTCAATGATGCTAATTTTCGTTTTGAGTGAGTCGGTAACAGCTAGCAGATCGAAGGTCAGGTAACGTAAGTTTTCAAGAGTCTTGCTGGTCTAAAAAGCGTTTCAAGCCACGGAAAATTGCTATGTATGATACATAGAAGGGGGAAGGGGGGTTCCGATCCGCGAATCCCATGTCTGCCCACGCCGAAAGCCCCCCCCCCCCCCCCGCCGTGCTGCCTTTGGTATAGAGCCAAGAGTTGGAGCTTGAGCCCGATCCGAATTTCGGGTCGTGTCGGGCCTGAAATGTCAATCATTACGTTTGGGTCGGGTCGGGATTCTCTATCGCTGACTTTTTTAAAAATAAATATATGTCCATAAAAAATATACTGAAACTATGTGTATATGTTTTTGGGCCCGATCTTACCTCTACTTTGGTACGCCCCTGTTGTGTTAGGTATGGCATGTACGTATTAAGGTAGAATGATATAGTAAGGGTCGCTGAGTAGATAGAAATTTTTTTTATATTTTACATTTGTGCTTGGAAGAGGAAAGCCGAGAAGACCGTCTCTTTATATAGAAGGAAAACCACAGTGTTTCGTTTCAGATGCATGCACACAAAATCAATACAGGGAGAGGAAAGCCGGTAAGATGGCTCAATCACAGAATGGGATTTTCATATTTATCTCGGTGCAGGGTAAGTCCCTAGCGGTTGCCCCCCTACTCTCGACAACATTCTTTTGCTTCTAATGTCTTGCCCTCAGTCAATCAACTTTGAGAACTACCAACTTTGGGCCATATTATTTCGTTACGAGGGCAGTTATTGGTGGCATGTTGTTTGAGAATCACTGCCATAGATGAGCGAATATCGAAAAAGCATTAGAGGATATTTATAAGTGGTATCGTAAGTGCGCGGTTACTCTTTGGTCCAATATTGCTGTTTTCAATGTTTAACCTATTCATTTGTTAAATTTGGTACTTCAGGCCAGTTCCATATTTTTACCTTGAAATACGTCTTTAAGTTTTTCGTTCTAATTTCTCTATCGATTCCTGCGTTCTCGACTTCTCCTTGGAAACCACTGGCAATCCATAATACAAATATGACGTCATAATACGAGCCAGGAACTTCCGCATGCTCATGGAATTTCTAAATCTTCATCAAACCAGTAAACGGAAATAGTGCCATTCGCACGCAACCACGTTTGGTCCAATGATGATTATAATGATAAATCTAAGCAGAACGGTACTCATGACCCCTGACCTCCTACCAATAATATTTACGGGGGTATATATTCAGTTCTTTGCAATGATTAATTAAAAATGATCTTGGGACGTCATGGCGAGAAAATATATATTAATAAAAGTTCGGCGGTTTCGTTTTCCAAGCGAGCGTCGCAAAAGGATAACCGCTTACTCCATTAAATACAAGGTATGCTGGTAAACGTATCTTCATGACAAGGAAAAATAGTTTCACGGACATTTTATTTTGCACGTTCACGTTACCTGTTGGTGCTATTCTCGAGATTAGAATAGTTTTTTGGGGAATGTTTGTGTAATAGGCCAGGTTTAGTTTATAGAAAGTATTGTGATGTCATATTCCACAATATATCTACTCATATTATGACGTTACGTTTGGAATTATTACGTCTTGTTTCACAATATAAAGTCAAAATTTTGTTTGTGACATCACTTTTATATTATTACATCAGTTTTAGAATTGTGACATCACATGTCGCAATTAAGACGCTTTTGTGACGTCGCTTTCCTATTATGACGTCACCTATTAAAAAAATATTTTGAAATCCTCGCTACTGATTTCCAAATTCACGTTTCTTGTGTCATACACATATCAACGTTGCATTATTATTATTGCCTCATAGTTGGTTAGTCATGTCCTTCCGAAAGGTTTATTTTGTTATATGATTTAGGAAGCCTAACGTCTGTCATTCGATTTTTTAATTTCATTGTATGATTAAAGAAATCGTATACAATAGCGTAATATTAATTTTTTAATTATGACGCCACGTTTTGAATTATTACGTTACGTTTTACACTACGATGTCACATTTTTTTTTTATGACGTTATTTCACTTTTAAGTTATTTCTTTACCCCCACTTCCGATGAAAAATTAAACACACATGTTTCAGCGCTAATGTTACATAGTTATATCAAAACTCTAATTTAAATTATGAAGGCGCTATTATTATAAGTTGGTCGTCATATCCTTCCGAAACTAATCGGGGAAAGATTAATTTTAATATATATTTAAAGAAAACCTGATATCTGTCATTCGAGGTTGCTGGTTTGACACACAACACTCTTATGAAATAGGTAAAATCGACTTGTATTTCACTTGTAATCGACTTGTTCGCAGGAAGGTTGGCAAGGATAATTCTATGTGCAGCTCTTTGAACATCAGTATTTGCATGTACTTTCCCATCAGTACTTTCTGCTTTATATTAGTAGTTTGGAACTTGCCTCGAGCAAAGTTGTACAATAATCTATATATAGGTCTTAGAGTGACAGTGAGTGCTTGTTGCTCTTTTTCCACTCTTAGTTGAGTTAAAACACATATATATATATTAACACACCCAGGGGCCTACCCAGAGGGGTTGAGGGTCGAACTCCCAACCCTTTTAAAATTTAAAATAGAAACTTTTTTGTACCATACTGGGCAATTTGTCGCAGCTTGAAACGATTTTTAGATTATCAAGACTCTTGGAAACCCAGTTTCCGGCAGGACCAGCTAGCAGCTGGTTCTCAACCAGTGGGCCATGGCCCACTGGTGGGCCATAGAGACATTTTCAAGTGGGCCACAAGTTTAAAAATTACTTTGGTTATTGAAAAGTTTAGTTTCATTTGTGTCATTATGGTCAAATTTTTATGGTAGTAGCAATGAATGATGCTGCTGCTTTTCATTCTAATTATTAAAGTAAAAGTATTTATTTTTGCAAACAGAGTCTTGTTTTTCTTGTAGTTTTCCCTCTCACGAGAAAGGTAGTGGGCCACAGAATTTTTATGCAACGAAAGTGGGCATGGAAAAGGTTGAGAACCACTAGTAACTGTTTCTTGCTCTAAGCAGTTCAATGGTAGTGGGTACAGCTGTACTCCCGTAGTATGTGTACCAGGTTAGGGTTAGGCCATAATTTTATTCCGATTTCCTTATTTTAATTTTATTACGAGTTCGGGACTATCTTTGATATAGCGAATTAAATATACCCCCTGCCCATAGGTTTCAGTCGCTTCACACAACTCGATTTAAAGTAGGCGAACAAAATTAGTTCTTTCCAAGTTTCCATATTGGTACACATGCGTCTGGAGCGCCGAAAAAGTATGTCAAAAGAACAACACGCATGGCCAAGTATAGTGCATGGTTCTTATATTAAACAATACTAACCTAATTTACGGTTAAATGACACTATTTTTGCTGATTTCTTAGAAGTAATGATGGAGAGTTTTCGATTCTATAACCAATTCTTGTCATCTTTAATTAATGAATAAAGAAAATCCATTATTGTCGTCAGTTTCCTACTTCCGGAATATACGTCACACAACGTCATAATTAATTAAGAAATCCACATTGATGCCTAATATAACCTCTGAATATTCGAACGAAACCGAAAACCTTTCAAGACATAAAAGCGCTTGATAATTGCACTTAGAGAGTTCTTAGACGCGAAAGAGCATACTGGTGTCACATAGGATATGAAAGAATTTTCTAATCAGGCGGGAATTTGAATCATTTACTTTGTATTCGCGTGTGGTATTACTTATATTTTCTACTTGTTCATTATTTAAGGAAATCAAATAGATGAGTACCCCGGTTCTAGACTCTTCTTGACCATGGGTTTTTGTTTTGAACGAGTGGCCAAAGATATGTCAGATTTGCTATTTTGTGTTTTTAGATCACGAGACTTATACAATATTTTAGATCGCCAAGCACTTAACAATGTCCTGGACAAGCGGCCACTGTATTATGTAGAATATGCGGTACTTCCGTAGAATGTGAACCCAGATGGCGGACACCAGAACGTAGTATGTGAACCAGGTTAGGATTAGACCATAATTTTATTTCAATTGTTCTTGTTTTTATTCCAATTGTCCAATTTTTACTGGTTGGAAAAAATGAACTCGACTCTAAATCGTAGATTTTTTAAGAGGTAATTGACCACGCTGTTCTAAACAAAGCACGTAGACTTTACGTTTTTCTTTACATTGCCACCAGTATTGTGTATTTATTTGTTCAAATATCATTAATTTCGAGTCCGTCCTTGTGAAAACTCGTTTTGTTTGAAGTACTAGAAAGTTTGCCCACACTTATTAAAATATTCAGAATGTTAAGTTAAATTGCCGAGTTGTTAACCATAATCTGAAGAAATTTAGACGCGGCCGAGTGTGGGGTAATGATAATCTTGTTTAGTGGATTGAAATTAACTTAACCTTACATTTGGCCAGGGATAAAAATTGAATTTGTACCAAGGCAGTTAGAAGCATCACTGTAAGATGTTGGTTCAATTTTCTTATTTTGTTTACAGTGTATAGAAGGGTAGAAAGGGTCGTGATTTTGTAAATCTAGTCAGGTATCGTAATGATGTATTATCGTACAGTGTCGGTGGACTGGGCTGAACATAAATGAAGTAAAATTGGAGTTTTTTTGTGGGTTAGTATCGTTTGAAAGTAGTATTCTGGGTACTCCTGTAGTTAGGGCATAATTTTATTCCGATTTTCCTTATTAGGCTTCAGTCCCTTTACACAACTTGATGTAAAGTAGGCGAACAAAATTAGTTACCTCCATATTGGTACACATACTTCTGGAGCGCCTGATTTTGAACCAGCTTTTAGCATAGTGTACTTCGTTTAATATGATAACATTTAGATTGTATGAAGTATGACCTATCATAATATAGTATGGAAGTAATGCTCTTAGCTGAGGATTTGTTATTATATATTAAATGTTAGAGTAAGCATATGAATGGTCAATGTATCTGAAACAAATAACTAGATAACTATTCTCCTACCCGACGAGGACCCGACGGACGAGAGGCCATGGTATGCTACATGATTAAGATGTCTTTAGGGCTTTCCCGCCCGAAAATGTCACCAGATCTATTGTATAGCACTCCTGAGATAGTCTTGTCCAAGTACATTGATTTACAAAGCGAAGTGAGAAGTCGAAATACTTGAGACACTCAATGTCAGACAGGGTCGTAGCTAGGCATTTTCATAATATGGGTTATAAAATTTCTAATTGACAGGAACAGATTATACCGTTTCATCTTCCCTTTTTGGAATGTGTCAAGTCTCGCGCCTCGCCTTAAAAATAACTAGCTAACCTTAAGCTGCAAATAATATATAGTAAGGCGAAATTATGTTTTAGTCAAAAAACACGTTGGAAATACGTGGATGGAATGGCAATCTCTAAGCAGTAAAGAAATGTAAATGTCTAAAATAAGGCCAGCGAGATCAAATCTAACAATTGTAACAAATATTTCTATTTTCAATTAGCTTCAGGCCTTCTCAACAAATCGACAACGCCACCTTTGTGGGACGCACATCACCATTTGAGAACCCCTGTTTCAGAAATAATAGAAATTAAAACTGGAATGGGTGATACCCAAATAAGATATCCTTACCGAGGGTGTAATAAACTAGTCAGGCAATGTCGCACCAGTTCTAATTCAGCCCTCTTCCCTAGGTCAAAGTTTATTACGTAGGTAGGAAGTACATTTATAAAACGACGTGATTTACCTTAGTGCAATATTTCAATTCAAATTCATTCTTATTTACAGTTTTTTCAGAGCTATTCACAATTTTATTTAAATTAGTATAAATTATACGACATCATCAAATGACCATGACTACAACGGATTTAGACGAATGGATTAGAAATTTACAGACGACTGAACCGCCCAAAGTATATTACGGTCGAGACGGGAGACCTAGTTCCCGCCCTGTGCTAGAACCGGCGCCTCGTAGAAACATTGGAAATAAACCTGGGAATAAATATAGGCCTCCTAGGAATATAAAAAACGCCGAGGGAACCAATACAGACTCATTTTACTACGTTGGTATGGACGAGATTGAGGAATACGACAATTGGCCAGTACACGCCCAAAACACACCCCTAAATTTGAAATATGAAGAAACTGGGCGCGATAATTTTGACCTAACAGTGACAGATAGGCCGGATAAAAACCTCTTGCCAGAAATTTCTGAATTCCGTGGTTTTGCAATCCCAAATCGAGCAAGAAATTCCGAAAACGTGCGAAAGTCTCCGAAATCAAGGGACGTTTCGAGAAAACAACACAACAACCCCATTATGCGATCCCAATATAATACAAACCAAAACACAAATAAAAATCTTACAGGCATTGATCAAAAAGATAGTCAATACGTCACGGAAAACGACGTGGCTATAGTAGCTTTGCCGGATATACCGGATTCGACTCCAGCACCACATGTGAATTCAGCCCCAGTCGGGCATCAATCCCCCCCAGAGAAAGCACCTCTCACAGTTCCAGAAAGTCGACGGCCTGCATCGTCTGTTTCCAGCAAATTTAAAGCGGAGAACGTTTTCAGTCGCAGGAATTCAACAATGCCGGAGACGAGACGCGTTCCTCTGCCGAAGTCAATCTTGAACGAGATTGCAAAGACTATACCGCACGACGGTAAGTGTGTTTAATAATATATAACTGGAAGAATGACCTAGAGCAGGGGTGTACAACTTTCAATACAGAAGGGGGAAGGCAGATACAAACAACTGGGTAAAACCACGGGTCGCAAATTTATTTGGCATAGGCTTTCCATTAGTTGCAGGCACAAAAGTTGGTACTCCTGGAGTATGCGTACCAAGATGGCGGACACCAGAACGTATAGTATGTGTACCAGGTTAAGGTTAAGCCATAATTTAATTTCAATTTTTCTTATTTTAGTTTAATTGCGAGTTGGGGACTATAGCCAAGTGACTCCCGTAGTATTTGTTCCTTAAAATGATGGCCTAACCCTGACCTGTTAACACATATTACGTTCCGGTGTCCGCCATCTTGTTACGCATACTACAGGAGTATCCAAAATTTTTGGGTATTGATCTCACGGCATGCGTTGTTCGCTTCGCACAAACTAGCTGTTAGGGCATTGTAACGTCATAGATAATAAATAAATTCTCGGATATAGACTTTGCAACGCAAAGGGATTGGAATTACTCGCAAGTAACAGATTAAACTAAAAACTAAATCAAAAAGTCGTTTCGTGGACAGCACGACATTCAAAATTGCCGCACAATTTTTCCCTGTGGGCGCATTTGGCAGATCGCACACCTTGACCTAGGGCAATTTTTTGTTAAATTTCTTCCTTCGTTTATATCTGAACTTTTCATTACTTCCTCACTATGCACTAAAAACGACTATATTTACTCAATCTTGAATTGGTTTTTAACTCGTGTTATGCGCAAGTTACGCTTGTATTGATAGGGCTGGGCATTTCCGAATACCTGATGATTTCAGAATCAAATCGAATATTTTTTCGAATCGAATCTGGAATACTTGGGATATATGTAGTTGTATGCGACTTTTTTTATTGTAATTGATCCTGTCAACAAATGAATTACTGGAAACATAGAATAAATCACTCAGACAGATTACTGAGCGTTCACACACAATACGAAGCACGCTTATCAATAACTCACTACAGAAAATAGCTATATGTCAGAATTGCGTTAAAAAAATATGGCTATAACAAACAAAAATTGGGAAATTCACCTCGACCATCAGCGGGAGAAAAAATTGGATGCGATTCAAAATTTTGCTTTGAACCGATTCGAATAATTTACTATCCGATTCGATATGCCAAGCCCTACTTGTATACCGATGTTTTGTAAAATTATATTAGTATATTATATGAGTATATTATTTTTCTAGTTTTGAATGCGATCAACACAATGCAAGATGGCGAATCCTTGCTAATGGTCGACCATTCTCGATGGGTAACACGCACTGTGAACACTGATTGTTACGTCACACCTGATATGATTCACGTGACATTCGTACGACGACGATGTTGGATGCCGAGTGTTCGATGTTGCATGATGGAAGACACGTGTGAGTTTTTTTGGTATTACGTCATATTTATAATGTCACGTGTTTTTAATTCGCTGACGTAATCTCATTGTGGTTTTCCTAGGTTTAGGAATCTTTTTACATAAAGTTCTTTTCTCGAACAAGTCTCCAGACAACACCAACTAATGAACATGTCTACCTGTCCATGCATTCATGCGAAATTTTTTCGTTATCATTCTTTTCCCTGGTATCATTTTTATGGAGTGTTTCACACTTTCTATTGAACAAGGCTTGGATCTCTTGTACAAAGACCCTCGGCACTAATGCAAAAATGTGAGATATGAGAAAGACATCCTCGACACATTTTTAAATAACAAACGAGTAATTATCCAGTTGGGGTTGAAAATAATTTGAAAATTTGAAATTCTGACGCAATCCGCATTTCGAACCGTAACTAGCTAGTTACTTAAAGTTAAAAAATTAAACAAATTACAATCAATTTTTTTTAAATAAATGCAGTCAGCGCGAATAGTAACTAGTAGAAATCATTACCCGTGGCCCTCAGAGAACCGCTCGTGCCTCACTAGGGCCAGTTTGAAAAACCCTAATCTAGACCATCACAGCGAACCAACTTTCCTTTCTCCAGAATAAAACGTTATTCTTTATTTCTAGTTGATATTCGTGATATTTTAATGGCCAGAGCCGGCAAAGATGGCCTTCTCCGAGTAATCGACAAAGACTTACCAGAAATTCGATGTTTTTCGATCGTTTTTGAAGACAATTCCCAAAAAGCAATAAATTTTGTCGCGCCTTCGGCTGAATCGGCAAAATATTGGGTGAAATGGATTAACTATATAAAGAAGAAACTCGAAAACTTGATACCGAGATTGAAGCACGAATTATATCCTTTTCTATAAAACTTTAAGCGGTGATAGTTTTTCGACAAAAAAGAGGTGTCCCTTTTTTAGACACTTGAGTTTAAGCAAGGGCATAGAACAAAATTACATAAAGTAATTCCCCGAGCGCTCATCTAGAATTGAATATAATATAGATAGAAGAGTTGCAAGTGTGCTAAAAGCAAGGTCCCTATCCTCGAACTCGAGAATTGTTAGAACAATTGAAATTCATTCGACTTCCGGGTCCAGAAATTTCCCGGTACGTCTCAAATACTACCATGGGGACTTTGAACTCTGACTTTACATTCCGAAGTATTTTGTCCTTAACTCTTCTGTTTACGTTTCTGTGGGAAATATTCAAGAAAGCCGACGTGAACGGGGACGGCCTTGTATCGTATCAAGAAATAATGGAACTGCTACACGAAACTGGAGTGCCGGTACTGGGTCGGAACTTTCAAGAACTTTTTCATGTAAGAATAGAATTCTATCTATTAATGATGATCGCATAAAGGTCGTTTTTTTCCAATATTTTCTCTTTTTTTCATTTATTTATATTCAAAGCAAGGTCACTCACTCACTTAGAAATATAGGAGGGTTATCGGCAATTCAGCAATTTTTTAATGAAATTTTTTTTTTCAATTTTTAATGAAAACAAGTGGAAACACTAATCTGTGTGTATATGTGCATATTTTTGCCTACTTTTTCTACTTCCAGAAGACAGCAAATATGGTTGACGGAATAGTTGAAAAAAAAATTGTCATTTTTACTTATCAGAAGTGAATTATCTAAAATTTGCCGAGTAGCCCAATATTTCCGTGTGGGATGAGTTTTAATGACGAACGTCCACTTGAATGTTCCCACTAAACTGCCCTGGACAAGGCAAGGTGTCCAGTAGCAAAAACAACAAACAAGGTTGACAAATAGTTAGAATTTTTTTTGTCTTTTTGCATTATCAGAAATGAAGTATCTGAACTTATTTCCCCAAATCCTAATTTTTCCGCGTGGGATGAGTTTTAATGACAAAAGTCGCTCGGAACAAAGCTATGGTTAAGCATAGTAAGACTGTAAGACATAAATTTTCGAATTCTATTTTTACTCGGTTTTCAAAAACACCGCATACAACACTCTGTCCCCAGCTGTCTAAACTTTACTTAAAATATCTACTAGCTTACACAATACCTGGTATGAACCACTATTTGAAATCGACATTTGAGAGTGGAATATAATTGGTCCGCGTATGAGGAAATATAGTTTCAGACTGGGTAGCGTTCAAAGCAACAATGGCCGTTCGTTTGTTTGATCTGCGCCAAAATATGAATTACCGAGCGTCGCTGCCGACGTAAATAAATGCCACACACTTCAACGTAATGTTTGTGCGTAAATAACAGTGAATGGGGGCGATGACAGGAAAATCCTAAATAGCAGCTGAAAACCTTTCGACTATCAAGTTATTATCGGTTTAGAACTGAAGGGGCCCATCCTTTGAACGAGAGAGCGTAGACCTGACATGGCCAAACTGCAGCCTGCGGGCCAAATCCGGCCCGTTAGATAATTTAATCTGACCTACCTGATGCTGTTAAGACTAAACTAAAACCAAATTTTGATGTTTCAGCTAAAAAATACCTCAAGGAATTTGTGTGATTAAATTTAGTTTTGGCACGAGGCTTATTGTTTCCCACTTTTGCTTTTGTAACACTGTAAATATTGTTCATAAAATGTAACTTTTTACGTCAAACTCACATAGCGCGACTTTATGAACACTCCGTATGTCTTAATCGCATGGCGAAATTGAATCAACACTAATCACACAAAAAACGGTTTCGAAGTTGGCAAAAAATCTTGATTCATTCGTTTATCATAAATTTATTCACCGGCGGTTTCAAATGTTGAAACATTTTGGTTAGAAGCTCTTCGTTCAGATTTCTCATTCACGGCCTTTTTCGGCGCGAAATCAAGTAAACAGGAAGGTTTTCAAACCTTTCGCGTGACTAATCTATTTTGGGGGTGTACTAGGGTACTGTGTACTGAACTGCACGTTGTTTCTCCTTGTTTAATTTCTACCGCGGATCCGTATGTGTCAGTTGCCACAAGGATGCCTGATCGAGATAGTAATTTAAAGAATAGAATAACTTCTTTCCGTGGAAATAGCCTAAATGGGAGCTTTCGTTAGATCATAGTCTAACTTCTTTAGATAAAACAAGATATGGCTTAACATCAGCAATAATCTATTTTCAATTATAATTCATGGGCGGATCCCACAATCTGTCCAGATTTGAACTCAAAATCTGCTACATTATTTAAACATTATTACTAACTATCGATCGATAAGTCTTCGGTTTCCAACCGATATTCTCGTTTAAAATGTCAATATTTTTTCTTCATCAGTCAAACTGTGAGGTCGGAGTTGCGCGTTTTTGATAAAGTACGAGTCGTACAATTAAAACTGCAAAGTCAGGATCCGGGATTCCAAACCTGCGATGTTAAAGTTAAACTTTCTCAGAAACTTAACTAGCGGACCTTTTCCAGTTATCCCCCCTCCTTTATGACTTTTGGGACAAATAGCGGTTTCGAAGTTGTCAAATAATCTCGATTTGATCGTTTATCATAAATTTATTCATCGGAGTGTCCCCAAATGGCGATACATTTTGTTTTCGAAGCCTTCCATTTAGATTTATCGTTTACGGCCTTGTTGGGAGCGAAATCAAGTAAACACAGCGTTTTTAAACCTTTCGCGTGACTAATCTGTCTTTGATTATAATTCATGGGTGGATCCCACAATCTGTCCGTATTCAGACTCAAAATCTGCTACATTATTTAATGTCAATATTACACAAATCGATTTTCTTTGTTACGATAACGATTTGTTTGGTCATTGTCTGTATTTGTCCAGTACAAATACAATCAGTTCTTCTGCTAGGTAATGCAATTATTTATTTTTATGCGGTTTCCGTTTTGCGAACTGGCCTATAGACAGCATTGCCATATCGTGCTTATTTCTAAGATTTGTTCTTATTTTTGAGTTGCGTGCGTATTTTGTCCCAGAATGACTCGTTCATGTTCGGCGTACAAAGTTTTCTCGCTTTCTCTCAGCTCGGACTGTTTTTGAGGGTAGGGTTTGCGATATTTCATCATTGCAATTTCGTGGTTGCATGCAACTGTGTTCGAAGCGACTTCCAATAAAAAAAAAAAACTTGTGCGAAGTGCAGAAGAGAATTGTGTATGATTTCTTTCTCATTTTTATTCTGCGTTTCTGCCGTTGTTAAGTACCCCCCCAAAATACCCTTTTGACGCTCGTGCTTATGTTTGGCTTTTGGTAAATTGTAACCCTGGCTATATTCCAAAAATATATTGTCTAAATATTTTTATGTTCTTTTTTAGCGTTTTTAAAAATCAACTTGGAAGAAGTGCTTAGTAACATGGACATTATTGAAACTGTTATTGAATTTGCTTTGTCTATGGGCAGAAATATCTAAAGGTCTAAAATACAGACTTGTCCATGGAAAACATCCCATGGGATGGGACAGCACACATTTCTATTCCCATATGACACGGAATTCTTGAGATTACGCCTGTAACGCCCTCGCGCCCTCATCTCTCCTTGAAAATCCCTGGCTGCGAACCTGCGCGCAAGATATATGTTATGTTTGCAAATGTACAGGTAATGGCTTTTCGGCGGAAACATTTGAATAACATTAGGAATCGCACATTTCATAGCATATGGCGAGATCTCCTAATGTTGGTCGAGGTGTACTGAATTGGGTATAGGCAATATTCGCGCTCGTTTTCACAAAAACAGCTATTTGTCCAACATTAAGAATCAAAATAGTCCAACAATTAAAACATCTGGTGGGGGCGGGGGTGTTTGATCTGTGGGATTATCTCAATAAGCCCAACATAAGGAATTTTTTAAAAACATTTTGCAAAAAGACTAATTATTTGCACTTGATTTTACGGAAAAAAACATTTATCTAACATTAATAATTCGTGTACGGAAATCTCGTGGCGGGAAATTTTGACGCATAGAAAAAAATCGTAAGAGCATTTTGCTGTAAAGCAACTATTTGTGATTGAAACAGTCAGGTTATAGGGTTAGGGTATGCTCTTAAAAAAACAAAGCTTTTTTAAATGGGGTGATTTTTCATGCGGCGATATTTCCTATGAGACGAGATTTCTTACGACAAAATTTCCTGCGGTGAATTTACCTAGAATCTTAATAATCAAAAGGTTTAATAGCGTTTAAACCATATGGCCAGATCGCGGATGTATTCTTTCCTGTTAGTCACCCCAGCATATGGTTTCGCTGGATATGGTTTTATGAATAGAAGTTGAACAATAATGTCGTGTGTGTTGGTACTCCTGAAGTATGGGAACTAAGATGGCGGAAACCGGAACGTAGTATGTGTACCAGGTTAGGGTTAGGCCATAATTTTCTTCCAATTTTAGTTCTATTACGAGTTCGGGGACTAGCAAAGGGACTCCTGTAGTATTTGTACCTGAGCATACTACGCTCCAGTGTCCGCCATCTTAGTTCCCATACTTCGGGATAACCGTCCGAAGTGTACTCGTACTCTGTACTCCTACGCTGTACTCGTAATAGGACTAAAATAAGGAAAATTGGAATCAAAATATGCCCTAACCTTAGCCTGGTACACATACTACGGTAGTACCAAAATTCATTTTTCTTACATAATAGAAATTTCGAATATGCTAACCAATAGACTCGACCTTTGACCCTTTCGTTCCTTTTGTTTCACAGAAACACGTTTTCAATCGCAAGATTGATGAGATGAGTTTTGATGGGTTCAAGCATTTCCACCAAGAAATGACCCTGAGACCGGAAGTTCAAGAAATATTTCGGAAATACTCAGCTGATGGGGCTATGTTAACCGCCAGAGAGTTATACAAATTTCTACAGGTATGTGGCTTGGTTTTATGAATGATTGGAAAGGCTGTATATGTTATAAATAATAATTTGCTTATGAAGGTTACGGGCACACAGAAGTAATGAGAACCATCTCTGATCAAAGTGAAGTTAATTTCATATGATCAAAAATAACACCCGTTAGATGGCGCACGTGAGTCAAGTTCTGACACTGAAATGTTGTTTCAAACGGGTTCTTCTGGGTTGCGTGGTCCCTAATTAGATTGTCGATCTTGGGCGCGACCGCCCACCACCTCACTCAAATTGTAATAAAATGATATAAGATACCTTCTGTACGTATCTTTCGCTGCTTGGCTATAGCGTCGTTCGGAATGAAGGTGGGAAAATAACCTATAAAGCAGTGGTTCTAAACCAGGGGTGGGCAACATACGGCCCGTGGGCCGGCCCGCTACAAGATTTTGACCGGCCCGCTGACTGTATATCAGTACACTATGATATTACATTGTTACACTTTTAGTACATTATGATAAATTCGTTATGTGTTTTTTGGTCTCTATTTTTTGTAAAGTTTAAACTTTACTTTAAACGCGATTTATAATTTTCTTTCTTGCATTAGCGAATGAATATGTGATTAAGATGTTGAATACTATTCATGTTATAATCCGGCCCATCGAAGATTTCCTTTTCCCACATCCGGCCCGCCGACTAGAGAAGTTGCCCACCCCTGTTCTAAACTTTTTAAGCCGCGCCACACTTCAAAAATAACTAGCTAACAATATGCTACGAATAACAGATAGTAAGTCAAAAGTTTGTTTTATTCAAAAATACATTGAGAATATGTGGATGGAATTGCAATCTCTAAACAATAAAGAAATGTAAATATCCAAAATAAGACAAACAAGATCGAATCTAACAAATATTTTTAATTGTCTTCACGTCCCCTCTGAATTTTTCTACCCCCATTTGAGCAACACTGCTGTAAAGTAAAGGTTTATACCAGATGCGATACAAATTATATTACCAAACATTCTCCGTTTTGTAACAAATTTCTTTGCAACACAGGACCAAGGGGAGGCACCCGAGGTATGTATAAGCTTGGGGAGATATAACAAGTGCATGGAAATACTAACTTTACTATTCTAATACTAAATGATTTTGTTCTTTTTTGTTCCTGATGTAAATAATTAGTAATAGGACCTGTAGACAGAGACATTGACAGGTATTTTCAAATGGATCGTTTTGCTACATTTTTGTGGCGAAAAAAAAAACGTTTCCATCATTTAAGTAGGAATGAATTCAGTAGAAACCCTTTATCTTTCATACAAACTTTTCTTCGAGTCCTCAATATTTCACCCAAAATTGTAAAGTTTTATTTCAATGGAGGACAAAATCTTCTTAAATCTGTCTCTCTTGACCCCTTCCTACGATTATCTGCCGATCTTTTCATAAAATCTGTTTTTATGGCCATACTGTACCAGTGCCTTTGCGCGACTTTTGTGTCCATATATTTGAGTATTGCTTTCTTGTTTCACTAACTCTTACTCCTCCTTCTGATATAACAAACTACAAAAAATTTTTGAGTTATTCTGGGGTGTTGCTTTGTACTAACACAATAGTTTTCGATTTTTTTATATCTATCTGTGGCGATAAAAGCCAACTTAATCTTAAAAGACAACTTATTTTTTTGGTTGACAATGGCTTTGGTTGTTCAAGAAATTTTGACGCTTACTCTATATCTTAATATACCAAAACTTTGACTACAATTTTTTTTAGTTATTCTGGGATGTTGCTTCGTACTAACACAATAGTTTTAGGTTCTTTTATATCTTTCTGTGGCGATGATAGCCGATAAGACAACTTAGTCTTCGCCGATAAGGCTTGAAATTTGCTCAAAGAAACCTCATGCAGACTCACTCAGAAACAGCATAGGCTGATTCTCTCTCTCTCTCTCTACTCCTCTCTTCCAAAAGTTACAATTGACCACAACCCTAGAGTTTCGGCCTGGTCATAAATGACTAATCTGTGTCATAATTTGGAATTATGGCTGAATTAAATGTATTTTGGGGGGTCAATAGTATTTCATAGTGGTCTGTATGTGAAGAAAACCAATTTCAAAACTCAAAATGTTTGAGTTTAAATTATCCATGCTTGATCCGAGTGTTCTTAATCACGGTGACGTCATCATATTTTTTTTTATGTATAATTTTTATTTTGCAACAAGGTCAATTTTATTTGTATAAGTATTTCAAAGCTTAAAAATAAAATTAACAAAGAATCTGTTGTTAGTTGAAAACGAAGTATTTTGAACGCGCGAGCAACGTTCTCCGGCTCATAATAAACAAACAAAGATACCAGACAGCACGCGATCAAATGCTCTTCGATAAAACGAATATCACTTCACTTACAAATCCCACTTTTGTTTTATTTTGAAGGTGACGTAAAACTCGTCCAAAGGAAAACTCTTTCTCTCGCATATCAATCACGTGTTGACCACAGCGTTAAAAGTGAGAAACTTTTCTCTTCTTACCGGCATATGGTCGGACGCATTTACGCTACGTAATTTGGGCGCGTTTTAGTGGAAAGCGACGAAAATAAGCTTTTTAGGGACACATTAATGATGTCTTTGGCATTTTTAGTTGGTGAAATATTAAAAAAATTATAGAGGGGTGTCAAAATGACCGAGGAACACTCGAGATCATTAGGAAAGCTACAAAGCTACTCACACCCACTCAGTAACAACGGAGACTCCTCTCCGAGAAAAGTAACCACTGGAAAGCCGACAGCTACTGACACTACAAATTACCATATAGCGATGAACCACTGGAAAGCCGACAGCTACCTACACTATGAATTTTTATATAGCGATGAACCACATGTTCATAAACTATTTGACGTAAGATTTAAAGCAGTTCAATTCAAAACGACCAGTTTTCGTCCACTTACCTGTCTAAGTCAGCCAAGAAAAATAAAACGAAATCCATGGTATTTGGGACATATTCGAGAGAAATCATAACTTTTATACAAAACGTTCTAAGTTACTGAAACGTTTGGGTCCTGTTTATCGGGAGGCCACTCCTGTATAAGAAGATGAAAACATATCCACTATTTTAATATTACAGAAATCGCAAGATGAGTATGACGTCACAGAGCAAGATTGTTATCAAATAATTGATGATTACGAAATGGATGACGACAATCGTGAAAACAAGAAGATGACAGTTCACGGTTTCGCCATTTTCCTTGCTTCGACTTATTGTGACGTATTCAATAAAAGACACGATGAGGTAAAACTACAGAAGATACTTCTTCAAAGAGATTTCTTACACTCAACATCTTTCTATAGATGTTAGATAGAACTAAAATATCTTAATCTGAGTTTACACCAGGTAAAAAATTACGATTGATTCTCGTTGAGAAAGGACTCCCGAATAAAACTCCTGAAGAAATTGAATTTTGATAACAAAAACTGTGGCCTATGCAATTCTTTTCTATTAGAAATTTCATAATAAATAAAAAAAAAATAAAACGCTTATTAAGAATCGTTTAATATGTGAGTATAAGATTATTAATTCGAATTGAAAAGACCACTGAAGAAAACATATAACAACAAAAACAACAACTACAAAACAACTTTGTTCTTACAGGTTTACCAAGACATGAAACACCCACTTTCTCACTATTTTATCGCTTCGTCTCATAACACCTACTTAACTGGAGATCAACTGAAAGACCCAAGCAGTACAGATGCCTATATGAAGTAAGATATTTATCTATAGGATCTGATTTCCACGCTTCCTTTCTGAATAAGGCTCTGTACAGACAAGGTAGCCACACAGTTTCTATTTTCAGAAGCACCGGAACAACATTTTGCCCAAAATATTGACGTTTATTTCTAATTGAAGGGGAAACTAAGTGCTTTCTAAGCTAGGAGGTCGCACTGGCACGAATGCGCGACCTCCGTCGATTCGCCGAATCCGACAAATTCCATCCCTATTACCTTATTTAATTTAAGTTTTTGAAGAATTTAAGAATTTGCTTCGAGTTTTCTGAGGTTAGGTACTCAACCTCAAACTTTACGGTTTCATTTTAAGGAACTCTGATGCCTTAAGCCAGCCATGTTAACGGGGTTCCACAAGTTTTCATTCAAATCGAGAGTGTTCTGGGGTTGTTCTGCATCAAAAAGGTTGAAAAACACTGCTATTGGATATTCCTGTACCGGAATTCGCGACCGCCAATTCCAAATCTTTGAGCAATACGTACATGTTTTCCCCATATATTCCACCCAAAATTTAGATATGTCATTTTGATTAGGCACTCTTCGATTTCGTCGCACATGCGTGCAACTCTTTTCTGCAAACCCCGTTCTTTAAGGTTTTTCCGTATCGGTACCGATGCAAGCCAGCCCCAAAAATTTTTTTTTATAATGACGTAAAACGATGCTTTCTCGTACCGTCTGCTCCGAACAAGGCAAGATGAAAGCTGCCACTGATATCTAACATTATTTTAAAGAATCTCTTTGCAGACTTACTGCGCTGTCGAAGTTATCCAAGGTATACAGTAGCGCATTTTCATCTATCTCGGTTCATTAGGTGAAAGGATTATTGATATCAAGCCAAGCACCCTTCCTTATCCCCCCTGGTTACACCCATGCCCCAATGCGCAACATTTGTTTATTATTGGACACGCCAGTGTACATAACGATCGTTTCAATATCATGCTGTTGTTCTTGTTAGTCTTCTTCTTCTCTTTCGTCATGATAAAATCGCTTTTCTCTTCGAATACTGGACCAATTGCTTTGAAATTTTTAGTGGTTAAAGATTGATTTTTTTTGCCAGAAGGCTATTACTTTTACTTATTTCAAAAATTTCTGTGGACTCCAAGAGATTCGTGTTTTATGTGTCAGAATAAAAAAATAGCGACACCTTGTGACGTGTTCATAATTTGAGCACAGCTCTCTTGTTTGAATTTCAAATCCTGTGGAACCAGATATTTTATCAATATTTTAATTTTAATTAAAAGTGCTCAATGGACTTACCACACCAGGACCGACCTCCATGTCTGCCTATTTGAATTCTAAATTTATATTTAAATTTTCCTCAGGGCATTATTGCAGGGGTGTAGATGCGTTGAGTTGGACTGCTGGGACGGTGCAGATGGCGAACCAGTGATCTACCATGGCTACACATTCACCTCTAAAATAAAGTTCAAGGACACGATAGAGGTCATTGGGAAATACGCGTTCGAAGTTTCGAGATATCCTCTTATCTTAAGTATTGAAAACCATTGTTCTGTACAACAACAAGAAAAAATGGCGGAATATATGAAGGTATCTAGTTTTTCATATATTTTTGCCCCGAAAAGGCACTAGACAAGCGGAGGTACTCCCGTAGTGTGCGTATCAGGCTAGGGTTAGGCCATAATTTCAGGTACAAATACTACGGGAGTAACTTGGCTAGCCCCCGAACTCGTAATAGAACTAAAATAAGTATAATTGGAATAAAATTATGGCCTAATCCTAACCTGGTACACATACTACGTCTGGTATCCGCCATCTTGATTCACATATTACGGGAGTACAATATTTTGTAACGATAGTTTTAACTGGGAAGTAACAGCAAAGAAGAATATACAAGTGTTCCCATCGTTATCGTGGTTCTCTATGTATAAATGGAAGCTTATTTTTATCGGAATTCAGAGAGGAAGTCTAAAAAAGCTAATATTAATAACATTTAATTCATATTCATAGAAAATTCTCGGAACCGAACTTTTGACTGACTACGTTATCCCAGAAAGTGACGAGTTCCACCTGCCTTCGCCTGATGCCTTACTGGGAAAGATACTGATTAAAGGTGAGAGAACAATAATACATCAATCCACAAATATTAACTAACAGGAGCAACAATTTGATATATTCAGAAAATGTTTGATCTCTTCAGTCACGTGTCCGGAAAATTCGTCGTAGGTAATCTGGCCGCAGGAAATTTCGTCGCATAGGATAATTCGTCGCATGAAAAATAGCCGAAAAAGCATTTTGCTGTGAAACAAGTATTTGTGATAAAAACAGTTAGGTTTATAGGGTTAGCTCTTAAATAATGAATATTTTTTGAAAGAAAAGATACTTCAAAAACCAAACTGTTTTTATCACAAACACTTGTTTGACAGCAAAATGCCGCGATTTTTCATTTTTCATGCTCGAAATTTCCTGCGACGAGATTTTTTACGGCAAAATTTCCTGCCGCAAATTTTCCTTCTTTTCAGTCATACTGGATATTTGTTGACGCGTGATCTATTTTCGAGGCAGTCAGGGCATAGGTTCTCCAAATTGCTTCATACGGAGAGAGGCCCTTAGGTCGTTCTAAAAAAAGCTTGGGAACCCCTGTTGTGGAGGAACATGGGCGGTGGTGGGACACGGGGTACAGTAGATAATAAGCTCTCACACTCATATACTATATCCGGAATCAGTTCCGCGGTTCGATGTTTGAATCCGCCTTCGGTAAGTTACAACGTCCCTGCAAACGGACAGCGGCCGTGCAGAGCGACGCAAGCAATGAAATCGATTTTGGAAGGTTTGAATTAAAATTTTGCCATCTCACTCTTTTTTTTCTCTTCGCGAGCTATTCGTTCACTTATTAGATTCGGACTATTTTTTAAATACAAAGTAGCAAATACTTTCGAGTCATTGAATAAAGTAATTTTATTTCACTCGAGAAACATTAATCGGTGAGTAACAATGTTTTGTTTTTATATATTTATCGTGAGGCTCTGTAAATAATAGTCAACCTCTTCACAGGCTCTAGTCTATACCATCAACCCCTGCGTTGGGGGTGAGTAGGTTGTCCCAATCGCCATTAGAATGGCTTTTTCTGTATATCGCTAGTGGGCCACTTAATTTAAAATTTTGTTCAAAATGACGGAATCACTCATGTAATTAAACTGATATTTTTAAAAACGTGAGCGGTGTATTATGAGAGTGATAAATCTCAACCAATTTCATATGTTAGATTTTTTGAGATAACAACGCGAGTCACACAATCCCGCCCTCAACATATGCTTTAGCCTTGAAGACATTTTGATTTGATTGATTGGAGTTAGACAAATATTTCGTTTCCGTTCACGCAAACGCACACAATGGGGATTTCGCTTTGCTTCATCTCTCTTTCTTCAAAATCTTTCCGCTCGCCCATGACCAATTTCTAAACCATGTTATTTGCTTTTTAACAGGGAAAAAACTTCCACCCCCAGTCCACCATGATGACGGTGATACGTCATCAGATGATGACGTCAGTGATGAAGATGAAGCAGCAGAAATGGAAGTTATGATGGAAAGAATGCATTTAAGAAAGGTATACTTGAAAAGTTTTCAGAGAAAGAATTTACATGTTTATCTTGAACATATATTTAGGACTTTGTAAAGGGTGGGGGTATTCTAAAATTTATAATCGCCAATAATTGATCTAAAATACGGTGAAATTCACGAAAAATTGGTAATTATGATACAGAAAAATGCTTTTTTACATTTCAAAAGATTCTCTCAGGCTACGCTCCTGACTATGAGTTTCCTCCATAAAGTACGGTAACAGTTTATATATTGACGATGCTGCGCTACTTTTTTCTCACCCTCATCGCTGTCGCGTTTCCTTTATTTTTTTCTCGTGTTTCTGAGCTTGGACATGTATCCTCTACAATGGTTAAGACCTTCTGTCTAATTTTTCATTTATTTTCAGCCAATGAATAGACTTGAAAGACTATTTCGACGACGTGATACGTCATCAGATGACGTCACGCGAAAATGTGACGAAAGCGTCAAACAACTTTTTGGTGCACATTGTGTCGACAATGGTCAAACAGTATCACTTGCCACGCCCTCTAATTCTAACCAATCATCAACGAGAACGAGAGCACAGGTAACGAAATTTCCTGATGTTTGTGGGTTGAAACATTAGAGCGATTTAATATATACTTCACCCATCAATTTGATTACTTTGAATTATTTTATAAATTCAAATTTTTAAAAGGCCAGCTTCTGTTAGTGAATATTGTCCGGCTTTCTTTTTTCATTTTTATATGATTCAATGTTAAACTTTCTAGGTGATGTTGCTCGATAACCATTCATAGTTTATCGCGTCTACTTTGACGCAAAATTCCATTATTTTTATTTTATCCCACTGTTTGTACACATTCATATTTTTGGTATTGGAAAAAATAATTTCTGACTGACTGCATTTCGTTCGCTATCTCCAAGAGTACTATGAGGAGGGAGCCCATGTGAGCGACATTTTAAACATTAACTGTTGGATTCGGATTTTACGCTTGATAAGGAAAATCTGGGTGTTGACTACGGCCGCATTCAATGGCTTGGCCGGCCGAGTTGAGGCCCGCGAACGGCTGTTGCACAGCCCTGCTGTAGAGCCTTCGCTTTCAAAATTGCTGTGCTTAAAGTTGTCTATCTATTTGTTTAAACATACCTTTTTTTACTTGTCCCCTCCAGGAGAAAAAGTTGAAGCTTTCTAAGTATTTATCGGATCAAGTGATATATTGTAAGAGCACGAAATTCAAAGGAGTCGACCATGGGATACAGAAGTCCCAGTTTAAAGAGATTTCATCGTTCAGTGAAAATAAAGCCACAAGGTTTGTGGTATTTTGTGTGTTTGTGAGAGTCTGTATGTGTGTTTGTATGTGCGAGCATATCCACGTATGCGCATGTATGTATGTGCAAGTTATATGCGTGTCTATCTATATGCGAAAGTGTATGTGCCCTGCCAGCGCAGTTTAACTTTCCTATCGATATAATAAAAGAAACGAAATGAAGGTTTTTTGCGCATAACTCCCCTTGCAAACTTGTAAAAAACATTTGAGTAGATGTAACGACTCCGAGTGGCTTTGAATTTGACGGAAACGATGCCATATAGCCCTAGGATTAGAGGATCATTCCCATTCAGCACGGACTACCAAATATTTAATCCTATAATTTCACACATTTGCTCAACAAATTTATATACAATACCTGATCTATCAATTTATCTATACCAGCTTTTTTTTAGCCTTATTACAGATTTTTATTCTTTTTCATCAACAGACTCGCCACCCAACAGAAACAAGAAGCCATAAACTATCACGTCGAGCACCTCAATAGAACATACCCCGGTGGTACGAGAGCAGATTCCAGTAATTATGATCCTCAACCGCTTTGGAATGCTGGATTTCAAGTCGGTGGGTATTCTTTACGTGTTTTCGCAACTTCACTCCTGACAGGCAAGATGTCCCTGATACGCAAATATTAAGTATTTTTTTCATGTAGACGGGAATTTTTCGGTATTGACTTGCACACTCAATTCATTGTTCCTTTGGTGATATGGTGGACATATTGAATGGGCCGGAGATTTTCAACTTGTGGCGCCAACATATAAAAATTTCAATTTTTAGAACGCGGTTTTCAAGATTGAGGTTAAAAAAGCTCTAGCAATTAAGCAAGAAAGTGTAGAATCAGTGGCACTGTGGCCCCCCTCATACTGCTCTGTGGCTCTCTCGGTGAGCCACGGGCCCCGGTTGGGAACCACTGACTTAGGAAAGCTAGGGAACGTGATATATATGTAAAATTCTACAGTTTCAAGAATCTGGTCCAGCATTACTTACCCAATTTATTCAAGTAACATATTAAATCGTGCCGGTTTAGGCACAATCCTTGTCAAAACTTGTTCAGGTTGTAAAATGTTCATGGAATACAGAGTGTCCATGAAATCCCTTTCAAATTATAGTATGAAGTTAGTTCTCAATATTTCTTAACCAGATTTTTTATCAGTAAATTATTCAAGTATTTAACTTCATTAAATACTTCTGTGAGGGCCAAAACAATATAGGGTATCGATAAATTTCCTTTGCTGTTTAAAAAATTTTGAAAACTTGCCTATTTATATATACAAGCTTTCGCATCCCAGCAAATTCAATCACAATATATAATTTAATACTCAATATATATCCACAGCTACACCGATCCGAAACTTTCTCAATAAAAACTTTGTATTTCATCTATTTAGTCGCTCTCAACTATCAAACAAAATGCGATGAAATGGTTCTTTATCACGGTAAATTTCGTCAGAATGGTAGATGCGGTTACATATTAAAACCAGAATATATGAGGTCACTAACTGATGATATCACTAGAGAAACACACGGGGAAACAGCGAAGCATCTGAAAATCACCGTGATCAGAGGGTTTCGAATACCAGGTATGATGTCAATTGTTTTCACAAATCGATTTTCATAAGTGCTTCTGCGGGACGGTGTTTTTACATTTAACTGGTATTTTTATGGCATTGCTCTGGTCGTTCAACCTTTGCGGTCATTATTCCTCTGTTTATGTCTTTGCTTTTTATCTGTGGAAGAAGTTTTCCATCTGCTGACCCGAAATTCAATACAGAATAATTCTTAGTACCAACTTATCAAAGCAGCGCCAATAATTTAGAATACCCGGGATAAAACGAAAAACTACTTGAACACAATTATGTTGCAATAATACTCTGGGTAACAATGTAATACGTGCTCGAATATGAACATGCTAGAATCCCTGCTTACAATTTTACGTTTCTTCCTTATTTACCAATACCTAACCACTATATAATTTCTAACACTTTCGCATTACAGTTGATCTACAAGACGGAGACGTCTCTTTACAAATTGATGTATCTGTTACCGGAGATACGGAAGATGTCGCCAAAGAGAGAACTAGAATTGTGAAAACAAATGGTAAGAGCGTGAGAAATATCATAATAGACTCCAGCTTCCGGATTAAAAAAAGTTATCACTCCGACGTCCGGGTTAGGAAAATTATCACTACGACTTCCGGGTCAAGAAAATTACCACTCCGACTTCCGGGTCAAAAAATTTTATCACTCTAACTTCCGGGTTATGAAAAAGTATCACTTCAACCCCCGAGTTTAGAAAAGTTATCACTCGTATCGTTCGTATGCAAGCTTCTTTAATAGACTGCTGAGAGCGCTTAGTAAACTAGATACATGTAGAGTTTCAGTAAAAACACTATTGAAACTCGGAAATTCCGACAAATAATAGGAATTTCGATTCCGACATTAGTTCTTACGCCTTTTCCAACGCCATTTTACTCTATTCTTGAACGATTCACTAAAAACTGACTTTTCTAGCCTTGTTCGGATCAACTGTTACAAGTAAGCGTCGTATTACGTCAGTATACCCCCCCCCCCCCCCCCTTCCTAAACTTTTAGGCTGGCTACGCTCTTGCCCCAAAGCGATGACATGAAGAACTCCAAAAATAAACACCAACACAATATGCTGCCAGTTAAACAACAAGCTACTCAACAACTATTTCTATATTTCAAAGGATATAACCCAGTATGGAATGATGACGTTGAATTCCTGGTTCGAATCCCAAGTCTGGCAATGGTTTGGTTCGTTATTCGTGATGAAGATTCGGATAAAATTGCTCAATTCGTGTTGCCACTAAGCAGCGTCGGACAAGGTGGGTAAATCATTTATACCTCAAACTCTTCCTTTGAAATATAGTTCTAGACATGAAGACGTAGGGGTTTTAAGTCATACTAATGGGCAAAGGTTTTTAGTGGAAAAGGTTGCAAGACCCCTATGATGTTATCTAGAAATATGGCTCCAGATAGACAAGAAGACGGCGATTTTTCCTAAGACACAAAATTTTCTTCGGCAAATTTTCCTAGATCCAAATAACGAGTTTTGACAATTTTCATAAAAAATAAATCAAACTTTATCTATTCCAGGTTATCGCACTGTGCATTTACTGGACAAAGACGGAACTCCTATGCGGTCTACTAGTCTTCTTTTATATGTCTCCGTTAATGACGCCACGTAATGCGTCAAGAATGCCGTCATAAATTGAAATGAAACCAAAAATACATTTCTACGTATCATACAAAAAATGTGAAAATATTCAATAATGGGCAAATAGCTGATTAAAATACTTTATTTGGAAGCCACGCCTACACGGATTATAAACACTGTGAAAATTGACTGCGAGCACGTCGGATGAAAAATCAGACTCTCCGATTTTTGACTCTCCATCGCATGTTATGATATCAATAACCAACATTTTAATGCCTGCAATTACCAGGAAGCTTATGTCAAATAAAAGTGCAACCCGCGGTTTTACCCAATTATTTCTATCTGGCCCGTCCTGTATTGAAAGTTGCACACCCCTGGGTTAGACCATAATTTTATTCAAAGTTCCCTTATTTTAGTTTTATTACGAGTTTGGGACTAGCGAAGTGACTCCCGTAGTATTTGTACCTAAAATTATGGCCTAACCCTAACCTTGTACACATACTACGTTCCAGTGTCCGCCATATTGGTTCGCATACTACAGGAGTATCGGGCTACTTAATACGCGTCAGAAAATATATAGACTTTTACTGTATCACTCAATTTTACCGACGAAAACACACGTTTTCATACACCTTTCACTCCGAATAAGGTCATGCATAAGCGGCCACTGATATTTGAGAAGCATACAATATGGGGTTCATGTTGAAGATTTGAACGCCGGATCCGGCAATGTTTCGACTCCGTCCAGTTTTCGGACCGAGAGTAACCCCCCCCCCCCCCCTCATTGAAAACTCCTGTCCACGACCCTGGCAAGGACTACTAGTTTCGGAAGGACCGGAATCGTTCATGTTTACGGGTAGTAAGAGCTTCTCTAGTTACCAAAAATTAATATATTGGGACTCCGATTCTATACTTTATTATTACCATATTATTATCAAATATTTCTATTTTATTAAGTTATGCAAATTGTTTATCACTTTATATTTTAGTTATATACTGTACGCTACCTATTTATGTATTTTTCATTCACATTTAAATGACCAAATGACAAAATATTATCCATAGAGAAAACTCGTACTGACTAATTTTAAATCGATTTTATTTAACTTTTCATGTATATTTTTTATCTTCTTCTATTAGAAATCGGCCATTTTGTACTATTTAAATTACAGATTTCACAGAAAAAGTGCTTTTGAATCACACTAGAATAAATTTGAGGCTAAGTCTCAAAAATGCCATCACTTACACCACAGACATGTGGAACAATTGTGACAACGAAACTGTGACGTAGAAGGGACAAGTAGTTGTGTACGACAGTGGTTCTCAAACAATGGGGCGCGCCCCACAAGGGGGCCGTAGACGATTTTTTTTTGGGGGGGGGGGGGCGTGAAGCTAATTAAAAATAAAAATATTTGTTAGATTTGATCTTGCCCGCCTTATTTTGGCTATTTACCTTTCTTCATTTTGGATATTTGCGTTCCATCCACATATTTTTAACGTCTTTTTTGAATAAAACATAAATTCGCCTTACTACATGTTATTTGTAGCTTATTGTTAGCTAGTTATTTTCTAGGTCGGGCGCAAGACTAAAAAGTTTGGGAATCACCGGTTTATGATATTCTTAAGACACCGATCACCAACTGACCTTTTTTAATTTAATCGAGTATAAATTTTTGCAACTGTATCGTATTCATTTCAGCTCTTGCTAATTTGTTCTTCATTTTATTAAAATCTTATTATTTTGGTTTAATATTTAACTTTTTACAACAATTTTAGATGATAACAATAAATGTTTCAATGTTAAAATATGTGTGTTGAGAGGTTATAGGTCGAAGTTTCAAATGCCATATATGGATGGGCATTTTCGAATATACCTGATAATTTCAGAATCAAATAGAATATTTATTTCCAGTCAAAATTTTGAATACTTAAAGTTATTTAAATTACAAGACTTTTCGTGTGACTACCGTTTGCGGTCTAACTTGACAATTACAAATTCAAACCACTCTAAAAATTCCTGGCGACGCCTCTGGCAGGCATGTTTGGGCATTTCGGAATACCTGATGATTTCAAAATCGAATACTTTTTAGAAACAAATACTTGTAACTAAAAAGGGTTAAAATGGGTTCTCAAAGACACATAAATTACTGAAAACATAGAATCCATCAGTAAAGTTAGTTTGCTGAGCGTTCAAACACAATGAGAAACATGTTTCATCAATAACTAACTATAAAAAACGAGTCATATGTACGAATTGCATTGTAAAAATATGGATTAAATGAAGAAATTTGTAGAATTCACCTCGACCTTTGGTAAACAGAAAAAAAAACAAGATGGCGGCGATTCGGAATTTTTGTCGAAACCAATTCGAATAATTTACCATTCGATTCGATATGCCTAGCCCTAACTTCATAATCACCATCTAAATAAGGGTGGATCTAATTAGGAGGCTACAAGGCGAAACGAAAAGATTTAGATCTCTTGTACAAACACCCCGCCAGTAATGCAAAAATGTGGTATTCAAGAAAAACACCCAAGCCACGGTTTTAGAATAAAAAATTAGCAATTATGCAGTTGGTGTTAGAGTTAGGAATGATTTAAAAATGTGAATTTCTAGCGCAATCTGCATTTCGAACCCTAACCGGGTAATTATAAAATATTCTCATTTTGAGCGATGCTGGGAGCTTTGTACAAAATATCCCAAAATATCTGGTTCATGCAAAAACATAAATGCTCGGATTAATCCACTGCCGTTTTGGTAAACCCGTAGTATGTGTGCTAGGTTAGGGTTAGGCCATAATTTATTCCTATTCTAGTTCTATTACGAGTTCGGGGACTGTTTGTGTTAACCAAGTGAATATACTTCATGGCCATAGGCTTCCGTTCCTTTACATAACTCGATGTAAAGTAGGCGAACAAAATTAGCTACCTCCATATTGGTATATATACTTCTAGAGCTTCGCCCTTTTTATGTCCTTGCTCGCAGCGAAATTGTGAAAACAACTCACAGAAACTATCCAAACCGCCAATACGCAACTAAGCATTACTCATTGTTAATTGACACAGCATGACGCTTTAAGGCATTTGTATAAACGTGACCATCTAAGAAAAGCTAAATATAAATCAAAACATAAGGTTGGTGTTAAGTTTTGCACTGCAGGCGTTTCAAGTTGATTCATAATTTCAGCAATGCTTAGTTTAGGAATGTGAAAAAGCTAATTACTTCATGTGCAGTTACGGGATGGGAGGGGAGTAGCTAATTTTTGTTTTATTTCGGCGCTATGAGACGATCAAATAGAATTGTAAGAAGGCGAAACGTTCATAGTTATTATATCATAAATGTTCAAAATAGATTATGATAGACTAAAAATGACACTTTGGTTACAAGAGATAATTGAGTATTCAGCGAAGGTTGTAAAACTTTCAAACTCGCGACGCTTTTACTTCTTGTAATACAGATAAAAAACGAATTTGAACGCAAAGTATTGTCACAAAGTACAAGGGGAAGTCTAGCAGCACATGCTAAGTTAATCAATGCGACACGTGACTTTGCTTTATTCAACTATACGACTGAATGTCCACCATAGACAGTTGTACTTTTTGCTCAACTTCAACTTTTCACGCCTTTTTCGTGATTTTTTAGTGTTTTTGCACATATTTGCAAGGATTTTAGTGGTTCTTGGTGTTGTTTTCATAGTTTTTGACGATTTTTCTCTGTTTCTGCAGTTTTTTCTTAGTGTTTTGCACGTTTTTCACTGTTTTTGCAAGGTTTTTGGTGATTATTATCTGGTTTTCAAGTTCCAAATGCGGGCAAATAAGAAAATGTTTTTGGGAGAAGGTAAAATTATTATTTTGTGACATACTACATGGACGCGACAAACAGGTTGAGAACCACCGCATTACAGGAACGGGTAAACTAAGTACGGATTAAGGCGCTCCAGAAGTATGTGTACCAATATGGAAGTAACTAATTTTGTTCGCCTATTTTACATCAAGTTGTGTAAAGAGACTGAAACCTATGGACAGGGGGTATATTCATTTGACAAACACAGACAGTCCCCAAACTCGTAATATAACTGAAATAGGAAAAATCGGGATAAAATTATGGCCTAACCCTAACCTGGTACACACACTACGGGAGTACCCAAATTAAGATGAGCTTGAAAAACGTTTCCTAGGACTAGAAGATACCAATTCATTTCAAAGTATCATTTCAGGATTTTTTTTGTCTTTGCAGAGACATAGATACATTACGCAGAGCTGTGTAAAGATATTTTGGCAGCAGTCACACATATTAAATTACGTACAAATATTCTGTCAAACATGGACTATGAAAGAATTCCTTATCGTTTAAGTATTGCAATCGGAATGGTGATTACTGGATCGATTAATACGTTGGCGACAAAGTAAGTTTAAACACTGACGGTGCCTAAGAACGTTCATTTCCCGCTTGTTCCACTTTATCTCGTGGGACACGACATGTTTGCAACACCCTACTATAGCAAGGCTTCGTGAAATGGGGTCTCGCCCCCTTAGTGGCTCACGAGCAAAATACTTCACTAAGTACCACTGCAATGATTTTATGAATTAAAAATGAATTGGCTTTAAGTTGATCCGTTGTTTGTCATGCATTTCATATTTTGCTTCAGTTCGTTGCAAGGGGCACGGATCATGACAATTCGAAACATCTTACTTCACTTTGATGAGGATTAGGGATTTCCGTATCGAGACCTAGTCAGTCCAAAGCTATAGTATGTATATATATATATATATATATATATATATATATATATATATATAGCATGTTATACCGTGTTTCCCCGAAAATAAGATCTAGTCTGAATTCAAAAAATGCTTTTAACAAAAGAATCCCCTTAAAATAGGATCGAGGCGGGTTTTTGAAGTAAATGGATATCGGTTTCATATTTTGAATATTCGGAAATCTCGTAATTCTTTGCTTTGTAATTTTGTTTTTAATAAATGGAAATAAAGGGCAACCCCCCCCCCCCCCCCCCCCCCCTAAAAAAAATAAGCCACATATTGATATTTATTGTTATTGTTTTCCAACCCTTTCTGGCATTTCAGTATTCTACACGTGATATCAGAATTTCACAAAAGGGGAAACACCTATATCGATCTCAATGTTACATGCCCTGAGAGCTATTTGACAAATAGTCTATCACGTAGTATGTGAAATAAAGCTAAGATCTGAAGCCCGAGCTCGGGCCGGGCCTGAAATGTCAATCATAACGTTCGGGCCGGGTCGGGTTCCTCCATCGCTTCTTTTTTAAAATAAATATATGTTTATAAAAAATATATGCTAAAACTATGCGTGAAATTCAAAGAACTAAATAAATTATGAAATTTCGGGTTGGCTTCGGGTTCGAGCCTGCAAATCCAGTTAATTAGTCGGGCTCAGCTCAGGTTTAATACCCACGGGCCCGGGTCTGGAATTTTTGGGCCCGATATTGTCTCTAATGTGAACGCGCAAAGAATGTTATGCTAATATGCATATACTTTTAATTAAAAGAGCCATGATTTTCCTATTTTCAACTTATTACCCCATGTACAATTTGAACGACCACGTTGAACAACACTATTTTGTTACGCCATCTGTTTCCGTTCAAATAGATCATTACCATTAGTAATGAAACGCGCAAATTACACTCTGGATTTCGTGCTGTTTAAACAGACCATAATGTGTGATGCATGTGTATTATAATAGCCCGTAATATGTAAACAATATTAGCCTTACTGCAAGAGATAAAAAGTATAATTTCCCTTCCTAAAACAATAAAACCCCGCCAAGAGATGGAAACGCTAGAATAGTTGAATAAATCATATATATATATTTACATATAACTTTGATATGAAAATATTTTCAAATCTTGGTAAAAGTCAGTTCAGCTTTGAGACGTCACTTTTTATATGTTCTTTTTGCTTTATTACGTCACGTTATCGTGTTGTCATAAACCTAATGACATCATTTTTTGTATTACGTACTTTCGTTTTAGCCTTATGGCGTCACATTTAAAAAAAAATACTTCAAAGCTACCCCCACTTCTTCAAACTCTAATTCAGAAATGCGTAAAGATATTTCAAAATAAAGCCGCTGTTTTTTTTCTTTATGACGTCACGTTAGCGTGTTGTCACAAACTTGATGACATCACTTTTTGTATTACGTACTATACCCTAACTTAATGATGCATTTAAGTATCTTGAAAAATAAAGCAACATTTTCCCCACAGATGGGCCGATATACAATCCGCTCCAGGATGCAAGAATGGAAACAACCCCGACGAACATCTGTTTGACCATCCATTTTTACAGGTATTTATTGGTCATAACTCGGCGGTTCAGAAGTAACCAATATGGAGGTAATTTTGTTCGGCTTCTTTACAACAAAGTTACAAAGTTGTGTAAAGGAACTGAAACCAATGGGCAGGGGGTTATATTCACTTGGCTAACAAAGACAGTCCCCGAACTCGTGATAGAACTAAAATAGGAAACATCGGTATAAAAGTATGGCCTAACCCTAGCCTGGTACACATACTACACCGTTTATTTTACAGGCGGTTGGGATGTTCGTCGGTGAGTTTTCATGCTTGATCGTGTTCAAGACAATATGGCGATGGAGGACGTATCGTGGGCGAGAAATTGAAGATTTGGGGAATCAAGATTTTAACCCGTTATTGTTACTGATTCCTGCTATGTGTGACATGATTGCTACTTCTCTGATGTAAGAATAACAAATTACAATATAGTGATACCACGATAACTTAAATGACCAGAAAAATGCAGCGTTCCGTGTTATATGACTTGTATCACCGTTTCAATTATAACCTCTTGGAATTTACCGTTACGGATTCCAGCTATGTGTGACATGACTGCAACTTCTCTGATGTAAAAATAATTACAATACAGCGCTACCGTGAAAACTTAATGACCAGAAAAATACAGCGTTCCACGTTATATGAATTGTATTTATCACCGTTTCAATTACGCTTGGGTTACGTTAAAACGCTCGGGTTCATATCCAAGGACCGATTCACCAAAGGTTGATCAATACATCATTAAAATTAATCAAGTAATACCATTTCAGGATCTTTTGTACAAAAGATCTAAAGTTCCCGCCTGGACATTGCTGGCGTTTCTACCCAAAAAAATTTTTAAATTTGTTTTTTGATCACTTTACTTCAGGTACACCGCCCTAACGTACACTTATGCATCAGCTTTCAAATGTTTCGCGGGGCTATCATCGTATTCACAGCTTTACTTTCAGTAGCTTTTCTTCGTCGAGTCGTGAGAATCCCACAATGGATTGGGATAGGATGTGTTATCGTTGGACTAATCATTGTCGGACTCTCAGATGTTCTTTTTCCAGATGAAACGGGGGATATCACTTACGGAAAAAATGGGATAATCACTGGTGAATAATTTTTGTATATAACGCTTACTCGCGTTTTTCGCTTCGTACAAGCCGTCACCGAAGGAAGTCACTAATACTTATATACAGGGTGTTAAAAATGCACGTAAAGTTAACAGAAGTTAAAATGAAATGCTGCTTAAAGCATTTAACGACTGACATCTTTTAACGGTATTGAATTACGGTGAAATGCTATTTAAACATTTCACGACTTTACGTTTTTAACCTTGTCATGACAAAGACTTTTACCTCTATTTTGCGTAACTTTTTAACACCTATATAAAATGCTGGAATCCTTCCGGTTCGGCATTGTCCAACCAATTTGTTACACCCTGTGTGAGAAGCATATAATTTGAACTCGATATGTGTAATCTGTATGACCAAAACTGAAACGATGAATGTGGGGCCATCAGTGCTAAAAGCCTCCAGAAGGGGAGAGGGGGGGGGGGGGGGCATGAGCCAGCATAAAAAGTTGGGAACCATTGCGATAGGTTATCGCGCCGCCACAGATATTTGCTTATTAGAGCAGGAATATAACATGTGTCAATGCCTCGGGATTATAACTTAGTTTGTGCACTAATCAGTCCGACTATAGTTGTCGAATTAAATTTGTAAAGGCTTTTTTTCCAGTTTTTGTTGTCGTTCTAGTAATCGACTGAGAAACATTAAATCAAAAAAACAAATGTTCACAACAATATTCCAGGTAAAATGATCTATAAACAGACTTCTGATTCTTATCAAACAAAAATTTGATTCATGAGCGCCATTCCATTTCTACATAGAATATCGTAACGTACATCTCGTGTAGATTGAATTTTATACTGATTACCGTGGGTATAGTTTCTCATTAATCTAAGCCTAATTAATATATTAGAAAGGTAATGCAACAGTTTATGCACTGTAAGTGTAGATTTGTAAAGGCCTTTTTTTCAGTCTGTTGTCGTTCTAGTAATCGACTACGAACACACAGAACAATAATATTTGACGTTGATAACATCGGCGTTGCATCGTTAACAATAGATTCATTGAGTTGGCTATCTGTATGTTTTATGACAAGGACTTGATATATTTCCCGATACTCTGGCGCGCAAAATCTTGGGATAGGTTTGTACGCTGTTTTCGAAGAATCTTGAGGGTGTGATGTCCTAGCGGTGAAAACGGTATTTAATACATAGAAAATTGATAACATCGGCGTTTGAAAGTTCAAGTTTAATTTTTTCAGTTGAAATTTTGAACCCAGACCCCCTCCCTTGTTTGAATTTACAACCCGACTTCTGAATCATGAAAGTCTTACTATTTTAAAAATACGAATCCTGCTCACTGCTCAGCGACTACGACAATTACATTTGATAAAATATTTGACGACTATGCGCGAGCTATATAAGGTTGATAAACGGTGAAAATTGCCCACAAAAATGAGTTTAACAGTAAAGATATCTTTCTCTTGCAGGTGATCTTCTCATTATCATCGCGCAAATAATTCAGGCAACGCAGGTGGTTATTGAGGAACATTACGTCACTGCTAGAAATATTAACCCTTTACAGGCCGTAGGATGGGAAGGTAGGATTATATATGCTTTCACATTTCACTTTCGCTCAATGAGTTACTAATATTTTTGATTGTAGATTCATTACCACGACAACTACGACGGAAGACTACTTAAAATAAAGACACACTATGGGAGATCAAATATAAATTCCCAAAATTAATGTATGCCTCAGCAAATAACAGTACAATTGTCATCCTACTTATTACTCATTAAAATATACACGCCCATAACTTACTATTCATTTAGAACCTCTAGTTCGGCTTTAAAACTATATTGAATCTATATTTAAATCAGAATTATACAACTACTGAAACTATGAATATCACTATATCAACCGAAGAATAGGGCTGGGCATTTTCGAATACCTGATGATTTCAGAATCGAATCGAATATTTTTTTCGAATCGAATCTCGAATACTTGGGAGATATATAATTGTATGTAACTTTCTTCTTGTATTGGGTTCTTCAGACACATAAATTACTGGGAACGTAAAATACATCACTCAGACAGATTGCTGAACGTTCACTAACTTCACACACAATAAAAAATACGTTTTCATCAATAACTCACTACAGAAAAGAGTCATATGTCAGAATTGCGTTGAAAAAATATGGCTTCAATGAAAAGAATTGAGAAATTTAGCTCGACAATTGGCGGAAAAGACAAAAAACAAAATGGCGGCGATTCGAAATTTCGCTCTGAACCGATTCGAATAATTTACTATTCGATTCGAAATGCCCAGCCCTACCGAAAAATACAACACGTAATTCTTTTATTTCTGTGCGATATTTTTGGACTAGAGAACGAGCATATAACAGCTGCTTTATGTCGCCCCAAGTGTCCACTACATGGGTCGGCAACCTACGGCCCGCGACGCTTCACTGAATTATTGTAACAAAACAACTGTTTTAACGATTCTATTTTTCACGTTACACAATTCATTGTGAGACGCGTGTAGACTAAATCATAATATATTCTAACAAGTATAAAATTCACAATTACTCGTATAATAAGCCTATAATTTAATTATTCCTAGACAAATGGCAACAAAACGCAGAAAAGTTGATGCTAAGTGCAAAGGGTTCAATGGCGCCAAAAATGCAATTCAATGAGGAAGTAAATCTATATTCTATTTGAGAGATTATCACTGCTTCATTTTCATTATAAAAAGTATCATCCGTTCGGTTTTTCAACTTTCTAAAAATATGTGGGGCCCGACAATGACTTGCAACCCTTATTTTGGCCCGCGAGTGACAAAAGGTTGCCGACCCCTGGTCTACTACATGAAAAAATATTCTAAATATAGAAAAAGAAGGGGGTAAGCAAACAAGGCGGCTTATTCACATAGAGAACCACGACCTTTCGTCCGGTTACCAGTTAATGTCGGATATAGGAATAATTACCCAGATGTTTCAGATGCACGGAACTGGTGAAATAGGGAAAAAATGATTGTCAAGTCACAATATATTCGTAACTTCAGGTTTCTTTGGAATGACGACACTAGGCGTTCTACTCATACCAATGTATTTCATTGAAACCGGTCATAATGGTGACGTCATTTCACGCTTGGAAGATTCCCTGGACGGGTTATGTCAAGCTGGGAACAATTGGAAAATTGCGCTAGCTACGTTTGGCACTGTTTCTAGTATTGCGTTCTTCAACTTTTTCGGAATCAGTGTTTCGCGGGAGTTGAGCGCCACTACAAGGTAATTAAAATATGCCATTAATTCAGTTTTTGAACGAGGCAAATGAAAATACCGTTGTGAGTTAATACTTATACTCAATGTACAATCAAAGTCATTAGAAGTTCATATTTCAGTTGAAAAGCATAAACTATAAACCAGTGGCACACATGTGTATCCTGAATGACCAATCAAACTTTCTATTACATAGCGCTAAGGCATTATTGTAGCTATGCTCTCAAGTCCCAACTACGAGCTGGATATTTCACAATTTTTCTAGCGGTCAGACTAAGCTCCAGCACGCATGGATGAAATGAGAAAATATTGATAAAATAATCCAGTTTTCCCCAAAACTTAGCAGCCATACGTTTAAGTTTTGTCTAGTATCGTTCACCAAAATGACTAGAACTTCCTTTTTCCCCTGAATAACAAAGACATATAAGGCAAACATTCGTTTGCTGAATGATCTATCAAACTTTATTACTTAGCGGCTATCGCATCGTTCTAACGAAGCTGGGTCCCAAGATAGAGATTCCATGACTTACACAGCGGCTATAATAAGCTCATGTACGGTGTGATAAACTTCGATACATACAACTCTGATTCTTCCAAGCGAGCCATGGTCATAACATGACGTATGTAATTCTAACTGGCGTGGCACGAACATAATGCTGTGTGTTTTTCTTAACCCTCACCTGACTACGTCATATAAAAAAAAATCCGTCACTACGACGTCGCAGTAACTTAATAAGGGCCTCCAAAGTATAATAACTTATATCCAAGACGCGCAGACGTTCACCCGAAATCAAGCAAGCTATTTCTCTCGTTTTCTCGTGAAAATTCCAATATGAGAGAGATCGCTGACGTTGGTGAGTTCGTTATAGTTGGCGAAGATGCCATTTCGGGCGATCGTAGCTATATATACTTTGGCAAGCTCTTTGACGTGACTGGGAGGTCGTAGTGACCTAATCTTTGGATGACGGAGTCAGGTGGGGAATAAGACATACAAAAATGGTTGTATCACGCTAAATAGAAGTACTTACGTAGTGAACATGCGGCCTCCAAACATAGAATACCGTACGTCCAGGTTTTTTTATATTGTTATCCGCAACATATAGTAAAAAAAAGATTCAGAACTATCTCGCTACATTTGTGCGGTGTCGCTTGAAGCAAAGTTGCGTCACATGTCAAAAAAAATTTGGCAAACTGAACAAATTTGAACTAACTCACCATATTTCAACTAACGCTCTCTTCTACTTCAGAATGATTTTAGACAGCATTCGTACAGTCGTAATCTGGATCGTTAGTTTGTGTTTGCTCTGGGAAGAATTCCAATATCTGCAGGTGAGTTTATATATAAATCCATAAATCCGAATTTGTGTGAACTTTCTGCTCCCATTCTTCTAATATTGATCTCGGTCGCTCGAGGAGGTTTTCATATATATGCATGTTCCCAGTACGATTTACTTTTCGTGAAAGTCGACTTCTGTTGATTAATTTTATTTCTAGCTATTATTGTGACGGTATACGAGATTATGTGTCAAAAGCTAGATAAAACACTGATACGACCAGCAATTACGGCAACGAGGAATTGAATATACACATCGATGGGTACTCCCGTAGTGTGTGTACCAGGTTAGGGTTAGGCCATAATTTTATACTGATTTTCCTTATTTTAGTTCGATTACGAGTTCGGGGACTTCTTTGTTAGCAAGGTGAATATACCCTCTGCCCATAGGTTTCAGTCCCTTCACACAACTTGATGTAAAAAAGGCGAACAAAATTAGTTATTTCTATAGTGATACACATACTTCTGAAGCGCCCCCCCTCTCTATGTACCTACCTCAAAAATTTGAACTTACTGCACTTGGCCGTTGGTATTTAGCGACGCAGGTGATCCAACCGCTTGGAGTGCAGAATATCCCGTCATTTAGCCGGGTGAATATACCCTCTGCCCATAGGTTTCAGTCCCTTCACACAACTTGATGTAAAGAAGGCGAACAAAATTAGTTATTTCTATAGTGATACACATACTTCTGAAGCGCCCCCCCTCTCTATGTACCTACCTCAAAAATGTGAACTTACTGCACTTGGCCGTTGGTATTTAGCGACGCAGGTGATCCAACCGCTTGGAGTGCAGAATATCCCGTCATTTTGCAACCTGAAGAAAAACAAAAATTTAAATAAAATGCCAGTATTATTTTATGCAGATCATTGGATTCATCGTTTTACTCCTGGGAACATCACTCTACGTTATTCCGTTTCATCAAATATTCAACAATTATGGAGTACTTTGAATTCACGAATGAGAAAAGCACATCAACTCTTGAACGCTGTATTAAAGCGACCTTTCCTGATGAGCTGTAAGCTTTGTACATCCGTGCTGTAACTTTTTATTTGGATGGCTAAAAGAAACTAAAAACACGCTCTAGCCTGGATACAAGAACAGCTGAACACAAGAACAGACAATCAAATAAGATTGCAATGACTATAGCCAAAATCATCGAACCACCGTCTAATAATACTAGTGACTGCTAGTATGTGGCGCGACGGATGTCACTCGACGATTATCAACGATCGTTTTTAAAATTCAGGCTAGTTCTCATTTTCGGGGAAACACGATAAGAACCACTGACTTTAACTGATATCACGCGCCTATTAGCTACATCAGCCGGGCGATCCATCAATCAATGCGCTGATATGTAGTCATACGTTAGCCAACACACTTATTGACAGCAACACTGACGTAATAATTCAATCACAAAAAAATTGAATATCTATTGAGATGTAATGATAGCCTCAGCTTTGCACGAGCTTCGTGTAAGACAATTCTAATTCATTGCGGAATATTGCGATCAAAATACTAGAAAGAAAATGCCTTAGAATATGAGACAAACACACAAGTCTTTGTGTATAATGCGAGGCAGTGAGAATTTGAATATCTCATATTATTCAAGACAGTTTATCAAGTATTTTGCCTTGTAATGACGTTCCTGGTTGAATTGTTAGTTAAATTGGAAGGGTAGTGTTGTTTGAGAGCACAGCCAGATGTCAGCTGTTACAATGAAATTCTTATTCGAGGCATTTTATGATTAGTTCGACTTCCAATGAAGTTCTGGTTTTGATTGCCAGTACATCTCGGTAAAAATGGGTTGTGGGATATTTCGAAACAGTTTGTGATTGCAAAGCATACTTATTGCAGTACGTCTTACAACTTGTTCGTGTTGTGCCGCGTAGCTCGCACGGTGGACTTGACTATAATAAGGTTAGCGAGTTAGAATCATGTCCCATTCTACCCTACACAAGGTATCATAAATTTAGTGCGGGGTATAAGTTCCAGTTTTAGTTTTTAACATAGAAGATATCCGTCTGATACATCTGTACTTGAATAGGTATTGTAATAATGTATTTGAACGAGACAGATGCGAACGAGTAATAGTATCGTTTTATTTGCGTAAAATTTTGCGTTTTACGTATCAAAACTCACACGTTTATAGATGCGCGAATAGTCGTCTGTTGATTAGAGATTGTAGGAATTTCACTCTAACGTATCAATTCTATTCGACCTTATACCTTTATTAATTATAGAGTATGGAATTATATAAATGCATATTGAAATTCACAAAGTACTGTTACAAGTTTGTTACAGAGTCGGTTCTCAAGAAATTGGCTTGACCAGATATTTTATTTTAATCATTGTTTATTTATGTTCCTACTTCAATTAACACATATGTAGGGGCCCAGTAAGCCATATATGGTAAAACTTTATGTAAGATTGTTCCTGTAGATATACAATTTCTGGCGATGCGACAAGATATTGATACGGCTGATGATTTATGACAGCAGTCCAAAACCCAAATTAACGTACAAATATTCTGTCAAACATGGACTTGAAACGAATCCCTTATCGATTCACTATTGCAATTGGAATGGTCGTTACCGGATCGATCAACACACTGGTGACAAAGTAAGTAAATGCATTGAGATATATATAAATAGTGGCGTTGCATGGTTGAAAATAGATAGATATTTACTTCTGAATATTTCATTAAAGTACATATTGCACAAGAACAAACAAACAAATTCCATGCAATAAAATCGGGGGCGGGCAAAACGACCCTATATCAGATCAAGTAGTGAAAGTACCTCGGTTGGACGAAACGTTACAGAAATACATTTTTGTTTCTATGCAGCAAGACTCTTAAATTAAATGGTCATCTTTACTCGGATACACTAGCGCAAAGGGTGGGGAAAGGTAGTTAGTTAGTCTTGCGTAGAACTGATAGTCAAGTACTGAAAGTAGATTAATTAACCCATGCGCATCATCTCACACAAGAATTAATAATTTAGTTAGGCAATGTCGAATGGTCACTCCAAGCCTGGGTAAATGCCTGAGATGGCATGCGCTGATAGCAAATTCGCACATAAAATGATTTTTCAATCAAATATCAAATATTTCAGTATATCATATCGTGGCCCAAATGGCAACGCAGTTACTGCAGGTCCAATAATCATGGGTAACATAACGGTGCTCCGATTCGCAAATTTCAAAATTTGGGGTTGGAATACCATTTTACTCATGGAATAATACGTGAACCGAAGCGATTCCAGCCGTGTCGATGAGTGCTTGCTTACCTTTTTGGAGTGAATATGTGGTAACACCACACAAAAATACTTACCACACTTGGCGTAGACAATATATTTTGAAATATTTTAAATATTTGTTAGATTTGATCTTGCGCGGCTTGTTTGTTTTTAAAATTTTTCATTTATTTCATTATTTAAGTTCCATTCACGTATTTTTGAATAAAACATACCTTCGCCTTACGATCTGTTATTTGTAGCTTATTATTAGCTAGGTATTTTTGAGGTAGGACGCGAGACGAGACAAATTCTAAAAATGGGGTGCGGCTTAGAGGGTTTGAGAACCACTGGCGTGGAGCATTATGTTGCAAAATAATACCGATGTTTCGTATTTAGGTGGACTGACAGACAATCTGTTCTAGGTTGCGAAGACGGGAATAATCCCGAACTTCACGAATTTGATCACCCGTTTTTGCAGGTAATTATCATCACGGTTTTTGATAACGAAGAATGCATAAGTTTGTGAGTAGCTGTTGTTATTATTTTGCTACTATCGCCGCCCTCGGTACAAAGCTCGTGGTTATATTAAACTTCTGGCCAAACTTGGGTACCTCACTTTGAAATTTTGATAACTTAAATCGGAATCATTCAAAGTTATTTCCACTTTTTGTTGTCGTTACTCGTTATGCATTAATTTTTCTAATTTCACATCGTTTTTAGAGATTTGTTCTATGTAAGCAGGTGAAAGAACATTGTATGTTCCGTTAATGCCAATACTTTTATGCTCATGTGCTGTTTGTGTATTGCGCATGTCGATCCTACCTAAATTTTGCCCCACGTATTCAGCGAATTCTGAATTGAAATTTTGTCTTATTTTACAGACAGTGGTGATGTTCATCGGTGAATTTTCATTATTAATCGTGTTCAAAATAATATGGCGATGGAGAACGTATTGTGGAAAAGAAACTGAAGACCTGGGAAATCAAAACTTTAACCCTTTACTGTTATTCATCCCTGCTTTTTGTGATATGATTGGAACTTCACTAATGTAAGTGTGCTTTGGGACAATAGAGCTTATATCGAAGTGGTTCTCAACGGCGAGCCCGTGGCCCACAGACCAGTTGGAGGTTGCCACATTGTCAGGCGCAAAGCTGGTTTTACTTTTCCCTATTTTCATTGCTTGATAAGATAATTTCACTTTGTTGAGCATGAATTCTTCGAACATAATTTGGAATCTACCTATCGAGATAACGCTGGAATGATATAAATGAACGCTAAAAGCCACCGGAAGGTGTCCACAAGCCATAAAAGGTTGAGAACCACTGTTGTGAGGCCATTTCACGATCATATATATATGAATATTAAACTTTATTGTAACTATTTTTCCAAAGTGAAGGGTTCTGAACAAGACTGCATAACGAGCAAACACATAATTTCGTTAAACATCGTCAAACTTTCACCTGGCTAATATTAAGGCATAAGTTAGCTTTATCAAGTATTATTCACCTTTTGATTTACCCTATCCATCTATCGCTGTTTTAAATGAGTTATTGATCCTTTTTGTTTTATTAATACAGATACATCGGCCTCACGTACACGTATGCATCGAGCACTACCATGTTTTCGGGATCTATCATCATTTTCACAGCTTTACTTTCAGTCGCTTTTCTTCGTCGTGTCGTAAGAATCCCACAATGGATTGGGATAGGATGTGTTATCGTTGGACTAATCATTGTTGGACTCTCGGATGTTCTTTTTCCAGATAAAGGGGGATAAAGGGGGAGATATCACTTACGGGAGAAATGAAATCATTACAGGTCAGCATTTATCAAGTATTGTGGGAACATGAAATACAAAAGTTACGACAGTAGAACGTGCACGACACCTAATAACACTGATTTGCTATGCAATTAACCAAAGCACGCTACACTTCAGGAGGCTTTTAGCACTCATGGTCCTGCTTATCATTCCAGCGGTTAATATGGAGTTATTATGATTGGTAGATTCTAAATCCTATTATGTTCAAACAATTCACGCTCAACAAAGTAAAAATACCCTGTGAAATAAACTTATCAAACAATGAAACTATGGAGAACAGGGAGAAGTAAAATCAATTCTGCGACTGGTGTTGTGGTCCCTTTGGGGGGACACGGGACCCCGGTCGAAAATTTCTGCATTGTAGGGTTTACCAAACTGGGTAGTCTATGATAAACCTGAAAGATTCCAGTCATTCCGACAGCAGTAGCTTCTTAGGAGTCAGCTGCTAATGACGCGCATTGTGACATGCTCGGCACGGGAAATATTTAACAGAGATAGGATAGGATTTACATAATTATCCAGAGGGAAAGAAAAGCCATTAAGATGGCTTAATTATATGGCGAAACACTGCCTCTTGTCCGGTTACCATTCCATGTCGGGCATGGGATTAGTTAGTTATTTATTTTCCGAGCATGGACTTGATAACAATAACAATACAGAAAAGTGCTAATCATATATCAGTATATAGATAGCGTTTTTGTGCAAATAGTTATGGCTAATTGGTCACAAACATAAGTAATATACAAATTTTTACCTTTTGTAGGCGACCTTCTCATTGTCATAGCGCAAATAATTCATGCAATTCAGGTGGTTGTTGAGGAAAATTACGTCACTGCTAGGAATATCAATCCTATGCAAGTCGTAGGATGGGAAGGTAAGTTCCATTCACTCCTTCAATAAATCTTGGTAATTTATCAAGACCATTGCCAGAATAGGGAGTCCATAAAGTCGCTTAACAATTTCAATTTTATTATGAAGTCAGTTCTCAATACACCTTAACAAAGATTGTTGTTCTTTAATCAATAATTATTCAATTTTTTTTTACTTTATCTAATACATCCGACAAATTCCCTAATTTGTTTTTAAATTTATATATGCACTTGAAACAAATTTTGCGTATAAGACCTGTTAAGTTAAAAAGCAGCAACTCCTGTTTGATATATTGGATATCTAATTTTGATTAATGTGTCCCGTTGCTGTTTACAACTTGGGCCGTTAGTTGTGAAAATACTCCTATCAATTCAAACCCTCATATCCTAAAATTCCAGGGTCCCATGTAATATTTTTTTCTGACCTTATCCAATTATCGATGACACACACACACTAATATATATTATACTCCAGTCATTAGTAAAAGTATTTTGTTCATGTTCATCTTCACCAATGCATTCACCATTATTTAGCTAAATTTTAAAACTTTCCAGCATTAAAAAGCAATAAATGAAAATAGAAGAATTATTGATATTAGTGGGGGGAAACTGGAAAAGGTCTTCTTTTCCTTACAAACAATGCTTATATTCTCTAATGTGCAAGTTCCAAATGTTAAAATAAAAGAAACGCTCTTTTTGTTGAAAGGTTTTTTCGGAATGACGACACTGGGCTTTCTACTCATACCAATGTATTTCATTGAGACCGGCCATGATAGTGACGTCATTTCACGGTTGGAAGATCCCTTGGACGGATTGTGTCAAATTGTAAGCAATTGGAAGATGGCGCTTGCTACGTTCGGTACCATTGCTAGCATTGGATTATTTAATTTTAACGCAATGAGTGTCACACGAGAGTTAAGCGCCACAACAAGGTTAGCGAAAGTTATGTTTAAGAATACAGTTTTTTTGTTTGTAATACGTTTCATACTGACATAGTAAGTATGAGAAAACATATGTTAAATATAATAAACACATAATGATATAATAATTCAATTTATACAAAATGATCAAAGACTCTCTAAAAGTTTTGAGCCTAATTATACGTTTTTTTCCTTTCCTGACATCTTTTATTCATTTTTTTCCAATCATTGATTGGATCGACTTCATGATGTTATGCAGTCAAAATAAACTTAGATTCAACCTTTTTATTGCTCAATAACTATTTTCCATAATAAACCCATAATACTAAATAATAACTAACTAATACTTCATAATCCATTATAAATAGGACTGGCTGATTGGTTTTGATAGGCGGGACTTCACCAGATAGCCTACCAAATTTACCAAATCACTAATAATTGCATGGGCCCAACTTTGCGTCGGACTCAGAACAAAGTACAAATTCATAGCTGCAACAAACCAAACACCAAATTCTCGGTCTCCGCAGATAGCACTTTGGTATAACTACATATGAAGTATGTTAGGTGTAATTTCTAGTCCAGGAACCCAGCCAACTCCACCATGCAACCATGGCAAGCCCAAAATAAGTTTTTAAAACCGAGTAGCCTATTTCATTCAAGTGCTTTGTTTGGAGGAAAGTTGCAGTAAATACACGAAACGATAAAAGACTAACGGCCGGCAGTAAATACACGAAACGATAAAGGCCAACGGCCGGCAACCAACTTGCCTAGTGTTAAACAAGTTCATGGACACCATCTTGTGCCATATTTGGGAAACGCGAAACAATGGAGTCTTATGGGAAATTTTCGTCGTGTTGTTGTACCGAATCGAATAAGTCCGCTGTTATAGGAGCTAGAATGAAACTGAAGGGTGGATTTGAACTTTAAGATATATGCTATCTAAATATATAACGCAATTAAGAATAAAACACTATCTAATGCGTTAAATTTGACCCCAAACACAGCGTAGAACCATTTTTGGTCATTTTTTCGAAGATTTTATAGTGATACGCTAATTCGAGGCAGTAAAATGTCTTCGCACCAATCCTACAATGTCATTTGCTCTTCTAGCGCAGCTTGGAGCCGAGCAGTAAGGCATTATGGAGCTTGACAGACGAAAAATGGTAACCAGAAAATAGAAACGGCGATTGAAGCAAAGTTGGGTTGGCCGGTAATTTCGACGAATAAATACAACTTTTCTTCTGTGACGTCATGAGGAACTCCATTGTCAAATGGTTAATTATGACGATTAGAATGGCCAATTTACTTCGGAAGCAACTCGGAACCGGTATACTTGTCTTCAAAGACAATTTATTGTACTATAAATGTAATTTGGCCAACATGGAAGAATATAAGCATGTTCGGCTAAGATTCTACTTCAAAACGCAACCTTCAAAATTTTTCTACCTAAAATATTAGTGAAAATAATAGGTATGTTTCAATAATTGTGTTTGAACTTCTGATAACGCGCCGTGTTAAATTGCCGAGAAGAATAGGCACAAGATGGCGTCCATTGTCTGAGCGTTTTCTCGCTTATATTATGTATACGCTTTGTAAAAGACTAGCTTATCAAATTATAACAAACTCACCATTAGAGCATATTTCCATTAACATCGGGCATCTTCAACTTTTAGAATGGTACTGGGCAGCATCAATACAGCCGCAGTCTGGCTCGTTAGTTTGTGTTTGCTCTGGGAAGAATTCCAATATCTGCAGGTGAGTATATACCTATGTATAAATCCGAATTCACCTGGAACTGTCGGCTACAGCTATCGGTTCTAGGAAGAGTTTGGCAACTAAAAGGTCTATGCTAATCGCTCTAAACAAAATTGAATGACCCACAATTAGCCGCTAACAATGTTCGGTACTTTTACACGCCTTGCACAGCGCCGGTTTAATTACTATGTGTCGGTTTTAGTGCTGGGCATGCGACTGCAGCTCGGTGAAGAACATTGAGGCCAACCAACCGCAACTAGAAGTCCCGTAACAAATCATGCCTTACGTGAAGATAAATAAACCTCACTTTTCCAATAGCGTAGAATATTGTACTTAAACCTACCTATCTGTTCTCAAAGTCAAATGTACAGGGTGGGTTAAAAGTGGGATAACAGGTATCTATGGTTATTAATTTTATATCTGATGACCTATTTTTGGTCCATCCTATATATATATACAGGGAGTCCTCGGGTTACGACAGTCGCGACTTACGATGTTTCGAGGTTACAAACGCGCTCTCCATAACGCTGTTTCGAGGTTACGAACGCACTTTACGAACATATACAGATATATAAGATAATACTGTACTGTAATAAATAAGCCTATAAATTGGATCATTGTGATCAAGAAAATCAGTGCTCTGGGCTCATTGGTTTTCGTTATTTACATCGTAAATGACGTGACTAATTGCGAACTATTACGATTATGAACGAATAATCACTAAGCTTCAGTCACATGGTACATTACAGTACTGTGCACAGTTCTAGTGATACAGTACGGGTTACACCGAGTCTCAGGAACGGAACTGCGTCGTAAGTCGAGGACTCCCTGTATTATATCATTAAGCGAGGCCGAAAAGATAATAAAAATAGTGTTCCATCCCCCAGTAAATAGTTCTCCTATTCCATAACTGCTGATTGTTCCGAGGATACTCCCGAAATATGTGAACCAAGATGGCGGACACCGGAACGTAGTATGTGTACCAGGTTAGGGTTAGGCGATAATTTCAGGTACAAATACTACGGGAGTCGCTAGTCCCCGAACTCGTAATAGAACTAAAATAAGGGAAAATTGAATAAATTTATGCCCTAACGCCGCCTAACTCTAACCTGGTACACATAACACATACTATGTTCCGGTGTCCACCATCTTGATTAACATACTACGGAAGCGCCGTTCCGAGTACCTTTTGTCTAACTTCACCTTTATCAATACTGCAGTCTTTGGATAAAACCCGCTATCATGGTGGGTATCCACGCGACTGTCAGTAGAGCAATGATAAGATCCTTTCTGAAGACAATATGGTGACTGGGTTCACATATAGTTACTTCCAATGTAAACAACAACAAGCGAAATTAACCTGATGTAATCTCCGACATTACTCTACGCAGATCATTGGATTTATCGTTTTACTCTTGGGAACTTCGCTCTACGTCATTCCGTTTCACCATGTTGTCCGCAGATATGAACAACTTTGAGTCGACCTATGAGAAGATATGAATTTGGCGTCTGTGAATAAGCTTTCCCGTTGTATCTGGGCAGTTACCGGCATTGGCATACCTGCAAACTAAGCGTTTAAAACAACAAGTTCCTCACAAGAAGACTACGGAGGCCCAAGCCAGCTTGTCTCTACCTGAACTGCGCTAGTCTGGAATACTTGTAGCGTCACAGAACAATTTCACTAAGTGTGATGTACCACAGCAAAAGTGGATATAAACACAGTTGCCAGTTTTGGCCACAATTTCAAATGGTGATTTTGCAGATTATATGGAATATTAGCTCTTACGAAATCCAAAATAAAAATTATAAATGTTATTCTGTAATATCATGCTTTAGTCAGTCATAATTTTAAGCAGGCATACATCACTACACATGTATTTGGTTTTTATATGTGATTTATTCAATATTTTCTTGGTAAGAATGCCAGTATCACTTGAGCTGGCAGAGGTAAATTTGTTAGAACTAGGTGGACGTCTGTTAAGATTTTTTTCCGGGCCCATGCTTTGACTTCAAGTATTTCGAGCCAAGAAAGAAGTTTTAGTGAAGTTTTTTCTGGCATTTTGGACCAAGAAGGTAATCTATTTTATTTCCATGGCTTACTTGTATTCGGCGAGGTCATTATCGATAAAGAATAATATTGAATAATGCTGATTTAGCGGCGATAGCTAATATCTCTACATTATTTGTATCTGATTCCGGAGCGGGGATACAGTAAAATGTACTAGGCCAGTAAACACAAAATCCAGAGCTTCACATTGGTTCGTTTATTTCATTCCTGATTCGGACATGGCCATATCGCCCCAGAGCATATCAGTCCCCTAATTGAGACATGTAATAAACTTCTGTATCTCTAATACACTAGCTGTTCACATATGGGTCCTGCTTTCCACAAAGCAGAGTAGCTTGTAGTAAATACATTTTTACAACGAGAGTGCATAAATACAAAATATTTTAATAACAGTTTTGAGACTCTCGATGAAGATACTTTATCAAATAAAAGTTTATGTGACCCAAACATTAATTTTTATTGTTACCAGCAGATTCATGATCATAACTCGTGCAACCTCACCTCGGTTGACAGTGGTAATCTGCGACAAATCTATTATATGTTAACGCAAGCGTCACGATATCGAGTGCATGTATGTGTCGTCAAATTTCAAATGGTTTAAAACGGGAAGTCATTCTATTGCTTATAATTTCCTGGTGTCATATGCTGTAATGAACTCTAAGAAATTGCTTGACTTGAGCAAATTCAAGATCATAACTCGTGCAAGAACACCACTGTTGTATTATGTGACAAATCTATTATATGGCCAACGCAAGCGTCACGATAGAGAGTGTGAGTGTTTTCAAATTTCAAATGGTTTAAAACAGGAAGTCTTTCTATTTCTTATAATTTCCTGGTGTCATATATCGTGATAACCCCAAGAAATTACCTGGCAATTAAGTGATTGTTACCAGCAAATTTAAGATCATAACGGCGTCGTTGCAGTAATCTGCGACAAATCTATTACATGGCTAATGCAAACGTTACGAAATCGGGTGTATGTATGTGTCGTCAAACTTCAAATGGTTCAAATCAGGAAGTCTTTCTACTGCTTATGATTTCCTGGTGTCAATTTCCTGCTGTAATGAACTCTAAGAAATTGCTTGGCAATTAAGTGCAGCCGTGGGATTTTAGGAAAAATATGATCGCCAAGTCTCGAAACTCAACCCTCGGGGATTTCGTGTGAGCATCGGTCCACGAGTGATAAAATTGAAATTCCAAGAACAGGTTCTCTTTATTTATTGGAATTACCAACAACGGGTTCTCTGAATTAATGGAGTATATTTTGTCACTGCGTAAGGTACAATAAAACATGAAAAGCTATAAATGAGTTTAATGCATAACTTTCGAAACGCCAATTAAACCGCTAGCTGTCATCTACGGTGCACGTTAACCCTAAAGTCTAAAACAAAAAACATGAACAGATTCCCTAATTATGGTTACATTCCAAAAACGGATTCTCGTTAATGGTTGAGTTATAAACATTCTTGCAGTAGTACAATGAAAAACTAACGGCTTTTATAATAAGAAATTAGGGATATACCCAGTGGTGGGATTCAAGTTTTTGTCAGACGGTTCCTTCACAAAAGTCATATTTTTCAGCCGGTTCTGTTACAAGCAAAACATTGACAGTAACCAGTAATGTTAATCGGTTCGCTGATCTCATAAAATTCCGTGAGACGGTTCTAGAGAACCGGTGCAAACCGGCTGAATCCCACCACTGGATATAACATATGTAAGGTATCAAGAATTGACGAGAATTATTGTAAAGCCGGAACATTTTATGAAGACGATGACCTTTATATTTTTTATTAGTAGTAGTAGTCGTGGAATAGTTTTTAAAGATCTAGCCCAGTGTTCCTTCTAATTTTTTGTAGAATGTGTGCGCAGAAATTTTGGTGTGTGCGCACTTTTTTGGAAATGAATAATATTTGTGCAAAAACTCTATGAAGAAATTTTGGCGTTCTAACCGGGTAATGGGTGGGCCAACAACAAACTTTCTCAACCTGCCAACCGAGTACATTGTTACATTACATCGAAATACGTATGTGCGCAGTAAATCTATGCGTGTCCGCAGACTCTGAAAGCTGTTTGCGCGCGCACATTTTAGAGGGAACACAGGTCTAGCCACATACATATTGCATCACTACGGCGAAATATCAACGACATATGTAATAGCAGGATATTAGAGATAGTATATATTTGACTACAATAATTTTGAACTCTGGCATTCCATAGTCTAGTACAGGGCTGTGCAACAGTTGGCACCAGGGCCACGCCCGCCCCGCCAACCATTTAGTATTGCCTTTGTCATCACCTAGATTTTTCCTATCAATCATAATAACCTAATACGACAGTTTATTTTTGAAAATGCTCTGGTGCCGGTGCTTTTATTACTGCAAAACCAAACGATAGCCGCATTCTCTTCTCTAGCCTTTCCCGCTAAATCTTTTTTGTATCCCGGTTAGATGTGCTTATATTGCCCACCGACAATAAATGTTGAACACACCTGCTGTAGTATATTTAATTTTCAATATTATTTTAGTTGTTATATTGGGTTAGTTGCAGATATATTGCGTTTACAATGAAAAATTGTACGAAAAATGTAATGAAATATTAGAGATGGCATATAGTACAGCAAGTACTGACTGGTGATTCATAAAGTCAAGTGCGCTTTTATTTTTTATTTTTAGGGGTATCAGTATTGTTTTATCGGCCAAAGCTTAAAATAATAAAACTAGTAATTATCCAGTTAGGGTTCAGAAGGAAATTCAAATTTTCAAATCGTTCCTAACCCCAACTGAAAAATTACTAATTTGTTGGTTTAAAACGTGAAGGAGGTGTTTTTCTGGTGCTCCCGAAGTATGCGAACCAAGATGACGGACATCGGAACGTAACATCGGTAACAGGTTAGGGTTAGGCGATAATTTGTTTCCAATTTTCCTTATTTTAGTCCTATTATCAGTTCGAAGACTAGCCAAGAGCCTCCCGTAGTATTTATACCTAAAATTATGGCCTAACCCCAACCTAGTACACATATTACATTCCGATGTCCGCCATCTTAGTTCGCATACTTCGGGAGCCCCGTTTTTCTCACATTTTTGCATTAGTGCAGGGGGCTTTGTACAAAAGATCTTAATGCCGAACCGGAAAGGTAATAAAAAAAATAAATGCAATGAATAATCAATGAGATATATATTATGATATTAGGAATGGAATTTACGATACACAACAAGAATTGATGAGATTTCATTTATAAGTTCTATGAGTTGAGAATGTTCAAGGTTTCCACCACCATCAAATCAATCATCTGGAACAAATAACTTGCTAACTATTCCCATACTCGACATGGGCTGGTAACCACACGAAAGGCCGCTTTTCACCGTATGTTTAAGCCGTCTTAAATCCTATTTTATGGCATTGTTTTATTTGGTTGATTGCAAGCAGCCAGACAGACGCGGTGGCCTAGTTTTTAAAACGTTAGACGTGACTATGCTGGAAGGTTAAAATATAGGACTCACATTTCATGGCCACTTCGTTCAGATTGCAATAAATCACTAGGATTTCAAACTTTAGTAATTTCTTACCTAGCAGTGGCTGGTTGTGCAGAGCCTCGTTCGCAGCGAAATGCCAATAGTTGTAAAAACAAATTGTTCCAAGGTGGGAATTTTATAAAGTATATTCAACATTCATATTATTAGTATTGGTAGCAGTGGCGTATATAGGGTGATACAGCCATGGACGCCGTTTGGATAGGGGCGCAAAAAAGGCAAAAAGCTTTAATCGTAAATTGTTTCAATAATATAATTTCACATCGGAAATAATCAAAACTCGTATTTTTACTTAAATATTATTGTACATTGTACAAGTATCTTAATTTAACAACAGTTGCTAAAAGTTGTCAGATGACGATCAAGGGACGCATTTTTAATCCTTGCCCTTTTACGTATAGATAGATACGTTGAGTGGTAGTATGGTTTTATAGTTCAGTTGTGAACATAGAGCATCGAAACAATAAAAAAATAACAGTTTACATAATAGGATATTAGAAATAATATATACGATAGAAAACATGAACTGACGAGTTTTTACGGTACTCCCGAGGTATGTGAACCAAGATGGCGGACACGGGAACGTAGTATGTGTACCAGGTTGGGGTTAGGCCATAATTTCAGGTACAAATACTACGGGAGTCACTTGTCTAGTCCTCGAACTCGTAATAGAACTAAAATAAAGAAAATTGGAATAAAATTATGGCTTAACCCTGACCTGGTATACAGATACTACATTCTGGTGTCCGCCATCTTGGTTCACATACCTCGGAAGTACCGTTTTTACTTATAAGTTTCTTAAAGTCGTGTGCGTTCAATTTTGGAGCATCATTGATAGTAGTGATTAGTGGTGTGATTAATGGTTCAGTTGTGAACATTTTTGTATTGGTATGCTGAAAAACGGTTTTCATAATAGGACAATAGAGATATCATATACGATACAAAACAAGAAATGACGGGTTCTTATTCAATTTTTATGAAGTCGTGTTCGTATACTTGGGATTTTTGGCTTCCTTAACAACTGCTTACTTAGCGCTCACTTATTCTTGTAAACTAACGTCATCCATTCCTACATCTGAAGATCCTTGGTTGGCATTTCCAGAGGAAGCGATGATTTTTATGGGCGCTGCGTGCATGGTGGTTGTTAACACTTCAGCAGGGTTCTCCATCATTTCAACTTCTCCACTCGGCCCGTCTGGTTTAGCGCTTTCTATTTGACTTGGTGTTGTCAGCGAAGCCGAACGCCTAGATCTCATCCTTAAAAATATAATAAAAATATTGAGCACGATGATTTGGTTTATGCGAAACTACTTAGTCTTGTTCTATGCTTTTGTGCCGGTGGATCCGTATGCATATAATGCAGAGATGCTGTAGCAAGAGTAAAAATAACTATCCTAAGTGATTCAAGAGTCCTGCTGCAAACTTTAATTACTCAGGATTGTTTGAGCACGAGGTTGTTTTAATAATCATTTTGCGGTTTCGTATGATATTGTTGGGACTTGCTTGTAGCATAGCACGGAGTCCGCCACACAATAGTGTGAGATGTACCTCAAGCTGGTACTATAGCATAAGATCTAACCTAATTTTGTACCATAGGTCTGCCCTCTGCATTTTGCATCCTTAATGAATATACATTTGATATAGACATGTGTCTTCTGAGAAAGCTAAAATAAAACGACAAATGCGTCTCACCTTTTCAGTACATGGAGATGAAAGTTTCTTCTACATTATAATGAGATTGTTGTAATATTTTTTTTTCAGATTTCATTATAACTTTGTATTTGTGTCCTATCTAATCATCATCATGCTAATATGATGGTGCTGATTAATACTATAAAATCATGCATTGTTGGCTATTGGGTTTCAGACGGCATGTAGCGCTGGAGTTATGTTTTTGGTAATATTGGTGGTCGCGGCCGAATTTGAGCGTTCTATGATTTAAGTTATTCATGTGCCTGAATTGCCATCACAATAAAAAGTCACATACAATTGAAGTATTCGAATCGATTCGAAATACTATTTGTTTCGATTCTGAAGTTTTCAGATATTTGAAAAAGAAAAAGCCCAGTACTGCTTTTGAGTCGAAGTCTGAATTTCATGCAGTTAGGAGAGCATACGTCATAATTTTGAAAATCGAGTCCAAGTCAAAAGCGTATAGCCCGATGAATGGCTTAGTGTTTAAAGTGTTAGACCCAAATATGAAATTTGTTAAAATCTCTGATTCAAATCCCATTTCCACACCTAACCCTAGGCAAACTTTAGTAGCTCCTCACCTAACAGTGGGTGCTTGTTCAGGGCACTAATCGGAGCAAAATACAGTTAAAGACTTCGTATAGAAAATAACACAACTCGAACAAAAACATACAAAACCTATACCGGGAAAGCCTACAAAATCGAATACACACTTACTTGCGACACATGCAGATTATCACTACCAAAGCGATGATCAAGATAGCACCTACGAAAGCTATGATGATTGCGAAGTTAGTTATCGATATTGCTGACTCGATTCCTTCTGCTGTCGCATTGATAGCTTGTGGCGTGGCTGTAAATGAGGGAGATAGGATTATGTTACACAAGATGGATGGAAAGGATTCGACTTTGTGAATATGTGTGATATTACTAATATTTTTTGATATATCCAGTGTCTTTTGTCTTATTATCGTGATACGTATTCAGGCTTTATGCATACTTTGTTAATTATTCTAACTGTAAAATAGAGAGAGTGCGAGTTCCACCTAACATATAGCTAATGATTCATATATGAATGAATATAGTGAAAAACGAACGGAAGCATATTCTATGCGCAATAGAAGCATATTAATGCGCGTGCATTAAAACATGTTGGGCGCCACTGCACCAAGCCCAGTCTCCTTGGTGGTTCGTCGAGTGTAGAAGCTTGATGGGGTGCGACCTTATGCACCCCGCTTGCTACACAAAAGCGAAGGGCGGAGTCGAATAATTTTGTAGAGATCGTAAAAAGTACCTCAACCACAGCGGGAATAAATTTTGACAGGCAGTGCTGAACTAAAAAAAATCCGGCCTACCCAACATGGCAGCTTTGTACATAACGTATCAGTGTAAAACAATTTGTTCAAAATTTTTCTTATGCAATTTTGCTGCATTTGCAGTAAGACAAGTTTATACGCCCTTTCCAACACCATTTTGCTCTATTCTTGATCGATTTACTGAAAACAGGATGTTCCCTGGCTTGCTATCAACAATACTTTCACCAAATGAACCAACCGAAATCAATAAAAATGCGAGCTTATATACCTCAGATAACTTCTACTGCGGAGTAGGTCTGTAGAGAACTTTTTTAAGATATTGTTAGATATCAATGGCTACTTTTATCTGGCTTTGTTCGGAGCGCCGTCATTATACAAAACAAATACCCCTCCTCCCAACAAAATTTTGGGCTGGCTACGTTCTTGGTCACTACAGGGCCTTGTTTGAAGCAAAATGCGTGAATATCGTTTAAAAAATTAGAACGTACTTATGTTCTGTAGAATGTATTTCTCCTCCGTTGTCTCATTCGTTTCACTGGCTGTCGTCGACACTTGCTCGATTCTGACATCTTGAGCTATCGTGTTTCCCCCTTTTTCCGTCACTGTGTGCATTTGGAATGTTGCATTTTGTTGTAGGGTTATGGCTGCTTCTTGTGTGCCGTTAGTTACTCGAGATTTTGTCGTCGGCTGAGTAGTTGTTGATTTTGCTGTTATGATAATAAAATGAATTGGTCAAATATATGTGAGCCCAAGGTCGTCAAATGCTATTTGGTGTTCAATGACTTACTGGTATCAATAGCGTTAAAACTAGAGCTCGATAATCGTCGCTTGGCATGTTTCACACTGACTGGGACCGGGACAGGACGGAACCCGAGAGGTCAGAAAAATTCAGACTTAATGTGATAATGAAATAAGTTTAATTTTTGTCGAAACTCAAAAGCATTAAGTTTACTAAGCGTTCTTGACACACGATTATTTTTGTTATTAAGATTCCATTTTCACGAAACAAGAAGGGCTGTCGGGGTCAATAATTTCCCCACGGCCCTGAGTCGGGGACAAAATTATTTTAAACGGGGGTAGTAGTCGATTGTAAACTTCACAACTTTAAACTTATGAGGGAAGTGAGATTATTTGTCCCAGCAGTATCAATAATATATCAGGATGATTTATAATCCTGCTTTATGTTCATGGCGGTTATTTTTTAGATTCAATTATTATTACTTCTATCCGCTGTTGAGAAATATATTCCTCTTAGGAAGCGTGGAATAATGAGTCGATTGAAACGATAAACAGTGCTTCGACTGAAAGTCATGACGCATCAGTTCTTAGTATAGAACCGGAAGTCGTATTTTTAAATCACCTTTATTCAGAGTCATAATTATAAACTCTTCGATATTGCATTTAAGAACTCAATACACAGTCTAATTTTTTTCTCAGTCATTTTGCGAAGACTTTCTCGACTCCATTGATTCCCAACCTTTTAACAAGCGACCCGAAATTTTGTAACATCCCACTTTTGGGTTCGGACCCAGAGGTTGGGAAAACTGCTCTACTCTATATGATCACCAATACCGACTCCGAACTGGTATTGCGAGCCCAATTACGGGTTCATAAAATTAGACTCCAGTTGGTGCTCCCAACTACAAAATTACCAACTTTTTTACAACGGAAACTTTTTGCATCAGCGAGATTTTTTTCCATTCTCGTGGTACTACTTTTAAAAGGACTGAAATTCTGATCTTCTGGTCTGAGAAGTTGAGAATTATGACGCTTTGGTGATTGCGAAGGTCACGCAGGCTCCAGTTCAGACAGCAATTCTACAATCTATGCGACAAAAGCTCAGACGAGAATGCCTGTGGTCGAGTTGTTGAAGCGTTAAAAACAGTGTGTTGACAATTGACATCGCGGATTAACATATATCACCCTCAGTCAGGGTGTTATAAAATTGTGTAGGTCATAACAAATCATTCATTTCATTTCATTCCTTCCAGAAATAGTACATTACTCATTACAAATTGTTCGTTATCAATTTTCAAACGGGCATTATATAAAGCGAAAAGCGTGAAAAATCCTTGTTCATAAAAAAAACTTACCCGTAGCACAAGCAATGAAATTGTATTCAATATTGAAAGTTTTCCTCCAATCCAAGATCGCGTCAAACGTGATTGACCTCGGCAGTTCATCAGAGGAGAAAAAGGCATTCTGCTGCCCGCAGTTCCCAGTCGCCGTAAGATTGTAACGTAAAGCATCAAAATCGCAATTGGAAGAGACCTTTGTGTAGATTATGCAAGGAAACGGTGGATTGCATGTTGGCGCAAGTTCTGGAATATAAACAATTTGCTTCAGGCATTAGGTTCAGTCGGTGTGGTGTGAAATAAATAGTGAAACAAGTCAAGTTTTTTTTCAGTGAAAATATTAATTTTACACAAAATTCGAGATAAAAAGATAATCACACAGTTATTACTGCGGAAGGGAAGCCGCGAGAGACCAAAGCTGGTTTTCTGGTCATTTTAGTTTCGTGAAGTGGAGAAATTTTGCTCATATAAACCAGTATTGCATTGCTTCATGGTTCCCTCACCCTGAAAAGTGGTATTTTTTTTTTTCTAATACATTGTTCAAATAAAGTGTATTTTTAACACGTTAAGATACATAACACGCAACACGTTATAAGGGTAATTCACTCTTACTTGACCTTTAATTTATTCATTCTCATATATAACAACTATAATATATGTTTTTCACCAAGATGATTTTTGAAGTTGGATAAAGTGGCATCAATACCAGAAAATCGCCTCGACGCTGGAAAGTTTGACACGCCTCTGGGTGATGATGTGGAAATACTGATTACTTAGGGACTACTACTTACCAGGCAATGATAATTGACCATAGCAATATCCAATCGGTGAAATCAGAGAAACATTGGACAGTTTCAGAACTAAAATGTCACTGTTGCCGGATTCATCACTAAACAACCAGCGTAGATCTAGCGCAAACAATGTGTTGTATGAAATTACGCCACTAAGCTCTTCTAAGGATATGTCTTCCATCGTAGCAAAGGTGTTGCCGATAAAAAGACCTAAAAAGAAGATATGATTTAATGCGTCAACTGACCTAATTTTACAAAATATTTCAAATTTTCGATTCAAAAAGCACTTATTAAAATTGCCGTCATCTTTCATTACTGGAAATTTGAAATCGAATGGCTTATTAGTTGGGTAGAATTGATTTTATTTTTAACAGCACCAATAATAAATTAAAAAACGCTCGCATAGGGGATGGGTTGCGGATTAGTTAGCCAGTTATTTGTTTTTTGGAAACATGGAGTTGATGGTGAAGGAAGCCGTAGCCGACCAGCGCTTACGTGAACATCCCCACAGCGAAGGGCGTCCAGCAATCCTCTCGCACATATCTGTCCCCGCGTGGAATTCAAACCTGCAAACCTAAGTAGTGTAATCAGAGATGCGGTGGCGAGCTTATTCCTGACGCTTAGAACGATGCGCCATACCGCCTGATTTTATATTACAAAAATAACAGCTCTTTACGAATCACATCTACTACTTCGCTGCAACTACGTCATCTTACAATTTTATCTCAAGTATTTGTTATTGATACCATTAAACTGCACTCACCTTGTATTATTCCACAAAGAAGACAAGCTTTCCATAGATTTCCCATTTTAAGAATTTAAGAGTAAGAATTACAAGTAGCTAAAAAACTACTTCGTCCTGGAGAAATATATGTAATGACTAGATGTGTGCATTTTTTATTCAATTAACTTCTTTCTAGAACCACGATTTGCCTATAAATTAGGTAGTCAATGTGGAACGGCGAAGATTTCGGTCCTTACAAGAAGAAGCTCTCCATATATTACTGGATGGCTTGTACAAAACCTTGTTCGAAATGAAAGAAAAAAAAGCGTTGTATAAAAACTGCCAAATATTATAACAAGACTAAAAGTTATTGTGAACAATATTTGGTAAAATCGCAAGCATGAACCCATTTAATTAACCAATATTTCATTCGACGATCGTTAATCAATAAATTTGGTAGACCAACCTAGGATTTTACGGTCCTTCAAAACATAGCTCTTCAAATGCCAGTAACTGCTTGTGCCTACCTTATTCGGAGCGAAAGACGTGAAAAAAACTCGGAAATAAAAAGAAACTGCTCTGAAATATAAACATCCAACACTAACCATTAGATACAACTTCCTATACTTAGTCTCCGTAATCTAATCCGCAATAGATTCGCAATGATTTCTGTAACGCTCTAATTGCCTTTATATATGATTAAAAATGGTTGAATAATATAAATGGAGTAAGTTGTACGCGGTGGCACAAACCTGTCTTCGGAATATCGTGATAATTAACGAACCTTCGTATGCAATTCAATAGACTGTTGATCTAAACCCGGGGCGTGCAATCTGCGGGCCAAATGCGGCCCCCAAGGAAAAATTGTGCGGTCCGCGGAGAAGTGCTAATTTTGAATGGTGTACGTCCAGCAAAACGAGTTTTCAATTTAGTTTAGTCTGGTACGCGTGTGTAATTCCAATCCCTCACAATGCCCCAACAGCTAGCTTGTGCGAAACAAACAACGCATGTTACAAGATCGATAAGCAAACTTTTTGGGCCTGTAATTAGCAGAAAGCCTATGTTAAATAAAGATGTGGCCCGCGATTTAACTCAGTTATTTGTTTACTGGCCCCTTATAAGGGTTGCACACCCCTGTCCTAAACTGTTGTACACTGCTTGTCTGAGGAAGTCTGATTTTGGTCAGACGAAACGTTACCGAAATAAATGTGTTTTAGTGTGCAGCAGGACTATTGAATTGCATAGTATGGTTATGTTTATTCCTGCATCCTTGCATTATAGGCATAGGGATCCACTAGCGCAAAGGCATTGAGATTCCAATATTTGTATCAATCCTTATTATTTAGAAATAGACCAAAATAATATAATACTAATATAATATACTAATAATATATAACTATTCATTAACGCTCAATGAAGTTTGCAGCCATACGCACAAAAAACCTCTCAAACTATCCACAGCTTTATTTCTACCTATTCTGTATAATTATAATAAGCCCCGCCTCGCAACTTGATCCGTATCTAAAGGCAATGACTTCCTTATTGCTATTATTGTTTTTTTAGATGGATGGCTCGAATGTACGCCTTCGCAATAAATAAACCATATTTATATATTGTTTACCACTCGATCAGTTTTAGCCATGCATCTGAATAAAAATAACTAGCTAAATAATCCCATACCCATCATGGACTGGTAACCGGACGAGAGGCCGTGGTTCACCAAATGATTAAGCCGTATTATCGGTTCTTATTAGAAATAATTAACTTGAATTTTGTATACTATCGATGAAATAATATTAATCTGCTTGGCATTGTCGTTAAAATACAAACCGTTAAAAACGGACACACTACGGAAATGGTTTGCTAAATTGTTGTTGTATAAAAAAAAGGTTGCTTTCTTCACAACGAATGGACAAATTTCGAGTACTTGAATATGATTAAGAAGTTACTGCTGGACTAACTATGTTTTCAAAATTTCTTTGAGGTTTATGAGACCTGGTATTTAAACCACATTTTGGTTCATTCATTTTTAAAAACGGGGAACACTCTTTATTCCGTCACGCCTGCCCACTCTGTTTTTTCAAGATGCTCTAAGTTTGGTACTCCTGTAGTACGCAAACCAAGATGGCGGACATCGGAACGTAGTGTGTAGTTAGGCCATAATTTTTATTTCAATTTCCCTTATTTTAGTTTTATTACGAGTTCGGGGATTAGCCAAGTGACTCCCGTAGTATTTGTACCTGAAATCATGGTCTAACCCCAGCCTGGTACACATACCACGTTCCGGTGTCCGCCATCTTGGTTCACATAGTACGGGAGCACCCTGAGTTTTTACCTTACCTGTACCGATACGCAACGTGTCTAAATAGTCGTGTATTGCTTTTTGTGTAAGTTTTGTGACGATTGTAAAGTACTTACTCAATTTTTATAGCGAGTAGTTTCGGCTTAATTGTAAAAATAGTGGGTTGTGATCGTTGACTCATTAATGATTTCAGAATTGACTTCCTTTGTTAAGCTCACTACTCAATACCTTAATTTCCCTTCTAAAATCTAGAAAAATATAATTAAAAAGGCTGTTGTGCAATGAACAATATTCTTATACAGTATGAATGAAAGTCTGCTGGAAACTGTAATGCAAGTAATGAAAAGTATATTGAACTTCAATAAAAACCTTTTAGACCTAAAATCTTCACTTTGATAGTAGATACGATTGAGAATTATCAATATTAATTAAGGAGAAAAATACATATCATATAGAAACTTCCTCTGACAAGTAGTTCACAACAATTATAAGAAGGAACATTCATAGGCTAATAAGTATTGAAACAATGAAACGTAAACTTTTTCGCTTAAAAAGAGAGAACAATGCTCAAATATGTGGGCAAGAATATCGTACATCGACTATTTTCTATTAACAACAATCACCTCAAACTCAACATAAAAAGAGGATGAACACTTCTTGTTTAATTATATGGAATAGTAATGAAAATGAATGACGAGATGAAAAGTTAAAAATACAAATATCAATGATATACATGCATAATCAATAATAAAAAGAACATTCATGTGGTTAAAACATTTTGAAATACCGGATTAGAGTTGTTTGATTAAAACAAGAGAGCAATGCTCAAGTATATGCACACGAATGTTGTCCATCAGCGAATTTTTTTAACAACAAAGAATTCAACAATAACGAGAAGTTTCTATAAAAACGCTATGTGTCTAATTATACGGAATAAATGATAAATGATAGAATAATAATGTTGAATAGTATTGTTACACATAGTAATCTGCAGTACTGGGAAGACACAAGTCACCTTTTTTTAAAATCACCTGAGTCACTAAAATGAAAAGACTCGGAATCGACTATCACTTAAATTATTTAGCATTGAAAAAATGAAAAATTTGCAGGAATGGTGCGGCAATGACTTCAATTACGTTGATGTGGAGATTGTCAATCCATAAACTAGCAATGTTTATCGATAATTGTCACCTATGATGGAGTGGGTCTAACATTCAATTATACTGAGGAAAAAAAATCGAACATAAAATACCAACAGAAGCCGGACCTAAGATACATTTAAGCGACCCGATATCCCAATGTCACTCGTTACAATGGAAGCAAGCGACTTTTAAAACATGACAGGCGGGGTAACCATGGCAACTTCCAACATAATTCTGGTTTAACGCAAGATGCATCTTAGTGTCTAGGTGACACTTAATAATCATGTATTTGGCTATTGTTTATGAATTTGGTATGGTTTGGAATCGACATGTGACTTCAGCGACACGACTCGAGTGTGTCGTGACTCAACTTGGCTCGAGAATCAGGGACTAGTACCTGACCCCAGAAAATTGGTATTCAGCCAAAGTACTCAAAATATTACAATGCATAGACTTGGAAATGAAAACTCGTTTGTTGGAAATATGAATAAAATATTTTCTGTGCTTAGAGACGCAATAAAATCAATTTTCATAAATGATAGTAAATGAAAATAAGCGAAGTTAAATATACATTGACGATTCTGACAATTCTTGGTGTTTATAATTGACTTTTATTCTAGTTCATAGGAACAAGCTGATGGCCCCTACACATAATAAGATTAATAATACGTCATAGAATGGGGGTCCGTCAAAACTAAAATTTACAAATAGGGGTTTGGGAAACCTTGCCATATGGAACGTATAAACCGATTCGGTAATAGCACATTCAGCTCTTTCCTCTACACACATATGCAAACACTGGTAAATTAATGCGTATTCGAAAATTAATTCCAAATAGGATATTATTTGAATAAACACGAATTCATAATATTGCTCGCTATTCAAGCTCATTGCGTATGAGCATCGGTCGCCTTCTGTGGCGTCATAATAAAGATGGAACACATAAGGGTAAGGGAACACATATGAGTAAGCTGATTTATATACAACTCAAACTAAATTCAAATACATAAATGATGAAATCTGGATTTTTCTACTGACTAACCATGCTCACAGCTTTACCTATTGCTTGTTTCGGAGAGAAGCACAAAAAAACAATGGCGCTCTAGAAGTATGTGTACCAATATGGGAGGTAACTAATTCTGTTCGCCTACTTTACGTCAAGTTGTGTAAAAGGACTAAAACCTATGGGCAGGGGGTATATTCCATTGGCTAACATAGACAGTCCCAAACTCGTAATAGAACTATAATGAGGAAAATCGGAATAAAATTATGGCCTAACCCTAACCTGGTACACATACTACGGGAGTACCAAAACAATGGCATACACTGGTAGAACTCTGTTTAGACTGTGGAATGGACACATTAGTGGCTATATTGCCTATGAAATCTTTATTACGTCTTTTTCAATAAACGAGATAAAATAAAAAGATTTGTTTGGGATTACTGAGTAAACAACCAGGGCTGGGCATTTTTGAATACCTGATGATTTCAGAATCAAATCTCGAATACTTCGATGGTATTAAAATTAATACAGCGACGTAATGGTATGTGACTTTTCATTGTAATGGGGCCACCAGACACATAAATTACTGTAAATATATTGGTTTATCAGTTAGTGTTCACCAACAATAAGAAACATATGTTCCATCAATAACTCACTAAGAAAAAAGGCAGCATTGTTATTTAAAAATGCAAGAGGTGCAAGTATGGACATGTTTCGAACTGGCCGCAGAGAGAATTAAAACGAAAACAGCGATGACTGTGCAAAATTTGAAGATCCATTTCGACCTTTGGTGGACAAAAAAAATGGCTGCGATTCGAAATTGTCGTCTTAATCAATTCCAATAATTTACTATTCGATTCAAAATGCCCAGCCCTACTTCACGGTTAACCCCTTGACTTGTTGACCACAGCATACACTGCGGTGGGATCGGGCGTGGATTGACTCGCTTGTTGACTTTGCTGAAAGTCACCTTCACCGTAGAAGTCGTTCACAACCATGACTGCATCAGGAGAGCTGCTCTGGTGCGTTTTATCCGTCAGTTTGTTCTTCAGTGCCTTCAGCCTAAAATACAATTCAGTGACTCTTTATTGACTTTTAACTATGTGACATAGTTGACTAAGCAGTGTTGGGGAGGTCGAGCCGCTCGACGAAAAATCGAAGTAACTAGAGTCATGTAAATCAGTGATTCCCCAACCGCGGCCCGCGGGCCAATTAGGGCATGACCCGCCGAACTTGAATGATATAGTTTGACACTTTATGTTTTATTTTCATTTTTCGTTCCACATACCGCCAATTGT